>NC_069395.1:5721250-6420000 GCF_027475565.1 Acinonyx jubatus | reverse complement strand
AAGGGCACAGAAGATGAAAAGATGTTCAACATCATTAGTCATTAGGAAATGCAAATGAAAACCACAGTGAGATACTAATACATACCTACTTGAAGGGCTGAACTTTAAGAAAAAAACTGACAATATCACATGTTGGCAAAGATGTGCAGGAAGTGGAAGTCTCAAACTCCACTAGCAGAACTGTTTCATTAAAAATACATAAATAAAAATAAATACACACACACACCCCTACTGTATAATTAGTCATTCGACTCTTGGTGTATTCTCCAAAGAAACAGGAAACTGTATGTCCATACAAATACTTGTAGTGAACACAGAAGCTTTCATTGTAATAGCCCCGAACTGGAAACCACCAACAGGTGAATGGCTAAGCACACTGAGTTATACTCATATAGTGGAATCCCATTTGGTACTAAAAAGTGATACGCTACTGATACATACAATGACAAGGAATGATTCCTTAAGGAAAGAAGCCAGGCCCCCCCAAAGGGATACACTGTAGGACTCTGCACAAAATTCGAGAAAAAAACAGACTCATCTAGAACAACAGAAGGGAGATCAGTAGTTGCCTGGGGATGTAGGAGGCAGGAGGGAGGGAGGTCGGGCAGGGAGGGGTGGGAAGATTATACGTGGGCACACAAGGAAACTTTTGGGGGCAACATATACCCCTCATCTTGACCAAGGTGATGGTTTTAGGTTTTAGAAGTGTACACGTAGGTCAAAACTTACCAAATTAATCACATTTAAGTATGCTCAATTTAAAGCTCAAAATAAAGCTGTTATAAAAAATAAATAAAATTGACAGCTTGTTTGGGCAAAGTCGTTATAACTTTGGGCAAAGTCCTTTCAACCAAGCAAAGGCAAGATTCGAATCCATGAGGAGCGTCCACGATGAGGTGCCTTTGTATGTGTATGTGCCACTGCAGGGGGTGGGGAGAACCCAAGAAACAAGAAATTCTTCCTTTTACAAAATGCAAATGGCAGGTAGGGGTTCATCCATTCACACCCTTCGAGCCCAGTCCTGATGCAATCTGTTTCTTTCCTTATCGCTCAAGTAGAAAGTGATTACTCCCCTCTGTGACTCACTCCAACACTTAAGTTAATTTTCAGATATCAGCTCAGTGCATTTCTCCAACTGCCCATCACACATTTATTAAATGACGCATCTAGGCCAGATTCACAGAGGCTTGGTGCTGGAAATACAAATGTGAGCTGGGCATAGTTCTTTACCGGCAAAAGCCTCGTAGTTTACTGGCAAAAGACTTGGACAATAACACGCTGTAACATGTCCACAAACGTTTAAAAGCACAACAGGAACCTGGAGAAAGAAATTGGTGGTGTCAGACGCGTGGTCTTGTGCTGTAGTGACTGGTTTGGGACCCCATTTTCTTCTAGACCAACGCTCCCCAAGAACAACGGACCGTGACTTACTCACTTGAATCATCCACTCAATCACCCAGCACAGGACCTGACACGAGAGTTTTCACACTTGTGTATTTGTTTGAACGCATGGAAATTTCACTTCATAGGCATCCGCTCTTTGACTGGCCACCATGTTGCCAACTTGTCGGTTGAGTCCCAACCTTTATCCATTTTGTCATCCGAAGCAAGTCATTTGAGGGGAGATGAAACACTGAAATCTAGGTTCCCCCAAATCCCAAAGGAAGCGCTCATACCCATTCTGTCAGTGAAGAAAACAAGGAGGAGGTAGGGGTGGGGTGGATGGGGCTCGGTCAGCGAAGTCTGGGGCACAAGAGTCACACGGTGAATCAAGGTCCCACCGAGGGTCTAAAGCAGGCCCTGGCGGCCGTGTCGTGACCATCAGGTATTCCCCTGCCCAGCGAGCACACATCTGATCTCTAGGGGAATCCCACCAGTCTCACTGTGAAAGCAATTTCTAGGGATTATACGTGGGACTTTCTGCTTTTCCAAAAGATCACAAACCCTTTATCTGCACTCAGTTTCTGAAGGGGCAGAGAGGTGGAACAGATATGCAATTATGAAGTTTCAGTTAAGATAAAACTAGCACAAAACGGAAAAGTCTCAAACTACAACCAAAAGATTTGGCCTAAACACCAGGCAAAAACCCTTCACCGTTTCCAGACGGCGCAATTGAGCCCGAGAAGAATTTTCCACTCAATCTTCAAGACGAGGTCGATTTGCTTCTTGTACTTACGTGTCTAGAAACCACAGGTCTCAGAAGAGACATGCAGTAGAAATTTATTTGGACTTGTCTGGACCCACCAGCCTGACAGCTCCAAGGGACAACAGGTAGGGATGGGGCTCTTACCTGTAGATGGGGTCCTGCATCACCAGCATCTTGCTTTCATCCCACGTCCACTCCTTTTTCTGCAATAAAACAAGCTGTAAATGAATAAGTTAGGCTTGTCCTCCGCTACAGAACCAGGGCAGACATTGAGCTACTGATGCCTATGCAAACGCATGCACTTGCTCCTGGCCTGACTTCTTCCAAGAGGCCTGGCGCCCAGGGATCCAGAGGCCAAATGGAAAACATCGTGTCTGGTCTGAGCGGTTTCCTTCAAACACTTTAAGGAGACTGTCTCTCCGGGGCACAGGAGGCAGGTGGGAGCCAAGGCCACCCCAGGGGGCCACAAGCAGACTCTAAATCAAAATTTCATGGAGAAATCGCCAAGGGGAAAAAAAAGATGATATATCACTCCAGAGGAGTGGGAGAAGCAGGAGGAACAAAAGGGAGAAGGAGGGGCACCCGGGGGCTCAGACGGTTAAGCGTCTGACTCTTGGTTTGGGCTCAGCTCATAATCTCATGGGACGTGACTTTGAGCCCTGCGTCTGGCTCTGCACTGGCAGCGTGGAGCCTGCTTAGGATTCTCTCTCTCTCTCTCTCTCTCTCTCTCTCTCTCTCTCTTTCTCCCTCCCTCGCTCCCTCCCTCCCTCCCCTGCTCACTCACTCACTCTCTCAAAATAAATATTTTTTTAAAAAGGGAGAAGGGGGCAGAGCTGTGAATGGTGCTGTCAAAAGCAAAGGAAGTGTAATTCTCACCCTCCCTTCCTCAAAGGGGACAAAGCTGGATACAGGCCTGGAGAGTTAACTAACGCATTTGTAGTCACCCAAGAGGACAGTCGTGCTGGCTGGGAACCTAACTCACGGTGAACACAAAGGACACCCCTGAGCAGCTGGAGACGAGGACACGATGGGGGTGAGGGCTAGGGCAGAGGACTCAGGGGCAGTTCCAGAGGCCCCAGATGCTTGATGAGGGGAGGAGCACCCCCACCTCCCAGGTCCCCAGGTGCAGGGACAGGGGCTCCTGCTGCACCTTCACTGGCTTCTGCCGCAGGGGCGGTGCTGCCCAGGACAACCTGGGAGTCTCACAGTCCTCTCTCCGTCGATGGGGATCAAGCAGAGTGAAAGGCAAGCAAGTGTATGTTGGATTAATCACCGTGAAACGAGCACCGTCAGCTCTGGGGGTTTGTCAGAGAGCACAGGGCAGTGGCTCTCAAAGCGCTGGGGGTGTGAAGACAGAGGCCTCCCCCGGGGCCGGGGAGGGGGGACTATATTCAGGCCCCTTCGGCCTGAAGCATTTCTCCAGCGTGAACACTCAAACACAACCCCGTACGCACCTGGCAGGTGTATGTACGTGCGCGCGCGCGCGCGCACACACACACACACACACACACACACACACACACACACACACGCCATTTCACCCCCAAACTCTTATTCAATACCAATCCAACCCACAGAGGTGGCTTTTTGACGGGCTTACAAGCATTAGGTATCAAACGCTGTTTTACAGATAAGGAAACTCAGCTTCAAGAATTAACTGTTTTGGGGGGACACCCGGATGGCTCAACCGGTTAAATCTCTAAGCGCTGATTTGGGCTCATGTCCTGATCTCGCGGTTCGTGGGTTCAAGCCCCGCATCGGGCTTTGCGCCGACAGTGCAGAGCCCGCTTGGGATTCCCTCTCCCTCCCTCTCTCTGCTCCTCTCCAACTCTCTCCCTCAAAAATAAATAAATAAACTTTAAAAAAAGCAAAAAAAAGAATTAACTATTTTTTTTTCAAAAGTTACCTTCCTGTAACTGCTACTCATTGCCCTGCAAGATTTTAATACAGGAATGGCCCATTTGGAGCAAATCCAGAAAGAAGGAGAGTACATCTTTTTCTAAATAGGAACTCTCTAGATGCATAAAAACACAGCCAAAGCAGACTCTCTTCTTTGAACTAAATCACCCCAGGCTTTGTCAACATTCCTCAGCAGACAAGTCTTCTGGATTTCTCACTACCCTAGCTGACCTTCTTTGTACCCCTCTTAAAAAACATTTTTTTTTAATGTTTATTCTTGAGAGAGAGACACAGAGGGCGAGCCAGGGAGGGGCAGAGAGAGAGGGAGACACAGAATCCGAAGCGGGCTCCGGGCTCCAAGCTGCCAGCACAGCCCAACGTGGGCCTTGAACTCACAAAATGTGAGATCACGACCTGAGTCCAAGTGGGACGCTAAACCAACTGAGCCATCCAGGTGCCCCCTTCGTACCCACTGTATTTGCCAATGCCCCCCTCAACACCTGCTACTCTGGCCTGAATCCCTTCCTGATTTACATGTGGTCTAATCTGCAGACACACATTCCTATCTCTGTTCTGGCTGTGATACTGCTCTTAACCCAGCAAGGATCGGTTGATAGTATTTTTAGCCGCCTCCTACCCTTCCTGGCACATGTTAGGCCAGTTTCCAACGGACACACTGAGAGTTCTCAGAGGCAAAGTAACTCATAATTTGGATGCCTGTATTTACTTATTTATTCATTCATTCATTCATTCATTCATTCATTCATTTATGAGAGAATGAGAGAGAGTGCGCGTGGGCAAGCACAGGTAGGGGTGGGGCAGAGAGAGAGGGAGACACAGAATCTGAAGCAGCCTCCAGGCTCCAAGCTGTCAGCACAGAGCCCGACTCAGGGCTCAAACTCACAAGCCGTGAGATCATGACCTGAGCTGAAGGCAGAAGCTCAACCGACTGAGTCCCCTGGGCGCCCCATGGATGCCTATTTTAAACACACACTATAAACGTTCACCACAGGAATTCTTTACACAGCAAAATATAAGGTTTCAAATATGGCTTGATGTGGGGGCAAAAGCATAATAGAAATATTAAGTAATCAAATATTAAGTTAAGCCACATCTATATTTAGGACCACATGTCCTGCCGGAGGTTGATTTAATTCATGTCTGGAAAGCACCACCTCTCTGCTGCTAAGCCTGTTTATTTACATCTGATTTCGGGAGTTGCAGGTTTTAGTTCTAACATTTCCATTTGGTTCTGCTTTCTTCTACGTCTTTGCTGACACTTTCCACTTCTTCTCTGTCAAGAGCGTAACTGCTCATGGAAGTATTTTTACGACGGCTGCCTTAACGTCTCTGTCAGATCATCTAACATCTGTCCTCTCGGTATTGGCGTCTCTTGACTATCTTTTGTTCATTCAAGTTGAGATTTTCCTCATTTCTGGTGTGGCAAGTGATTTTCAATGGAAACCTGGACATTTCAGAAAACACTTTTTTTTTTTTAAGTTTATTTGGGGGAGGGCAGAGAGAGTGGTAGTTTTACTGTCTTCAGAAACTCACATGCCTCTCTTCTATCTGAAAGCATTTTTTTTTTTTTTTTAATGCTTAGAAATAAGGTCTCGGGAGTCTTGGTAGCTACATGTAGGAATTTTCAGTTTTGTTTACCCACTGGCCGTAGTCTCCAAGATGCGCCAGAAAAGGAAGACATTTCAAGTTCAGATGGGAGTGCAGAGGAGAAAGAAGAAGAGTGGAGGAAGGGAGAGGGTGCGTCCCTGAGCCTGTCAACACCTCTTCGAGGCAGGGTTTGCCACCATCAGCCCAGGAGGACCAGCAGGACGGAACGAGCTGGTCTTAAGCCTCCTTCAACCTGAGGCCCAGGCTCAGGCGGGCCTCACTGGCACCATTCAGAGTTCAAGCAGGTATGGCAGGGAGGCCCATAAGCGAGGCCCAGGGAGGCAAAGATCAGCCCCCTCACCAGCTCCATAAATATAAAGGGATGGGGGAGAGGGGTAATGTTAGCGGAGAGGGAGCACCCTAGGGGCAGCTGTCTGGCGGTCTGCCAGCCCCCCAACATGTACCTGTACACACGTAACTCCTTTCTCTTGCTTGTTGTCCCCTCTGCACCTGCCAAAGACACTCACAGCACGGTCGAGACCTTCAGGAGGCCCCTGAACTAGGGTTCGCTAACCCATGTCTCTCTATGCCTTCCCTCTGCCATCAGTCTCCCCTCCCCCTTCTCTTCTTCTTATCAATTCCTTACTCCAAGAGAATTAAAAAGTCAACAGGATAGATCAACTTAACGTGAGGGAAGGCTCTGCGTCATGTTATTGGCTAGTCAGAATTTTCTGGAGTTAAGAAGTTGTCGTTGCAAGGATGTGCCCTACCGATCTTCCATTACAGGGAGTTTAACCAAGATCCCAGGGGTGGCATTCTGAAGCCCGTCCTCTTGCTTCTTTGAGGGGCCCTGCTTCTGGGATGCTCCCGGCCCATCAGGGGTGCTCAGGGGTGCACAGGGCAGGCCCGTTTCTGGGAGACACAGGAGTCCTCCCACATGGGACTTTGCCTTCACAATCTCCTGACAGTCTTGCCAAACCTTCCTCAGAGCACACCGCCATCTACGAGACTTTCATCCACCCTTCCTTCCTTCCTTGCTCTCTCCTCCCCTTGGAATCAGACCCACTCAGAAATGGGATAGCTACCAGCCTCTCCCAGGGCCTCCCCCATTTTCTCTCACAGGAATTCAATCCTGTCTTGGCATGTGCTTTTTGGAGGACCTAGAATAACACAAAGTGAGAAAAATACAGGAAAGTCATTTTATAACTGCTTCATTTTCTATCCTCGCAAGAAATTCTCCAGTTGAGACGGGAGAGAAGTCTTCCTTTCATTTAACGATGTTTATATAATGCTTCCTTTGCGTTATCAAAATTGATCTCAACCTTAAAAGATAAACACTAAGCCTCGGAGATGGTAACTTACTTCCATCTGAGTTCACCTAGTCCAGTGGTAATTGAACCCAACTCGTATACCCTCCACGACCCATGTTCTCCTTGCTACTCCAAGTGATGGAATCAAAGAACGTCCCTCTCTGTCACCTACAAATGGTAAAGGGCTTACAGGGTATGTTCCTATAAGACCACTGAATGGGGTAAGCACGTCCTGTATCTAGTGGGTGCAAATGGCCAGTCCTCTACGGAAAGTTACAGCCATTTTGACGTTCCAAAATCTCCCGGCAAGGAATACTACCTGGGAACTAGGTCAGACGTAGGTCTGCCTTGAAGGGCCAAAACCACAAAAGAGAGTTAGGGATAATCATCATAGCTGTTCTGTCTCCCTTTGGAGCCCAGAAATGCATATGGCATCTCTGAAGCTCTTCCCCAAAAGTGGAGGAAGGATTTGTATCGAGATTTATTTCCTACCCTTACTGGAAATTATCAGTAGGCACATTGCAAAGTCTGTAAGCTTTACCATTATTCATGTTCCTGGCAGCAATGGGGATTTCTCAAAAAACAAAAACAAAAACAAAACAAAAAAAAATCAAAGAGCCCAAAGCATAACCTTGCAAAAGTCTCATTAACTCAGCTTGACAAGTTCTCCATGCTTCCAGAGGGAACAGGATTAGTCTGACAATATAGCTATCACTCATCTTCTGGCATAACCTATGGATACTGGATATAGAAAACACATTTCAAAACTGAAGTGCTTGCTAGTAAATTCTCACACAATGTGCGCAATTCCTAATGTGCATGCTTTAAAGTTAGCAGAAAATAAAGAAGGCCTGGAAACATAACAGGGTAGAAAGAAGACCAGACCAAGTTTAGTCCTGGCTCCATCAGTAACTATGTACCCTAGTTATCTCTGGGTAACCCTAGGACAGTCACTGTGCCTCTCTTGTTGATTTGCTTACTCATCAACCAGGGGATCAGATCAGATCATTTCTGAAGTTCTTTCTCCTAAATCCTGCTTCTATAATTCTAAGCGCCTCCTTTTCTCACTCAATTAGATTTGAGTTCTGTGTTTCCGTGATAGCGAATGCTTCTCTTCGGACAGGGAACCAGTTTTCCCGCAATGTGATAGGCCAGTTGACAGAGTACAGGCTAGAAGTTAAAGACCCTGGATTAATTAGTGATGCGTTTTCTATGGAGTGGCTTTTTCCAAGCAGCCTGAGAGGTAAGTGCACACATGAGAACATGATACTGGGAACAATCTACTTATCTGAGCAAGACAGACCTGGTTCAAACCTTGACTTCACCTCTGATGGGATGTGAGGTCTTGGGTAAGTTGCTACACCTTCTTCCACAAAGAACGGTACGTACCTCAGAGGACGATGGTGACCATTTCCTAAGTAATACAGTGCATCAAACAGCCCTGGCAAATGGTAGGTGCTCAGTATCAGTGTTAGCCATTACTGTTAGCTCGTCTCATTACCATCTTAGAGTGTCATTACTTTCACGAATTTGCTCCCTCTCGTCTGCTACCTTCCCAAACAGATGAAACGGGATTAGAGAGAAGACAGGGTCCCTGCCCCTAAAGGCTCACAGCCCATGGGGGAAAGATATAAATCACCATCATGCAATTGTGTAGGAGCTATAGACCTACGTATACAGATAGTGCCATTAAAAATAATTTTGCTGGAAAGGGTCTGTGTCTAGTACCCTTACAGATCCTATTCAGTTCCTTGAATATGGTAGACATACAATGAACATTTGTTAATGAGAACGATGGAGCCTTTCTAGAATGTTGCCTTAGGAGATCCCAACTAAGTCATTGGTTTAGAAGAGAAACCACATGAAACTGAGGCCCTTCAGGTCCTTTTGTAGAAAAATCCTTTGGACGAAGTTCAAGACTAATCCTTCTTATTGAGAAGTCCACTCCCTAGCAAAGAGTGCTAGAGTGTGATTCCGGGATTGTAATGAATAATCATTATTATATGCACAGCAAAACTAATTACTTGGGTTTGGCTGGGAGTTGAGGAAAATATACTGATTGGAAGATGACAAAGCCACTTAATAGTGGGGTTCACACCATAAATATAAACCAAGAGTCACAGCAATTTGAGATTCATTATCTGCCGGCATCGGTTCAAGACGGCAGCCTTTTTTAGACACTTGCGAATATAACCAAAAAGATGCATATTTTTTTTTTTATGTCTCAGGGAGAGATAATCGCAAAATATTTGGCTACCGCCTACACTAGAATCAAGCACCACAGACCAGAGTCACTGAGCAAGTCCGACTCATAATACCACCGACGTTAGTGACTTCCACGGAGGCCTTTCTGAGCTTGGGGAAGGCTCTTGTCTCTGCTTCTTCAAACGGGCAAATCGAGAGGAGGAGGAAGAGGGAGGGGAAGGTGATGGCCCAAAGTAACAAACGAGACTTCATTTGATCCAACTGCTAAGTGTTTAGCTCCTCCTGATTTGAGGATATCACCACACACAAGTCCTGTTCCCTCATCCAGCAAGCCGACAGCCATAATAACTGAAAACACACCACATGCACCAGGCCCCCAAGGAAGTGCTGAGCTTACAACAGTGGCCCCTGCCCTTGGAAAGTTCCTGGGAGAACAGAGAATCCCTGTAAACACACTTCTCTCCCCGCCGCCCCCCCGCCAGGAGGCATTGCACTGTTCCCCAGGCCCAGACAGGCGGTGGGGCGGGGAAGGGCGGCTGCCTTGGGAAGTGTTTGACCTCAGAGGATCAGGAAGCAACAACACGTAAGCCCGCTTGGCCTCTAGGGTCTACTTCATCCACAGCTCAGTAGGCTTCAAGGACCTAAGTACAGGTGACCCCCACAGACATACGGGAGCGGCCAACAGCACGGTTCCAGAGCTGGTGCAGAATATTCCAGCTGGCAAAGTGAAAGTGGTCACCTAATCGGACTCTTGAGAGTTGAAGCTCAAGAAGGCGAAACAACCTGCCCACGGCCACGCAGCGAGGGAGGGAAGAGCCAGGGCTCGGAGCCAGGTCTTCCTTCCTCAGCCAAGGGCTCCTTCTGGCACGCACACGAACCCACGGAAGGTCAGCGTGTTTGCAGGAAGCGGGGGCTATTCGACATTTGGACGGACCGCTGCAGTGCAGACACGGACTCATCAGTGGAGCACGTCAGGCTGTCCCGACGCGGGTGCCCACGGCTGAACATCGGCCGTGACTTTTTCTGCACATTCGGCTACCCGCCAAGAGCTCTCATTCTTAACCCGATGAGGACGGCCATCACCCAAACCTGCAGACCGTCCCATGTCCGGGGAGGCAGGTGTGGCAGGTGTCTACCCAGTCCCTCTCCATTCTAGACACAGACAGGCACACAGACATCGGGGTGGTATCCGCACACTCGGATCGTAGAGGACGGTCCCGGGGGAACAAGCCGCCGCAAAGGCTGATGGCTGTTAGCGTGCACACAGTCTGTCCGAGGCAGCACACGCAGTCACCGTGCTTACAGGCAGCATCTGACTCACAACCACCGCCTGGAACAGACACCAGGCAGGGGCAGAGGAAACAGGTCGGGAGGCTTCCCTTCCTTCCCAAGCCTGGCATCAGAAGAATTGGATCGAGGGAAGGCCTGTTAGATCACCTCTTCCCTAGGCCAGCTGCAGGGGGGACCTGCACTAGCAATTACCAGGGATGGAGTTCCAAGATGAGTCGCAAGGCCCCACGGGCTCCCCAGGGGAGACGCTTCCCCCGCTCAGCTTGCATCACCCAGTGGAAGGGGGACGGCGTCTCTGCCAGGTGACGTTCCGCACACAGGTGTCCTTACGCGTGGCGTGATCTCGGGCCAAATATCTAAGGCTGTTTGACATCATTCTTTTCCCAGGTAGAGTGGGGGTGATGCTGCATGTGGTACAGGACACGGGAGGGGCACAGCGAGATGGCAGTAAGACCGTCCCCGAAGGGCAAAACCGCAAAGTGCCATCATAATGGATCAAATCAGAGGTATACGAAGTTACCCGAAAGGGACAGAAGAGGCCCCAGGACAGCAGACCTTGAAACAGAACCTAACGGAAAGTAAAGATGATGTCAGCCAGAAGTGTGCATGCATGGCAGGGGGCCGGGGGGGGGGGGTGGTGGTGCCAGGAAGGTACCAAAGTCAGTGATGAGCCTGTGGAACAGACCCTTGGACAGCATGCGCCCGACAAGGCCCCTCCCAACATCCCGGGGACCTGGGTACCACGGAGCCAGGGACCAGGAAACGTTCCTGCCACACAGTTAGCGGACTCCCTCCGCGTCATGCTTGCCGGACCACCTCTGGCAATCTGCCTTCTCACATCACTTGCCCCCGATGGAGAAAAACCGAGATTTGCAGGCTCGTCGGGCTAACGTGAGTGTAGCTGGTCCGGGAAACCGCTCGATGTCTCAGAGCGAATAAAGGAAGGGGTGGGCTGGTCTACCCGTCAGCCTCTTTTGACCTCTGTCAAGTACAAGTCAGCATCCGGTCAGGCTCCTAACCTCGAAAAGTGAGGAGAGTCTCGGACTTGGAAAGGCCGACCGCCTGGCGCCCGGCCGGATGGCGGTTCAGGGAGGACACGGCGCGAGTGGCTGGCTTCCCCAGGCGACCGGGTGCCGTGGATGGTGATCACGTGTCCACGAGACCTTCCCAGCAGGCCTGACGAAGGGATGGATGGAACGGGCGGGAAGGCATCTTGTGATGTGGAAAGTGCCCTCACGTCACAACCGTCGCCTCGTCAGGTAGGACCTGAGGGCGCTGAGCCACAGGTTCCTGCCCACCCCCCACCCCCCCCCCACACACACGAAAGGCCGAGCAAAGCTCTAGGACACTCGTGACAAAAGCCAAGCTGGGACTCAGCCCGGCTGCCTGAATCATGAGCTCAGGTGGCACCGACCCACGTTTTTTCCTGAGGGTATCTCTCGCTTTTAAATCCACATGGTTGTCATCTGTGATTTATTTAACTGGGGCCCAGGGACACCACCACCTGATGGGCCTCAGCTTGCTTCAGCCACTCTCCTGCTCAGGGACTCCTAAGAGGACGATATTCTCAAGGCCGTCCCATGGTTAACCACCGTGCCACATGTATGTGTGGTGGGGGAAGGGCGGAAAAGAGACCCTTGGAATAAGAACAAGACGAGGACTGTGGCCCCACTGTGGGGGTTTATAAGGTCAAAAACATCGAAGACGCCATTACAAACTCCCTACCACTTGTGAATTTTTAAGGTGTTCTTTACAAACAGTATCATGTGCTATTTTTCCCTATATACTTCCAACCTCATAGCCATAACACTTTCTTGAACCACCCTTAAAGATATTTAGGGAGCATAAGAGAGCAAGTTTTAGTACATGGGAGACCTTTGTAAACTCCAGCTGTCCAGAGAAAAAATGGGCTACCGAAGGAAGCAGTCAAGTCCCCACCACTGTGTGGCATCTGGTCACACGCTGGGTAATGTCTTTGGTCGAGGACACAGAGCAGATTTAAATCCTTGGATTGCCAACACCCTTCCACACCCCTCTCAACCACTCGATTCTCCGAGCTTATGTCACCTACAACCAGGCCCTTGTCTTTACTTCCATATCCCCCAGACTCAAGGCCTGCCTTGATTCCCATTCAAATTAACAGCATCTTAGGTTTGGAACGAAAGGCAGCTTGAGAGCTCAGGTCATGATCTCACAGCTCGTGAGTTCAAGGCCCGCGTCGGGCTGTGTGCTGACAGCTCAGAGCCCAGAGCCTGCATCCGATTCTGTGTCTCCCTCTCTCTCTCTGCCCCTAACCCACTTGCATTCTGTCTCTGTCTCTCTCAAAAATAAACAAACATTAAAAAAATATATATGTATAAAACAAAGCTATCATAAATTAAAAAAGTATCAGCAGAGCTCAGAAACAAAGAAACAAGAAGATTCCTCATCTATCCTCAATCAACCAAGCCCCTTTCCGTTTCTTTCTGGAAACATACACTCTACCCTCTGCCAATATGGACACCTATCTCTTCCCAGGGGTTAGTAACATCATTCTCCCACGGCACGTACAACTAACACAAAAAAAGCCACGTGTTGAGGCAACATACACCCACTTGCTTGTCTCAGCCCAGCTCAGAGGAATGCCCCCTCCGAACGGCTCAGTCCCTCCTCCCTTTCCTCCCACCTTGGAGACCCTTGGCCCAGCCTCCCGCACACTGAACAGCCGCGGCGGACGGGTCTCGAAGGACTGTTCAAATAGATGGGCTGTAACAGCAGCAACAGAACACACAATGGGGCTGGACGTCACCTCAGGTGGGACTGAGGGTCATTCCTGGGACAGAAGGCGACAGCTGCTAATGGAGCTTCCTCATCCGCTCCTGCCAAACCCTCTTACCCGTCATCACTTGAATTTAAAGTATCTCCTGAGATCAAGACTGCAAGGTACAGTAACAAAAGACAAGGGTGACAGGAGGTGGGCCCTGTCACCCAAGGGACACAGGACTGAAGGAGCCAATCGGCTGCCCGGGCCATGGGCCTCAGCCTCACTTCTCTCGACACCATGGCTGGTCCAGGCAGACCGCTCCCCAGATGAGGAAGGATTCTGTCCAGAGAGCGGCCTAGAAGGAAAAGGCGCCCCACGCCTACATTCCCTGCTCCCCTCTTTCCTGCTTTCTGGTTCAGAGTCACTTACCTTTTTCTTCTTCTTCAGAATCACTTTCACGCCATCCACTGAAACCATAATGCTCACCTTCTTCTTCTTGATGTTTTTGGCTTTAAACTCGTACTGTAAGAGAGGAGACAAAGAAGCACGATCCGGTTAGGTCAGGGTATCTGACTCCGGCTAGCCCGTGACCCAGAAAAGAGGGCCACGGATGGGCACAGGGAGACCCGGAGCTTCTTGGGGGTGTAAAAGCAGGTGGGGGAGGGGGGTCTCGGTGTCGGGGCCCAGCCATCAGCAACAACTGAGGGATGGAGGTAATCCATCCTGACGAGATGAAGACAGAGCCCGCTTTCAAAATCTCATCAGAAACCAGAACCTTCCCTCAAAGCCTCATTCTGATGTTTCATGACGTTCACTGCCAGGTTTTTCCTGCATCCACCCAAACTCTGGAAACTTGATTCCATCTCCGGTGAAGATGAAGAAGAATTGGCACCTGCCTTCAAATCGGGATTTTTTACATACTAAAGATGTGGAATTCCAAGTTGTTCTAAGTTCAAGTCCCAAATTCCTTTATCTGTAGGTCAGTTTCCAAGTCTACCTATAGCCTTCTCAGCCTGAAGTAGTCTAGAGCATTCCCCTATGGCTGCTTCAACCGCAGCCCTACACCACTGAGGGACGCTGGCCTTACCCTCAACCCCAGACATTTTTCTGTTACATTTGCCCATTTTTCGCCATTTCTTCTGCTTCTGCAGGCATTTGTAATGGCTGGTACAATTCTGTTTTCCTCACTGAACTTCATTCTGAGCACCTATCCGATTTATTAATACCATTTTCGTTTGCTCCCTATTTTGGTAGCATCAACTGGCAAATTCACCTGCCAAGCGAATGATCATCTGGGCTACACGTTAATAATAACACGAGACCCAAGGCCAAGACCTGTATTCCAACCCACAGCCCCTGGCCTCTGGGACGTCTTATACTCAACACCCTCCGCTATCATGCCACCAGCCAAGCTCGGCGAGGCATTCGGCTACCCGCCTGCACATCTAGAGCCTAATTAATTCTAATTAGCGTGGCGATAGAAATTAACCTCACCCATCCCAACATGATGAAAACATAACCTACTTTGAAAATCTCATCAGAAACCCGGAACCTGGGCCGTCTGGGTGGCTCGATCTGTTAAGCACCCAACTCAGGTCATTATCTCACAGTTCGTGAGTTTGAGCCCCGCATCGAGCTCTGCATTGACAATGTGGAGCATTCTTGGTGTTCTCTCTCTGTCTCTCTCTCAAAATGAATCAAAAAATTTAAAAAAAAAACAAAAAACAACAGAAAAAGAAATCCAGAACCTTCCACTCCATTAGCGATGCCTTTAAATACTCTGATTTTAGGGGTGCCTGGATGGCTCAGTCAAACATCTGACTTCGGCTCAGGTCATGATTTCGTGGTCCGTGGGTTCGAGCCCTGCGTCAGGCTCTGTGCCGACAGCTTGTAATCTGTCTCCCTCTCTCTCTTAAACATAAATAAACATTAAAATTTTTTTTTTTACATACTCTGATTTTAAGGACTCCGCTTAGAGCTTCCAACCCTGTGTGCATCCCGTCCCTTCCACTGACATCTGAGCTGACCTCACTCTGTTGCACAGTTAGTGCTGATGCCCTCTGGCTGTCTGCTTCTTATAGACAGGGACATGACCTAACCGAAGCACGATATTTTTCTTTACGTTGTCACAGCAAAGGTTCTGGCTTATGGCTGATTTGAGTTTCCAGGTGACAGCAACATACATCACCCCCCACTCCGGAGGTCACTCTTCCTACCCCGTCGACAGCTGTCCTTTTTACCAAGGGGGCTCGAAAGAAAAAGCAAACCAGATCAGGGGACGCACAGGAGACAGCAAACATCAGGCTCAGACTCTGCTTCCGAGCAAGCATGTCCGATGGCAGGGAGAAGCGTGTTAGACCAGCGTGTGGCCCAGGACAGGACAGGACCTCAGCCGCACGACCCGCCTGCTCCGGGGCAGGGGCTGCAAGCTGGCGAAGGCTGGAGCGCGTCTGGCGTGCGCCTCGGGGCCTGGCTGTGACGCGCAGCGGGTCCCCGACTGCGTTCTGCTCAGGGGCCATGCTCAGCAGGGGGCAGGAACCACCGGGGTGGGAGAGCCAGCATGGGTGTGGGCAGGTCAGCCGGTTTTGGCCCTGTGCCTCCCGGGTGAAGTGAACCGGCTTCGTTTCCCGACCACACCTGCATTTACCTCCACTCCCCTGGGCTTCCAGTAAACACAGCCTTCCACTGTGCCTCCCATGGGACCAGGTCGTTAGGTCAGGGCTGTTCCTGCCAGTCAAAGGTGTGCAGAGGGGTGTGTTTCAAAGAACTCAGGCAGGGGGCAAGAGCCAAAGAGTCCCAGAAAACACCAGATGTGGACGAACCCTGCCCCATATCGGTCAATCCCTGCCGGCTTCACCGTCTTTGGTTTCTTCCAAGAGATTACTCACAAGCTCCACATACTTTCTAATTCTGCTTTTCGGCCATAATATCAAACCAGGAAATATTAAGTGTCCACGTCTGCCAGGCACCACGTCACTCTCCCAGCCCTAGTTTTATTAAAAAATTTTTGTTTACTATTTTTGAGAGAGAGAGAGAGAGAAACAGAGAGCAAGCAGGGGAGGGGCAGAGAGAGAGAGAGGGAGACAGAGAATCTGAAACAGGATCCAGGCTCCGAGCTGTCAGCACAGAGCCCGACGCGGGGCCCGAACCCACGAACCACAAGATCATGACCCGAGTCAAAGTTGGACACCCAACCAACTGGGCCACCCAGGCACTGTAACGTTTATTTAAATTTGTTTTCAATGTTTGTTTATTTTTGAGAGAGCATGAGCAGGGGAGGGGCAGAGAGAGAGGGAGACACAGAATCGAAAGCAGGCTCCAGGCTCCAAGCTGTCAGCACCAAAGCCCGACATGGGGCTCGAACTCACAAACCGCGAGATCATGACCTGAGCTGAAGTCGGTTGCTTAACTGACTGAGCCACCCAGGTGCCCCTCCCAGTCCTCGTTTTAGAAAGCACGCTGCCTGCTGAACCACCTTAGCAGTCCTCTATTTCCAGAAGAATCTGGTAGCTGATCATGTCTTTCTTGTTGGGTCGGCCTCCCTATGGACTCCACGGTCTCTGGGAGGTTTTTAAAAATCAAGAATCCCCCCTGCCCATTGCACACCCAAGGCTGGCCAGAGGCACCTGGCCGGCACCTTGCCTGTGCATCTGAAACATTATTTCTATAGTTCGTGATTTTGATGAGCCAGGCCTTTTAACACCCTGATCTTCAGAGTTGAAGATGCAAGTAAAGGTTCTCTTCAGAACAGGACAACAGCCTCGAATCCCATCGCTGTGCAGGACCTCCCAGGCGGCTCTTACAGGGTCTGCGGGCTCAGGGGCTACATGGAAAAGCATGACCAAATGGCTGCAGCGGAATCTCAGTGACACAGGGGTGCCTGGGCGGTTCCATCCGCGAAGCGTCCGACTTTGGCTCAGGTCATGATCTCGCGGTCCGTGGGTTCGAGCTCCACATCCGGTTCTGTGCTGACAGCTTGGAGCCTGGACCCTGCTTCAGATTCGGTGTCTCCCTCTCTCTCTGCCCCTCTTGCTTGCGCTCTCTCTCTCTCAAAAATAAACAAACATTAAATTAAAAAAAAAAAAAGGAATTTCAGTGACAGTGGCAATGCAGGTGTCCCTCCGTACAACAGCTGGTGGAACGGTCTGGAGCGCTTCCAAACAAAGAGGGGCAAGACAGGCATGAAATAGCCCTGGTTACAGCTGCCCATGCTGCCCGAGGCCCGTCTCTAAGGGCTCTCAGGTTGGACACATTCCCCATCGACTCCACCTGCCCGGTGGTCCAATGTTCCGAATCCTTTCCAACCGAAGAGGAAGGACTCAGACTGCAGTCCCGTCAGAAACTGCAGAAATCAAAGGAAACAGAGTATCTGAAAAGGCTTAAACATTTATTATCATGAAACCGTTTGTTTATACGGCAACTGCACTTCGTTTGGACAACCATGTTTTATCGTGCTCACTGGAGGAGAGAAAACGGAGCTGGAGGCGGGAGAGATCATGGGAGTGACCAAGGAAACAGAGAGAAGGGGCTCACAGGGGACAAACACTCCTTCTCCCCCGGCTGTGCTCCTCCGAGGGGCAGACAGGCTCAGGAGGAAGCATCTGTGTTCCGCAGGATAGGAGTCCAGTCCACTCAGGCTTCGCCAGGGGCTGAGGAACAAACAGGACTGTCAGGGCCACCGTCTGTGACTCTGGCCAGCCTCCCTCAAAGCCCATGCCAGCTCTGGCTCTCCCCACATGTGGCCAGGCTGCCCTGATAGATTTGCTTTGCCAGCCAGGACTCCCCCAGCAAGGACAGATTAAGCTCTCTAGGACCTGACCTTTCAGGAAACGAAACAATACAAGTCCTGAAACACTAACCGCTGACTAAAAAAGGCCATGGTGATGTGCCAGGGGTTCATAAACAGAGCCTTGGGACCCCGTGTGGGAACAGTGGCCCCAGAGCTCAGTGTGCTGTGCCAACCGGCGAGGCCCATGAAGGGGAAGCTGGGAAGAGGGAGGGGTTCAGGTCCGGCAGGAACCAGGAGGAAGCCCTCAGCAAGTGAAGGAGTCACAGTGGCTGGAAGGCTGAGGGCGGCTGACAGAACAGAGCATGTCCTGAGTCCCCGATGCTTCCCTGTCCCCCCCAGCTCCTAGAACTGCTTCCTGACCCCGTGTGTCTCAGTCCCCGCCACTGGGGGTCCACAAAGGGGAAGGAGGAGGTCTGTGGCAACTGAGCGTGCTCAGTGAAGGGACGAGCCCTGCCCTGGGCTTGAGGACGTATTGCAGAAACAGAAGTAACAGAAGGACTTTCTCAGGAGTCAGGGGAAGGGTTGGGGCCACACCCCTCCCCCAGCAACACACACAATAGTCTACGCCCACGACAACGTCTAGCTCCCTGAAGAGCCCCAGGATTTTCCACAGGGTCCTTGGTTCCTTGTCTACCCACAGTTTGCCTAGCGATGTGCTCTCTCACCAGCGACATCAGAAGCTGGCCCCACACGTCACCAGAAAATCCATTTTGTCCCTCTCTCTATCCTCACTGACCCCACCATGCCTACAGTCGCAAGTCAAGGTGCCCAGGGGCAACTCCACCAGGAAGAGAGATTCCTTTTGCAAAAGCGGATGGTGATGCTCTTGTCAGGCAAGTCCTTGGCTTACACTGGGCTGTGGTCACTGCCTTTCTAGAATGAGTCTGCTCTGCTTCCTGCGAACGATCGCGGGGAATTGAAGAGTGAGCTCTGGTAGCGCCATCGGATCGGGCATTGTAAGCATATTCCGCCGGTCTTGGTTTCATGAGTGAGAACCCATCTCTACAAGACTGTAAGCACCTCAACCAAAGGGGGGGTTTGTAGGAAGCCCCTTTGCGCTTACCCACCAATTACTACTGAGGTGGTAAGATACAGAATTGGAGGACACCCATACCCATAGGCAGCATGACTGACGACAGCCAAGAGGTGGAAGTTAACCCAAGTGTCCATCGACGGACGAACAGATAAAACACGCTACAACATGAAGCTTGAAGACGTTACGCTCAATGACGTAAGCTGGCACAAAGGAACAAGTATCGTACGGTCCCGCTTGTACACGAGGTACCTAAGGGCGGTCAAATGTTTGTCGGGGGGCGGGGGGTCGGGGAGGAGGAGGAGGAAGAGGAGGAGGAGTTTAACGGGGACAGAGTTCCCATTCTGGAAGCTGAAGAAAATCCGGAGGTGCCAGTGATGGTTACACAACAATGTGAGTGTTGTCTGTGAACGTCCTCGAGCTGCTTTAAGAACAGTGGAAATGGAAGAGGTTCTATTTTACCACAATAAAAAGATAAAGATCTGTAAACACTGTACAAAAATACATTTCTCCTCATGGCAAGTCCACTTTACTTCTGCTTGCACGTTATTTCTGGCCCTCTCCCACAGGCAGGTTAAACATGCCCTAATCTCCCACAGTTCCGTGCAGTTGTGTTTGCTACTGCCTGTGCCTGGGATGCCCTCCCCCCACCATCTGCTTGGGGAGCTCCTGCTTATCCTTGAATTATCTTCTCCACAGCGAAGGCTCGTAGGCCCACGTCCCGTGTGCTCCCACCGAGCAGGGCCATCGGTGCGGTCATTACAGCCTCTATAATCACCGGCCACCGACTGGCTGTGCGCTTCCCCGCTAGGCCATGCCCTCCCCGGGAGCAAGAAATAGGATATATTTGTGTCCCGGGAAACAGCATCGGGACACAAGAGGGTGATCGATGAGTGTCAAATACATTAACGAACTCAGTGGACAGTATTTATTCACAGACCCTGGGAAAACAGGACACTGGCCGCAAGGGTAAAATAAATATTCCAGAAGTTAATTAATCAACAACGGAAGTGATTAAAACCACAGATTCCATTCTAGGGGCAGAAGGACTTCAAGATCTGACTTCTGTAATTCTTCCGTACCCCACAGCACACGAGGCATCTTAATTTTTTGTTTGATCCATACTTGGTTTAATAAAATAATTTAGCTTCCATTACTGGTCAGGGCTGTTCCCAGTCATCTGATGGCACAGAGGTCACACATGGGGGAAGGATCCCGCAGATGAAGCTGTCTTCTGGGCTCCCCTGCTGCTTCCCTAAGTAAGAGCTCCTGTGCCTGTGGGGCCAGAATCCGGGGGACGGGATGCCCAAGAGCCATGACCGCCCCCGACACTGCTGTGTAACTCGGTGATTTGTAGTGCTCGTTCATATGAAATCACAGAAACGTGAGCAAGACAAAGACCAAAGTCTGTACCGAATCCAAATTCTGGAATATCTGTGCGGTTTCTGGCAAACACTAGGTGGAGACATTTAGTTCCTAATTATCAACCTCAAGCCCAGCGTAACAGACCTATCACTGAAAGTTGGGGTGTAAATAAAATCTCTATAACTTGCAAAATACCAAAAAGAAACCAGAGGAGCTACTATTTAAGAAAGGAATATTCATTGCCATTTTATCATAAATGTAGAATTTAAGTATTTACCCATCAGGCGATCAAAAACTCAAGTTTTAAATCCCATCTGGCACACCTGGTTTTTTTGGTTTTTTGTTTTGTTTTTGTTTTTTAAAGGCAAAATTCCAGACCCAGCCCTCAGAGATGTTCAGACTGGTTGGGCCAGAAGTTGGCATTACTTGGATCTAGGCGGTAATACAAATTGCGTTGCTCAGAAACACCACTCTGGGTCCCCAAACCGTATTACAATTAACTCCTTCATATTTTCATTTGCATCTAGAATTGCCTTAGATGAAATCAATGTGTCTTCATCATCTGTGTACTGTTTTTTTAAAGTGTGGATACTACTTTTTTTTTTTTAATGTTTGTTTATTTTTGAGAGAGATCAAGTGTGAGCAGGGGAGGGTCAGAGAGAGGGGGTGGGCAGAGGATTCAAAGCAGGCTCCATGCTGCCAGCAGAGAGCCTGACGTGGGACTTGAACTCACAAACCATGAGATCATGACCTGAGCCAAAGTCGGACGCTTAACCGACTGAGCCACTCTGGCACCCTTAAAGTGTGGATACTGTCATTCGCAATTAAAATACAGGTTCTTATAACAGCACCACGGCTGCTTACAGTCACCCGTTTTCTAAATCAAAGGCACCTAAAATTACCACCATTATGTTGGGAGAGAATACTGATGTGTGGTAGATATCAGATGTTCATACACTGTGTTTTATGCATTTTGTAGCTCTGAAATACGTCATTAACAAAATTTTAGGTGAATACTTGTGTTCGAAATGGTTGGGACCACAACTGTTGACCAAACCATCTCATGAAAAAGCTACCGCCCAAAGATGGAGGAAAAAAAAAAAGGAAAGAAAAAAGAAAAAGTTGTTTAGGTTCACGAGCAGAAAACCCGAGTCCGGAAGCCACATCTCTGACTCCTGCCCTGTGCTCCTGATGTTGCCAACATCTGTTCTTTTCGCTGGCCTGGCATCCTGGCTCTAGGAAATGAAGTTATTCGTTTATTCCCCCATTTATTCAATATTCCCTGTAACAAGTTCTTTGATCTGCAGGTAACCCATCTTGTAACAGACAGAAAAAGAAATTAACTTCACAGGGGCGCCTGGGTGGCTCAGTGGGTTAAGCGTCTGACTCTTGGTTTCAGCTCAGGTCATGATCTCCCAGTTCCATGAGTTCAAGCCCCACGTTGGGCTCTGTGCTGATGGTGCAGAGCCTGCTTGGGATTCTCACTCTGCCTCTCTCTCTCAAAATAAACTTAAAAAAAAAAAAGAAAAGAAAGGAAATTGACTTCACAGAATCTGGAATATTCTCAGGCTGCTCAATGGAAAGCCTGCAATGCCCCGCTCCCCCAATTCTTTCCCACACCATTCACATCGGCTGCTCTCATTTCCTTTGTTGCTTCCTCTACCCTGTTCCACACCCAGGGACACAGTGACCTGGGAAGGTCACAGAATGCCAATGAGGTCACAAAAACATGGCAGAGGGGCCCTCTGAACGTAGGGAGGGCTTTGGGGCAGGAAATATCCAAGTTCTTGCTGTTTGCAACATTGAGGAAGGGGAGGGAGGTTCATCCAAACACAGATGTTCTGGGGGAGGGAGCCATTTTCAGTGTCAAGAGACTGTCAAGATAGCAGCGGGCAAATCAAATGGGCCCTTGGACGGCAGACAGAGGCGGCCTCGAGTGTAGGCAATTGCGGGCCGTGTACACAGGGGAGCCTCTGAATGGCGGCTGGTCCCCGCAGAGAGGAGACAGACAGGCCCTGGAATACAGCCATCACTTTTTCCTACTGGGAGCACGCTGACAGGTCACGGGGAGCTGAACAACAACCCAAATGATTAAGGGGCCCGAAGGGGTGATTTATGGAGCAAGATAAATACCACGACTAATAATAATCTATGGCATTCGGGTTGCTTTTCCCTCTGCTAGCTCTCCCAGCACGTTGCAAATATGTATCAGAACCTTTGTAAGTAAACACGGAGGCAGAGGTGGGTGAAGAGGCACAAATAAATATAGAGCAAGCCCTACTATGGCCGATAATGACCAATTCTGTCTTGCCCGTGAATATCTAACCCGGAGGCTCCTCTAAATGTTTGTGTCCCGTGTAAGCAGGAAGACAGGAACGTTAACACAGCCTTTCAGAGGAAGGAAAAAAAAACGCTCCAACAGTATAATCCGTACCTACCTACACACACACACACACACACACACACACACACACACACAGAAGGAATAAAAGTCTGCTGGTATTTAGTAGAGCCATGAATCGAGGATTTAGGGTTTTCTTCCTCAGACCACAACTGGTCATGAGACAATAATGAATCCTTCCAGGTTTCTAAGATACCTTTAAAAGAAGGCAATTGATGATGTGTCGGACCTCCGTGGGGCCCCCGCCTTCCATCATGCACATCCCACACCCACCTTGTAAAATTAAATGAAACCGTTCACATCGAGGGTTATCAGGTCTCCTGCAGAAGCCACACGTGCACTCTGAGCTGTGGGCAAAACCACGTAACTGGGGCACCACCTGCCTGGACTTTGGGCAAAATACTTACACGCTCTGGGAAGCACCCTTCCCTTCTGTGAAATGAGAGTATTGGGTTAGATGATGTCTACGAACCTGCCCAGTTCTCAGCGCGAACGCTATGCAGTCAAGCCTTCAGAGCCCGTGTAGCAGGCGTTCATGGATGGGCCCAGGCCCAGCCCAGAAGCAAGGAAAGAGAATGGAAAGGAGAAAGCATGTGACAGACAGGGAGGGTTCTCAACTGGAGAGCAAATTATTAGAATTTGGCACAGAAAGTCGGGGAGGGGGGGGTGTTACACTCTTTAGGGTTTTGAACAGTGAAAAGCAGAGGGGCAGAGGCTGGACATGACCTTAGCACCAGCACTGAGGATTCCAAAAGGACACAGAGTAGAAATGAGAACCCCGAGGAAGGCCAGGAGCATGTATCTAGCCCTGGGTTGTAAGAATGAAGAAAATACGCAGATGAAATCCCTGCACACACTGAGAAGCAAGATGAATATGTGGTCAATCCCCTGCCTGGACAAAAGAGCAATGCTTTCAACGATGACAGCACAGGTGAGCACAAAAGATGTTTTAGGTGTTCAAGGAGGTACCTTGTACTGGAGAACCAGGGCACAGGAACCAGCAGGGAATTTGCAGGTCGTGGAGCCATTCATGTGGCGCTCCCCTTCTTGGCTCTACAAAGCCTTTATTCCGGAACTCTCCTTCCTAAGCTTAGACCTATCAGCACAATGTGGCGACAAGGAGATGTGAGAGACCCGTGTTTGCGCTCGTCCACCAGGGTCGTAAGTTTCCAGGTATAAGGGGGGAAACAATGGAAAAGCCACAGGAAGCAGAACACATGATTGCAATGAATGTTCACAATATAATGAAAGATATGAACGAAAGGGTCATTCCTGGGAAAACTGAAGACACTACTTGAGAAGGAGGAGTTGGGGAGGGTTCTTGGAGTAATCACCTTGTCTCTGTCGAGTGATCATCCAGCTAAAAGGCTATCCGGCCGTTGTGTTTAAAAAGCAGGTCCTCACAATGAGTCTGAAATCTACTCTCAGAAGCTTCCACTTATATGCTTCTCTAAAGCAGTGCTTCTCAGACCTGAACGTCCATATGATTCACGCGGGGATCTTCCTAAGTTACAGCCTGGGGAGGTGGGGGTGGGACGTGGCCGCGTTTCTAACCAGATTCCAGGTGATGTTGACACTACTGGTCCCGGGACCACACTTGGAGGAGCAAGAGTCCTGGTATTAGAACCGGAGTACGTGAATCCGAAAGGTATTTGGAAACATTAACTGTCTGAACCAATGATCTCCAAGGTTATGTGTATGTGTTTAATGCCAATAGTCTAGGATTCCTACCAATGGTAATGTCAGTTATTCCGGGCTGAATTGAAGTTGAGACAGGACATTTCTCATAAACAGCCAACTCTGATGGCCAAAAATCAAACTCCAATATGATAAAAATGATAAAAACAGTATCCAGAGCACAAGTTCCCAGAAGGGGACCCTCTGAAGAGCTATTGACTGGTTTCCAAGCATAATAATTTCCCACTGTCAGCTGGTGGCAATAATTCCTCGGGGTCCAAGGGACTGCAAAGGGCAAGAAAGGTTCTCAACCTTGCCTGTGCAATGGGACCACTCAGGACTCTGAAAAAATACTGGTATCTGGATCCCACCCCCAGAAATTCTGACTTCATTGGCCTGGTGTGTAGCCTGAACATTGGGACTTTTTAAAAGCTCCCCAGGTGATCCTAAGATACTGGAGTAAGATGTAGCAGACCCAGAGCAACCAAGAGGAAAGGAGGGCTAAGAGGTAAATGCTGGCCATCCCATCACCAGAGAGGACTCAGATGCATCACACCATCCCCATTTCGTTGCTCCTTCCAGCCCATTACCAACAGGTTACTATTCCAAGGCTGTGCCAGATTTTACTTCCTCCAAATTCCTATGACAAGATGATGGTGAGTCGAAAGATGGCAAGATGGTTTATGGTTTATGCTATCCTTTGTTTTCTACAGGACTCCATGATAACGACAGCAAAGTGACCCCAAGACTCACTCCCACCACCAGCCTTAACTCCAGAGGTTGGCAAAATTTTCCTATAAAGGGAGAGACAGAGTACGAGCAGGGGAGGGGCAGAGAGAGAGGGAGACACAGAAGCCAAAACAGGCTCCAGGCTCTGAGCTGTCAGCACAGAGCCCTGGACAGAGGGCTCGAACTCACGAACTGTGAGATCATGACCTGAGCCAAAGTCAGCCGCTTAACCGACTGAGCCACCCAGGTGCCCCTGGGCCACAGGTTTAAATAAATATAAAACTAGAAAACTTTCAGGGGAAAATCATAGAAGAAAATCTTCACAACTTGGGGTTATACAGAATTCTCAGGGATGACACCAAAAACATGATCCAGCAAAGAAAAAAGTTTGAGAAACTGGACTTCATCAAAATTTAAGACTTTTGTTCTATGGAAGCCAGTCTGAAGTGAATAAAAAGAAAGCTACGGACTGGGAGAAAATATTTGGGAATTACACATCTCACAAGAGACACATCCAGAATATATAAAGAACACTCAAAACGCATTATTAAAAGGTGTGCCTGAGTGGCTCAGTCAGTTAAGCAACCGACTCTTGGTTTCGGCTCAGGTCATGATCTCACAGTTTCATGGGTTCAAGCCCCCGCATTGGGCTCTGTACTCCCAGGACAGAGCCTGCTTGCAATTGTCTCTCTGTCCCTCCCCCACTCTGTCTCTGTCTCTCTCAAAATAAATGAATAAATTTAAAAAATTGTTTTTAAACACCTCATTTTAAAAAATTCCAAGTCAAAATTGGGCAAAAGACAAACGGAACTTCATCAGAGGACATAAGGAAGGAAAAGAAGCAGATGAAAAGAAGTCAAGGTTTAGAGGTTGGTTCAGTGTTGCTGACCCATAACTGCGGTGACTCCCACCTCAGAAACTAGGATACAAATTATCTGTGCCCACTAGAACTTCTGAGGTCTGCATCTGGAGTCTCAGGGGGTAGTAAGACACGTCCATACCTCATTATGGCTCCCTAAGACAATAGCGCATTCCCCCAAGGCAGGAATAATGGCTTCCCCATGATACGATGTTCAACCTCATTAGCTGTTAGGGAAAAGCATACGAAAACCACGAGGAGATCCCACTACATGCTAATTATACTAGATCAAGTAAAAAAAAAAAATACTACCATCAAGCACTAGCAAGGATGGGACACAGCTGGGCCTCTTGTCTGCTCTTGATGGAAATGTGAACTAACACCCCCGTTCTGGAAAACAGTTCTGCAGTTTCTCGTAAAGTTAAACATACACTTACCCTCCGGCCGGAAATACCTCAACTAGGTATTTACCCTAGAGAAATCAAAACTTATGTTCCCACAAAAACTTGTGTGTAAAATGTTAGCAGCTCTATTTATAATCACCAAAATTAGAAACAACCCAAATATCCTTCCAAGAGGTAAATAAATGGCGGTACATCTGTAGAATGGAATACCACTCAAAAAACCGTAAGGAAGATATATGGTTCAAGTGTGACGGGTATCATTATTAAAAAAAAAAAAAAAAACCAAAACCACACGCAAACTGGTGCAGCCGCTCAGGAAAACAGTGTGGAGGTTCCTCCAAAAGTTAGAAATAGAGCTACCCTCTGACCCAGCAACTCACTACTAGGTATTTACCCAAAGGATACAAAACTACTAATTCAAAGGGATACGTGCACCTCGATGTTTATAGCAGCATTACATACAACAGCCAAATATGGAAACAGCCCCAGTGTCCATCCACAGATGAATGGATAAAGAAGATGCGGTACATATACACAGTGGAACATTACTCAGCCATGAAAAAGAACGCAGTCTTGCCATTTGCAACAACATGGATAGACCTAGAGAGTATTATGCTAAGTGAAGTAAGACAGAGAAAAACACCACATGACTTCATATGTGGAATTTAAGAAACAAATGAGCAAAGGTGGGGGCGGAGAAGGAGGGAGGCAAACCAAGAAACAGACTCTTAACTATGGAGAACAAATTGATGGTGGCCAGAGGGGGGGAGGGAGAGGAGGGGGGATGGGTGAAACAGGTGATGGGGGTAAAGGAGGGCACTTGTGATGAGCACAGGGCGATGTAAGGAAGTGTTGAATCACTGCATCGTCCACATGAAACCAGTATTCACTGTTTACTGACTGAGATTTAATTTTTTTTAAATATTTTTGAGAGAGACAGAGACAGAGGTTGGTGGGGAAGGGGCAGAGAGAGAGGGAGACACAGAACCCGAGGCAGGCTCTGAGCTGTCAAAACAGAGCCTGACGTGGGGCTCGAACTCACTGAGATCATGACTTGAGCCAAAGTCAGACGCTTAACCGACTGAGCCACCCAAGCATCCCTACTGACTGGTAGTTAAATTTAAAAAATACTAAAAAAAAAAAAAAAAAGAAAAGTTAAGTTTTTATATATTTACTTTGAGAGACAGAGAGAGTGAGTGGGGGAGGGGCAGAGAGAGAGGCAGAGAGAGAATCCCACGCAGGCTCCACACCGTCAGCTTGAAGCCTGATGCGGGGCTCACTCATCAACCGTGAGATCATGACCTGAGCCAAAACCAAGAGTCGGGCACTTAACCAACGGAGTCCCTTAAATTCATAAAACTACACCATAAAATCGATTTTACGCCGTTAATTTTTAAAAGAAATGAAATTTTAGGGGCGCCTGGGTGGTACAGCCAGTTAAGCATCCGACTCTGGATTTTGGCTCAGGTCGTGATCTACAGTTCATGAGTTCAAGCCCGCGTTGGGCTCTGTGCTGACAGCACGGAGCCTGCTTGGGATTCTCTGTCTCCTTCTCTCCGGCCCTGGAGGTCCAGGAGGACCTCACACCGGCCTGAGGAGACACGGGAAGACTGTCCCGCCACGGGAGTCCCGGCTGCCTGCACCCATCCCATCCAGGCACCGGCTGGATCACGGGGCTGGGGCGGCAGATACCCTGAAGGTCACGCACTGCTATGCGCCTGAGCCTGGTCAACTCTGTCTGATAACTGGGCCCCTTCGGGCGGCCACTACTTCTGCCGGGGCAAGGGGGATAGGGCGGGGGGGATAACCATTCCCTTTGTGAACCGTAGTCAAGACTGGACGTGTCTCAGCAGGCCCTGGCACTCAGGGCCAAGTTCCAACGGGCAGAAACCGTTTTTCAGCCTCATTTCCCAGGCATGAGTCTGCCACAGGGCGACACAAACCTTGCTGGTTCCTGGACATCCCCTGGTCACCGAACCCACACCAAGCAAAGGCTGGCACACGTGGGATCAGACAAAAGGGTAAGCTAACCAACGAAGGCACGAGAGACAGCCAGAGGAGGGAAGGCTTACAGGGGAGCACTGAGGAAGTCGTGTGGCCATCAGCAGGTGGAGAGGAGGGGGAAACCCAGCCTGTGGGGTTTTCCTGGTACCCTCCCTCCCTAAGGCCTCTGTTCCCCGTGCCACCTCCCTGAGTCTGTCTCTCCTCCTCGGGCCATCCTCTGTCTGTGCCTCTCCCTGCACAGAGCCCTCCGGGGACACAGGAGATCTACGAGGGCGGCAGTGTCCCCAGCTTGAGACAGCCATGTGTCTTCCTGCTCTCCACGCCGGCCGCAAGCGGGTTCTTAGAGGGAACCAAGGAGGTCCTCGGTGTGGGAGGAAAGTAGCGAGCGGCCTGCTTGTCCTTGTCACTGATCTGAATGCTAAGCTCGTGCCCCTGGAACCGGCGGGCACACAAGGCTGAACCACTCTCCAATTCAGAGGCCGCCTCCCCTCCCCGACTCCGCTGCAGCATCATTACTGCTGAGAGATGATTCGTCCTAACTCGCGTGCTGGCGTCTTTCATAATAGCTCGGAGTCAAAGAGTACTTTCCTACGTGTGAGACCATTTAACCTTGACCAGCGCTCACCAGCTTGGCCTCCTATCTCTTCTGGGTTTCTCCCCTTATTTCAGGAATAACAGGATGATTCTCTGTTTCTCCCCTTATTTCAGGGGAGAGGGGGGCCACAGAATCTGCACCCTGCCACCGTCCTAATCCTCCCAAAACGCTATGTGTAAATAGGTTCTAACCAAAACCTTTCCATAACGACCCACTGCCTAAATAAACGCAAAACCCGATATTCAACCCTTTCCACCGACTGCCCCAAAGCAGCCGGTTTCCCTTCTCTCACCAAACCACCCCGACACATGTGTTGTCTCAGTTCGATTCTCCACAGCCTTGTGTTTGGTCACAGGGCCTCAAAGATCCCTCTCTCGGCCCGAGAAACCACACAGGCAGAGACGTGCAGCCCTCTCCACCTGCAGCCTACTGTGGTCGTGTTTAATATGCGGGGTTCCATGTAATATTGTTCGACAAACAAGGTCTTGACTTCTTAAAAGAAAAATCTGAAAGTCGCGGACCTACGTTAAGTCCTATGTTGCAACACTTCCAATGCACTGTGGTCTGTTCACTGTCTATTCTGAAGACGCTCGGATTTTCTCGTGTCTGCACCATTATTTACACAATTACCACCTTACAACTCCTTCGGTCCCTTTATCTACCCAAAGTGTTCTCTTAGGTTCTCCTTCCAAGAGCACTTCATAAAAGCCTGCCCCGACTACCGTAACCTGAAGGAACATCTTCCACACTGCTGTGGCAATTAGCACACAGGGGGCTGGTTTTATAACAATGCTATATATAAAATGCATCTAACACTCTAATTTGAACAGGTTCTTTCTCGTCTTCTCAACCAGACTAAGTTCTTTGAAGGCAGGTGCTATACAGGTTCAGCCTTATATCCGTGTAGTATCTATTATAGAATATTCCAGCAAATACACGGACCGGATCTGACAAATGTAGAAAGATCACTGTGGCTGCAGCACTGAGAATATGAGGGCAGGGGAGGAAGTAAGGAGAGCTCCAAAGAGGCCACCTGTCCCAGCAAGGTGAGAAAGTGTACAAGTAACTACCCCACCAGGCTTGTAAATACTACCCACACCTACAGGCAGACAGATCCCGGGCGGGAGGAATGCTCCAGGGGGCAGGCTCTTGGCTGGCTGCCATTTATAATTCTGGAGGAAGACAGTCTTCCAGATACAGCCAAGTTCTCCTTCCGTTTATTTTTCCTTTTTAAATATTTGGTTACTCTAATGGCTATCAAGAGGAGAGTCACAGCATGATCAAATCTCAGAACCGTAGATTTATGACCCTTGGACTCTGAGCCCAACGATCACTTGGAAAAGTTACTTCAGTTTAAGAAGCACAGGCTCGGCCCGCTTGACCTACTTCTCTCTGCCTACGAGCTTAACAACTTTTAGGACATCAGGCTACTGGCTGGACCGCAGGTAAATTGCGCTCCTTCCTACTCTTTCAAAAGAAAATTGAAAAAGAAAAAAGAACAGTAGCCACGGATCCCCTTAGAAAATTACCTCTAATGGCCACCTTCCTTCATAGCAATCACTACATTCTGAGTCCAAATCAAAGGCTCTTCTAGGACTAAGTTCCAAAATAATATGTCGTCTTCACAATTTATTGGCTTCGAATAATCGTGCCCAAAAAGAGAACTATTTTTCTCCAGGCTAAAATGAGCCGAGCTCCTTTTATTTTCCCCCTATCCCTTTTCCGATCAGGATGATACTCAGTTGTAACCAATTACATTCGGATCACTGCTCAAAAATGAACACTGATTTTTTTTTTTTTAAAGTTTGAATGTGTTTATCCATCCCCGTTCCCAAAATATCAGCCATTGTCTCTTTCTTAAAATGTTTCAAATTACTTCTCAAAAAGGTGTAAAAAAAAGGTCCCTCATTTCATATCTCTGTATCTTTCCATCCCCCCCCCCCCCCGGCCACTACAAAGATAAAAGGAAATCCGATTTTAAAACAAGGACATTATATTTGATACTGAATAATTAAGAGAACCAAGGAACTGTAAAGGGGTATTTTACCCTCAGAAACTGGCCGCAAAGTAACTGGCTAGTCCCAGACTCAATGGGCTTAAATGACAGAGCAGGAGTCCTCCCTGTTGACAGACTGTGGTCCCTTCCAAGGTCAAAAGAGACAGCCAATGGGCAGCCCTGTCGCGTAGCTACATTTGGACCCAGGATGGATCCCGGAGGTGCCCTGGTCTACCTAGGTCTGTCTGGCGTACTCGGTTTCAATCTGGAAACTGCAATCTATCAGTTGGCAAATTTTTGTGTTGCTTCCTCGCCAATCTCCTATTTTTTCTGTTTCTGTTTCAGACCTCATCAGATTGCTAGAGTAGCAAATCAGAAAATTAATCTTTTCTCTATTTCTATTCTAATGCTTGGCTGTCTTTTTGTTGTTTGTTTGTTTTGGAAACTTTCCAACTTTCTACTTTTCCTTTGTCAGTTTTAATTCTGGAGCATTCTCTGATTAGGATGCAGTGTCTTAATTCTAGGGGTGAGTGTGGTTATTTTTCAGGTTTCCTTCTCGTCTCCACCACCTCTGTTTTCTTCAGCTTCCTCCTTCCCTTTATTTTGGTCTCCAGTATACTGGACAGTTTCTTCCAACATCTCATGATTTGGAGCTGCCCACCCCTATTTAAGGAGGAGGAAGTCAAAAGCTGGCAGGAAGTGCTCTGTGTGGGGGTGGGGCTAATTGCCAGGAAGGCCTCACAGACCAGCGAGCTTCGAGCTTCGCTGCACACTGACCAGGACGCAAAGTGACCTCCTAGCTGCTGAAACCAAATGTCAAGGCCTGAAGATCTCTTCTCTGGGACCTTTCAGTTTCTCCAGAGAAAAATCTTACCATCGATATTCCAGAAACAGGAGGGGGAGCTCTAGAGCCCCACCAGTTAAATATGAAGACTTCTACTTACAAACTTAAAAAAAAAATTTTTTTTTTAATGTGTATTTATTTTTGAGAGAGACACAGACAGAGTATGAACAGGGGAGGGACAGAGAGAGAGGGAGACAGAGAATCCCAAGCAGGTTCCAGGCTCTGAGCTGTCAAGCACAGAGCCCGGCACGGGGCTTGAACTCACAAACCGTGCGATCGTGACCTGAGCCGAAGTTGGATGCTTAACCGACTGAGCCATCCACGTGCCCCTCCACTTACAAACTTTTAAAACTTGGGGTACTTTACCAGGCTTTTGCAACAAAAGGTACCTCCACATCTTGAGCCTGTCCGGAGTTTTCCCACATCAGTGAACTTACCTGTCACCTGAAGCTGCCTCTGTTCAATCAATGCCATCAACACACCCACGAATTCCATCTTTTTTTTTCTTTTAAGTTTATTTATTTATTTTTGAGAGACAGAGAGAGCCACGGAGGGGCAGAGAGAGAGGGTGAGAGAGAGAATCCCAAGCAGGCTCCGCACTGTCAGCGGAGAGCCTGACATAGGACTGGAACTCACGAACTGTGTGATCATGACCTGAGCTGAAGTCAGATGCTTAACCGACTGAGTCACCCAGGAGCCCTATGAATTCCATCTTTTAAAAAGTCATTGAAATCTTTTTATTAAGAAGACCAAGAACAGGAGAAGAAATGGTCATTTCAGTAAGGCTTCAGAGAGAAGGGAGATAAATACATACAATCAATCTACCAGATTTCACTGGCTATTCCTTAAGCCCGAGAAAATTCTACAGGATTCTCTGCACCAATTTTAGTGATGCTAAAACTCTAACAGAAGCAGCCTCTCCTCTCTTCAAATATTAGTCTGGAAGGACTGTTACCTTAACGGGGCAGATACAGCTTTTTTAAAAAAAAATTTTTGTTTATTTTTGAGAGAGAGCGTACAGACACACAGACACACAGACACACAGACACACACACACACACACACACACACACACACAAACACGTGGGGGAGGGGCAGAGAGAGAGGGAGACACAGAATCCAAAGCAGGCTCCAGGCTCCAAGCTGTCAGCACAGAGCCCAATGCGGGGCTCGAACCCACGAACCGTGAGATCATGACCTGAGCCGAAGTCGGACGCTTAACCGACTGAGCCAACCAGGCACCCCCAGATACAGCTTTTGGACCCGTCTGCTAGGCCTACCACACATAGCTCTTTCTTTGTGCCAAAAATCCCAGTAATTACTCACTCCATGTCATTAGGACCTGCCTGTATTTTTCTGATCACCGCCACAAAAGTCAAACGAGAACCAGATGGACCCCCTCCACCATATTACACCACAGAAGAGAGACGCTCTCATGCACAGGACCTGGTATTATAATGTATCAACAGCACTCTCTTCAGAAACTATAAAAAGGGTTTGAGTCCCCCACGTGCCTTTCTAACAAGCCACTTCGCCACCAACTTAACAACTACAGAAGGGCGCATGTCACATCGTGGCCTAACATTCCACGGCTTACTACTTAAATACGTGTCCTCTAGGAAGAAAAGGACAAAGATCAGAATTCAAAGCCTCCTGGTCAAATACTTTAACAGTTAATAGGTTCTTCTGTCAGGATTAGTTAGAAACCCAGCATTCAAGAGTGGCAATGCAGAATTATTCCAGAACATGAAGACAGCCATTTAGTCAAGGACTTTAACAAAAGGAACCATACGTTTAAGACTCAGTAGTGAGGAAATGCCAAGAATCAGAAGGCAAACAAAGTCCTCACTGACAACAACGAGATTCAAAAGCAGGAGCGCCTGGGTGGCTAAGTCGGTTGGGCATCCAACTCTCTTGATTCGGGCTCAGGTCATGACCCCAGGGTCGTGGGACTGAGCGCCGCTTTGGACTTTGCCATGAGCGTGGAGCCTGCTTGAGATTCCCTCTCTCCCTCCGCCCCTTTCCTCCATGAACTTCCTCTCTCTCATAAAATAAATTTTAGAAGTAATTTTCCTATAATCAGTGTTAGAGTGCTGGTAAAGATCAGTTACTACCAAGTGTCGATATCATCAGAAAGATTAAAAAGGAATTTACAAGGGAGTAATTTTCTTACCAGGCAATTCATGGTTATGGACTGCCAAGCCCACAGAACACCCGAAACCTTCCTGGGTACCACCAAAACTCATGTGGTATTTCTGTGCCCATCCCACATGTTTGGTGACATTCTATTACTGGTATTCTTTCACCGGTATTCCTCTTTTGCTGTTAACTCTTCCCTTGTTTAATATTTTGCTTCCCAAATAAAAATGGAGATCCTTGAGGCCAGGCACTTACAGCCAAGGGATCAAGAACCTGGGTTTCAGAGTCTATACTGAGACTGCTTCTCCATCTACAGTAAGAAACTCCAAGTTTTAGCTACCATAGCAATGACTTTACTTCCCAGCCTTCCTTGCAGTGAGCCAATGGGACATAAACACGAGTGCCCTATGGCAGCTACAGGAATCCTTCCTGAAGTAACCGTTGGCATTTGTCTTCTTTGCCCCCGCCCTGGACTCAAAGTCACGTTGGACCACAAGGTCAAGGTCATACTAGGTAGAGCAACACACGACAGGAGCCAGGGTCTCTAACACCATGACATATACCAACTTACCTTGGGACATTATTTATATAAGCAAGAAAAACTTCTACCTTACATAGACTTAAGTTATTTTAGGTTTTTCTGTTCTTCAGAGCTGAACCTAACACTAATAAATATGGAGTCACAGAGATCTGGGGCCAACTCCCGGCTCAGTCACCTGCTAGCTGCATGATCTCAGGCAAATCACCTGCCCCAGTTTCTTCATCTGTAATATGGGATCAGTATTACTCAGCTCAGAGTTATCAGGAGGTACATAGCAAAGAATCATGCAAATCTACACAAATTTGTAACTGAATATTTTTGCAAAGTAAATGAGCTCACAACAGGGAGATGTGACCTCGTCATAAAGACAAGGAAGACTTCTCTGAGGAGTAACATTTAAAATGTAAAACATAAATAGAAGCTAAGTAGGGCAAGAAGGGAGGAAAAGTTTCAGGCAAAGGTCACTGTCATAGCCAAAGGCCCTGGACTAGGGGGAATATGGAGGCCACGAGCAACAGAAGAAAAGCGTGACCCCAGGAAAGACGAGGCAGGCAGCAACGAAGGGTGAAGAGGTAGATAAGGGGCCACCTTGCAAGCCTTATGGGCCAGGTCAAGAAGTATGACCTTTAGGGGCACCTGGGTGGCTCAGCTGGTGAGTGTCCAACTCTTGATTTCAGCCCAGGTCATGACCACAGGGTTGTGGGATCGAGCCCCGCATCAGGCTCCTAGTTGACGTGGAGCTTGCTTCAGAGTCTCTCTCTCTCTCTCTCTCTCTCTCTCTCTCTCCCTCTGCCCCTCTCCCCTGCATACGCTCTAAAATAATAAAAATTAAAATTAAAAGTATGGCCTTTAGTCTGAGAAAAAGGAAGCGGTAGACATGTTCAGGTTGGGAGGATGAGGTGGGCCATGGCTAAAGACTGATCTCAAATGTTCACTCTGGCGATAGTATAAAGAACAGATCAAGGGTGGGGGACAAGGCAGGCATAGATGATCTAGACCTTTCAGGTGCTAGATCAACAGTCCACTAGCACTAGGAGGGCAGTGGAGCTGGAGAGAAGTCGTTGGACTCAAGACCTCGTTTAGAAGTAAAAGGGACAGGGCCTAGAGCTGGACCGGATATTGGCCAGGAGAGCGAGTAAGGAACCAAGAGCGAGGTTTCAAATGTTTGTGCAACTGTATACATGGGGCTGCAGTCACTGGATCAGGATGACTAGAAGAGAAACAGATTTACGAGGAAGAACTGGATTTTGGACGTGACGACTTTGAGGGGTCTTCGAGAAACCCAAGAGGAGAGGTCCAGTAGGCCAGGGGGAAAATAATCAAACTTTGTAGTCAGAGAAGAGGTCTGCGCCAGAAATAGAAATTCTGGATTGTCTGCGTAGAGCTGTAAATGTACAAGAGACTACCTCAAGGGAGACTAAAGAGAGACAGAACTCCACTACTCACAGACTATACTAGGAAGGTCCACCTCTCTGCGAAACCATAGGAAAATGCCGTTTTGTAGACCGAAATGGTTGACTGCCAGCACTTTCTGTATGGTTCAATCCCACAGAAAGAACCACAAGAGGGGGTTAGGTCAGGTAGGGGGGGTGAGGCCAAGAAAAAATTGAAAAGAGGTGATGATGGTCAATGGTGACACATGTTCCTGAGAAATCAAGAGGGATGACTGAAAACATCCAACAGGTTTGGAGAGAATGATCACCAGTTGCTTTAACAAGACTTAGTCTGGCAGAAAGATTGGGGTGGAAGTCAGTTTCAGAGGAGAGAGAGCCGAAAAACTGGGGTATGGGCAGTAAGTGAGCACTCTTCCAAAGATCAAACAAGGTAATATATCTAAAGAGATTAGAAGGGTTCCTGGCTCATTTAAAGGGCTTGATAAATGGGTTTAAATAATTAAGTAATTTTTTTTTTAATGCTACTAGTAAGATTACTGGTAGCTTTAAACCTCCCACAGCACTTTAAACAAAGCTTTGTACTTAGCTGGTACTCAATAAATATTTTGGTTGTGATAACTGTTAAGTAGGAACACAGGGATGCTAAATCACTCCACATGATTTGCAATTAAAAGTGGCTATAAATTCTTGGCGAACCAGATGCCCTTTTTTCCCTTTGTAAAAATATAAGCTAATCTAAATACGATTCTGTAGTCTTTATTCCCTCATGCTATGAATTAAGGAAATCTTAGAATGTCACTATATTACCACCGTGATGAAGCTCCTCCCCCCTCCCAACCCCCTCCCCCCAAATTTAGCTTAAAAGAGAAAATGGTTACGTTTTACAACACTATTCACTGTGGTGAGATTTAATGAGGGTACCACTGAGCGCCTTAGAACCAGGAGCTGCTCCTGGCTGTGGTCAACTCAAGAATGAGATCTTCTGGAATAGTCCAGAAAAGACACTGGCCACAGGTTAAGTGTTCCTTTGGTTTATATTCATAGCAGTTAATGCTTCTCCTACCCACAGGTGCAATTTTGCAGCTCGAAGGACCCAATATCCAGCCCCGACATAGGGTGAAGGGGCAAGAGGACCCCAGAAACCCAAAGCAGGGGTGGGTCCCTGCGGGGGTCTTCATTTACTTCCCTTTAGGGCAAATGCAGGGTGATTTCTGCTTTTTGCATTACCTGGAATGGTCTTTGCCCACCTACCACTTTCTCTAGCAGGCAAGCCCCCTCTTTCACACACCCTCTCTCTGCCAAACACACGTACACTCATTCTACAAGGCCCAAACATTCCGGATCCCACTAAGTAAGCGTCACCCCTTCGTCTGAATTCCTAGCACCCTTTGTGCATAGTTCAATGTGAGCATCTCATACACTAATTCCAATTATGTGTTTAGCTAGCGTTCCCCAGTTCTAGCTTCCCCACTGGACTACGTGCATGGAGGAACCGAGGTCTGAACACACACGTCTCACCTCACTCTGAACGCCTGACACATAACTGATAACAAATGGTTGTTGGAGAGATGGTATTTTTCTGACAAATTTAGTAACCTGCTTTAATGCATCAAACTAGGAGGGAGATGACTAGCGCAGTGGATTTGTTTCCTACAGCTGCCGTAACAGATTACCACATGCGGAGCGGTCCAAAATAACACAGATTTAATCTTATATAATTCCGGAGACCAGGAGTCTCAAATGACTTCTGGAAAATCTGTTTCCTCCACTTGTTCAGCTTCTAGAGGCTGCCTGCATTCCTTGGCTTGAGACCTCTGCCTTCAGCAAAGCATCTTCGAACATCTGACCCTCTTCCTGGCTCTCGAATATCTGCCCCTCCTCCTGGCTCTCATAAGGACCTCTGTGATCAAACGGGGCCCACCTGGATAGTCTTGGATGAGGTCCCCTCTGGCGATCCCTAACTTAATCCCACCTGCAAAACTCTTTTCGCCCTATAAGGTGACATCAGGATGTGGCATCTTTGAGGGGCTGTTACTCAGCCGAGCACAGCCAGCCACATGGACAGCTGCAAAAAGCAAGGGCCAGCAGCCTACAAGCAAGGGATTAAACAGAAAAAGATGGAAAGTGAAGGAACGCTAAAACAACAAAAAAAATGGGGCAACCTGTGTCACAGAAAGTGGGAATAAATTAGCACGCATTCCCTCAAGGGGCCGTTTCGTTGTCTTGGTCCAATATTACAAATAGAATTCAAAAGAATGACTCTGAGTCATGAAAGAAAAGTTAATGTCATTCTGTAAAGCTCATTTTAAAAGAAGCATGAGAGATCATGAAATGTTTCAACTAAACGACCATTAATTTTGAAAGGTAAGACTCAGAGCTGGAAGCTTGAGACACTTGGAAATTTTATTTCCACGGAAAATCTTATTCTCTGATGCCAAAAGGGATTTACCCTGTTATGGATTTCATGTTTGGGTCCCTCCAAAATTCAGATGTTGAAATCCTGCCTCCTCATGTGATGGGAGGCTTTGGGGAGATGATTAGGTCAGAAGGGTGGTCTCAAGAATAGGACTGGTGTCCTTATTTAAAAAAAAAAAAGACCCAGGGTCACCTGGCTGGCTCAGTCAGTTAAGCATTGACTCTTGGTTTCCACTCAGGTCATGATCTCACAGTTCGTGAGTTTGAGCCCCGCTTTGTGCTCTGTGCTGACAGCATGGAGCCTGCTTGGGATTCTCTCTCTCCCTCTCTCTCTGCCCTTCTGCCAGTCGTGCTCTTTCTCAAAATAAACAAAAGGCCCCAGAGAGCTCTCCTGCCCTCTCTGTCAGGAAAGGATACAGTGAGAAAACGGCTGTTTGCAACCCAGGGAAGGGCTTTCACTAAACCTGACCATGCGGTGCCTTGACCTTAGACTTCCAGCATCCACAACCATGAGCAACAGCTTCTGGTGTTCAAAAAGCCACCTAATCTATGGTATTCTGTTACAGCAGCTCAAATAGATTCAGACGATGATTACCAAGAGGTATGGATTTCTGTCAAGTATATCCAAATAAATGTTAGCCCTCCAAGCAGTCGCCTTGGGAACATAATAAATTTCTATAAATAATTACTGCCTGAAACTCTGAGGAAATCTCTCCTTAAGACGTGTAGAACCCAGGAGCGCCTGGATGTCTCAGTCAGTGAAGTGTCCGACTCTTGGTTTCGGCTCAGATCATGACCTCACGGTTCATGGGTTCGAGCCCTGGCGTCAGGCTCCGTGGCTGGCAGCTCGGAGCTTGCTTGGGATTCTCTCTCTCTCTCTCTGCTCTTCCCCCACTAGCGCTGTCTCTCTCTCAAAATAAACAAACAAAATTTAAAAAATGTATTAAAAAGAAGTTCAGAACCCCAATATATAAACCACATCATTGCCAGTCTCATTGCTTTGTAACCACACCTCATCATTTTTTTCTAAATTTTTTAAATGTTTTATTTATTTTTAAGACAGAGAGAGACAGAGCATGAGTGGGGATGGGGCAGAGAGAGAGGGAGACACAGAATCCTAAGCAGGCTCCAGGCTCCGAGCCGTCAGCACAGAGCCTGACTCAGGGCTCGAACTCAGACCGCGAGATCATGACCCGAGTCTAAGTCGGACGCTCAACTGACTGAGCCACCCAGGCGTCCCCACACACCTCATTTTTTAATTGGCATTAGCAATAAGGTACGTTACCAAGGTAGGCAATCATTAGACTTGGCTCCACATGACTTCTAGCCATTAAAAAATATACCATCTATCCTTTTGATAGTCAAAAGAATGAGCCGCAAGATCCAGATGTAGTTCTAAAATAGTAGAGCCTAAATAAATAAGTAAATAAAAGTGGGAGTTATCAATGAATTAAGGGTTAAACCTTTCCAGACCACCTCTTTGGGCAGGACCACATTCTTCGGGTGTGTAAGTTATAGTATGGCGGCTTAACTTAAGGTCTCTGGCTCTGATCAATTAGTCACAACATGTATGTAGTATTTACCACATCACACTTAAAGAACATTTAAATGCACACCACCTAAACTAGACTCTAGGTCTACATACTACACGCATTACAAACTCCTGTTTGTATTAAAGTTGACATTGCAGGTTTTCCGTATCTGGATTCCAAACTCTGGAGACATATTTTTTTTTTTTCCCCTCATTCCTTCCGTGGACTGGAGGGACTTGATTTCATAGGTTTCAAGTTCCCACCCTACAGACCTGGGAATCCAGATGATCTACGGTCAAACCGTGAAGGAGTTATTTCACAATCAAATACACATGGCTTCACACACACACACTCACTCCATACGGGCTGTCCAGAACTGCTACACAAATGTACTTTCCTCCCAGCCATATATATTTCAAGTTGCTGACAACAGAGCCCCATTAGCAACTTCATAGGTGAAGCTGGGCTCTATCACTGGCCTTGATATATGGCACTCTGGGTGGTCACTAAGCCCCCATTCATACCCATGACATCACTGTTTCCATAGAAACAACATTGCTACATTTTCAAAGGGGGAGAAACTACAAGAGATTGTGAAAGAAGAAAAAACCCAAACAATGCAAGTGGAATAGGCAAGCTATTAGCTAACATGCTTTCGAAAAGATGCCTTAGTTTCTCTGCGAAGAACACAACCACAAAGTGCAGATTTTAAAAATTGCGAATACAGGGGAATAAGTGCGGCTAGAAAATGCGATTGCTGCATTTCTTTTGGAAATACAACCCACTTGACTTTGGCCAAGTTAGTTTTAAGGAATTTAACTCCTCTTGAAATAAGTCCTGAAACCCTACTAATGGTGGACATGTTAATGTTTGAATGCCTTTAAAAACATTTTGAAGTTTTTAAACACTTTTTGACTCAATGCAGTATCGACTTAACATAATTGAAGGTAAATTTTAGTGATTTTTTTTTTTCTGGCGGTTCAACTAAGAGAAATAATTTCATATGTGGCCAAATCCCACACACCAAAAAAAAAAAAAAAAAAAAAAAAAGTGAGAACCAAGCCACAATCGTGGGAACGCTGAACAATGGAATTTTATTTATGAAACTGGACACAAAGACAGGCAAAGTCGCAGATAATATTTGAACAGGATCTTTTCAGGAACGATCGCAAAAATGAAAAATTCACGGAGACCAAAATCAGGCACCAATACCATCCTCTAATTCTTTCCATAAACATAAGAGACTACACTGGTATTGTTAGAAATAGCCCACTGTGCTTATGGAGAGAAACCAGCATTCCTTCAAGTGTTTATAATTAATAGTCTGATTTACAACTCCAGAAACATCTTAGGAATGCCTTTCTCGATGTGGGATAGTCTTTTCAAAGACGGAAAATGTTGCCCAAATCAGTCACCCAAAAGCAATCTAACTCAGAAAAGACGAACAAAGTGCACAGGGGAGCATTCTCAGGGAGACACCGCGTGTGTGCAAATATGGGAGCTCTCTGCCCCCCCAGGAGGAGAATCCCAACCAAACGGCCGCATCCGAGGTCACGGGTTGCATCTGGTCTCCCTGAGCAGCGAAGGAAGGTGACAGCTGAGCAGTGGCCAGTACGGAAACCGCAGCTTCCGAGCTGAGGGAAAGGGTCCTCGTAGAATCAACCAAGCACCATCCTACGCACACCACCGTGAACCCCCACGGCACACCCTCCCAACCCCATGACCGTTCCTTTGTTACTGACCTATGTCAAACCCACTAGGGCTTATTAAGCACGTTTAAGTGTAGTGTAAGTGTTTAAGCACGTTTAAGCGTAGTATTTAATGGTGAGAAACCCTACAAAGGCTCATTTACTTATCCTAGTGGCCTTGTCTGGGGGCACGCTTCCCCCTCCCTGAAACTCACGCGCAGGAAGCAGCGAAAGAGCAATACTGATGGATACGGGGTGGCCGGAAACACCTCCCAGAACATCACCCGGTCCTGCCGTAGGTCAGACAGGCGTGACGGTCAGGACTGCCGCCGTAGGCCTTAAGGGCTGGGCCCAGGAGGAGACACAAACATCTAGAGCCAAGAATTGAGCCACGGGACAGAAGACACAAGGAAGTGCCAGAGACCACTTTGTGTCAACCTAGGAAATCAACCAGGGTAGGGGAGAAGGGCACAGAGGTAGATTCTGGAGGAGGAAAGGATCACAGGCAAGACAGGGCAGAGGCTGCGTCTATACCACCTACCCAGGTAGGCTGTTCTTGAATCGGTTGTCCCCACCCACCCCATCACCACCTCTCACTCAGAGCCCTGCAGGAGACACAGCGGTAAGGAGTGACGGTTCCACAAGACGGAAACTTAAAAGACGTGGTTCTGCTCTCACCGGGCTCACAGAGGAGAAAAGCTAGGTGTCTGATCATTCGAATTCAGTGTCACAAACGCTGTGTGATAAAGTGGAAGGGTGATAAGGGGTGCCCAGGGGGACAAGAAGAGGAGGGCTGGAGGAGACTGGGGGACAAGAGCACGTGCGGAAGCCCCCAGATACCAACTCAGTGTTCGGGAAATGCGAAGGGCCCTGTGCATCTGGAGGAAGTGAGCACAGGGGTGTGGTCAGAAATAAGGCTCAACATTTAGCCAGGGGACAGTTCGTGGTCAATTTTTTTAATAGTCAAAACAAAGCGGGGTGCCTGGCTGCCTCAGTCGGTAGAGCAGGAGACTCGTAATCTTGGGGTGGGGAGTTTGAGCCCCATGTTGGGTGTGGAGCTTACTTCAAAAAAAATAAATAAATAACCAGGGCCCCTGCGTGGCTCAGTCGGTTAAGCATCCGACTTCAGCTCAGGTCACGATCTCACGGTTCGCGAGTTCGAGCCCCACGTCAGGCTCTGTGCTGACGGCTCAGAGCCTGGAGCCTGCTTCAGATTCTGCGTCTCCCTCTCTCTGCCCCTACCCCACTTACACTCTCTCTCAAAAACAAAAACAAACAAAAAAAAAAGCAATAAATCTGGTACATTTGATTAATGGCGTTGCTTAAAGGCAGAGATGGCCTCTCTGAAATTTAGATAAAAAACAGAAACATCTACGGCTGGTAGAGAAAATCTGAAGAGACAAATGGCCACGTCGGCCCCAGAAATCAGGGGTTACGATCATGGCGATCCAAGGCACTAAAATGGCGTCTAGGCCTCAAGATCCTACACAAGCCAATGGCCACCTCCCCTCTGCTACGGCCTCCACACCACATCACTACAGACGACGTGGCCTTTGACAGGTTTTACGTGTGTGCCAGACGTGAACCTGGCTTTCTTCCTGCCCAGGAGCTGTCTCCGGTGGCACTTAAACAATCACACACACATGTGAACAGAGACCCACCGGCTTCCCCTGTCCTCCCAACATGTCAATGCCCTGGCTTCCATCAAGTTCCAGCCAGAGCTCCCTCTCTAAATACTCCTCCAACCAGAAGCTTCTGTGGCATCTGTCACAGATCCAAGGCCTAAATAGGGGAAGCTGTACCATAAGCCAAGAGTTTATCATCTTTGATGTTTCCCCTGCCCTTTCAGTGCCCCTATCTCCCATCCACAGAGGCCCATTCCCCTCCAACACCCAAACTTTCTGACCCGCCCTTGGGAAAGGCCCGAGCCAAAGTCAGTTTCACCTGGGAATCATCTGAAGCAAGAGGAGAACACCCCAGAAGTAGAAGATGCTTAGAAAGTATTACATCACCAGCAGGCCTGGAATCATTAAGAGATCATCTAAAACAAGCCGTTTCCTGAATGAGGGACTCATGGACAAACTGCTGTAAGCACCTGGCTCTCGCTGCTGGGGTAAAACAGCCAAAATCCCCAATCCAGACCAAATGCATGTGGGATCCTAAGATTCCACGAGAAATGACTTTTACATCATCAACCACTCTATTCTTAAGAGACACTGGTACTCCATATAACAAGCCACACATTGTGTGTGTGTGTGTGTGTGTGTGTGTGTGTGTGTGTGTGTGTGTGTGTCTTGTGTGTAAGAGGAGGAAGGAAAGCAGAGAGGTGAAGAAGGAAGAGTGGCCCAGTAAGACACGCAAAGCTGGTGTTCAAAGACGGTTATTTACGTAGTCAGGTCAGAGAGGCAACAGTCCATTAAACAGGGTCCACATCAATGTAGTTGTTTGGCCAACAAATGAAAATCCCAAAGACTCACAGGTGACAGAATATAATAAAGACCTTTTTGAAGGGAACGAGATCCATTGGGAGGTTAAGTTCAGCCCCGAAGCCAAAGTAAGGACAACGACAGAGGAACCACCAGCCCGATGCTCTGCCATGATGCCAGACGCGGTCTGTCCACGCTGGACTGCTATGGCCAATGCTATTTCCTCAGTCTCACCTCTATTCCGACGTATTCGAGCCTCATTCACCATATTCCTACCATGAGCGTCTGGGCTAGCTTGCTCACACAGAAAATAATCAAGTGGTACAGGTTGGTTTTCAGGGTTTCTCTTGCGTGTGACACAGGTCACGCATTGAGTTTACGATGCCACCGAGGTCCTTCCCCAAAGAATCTATCTGACCTTGTTCATTCTGCAGCCAGGACTGCAGCTCGCGCATCGGCGGGACGGCTGTCCTGATCAGCACCTTACACACAGCAACAGAAGGTCAGGGAAAGAGGAAATCAGAAAATGTGGGTAGCGCTGAGAAATTCATGATCTATCCTGTAAAAAAAAAAACCAAAATCATCTTCAGCAAATGACTCACACCTGAAATCCCTCTCTGAGGCCAGCCACTGAGGTTTCTCAGCACAAAACAGTAAAAGGAGCTGAGGGGAGGAGAGAGAACAGTTTGGGGAAGGGTCTGGGGGGCTGACCTCAGTGGGGCCAAGGCCAGCACAGAAAAGATGCAGATCCCAGCTTCCAGAGTTCGAGCCACTGTCCTGGGGCCAGGGGGAGGGAAGTGACCAATCTAGGGGCGCCTGGGTGGCTCAGTCACTTAAGCATCCGACTCTGGCTCAGGTCATGATCTCGCGGCTCGTGGGTTCGAACCCCATGTCGGGCTCTGTGCTGACGGCTTGGAGCCTGGAGCGTGCTTCGGATTCTGTGTCTCCCTCTGTCTCTCTCTCTCAAAAATTAAAAAGAAAAAAAAGTGACCAATCTATAACATAAACTCTGGAAGCCACCACAAAAACGGCTCCTCAAGGTGATCTTGAGCCCTTCCCACTGCTTGAGAACAGCCTGACAGACGCTAATTAACCCTCCTGATTCCACACCCCAAGGGAGATGTAAATGTGTTCAACTGATGAGCACATTCAATCTGTACTATTCCTGGCGCTCTAACAGCTTTTTAAAGGGCCTTTTGAAGAAAGGCATTCTGACAGCATCATTGACTGTCCCAACTGAAATGGCCACAAAGAGCCTCTTTGGAGTGGAAGCAGGGATAGTGCAGAGAATATGGGCTTGGAGGAAGATCCGGATCCAAATCCCGGACTTCAGTCCCTTTATCTGCAAAATGGAGGAGGAGGGGCGCCTGGGTGGCTCAGTCGGTTAAGCACTGACTTCGGCTCAGGTCATGATCTTGCGGTTCGTGAGTTCAAACCCCGCATCGGGCTCTGTGCTGACAGCTCAGAGCCTGGAGCCTGCTTCCGATCCTGGGTCTCCCCCCGTCGCCTGCTCACGCCCTCTCTCTCCCTCTCAAAAATAAAAGAAACATTAAACATATTAAAAGAGAGAGAGAGAGGAGGACACTACCCACACCACAGATTTTGTTGGCAAAATGCTTTGCCTATCCCCGCTTTACGGTGGGCTCTAGTTTATAGCCTGCGGTGTATGGTCAACTGCAGTATGCTAGAAAGTACTATAGCAGTTTGTAATTTAGAACATACTATCCTCATGGTCCCTTCTCCTTCGTAACCACACATCAATCCCAGCCTCTTGGGACATGCCAGCCACTGCAGAAAACACATTCATGAAGATTCTCTGTCCCTGACTGTGAGATGACCAACACGTTTGCCTCGTCCTAGCCAGCAAGGTGGGGTGGAGCCTCCCAGGTCCCAGCTTCCCATGCTCTGAGTCACCCACCAGGAGCCCTGCTGGGCCCCTGTCGGCTCCCTTCCCTAGAGCCTACTTCAAAGCCAGTGCCTTCGACTGCAATTCTCACGTGTGCATCTCAGCAACAAGCTGGTTTCCTCTTTCAAGGTCCAAAAAAAAAAAAGCAAGGAGACCCAGAGTGGTTTCTCTACACTGTGAAATCTGAAGGAGAGGAGGACTCCATCGGCTTGAACGTTCAGGTGATTTTCAAATTATCAACACTTGTTAGGGGCAGCATGGAGGAGGGTAGCTTTCGTGTTTGTCCATTCATACCCATGAGGACATGTCGTTCCCAGCCAGTGGCACCCTGCTAAGCTGCTGTGGGTCACCAGAAATCGCAACCCTATGAGGTGCTAACTTAAAAATATTTAGAGACAATGACACAAACATTTCGTGAGAAGAAAGTGGCTCTCAATATACATTTTATAGGGGCACCTGGGTGGCTCAGTTGGTTAAGCATTTAACTCTCGATTTTGGCTCAGGTAATGATCCCACGGTTGGTGGGAGGGAGCACTGCTTGGGATTCTCTCTCTCCCTCTCTCTCCCTGCCCCTCCCCCCGACGTGCACACACTCTCTCTTTCAAAATAAACTTAAAAGAAATACACACACGCACACTCACACTTTATGAATGGAAAGCCAAGTTGCCCCAAATCACACAGTTCCAGAATTCTGGAATCTTACCACCTTCCCCTTTCCCTCCTCAACCTTGAAGGGGCCTCTGTAGGGGTGGACATGGTCTCCCCAAGACAGGAATTATTCCCTTGGAACAGGAGATGCCTGCTTATTTTCTGGATTTGTGCATTAAAAAAAAAAAAAAAAAGATAAATCTTCAACTACTTATCTGTGTCAGCAAAAATGTTCATTAAACATTTGGCTTGGAAAATAGAAATCAATGTCTCTATTTAAAAAAAAGTAAGATCAGTTTGTTCATGGTAGAAAAACTGGACTGTCTCAAAATTACATCCACAAAGATGGGGACATTTCCTCAGATCTCAGCATCAAAAAAGACGAGGATAACACCATTTTAGCTAGGGAAACCAGGATTAAGGAAATGCTAAGCTTTGCTCTGACAATTCTTAATGGTGACAGGGCAAAATACCAGGTTTCCCCCATAACTGTAACTGCCATCAGCTTCACCCATGAGAAATAGCCTTTCTTAATCCTTGTTATTTCCTCCACAGGAAATATTTGTTGGGGGCAATCAGGTGCTGATATGTGCCAGGTGTTATGGAACAGAACTGTCTGATAGAATTTTCTAGAATAATGAAAATATTCTAGATGTTTGTTGTCCAACACACCAGCTCCTGGCCACATATGACTACTAAGCTTTTGAAACGTGGGTAGTCCAACCAAAGAACTGTGTTTTTTATTTTATTCTATGTTAATTTTTTTAATGTGTATATTTTTCATTTTTGAGAGTGAGCGCAAGCAGGGAAGGTGCAAAGAGAAGGAGACAGAGGATCCAAAGCAGGATCCAGGATGACAGCAGAGAGACTGACGCGGGGCTCGAACCCACCAACTGTGAGATCACAACCTAAGCCGAAGTCAGATCCCCAACTGAATGAGCCACCCAGGTGCACCTCTATGTTAAACTTCCACTGCCTCGTGTGGCCAGCAGCTACCGGGTTAAGTAGCACGGCTACAAGAGATGCCAACGTACGAGAAAACAGTCACTGCAGGACATAGAATCATGTTTCTAGAAGAACAAGATAAGGACATATGAACAACTAATTCAATCACAGTACCTTCTGTAGGAAAAGATGCCGAGTGACTGGCATGGGGAGCAAGGGCGATGGGAATTTGAGGAAGTGAGGGACAATGTTAAAGACACAGCAGAACATGAGCTGAGAGGGCCTACTGGGGCGAATGGTCTTGGTCACAGACAACGTGGCGCCATATTGCTTTCCTCAGAATATCTATATTCACACAGGTCCTCGGCCAAGTGTATTAGCTGATCTAATGCTAATGAACTTACAGGGAACTGGGACACCACCAAATCACTTCCCCTTGGCAGGACAGGCAGGGCAGCCCCCTGGGGCCTTCAAAGAATTTGCCGGAAGCAGAAAGAGACCCTGAGATGAAGGGAGTCTGGCAGGGCTCTGAGGGGTTTGGGAAGCGGAGGCAGGAAAGCAGAAGGAAGCTCAGATCGGAGTTATGAGCACTCAAGACAGAGATCTCTGGCTGACGGTGGTGTCCACAGAAAAGGAGGAAGGACACCATGATAGGCAGAAGGAGGGGGGCAGGACTACCCTGACTCGCTTTACACACCCAGCAACCAGAGCAGGGGGACAGCATTAACCACATTTACATTCTCGGGTTTTAAAAAACGTAACAAGCAGGCAAAAGTCTAAATCTGGACATTCTGCACAGCCATCAGGGCCCTGGGGGTGGTGCCCTTTCACGTGCCTCGCCCCCTCCTTTCCAGAGACAGTGGAGGCCGCTCCACTCCTCCAAGGACACGGCACACTCCTCCCCACCCTTCCACAACGGAAGGGTGGAGGGAACCCTAGGGAAGGCGGAAGAGCCGGGGATAAATGAGACAGAGCTGCTCGGTACAGATGTTTTGCTCCTAGATGTTGGTACGAACCGTCCTAAGGCCCATCACCCTCCACCAGCGGATGTTCTCATCTCTATCCCTTCCTAAGGGGGCTGGGAGAAAACAAAACTTTGAGCCTCGGAGTCCTGTGGTTCGAGGTCCACAGGGCCAGGCAAGCTGCCTTCATCAGTTATCACCTTGGAGGAGAATGTCCACGTAAAGAGAAAATTCCTACAATCGTCCCCCCGAGCAAATGGGCAACAGGCCCAGGCCTGAGATGGTGGGCAGAACTCGGGGAGGAAATGGGAGAACACCTCCTTGGCTATCAGGCCCGAGACTGACCCTAGGCTGTGCTCGGAGAGTCAGCAGGAGGGGACAGACAGAGCCTGGGATCGGACCCCTGGACTGTCAGTCAGCAGTTGGTGTGAACGGGGTTGGGGGGTGGGGGAGTCACTTCCCCCTGCAGGTCTTCACTTCCTCGTCTGCAAGGGGCACTGCTGATCGGGTGTCAGCGTGAGCATCACCTCTTCCAGGAAGAGGTCTCCAATTGGTCAAAATCCTCTCTCCCAAGACTCAGCCCACGGACCTGCTCCTTTGGCGGAATGTGGTTGAATGTTCACATGTGTGCGATGATCTGATTAGCCCCTGATTCTCTTATCTGTACACTTCATCGGGGCAGGGACTGTGTATTTTTCTTTTTTTCTCACGATCGTGCCCCAAGCTCCTAACACAATTATGCGACACATAGTAAGTTTCAAATTAACATGTATTGACAATTGAATAAATGATTAATTGAGCTCCTGCGTGTGAAAATGATCTATAAAATAAGAAGCACAATGAAAGCGTTTGTGATGGTTACTTGGTGTGGATGATGACAAGAGAATTAATCCTCTTAGCTGCTGGAAACCATTCTGCTTTCACTTGAGGAACAAAACTGCTCCATTTGAAGGACACCATAAGGAAAGGGACTCTTACAAGCTATCCCATGGTGCCCTATTTCAGGATTCTCTTCAAGACCATGCCAAAATATCCAGCTCATCTGTGTTCAGATGCATTATTGCTTTATTCTGATTCATTGCTGGCCACTGTGGGAGACTTGGTTGAGTCATCTGAGCATTTCAAAACGTAAGAGGTTTACTGGCTCAGTCTGCTGGGTATCTGGTGTTGGACCAAAGACAATGCAGCCGGACATGGGCTAGGCTGAGAAAAGCACCCCAGGACCCACCAACCCCCACGTTTGGTTGAATCCAACTCTATACCCAAACTGCCATGGGCATCAGGAGCCAAAGGAAACTGCAGTGGCCAGAGCCCGGGAGAGTTTGCTCCCCCATGCTGATACATTCATGGGAACAAAGGCCTTCCAAGTTGCACTGAGCTGGTCTGGAGATGGAAAGTCTTTATGCCGGTTTCCAAGGAGATGACTCAGATGCTGTTACCATAGAAACCGTTGCTACCATCTATTGTCCATCACCCCTTGACAGAAAGGCAAGGGGGGTGCAGTTTGATGGAGAAGGAAACAAGAAGAGTTGGATTTAAGTCAAGATGAAAACACACATTGAGATGGGTCTGCCTGAAGACTTCTTTGGTGTGAGTAACAAAACCTCCGGTCTCCAAAGGAGATGAATTTGGGACATGAGTGTTTACGGTGTGATGTTATTTGGTTGGGGTCGGGGTGAGTACTGTAACACAGGAGAATGACCTCCACCCATCTGTTGGGCCCTCCAAAGAAAACACTTGAGTCTAAGGGTCATCAGCATGGTCCAGGCTATGACCCCTGAAATGGCAGGGCCGTAAGGAAACTGAGGGGAGCCCTCTGTCGCCTCCCCTCTTCCCTTCTGAAATGTTTTTTCAGGTAGAAGGGGGACATAGAAGTCCCTCAGATTTTTGCTATCATTTCATAGGACCTACCACCAATAAAGTGCTAATTTCTTTTTAATCTGACAAGAGAAGCTCACAGGTAAATGAGAAAAGTTCCATTCACAGCAAACACATAGAAATGCGTACGGGTCATGGAAGACATACCAGACTTGGCATGAAGTCTGAAGATCAGAATTTGAAGTTCAGTCTCGTCCCTTATTATAGGCATGACCTTGGGCACTTTACTTGCCGAGTCTCAATTACCTGTTTTATTCCACAGAGACAGTAATTGCCAGGCTACTTCATACGGTATAAAGCCTTATCAAGGAATTGTCCCTCTTGTGCAAAAAGCACCATGGTGTTGGTGACCTAAAGATGTCACACCCATATTCACAAAAGGCTTTTTGTTTTTACTGCAATTACTCCAGGCAGGCCTGTTATAACTCTTTGTGTTAGCCAACTTTTTGTTTGGAAAATAAATGGTAACTAGCCAATTACGATGACATGAAAATTAGGGGTGACTCAACAGAGTACGTCCCCACACGGCTTTCGGATTATTCTCTCATCTAGCCTTCTGATTACTTTCTGGTCAAACCACGCACAGGCATCAAGTCTGACAATTAGATGTCTTTTCCCCTGAAGGGGTCTTGGGAAGTCAAATTTCAATTGGGAAGAAGATGTGGAAGTGAGAGGACGAATTCTTTGGAGTAATGGGGATGACAAGTAGACACCGTGTGGGGGAAAACAAGGAATAATCCGGCAAGCACACTGTCAAACCCAGTACATGGAATTTAGGGTAGCAAATCGGAGTGGGAAAAGATCTGGAGTCCAGATAGAGAAAAGACAGAGGCGCCTGGGTGGCTCAATGGGTTAAGCGTCCGACTTCGGCTCAGGTCATGATCTTGGGGTCCGTGAGTTCGAGCCCCGCATCGGGCTCTGTGTTGAGAGCTCAGAGCCTGGAGCCTGCTTCGGGTTTTGTGTGTGTCTCTCTCTCTGCCCCTCCCCTGCCCACTCTCCGTCTCTCAAAAATGAACAAACATTAAAAAAAAAAAAAAAAAAAAAAAAAGGACAGCAGAGGGGCACCTGGGTGGCTCAGTTAAGTGTCTGACTCTTGATTTTGGCTCAGGTCATGATCTCACATTTGTGAGTTCAAGCCCCACATCGGGCTCTGTGCTGACTGTGCAGAGCCTGCTTGGGATTCATTCTCTCTCTCTCTCTCTCTTTCTCTCTCTCTCTCTCTCAAAATAAATAAATAAACATTTAAAAAAAAATGAGAGCAGAAACAATACACTGCTGCTACCCCAGTCTGGAAAGTCTTCCCACCCTTCACACGCTTTATAAAGACAACGCCGAGTTTGAAACCCATCAGACAAAACACGCACTTGCAAAAAGCTGCCCGGTGGGCCTGCAGTCACCCAGGTCCTGCTCCAGGAAAGGAGCCCCACACATCAAAGGAGGCATTCAGGTTGTACCGGATGGGGCAGAGAAAAGGACGTGCATTCGATTCCTCCAATTCTGCACAAGTTCCTTATTTATGTTTTTCTTTCCAAGAACACTGCCGTGCATTGTTGGGACGCTCTTAGATCAGGAGCACATGTCTTGATGTATCAGGAGGAATTAAGAAAGAAAGAGGCGAGAAGAGAAAATGCCTTCCCAATCACGGGATCGGTGGCACTGGCTACTCCTACGTGCCAGGAGAGAAGGCGCCAGGACAAGACAAGACATGCCAGCTGCTCTAGATCTGGGGCACAGGTCCCCTCTTGATAACGATCAGGAACCCAGCACCAGTCCAAGACCACATCATCAAAAAGGAGTTGCTGAAGGACAGAGGCCGGAGGGACTAATGCCCTTGGTTCCAGCAGTAAGACTCACACTTTGCTTCAGCTTTAAATAGGATTCCCACAAAGTGACTTCCGGAACTTTAAAAATCCCTGATTCCCACAGTTTGCCCAACCTAATAACGGACCGCGCTTCTTCTCATCAACAGCTTCACTGCCAGCAGATCTTTCCAGTGAGAATAAAATGGTCAAGATCTCCCCAGATCTCCCCTTGATACACTCACAGCACAGAGAGGGCTGGAATGGGCCGGACATATCCTACCCTGTTATCCAGGCTTCTCTTTTCAGAATTAAGAAGACTGAGGCCAAGAGACCCAAGAAAGTGACTTATCTGGGGTCAAGAGCCACCTAGGAGCAGATCCCAGGCTGGAATCAGTTTCTCTTGACATTCACGGCAGTATTGTTTCCAACACATTATATCACTACCAACACACGGCCATCTTAATCCTATGCATACTGACTTTATTTCAGCTAGACAGAAATCTCTGACAGCAAGAACTAGACCTTTTCCTAGTCGCCTTTGTCCTTCACGCCAGAACACTGAGCACCGAGCTAAGATATCTAGGAGGAATGCTGAGGAGTCTCCTGACCAACCCTCACTTCCCTCTTCATTAAGGATCTGGTCTGCGTGCTATGCTCACAGCACCAGAAGCCCACCCTCCACTATGGTGTGCCTCATTCTGGACTGTCCTTGTGCACTGATCGATCTTTCTCTTCTCTAGACCGTTAACATCTCTAAAGACAAGACTGGACCATGTCTTACCTCCTGTGTGGATCTCAACGCCCAACACCTATAAGGAGCTCAAAAGAAGATTAAATTAAAAAATGGATTCTAGACCAAGTCTCAACCCACCCACACACATCACAGGACTCTTGGCTACTTCGGGGGCAGGAATTGATCACTCCGCCCTCCCTTGAAACAATTTCTTTCCTTGGCTCCCACTCGTGACTCGTAGGGAAGAATTCTAGCCACAAGGGCATCTGGCCTCCCATCTTTCAGAGAGATCACAGTGACCAAGTACATCTTTACTCCCTAAATGTTTTAATGTTGGCATAAATAGAATGCTTTAATGGAGCCAGTCTTTGAAGCTAGGTGTCATCTTTTAAACCTTGAAGTTTAAAGAACTCATCATCACCAAGCACCACATTAAAACTGCCCAGAGGGGACCTAAAGAAGAAAGATTACCAACCCCACTGCCAAACTCCATGGCCCAAAAGAACACAAGTGCCACCTGACTTACTCTAGTGATACTGTGACACACTCAGAAGGTAACTCAGTATCTGGACCCAATCAGATGCTCTCAGTCTGACTCCCTTCTCTAACTAAACCTGATTCGCTGGCAGGTTTGGAAAACTTCTCATTCACAAAGCAATGTCCAAAAAGCAGTGGCTGTTGGAGATCCGGGCTGTTTCCAGTTGGGGCTACGACAGTTAAAGCTGCCGCAGACACACGCTTTCATCTGTCTTGGGTAAATACCTACGGGTGGAAAGGCTGACCCACACGGCAGGTGTATGTTTCACATTTCAAGGCACTGCCCAACCATTTTCGGAAGTGGCCGGACCATTCTTCACTCCTGTCAGCTGCGTGCCAGAGCTCTGGGACTTCCGCATCCTCACCAACGCCTGGCACGGTCCGTCTTTTCCACCTGAGCCATTCTTACAGCGGAGCGGTGGTATCTCACTCCGTGTCCACCTGCATTTTCCTACGACTAACGACGTTGAGCATCTTTTCATGGTCTTGTCATCTGTAGATCTTCTTTGGTTTAGTGTCTCTCCAAATCTCTTGCCCACCTTCTAAAATGGTTGTTTGTTTTGTTACTAGTGAATTTTGAGTCCTTTATGGATTTTGGATACAAGGCCTTTATACAAGAATGTCTACAGCAAGTGGTTCCCATACCAACCAAATATCCTACCGCCTTCCTCTAACCGTTCCCTCACCGCACCAGCCTCTCCTCCCCTCCCCTCCCCGTGAGGCCACGGTCTCTCAAATACAAATAAACATTAAAAAAAAATACACTAACTCTAACCTGGAAACATCTCAGCCCCACACGGAACATTTGGCAAAGCCTAGAGACGTTTTTGCTTCTCACATCTGGGTGGGGAAAGAGTCGTTCCTGACACCTGATGGGTAGAGGACTGAGAGGCTGCTAAGCGCCCACAAAGCCCAGGTCAGCCCCCGCCACGAAGAATTACGTGGAAACCCTGCGTTAAACCCACTTGCAGGCACTGTTTTCAGATAAAGCAAGAGACTGCCAAAGAAATACCGATTTAAGAGCAGGAAACCTGGAGGGGAGGCGGTGGGTCCTCCGAGCTCTGTACCGACCAGTTGTGTATCCTCAGGCAAAGCAAGTAACCTCTCAAAGCCCCTGAGTCCTCGTCTGGGAAATGCATGGGCTGACCCAAAGTATCTTTAAGGTCTAAGAAATACAATCTTCAGGCTGTTGAGAACCTGGAGCAGTGACGAAGTTGTCCGTGGGTTTTTTATGCTTACAGAGCTTAACAAGATGGTGACAAAGGTTGGTTTGAGGCCACGGTCTCTTAGAATGTGTCTGATAAAGGAGGATGGGGAGGTTGCCAGAGCGGAGGGGTGGAGGATGAGCTAAAGGGGTGAAGGGGAGCGGGAGGTACAGGTTTCCACTCGTGAAATGAAGAATCAAGGGACGAAAGGCACCGCACAGGGAAGGCGGTCAATGGTACCGTAATAGCATTGTATAGGGACAGACGGTGGCTTCACAGGTGAGCACAGCACCACACCCCATTGTCAAATCACCCTGTTGTACACCTGAAACTAACTTAACATCGTGTGTCAACTAAACTTAAAAAAAGTAATAAAAACATGTGGACCAACTACTGGCCTCAGCAGGGACCTTGCGTCAACAGGGCATGGCAGATGACACAGGGATGCCAGGACCTCCCCAGCAGGAGCTTCCTAAACAGAACCTGCCCTGCTGAGCTGGGCCCTGGGCCGCCCTCCACTCCACCCCCCCCACATACACCCCCACTCAGCTTCAACAATAAACACGAGCTCCGCTAAGTGCACGTGGGACTCCACAGCAGAGCAGGCGAGAACCTTCCGGGGCCGATGTGCCTCGCAGAGCCAGCCTCCAGCTCAGGGGAGAGATGGCACCAATGACGGGGTGTCTCTGAAAATCCAGACAGAGCTCCGGCAGGAGGAGAGTCGCCTCACGAAGGGTCCTGGGACTTCCCTCCGCGCGACACCGGGCTTCCCTGGGGGCCCGGGCAGAGTATCAACTCGGAACGTGCATCAAGTTTCTGTCACTCGGGCCCTGTGGGGGAAGAAGATCCTGCACCAATTCTTACAACAGCTGTTCCGCGGGTTAAATGGGGTTGAAAATTGCTCCTGTGGGTCTCTGCAAGAATGCACGGACAGCTAACATCTTGGACAGCCCAGGGGTGAAGTGCTTTCGTTGCAAACTGACTAAAAATGAGAAACGTTAATTCAGAGAGGAGACTCACTGGGAGCACCTTGCCTCTCGGAAGTAATCCCGAGAGCGGCCAGGAGGGCTTTCTGGCGAAGGCATCCTGTCTGCTGCCAGGAGTGACGGACGAAGGGGAGGGGCAAGGCCGGTGCCGGTGGGGAAGAGATTCTGCTCTTCCGGCAACAATAAGCAGACTGCGCCCTCCCTGCTCCTGTCCTGCGGGGTGAGGGTGACAGTGGGGACGTGCTATCCACCACCACCACTCCGTCTTCCGTGAAGACAAAGGAAGGCTTCCCACGGCCTAGCCGCGGGAAGGGCTGAGCAAAGGGGAGCCCCCCCGCACGTAGGAAGGCAATGTCTCTGATAGGAAACGCTCCCAGGCCGGGGCCCACACCCACCGCGCTCACCATCACCTTCCCTGCTGGCCTCCAACTACCCCAGCGCGTGGCGGGGGCTCTGAGCAGCATGCTTTGGCTCGTCTCAGTTCCCCCCCCCCCCCATCTGCCACCGCAGCTACTACACGGCCGAGCCTTCGGCCAGGCCACCGCAGACACTTCCGTGCGCTTCATCAGGGCACTGGACCCAAATAGAGCAGGGAGCGCCATTCATTACCAGCTTAAGGACGGAGAACAGGAGGCTCCATTAGCGATGCCTGTAACTCCCGGTTAATCAGGCCCCTGCACGGCCTCTGGGTGCGTGTGTACAGGTGCGTGTGGAGCAGCGGACGTCAGCTCCAACCCAGGCCTCTTTATTAAGCTGCCCACTTCACGTCTCCGGCTGGTGCCTGCCCCCTCCTTCCCAAGGACCGATTAGCGATACAAGCGGAGACGCAGCTGGAATTGTGACTGCCGCTGTCCAACCAGTTTCCTCTCTCAGGGCTCGAGCCCTGTCTCCACTGGGCGCTGCTCCCCTCGGTGCCGGGGACGACGACGTCTACCCGATGAATCACACCGTCTCCGATGTCATCACCACCTTCTTCCGCTCACACCTCTGTGGGCTGGGAACGTGGGAGAGGCCGGGCTGGCAGCCCTCGCTGGGGGGTCCTCGCAACGTTGCCGTGGGATGTTGGCTGGGGCTGCAGTCCTCGAAAGGCCAGACTGGGACTGGGTGTGCAAACGATGGCTCACTCACCAGGCTGGCAGATGTCGCTGGCTGCTGACCGGGAGATCGGCCGGATCGGCCAACCGGAGTGCCCACGCGTGGGCGGAGCTGGCTAGCCAGACTCCTTGGCAGCTGGCTTCTCTCAGAGTGAAGGATAGCCGTCCGGCCTTTTTCTGGAGCTGGCTTCAGAAGCCCAGTGCTTTCACCGCATTCTTCGGGCTACCAGGGAGTCACTAAGCACAGCCCAGAATCCAGGAGGAGGTAGTCACAGACCCCATCTCTCTCAACCATGTGAGTGTCAAAGACTTTGCAGACATGGTTTTAAATCCCCACGCTGATTTAATTTTTTTTTAATTTTTTTAAATGCTTAGATTTGAGAGAGAGAGAGAAAGAGAGCAAGAGTAGGGGAGGGGCAGAGAGAGGGGAAGACCCAGAATCCAAAGCAGGTTCCAGGCTGTGAGCTGTCAGCACAGAGCCCGACGCAGGGCTCGAACCCATAGACCGCGAGATCATGACCTGAGCTGAAGTCGGACGTTTAACCGACTGAGCCACCCAGGCGCCCCTCTTCTTCTTCTTCTTATTTTATTTACTTTTGAGACAAAGACAGAGCGTGAGCATGGGAGGGGCAGAGAGAGGGGGAGACACAGAATCCAAAGAACGTTCCAGGCTCTGAGCTGTCAGCACAGAGCCCACTGGCAGGGTTTGAATGCCCAAACCTTGAGATCATGACCTGAGCTGAAGTCGGACGCTTAACCAACTGAGCCACCCAGGCACCCCTGACCGCTTTAACTTTTAAAGTCCTCGTCCACTTGGGGTCAGGGAATGTGCCTCGTGTGTTACCCATCATGCCTAGCAGAATGTCGATGCTCGATAAATAGCTGTTGAATGCATGAACAAAAGAACAAAGGAGTTCAGAATGAAAATCTGTTCTCTTAAAGTTACCTTCCTTGAGACTCATTTCCTCCTCCACTGCTCCAGTGGAAATACTACATTCAGCTGTCATGGGATTGTGGATAAGAATAAGCGAGGTAACTTACTCATTTTCCCTTGGCTGTTGGAAAAGACTCGAACCGACACCTCGTGGCCTGTCCGTGTCCACAGAGCTACAGTGCTTCCCCACCCCCACCCCGCCCTTGTGGAGATCTGTCATCCTGTCTGGCGCCTGGCTCTCCCTCCTCTCTGCTGCCCGGTCAACTCTTGACGGACGGCCTGTCTCTATCTCGAGCTCCTCCTGGACAGGCAGGGTGGGGATCGGAACCTAGTGCCTTCGTGCGAATCTGTCTCTCCCATTCTACAGAGGAGCCTGGGGCCGGTCACTTGAATCTCCTTGGTCTCATCTGCATCTGCAGGAGGAGGGTAAAATAATATTCGCCTCGTATAGTTGCCGTGAAGGTTAAAAAGGAGTCGCTGTGCACTCCACGTTCAGGTTACCTAGCATGTAGCAAGTGCAGTGCAAGTGTAATTAGCTGCAATCATCAGCCATCAGCCTCCCCTTCACGGAACTCCTTTCCCTCTGAACTCCAAGCTCTACCCACAATGAACATCTTTCAGAGTCCGAAAAACACCGTGTTTTCTTGCACTTTTGTGCTGTTCCACATGCAAATTCCTCTTACGAGGATTAACTCAAAGCACTCAGCCCAGCTCCCGGCACACGGTAACAAGCACCATCCCAGTGCTGGCAATTAGGACTCTGCACAAAATGTTCCTTCCCACCTCTCCTCTGCTCCCCTTGGCTAAGCCTTAGTCATCTTTCAAGTCTCAGTTCCGATGTTTCCTTCCAAGCTCTCCCTTGCCCCACAAATCCAGGTCAGGGGTCTTTCCAATCAAGGTCCCTGCTGGTTCCTGGGGGCCTTTCTGTACAGGAAGGCTCCCCTTCTCTAAGGCAGCGTGTGTCTGGCGTGGAGTGTGGACTGGATTGCAGCCTCTACTCACCCCTTCAGTCAAGAGCCCGTGAGCAACCCCACCCTAAAAGACCACGTGGGCTGCCATGCTTCTGGGGTGCACCCACTGCATTTCCGACACCCCCTCAGTGAGATCAGCCCTTGTCCGCGTCCCTCCAGTCAGAGGACTCCACAAGGGCATGGCCACAACTGCCCCACATGAAATCTCCAATACCTAGGACACCACTCTGCACCCCACAGGTGCTCAGTAAATACTTGCCAAATAAACGGAAGGACCACAAAGGATAGACCATGGCCTTCTATTCTTCCCTCGTGTTGGCTTACATCTTCCGGTGGCCAGTGTAAACACAAAGCACCCCAAGTAACACATGCTGACTGTTTATCATCACCCACATGCTTGTGGGTTTTGTTCCGAGTAGGTGGAACAGGGAGGGAAGCTTCCAGATCCTTTGATCATGCAGGATAGTTCATCAGGCTCTAGCTGGATAGAGTGGTCTGCTGTACGGGCCTTCCTTCCAGGGGTCCTATCGTACCCCTGCAAATGCAACCCTCCCTATGAAACAGCAAAGACCTATCGAGGGCCCAGCTGACTGCCCAGGAGGGGACAGAACGTGGAACCTAAGGTTTCCTTGAATGGCTCAGAAAGCCCTGGATAAGGGCACTGCCCCAGCCGCTGTCCACAGGGTCAGAAGACAGGAATCCTGAGCCATGTGCCCAATAAGCAACTGTGCCCCACCCCCATACACACCCTGTGTGCCATTCAGTGCGACGGGAGCTTCTGGGCCAATCTGGAAGTCAGCGGGGCCCTACATTTACTAAGTTGGTAGTAGTTGTGGCTTATTAAAAAGGAGAGACAGGGGGCGCCTGGGTGTCTCAATCAGTTAAGTGTTCAACCCTTGGTTTTGGCTCAGGTCATGATCTCACAGTTTGTGAGATCAAGCCCCGCATCCAGCTTCATGCTGACAGGACAGAGCCTGCCTGGTATTCTCTCTCTCCACCTCTCTTCCTCTTGCTCTCTCTCTCTCTCTCTCTCTCTCTCTCTCTCTGAAAAAATAAATAGGGGTGCCTGGGCGGCTCAGTCAGTTGAGTGTCTGACTTTGGCTCAGGTCATGATCTCATGGTTCGTGCATTCAAGCCCTGCATTGGCTCTGTGCTGACAGCTCAGAGCCTGGAGCCTGCTTCTGATTCTGTGTCTCCCTGCTAAACATTAAAAAAAAAATGTAAATAAACATATACATTATGTACATATATATATATATACACACACACATGTATACATACATGTGTACATATATACACATATATACACATGTATATACATATATATGTAGTAAAATGTACATACATATATAAAGGAGAGCCAGTAAGGCAGTAAGACCATTGAATCTGGGCAGTGAAGGTGCTGGTTTCAAAGTGTCTCTAGGGTGGCAGAGAGGGGAGTGAATGTGGCAGGAAGGTGCCTGGCAGTGGGGTAGAACCAACGGAAACACCAGGAAGCCTGGTCAGAGCTCTGGCTCCCATTACTGAGACAAGCTGCCTTCCCTCTGTATGCGTGCACTCAAGTGTCAGTTACCAATACAGCAGTCTTTCTACTCCCTGAAATTCTTCTGAGAAAAAAAATCAGATAAACATAAAAGCAATCTCAAAGTCAGTAATTCCGGAAGTTGCCGTGAGTTGTACAATTCCTCTGTTTTGTCACCCCACTTCTCCACTGCTTTTCCTATTGGGATCCTCTCCTGCTGTCTTCATCCTTCATAATGGCTTCTAAGACCCCACCTGTCTTAGCCAGTCATGTGTGACTCCTCTAGACATATCTCCAGGCTTCTTCAGGGAAATGGTCACATCAGGTATTTTCTTGGGGCCTTAAGGCTCACAGCCCAGCACCTGGCACATGGGCTCACTGAGTTATTTGCTTAACTGAATATAAGCCTGTGTGCATATACATGCAGGTGCATACGTGTTTCTCCTTCTAATCCTCAGAGGAACTGACCATTGGAACAGCCAACAAACCTCTCAGTGACAGACCGCAAAGGGCAGTGTTATCTCATGCCACATTTCATTATCCTCAAAATGGAGCTCCAAAAGCTTGGCTGACTCAGTGCACGGAGTTGACAGGTTAAAATCCAATCCAACCCAGTAACTAAGAAAAAAAGAAACTTGCCATAAGAGAACAGATCTGGAGACCCCAACGGTGACTTCAAAGAGCCGCAGCAGGTCACCTGTAGGCACCTGCACGCAGACAGGAGCCACGCGGGGCTCATATCTGATTGGCTTCAGTAACTTTTATAGCAAAAGACTGCTTATCCAGACTACGATGGTCCATTAATTACAACGGACGTTAAAGCAAAGAATCACAGGAAACGAAATATGCGTACCTTGGGCCTTTTGACAGAAACCTATAAATGTAGGCCTACTCGCTGACATTTTTGACGCGGCTGGGTGATCTCTCCTCTAGGTATGGGTCCACAGATTAACTGCCCGAAGTCTTTCTTGCATAAGTGCCACTGACCCTGATCTCTAGTTTGCTTTCTTCCAAGTAGATGCAGAACTCGAAGACATCGCCTCAGCAGACACCAAGACTTTGGATGCTTCCTGCCCTGTGACTGTTTTACTGTTACCTTCCCCGCTTAACATTGGCAGCTTCTTTTGTAGCAGCTCACTTTCGCCAGTTTTGTTCAAGATGACTTAAGTTTTATAAACACAGAAATTATGGGAGACTAGATGTTAAGCACTCGGAAGAAGAGTGCCTAGCACACGGCAGTGCTCGATGTAAGTCAGCCGTCTATCCTCCGGCTCGTTTGTCATGATTAAGTTACTCGGTTACAGTAGCAAAGTGGCCTGGCAGCAGACGGGTTTAAGAACTCACGCCACTGGCTCTAGCTATGCATTCAGCCTAAATGGAGGAAGGATGATGGTGGCCTACAAAAGTAACAAGAGCATAGAGGGACAGAAGCCATTGATCTTTTACGAAAGGAATGGAGACCCGTACGTACTAAGTTAAATGGAAATCACTTAAGAGAGTAGCTTCTCCGATGAGGTCCCTCAAACCCCTACCTTCCTCCCAGCTGTGGACACCATCACCAGCCAGACGCAACATGTAAAGTAACACAGGCTGTGACCTGCACAAAGGCTCCCGGCTGAGGGGTTAAGTGAGGGTTAAATGCACCCATGCTCCCCTCTCCAAGCCGTACAGCCGTGCATGGGGCTGCAGGTGCCCAAACGAAGAGGTGCTTTCCCAGACTCGGACACCCATGGTCACTCCTTCTCCCCCAATCCCACCTTCTGCCCTGTGTTCTCATTCGTGCCCAGAAACCAGGCGGGATTATTAGATTGAGGCGCTCCCTGCACGTACGGAAATGATGCCTTCATTGGAAACGACAGCACAAATAAAGAAATGCTTGCATATGGAATGTGATGAATTCTCTCAGGCCTGGTTCACACACACTGGGGCTGCACAGCACCTGGCCACGCGTGCCTGGCCACGCACCAAATGCTTCACACTCTTCTCATTGTGCCCTCAGAGGCGGACGAAGAGCAAAAGTCACAGCGACAATAACAGTTTTTATTTGCAGAGTAGACTTTGATGTTTTCAAAGCATTTCCCTGCAGAGTCTCCCTTTAAGTGCAGTGGCAGATGACGTGTGAGAACAGGTGACCTGTGTCCGCTTGGGTCGCACATTCATTTAATGAACAACTTGGTTATGCTTTAATTCTTTAGACCTCATTTTCATTCCTGTCAGTCAACTCTCAATTGCCCGCTTAATTTCAGGCAGGGGTAATCCAAAATCCTATGCGCCTTAAAATCCCATTTGAGGGGCGCCTGGGTGGCTCAGCCGGTTAAGCGTCCGACTTCAACTCAGGTCACGATCTCGCGGTCCGTGAGTTCGAGCCCCGCGTCGGGCTCTGGGCTGATGGCTCAGAGCCTGGAGCCTGTTTCAGATTCTGTGTCTCCATCTCTCTCTGCCCCTCCCCCGTTCATGCTCTGTTTCTCTCTGTCTCAAAAATTTTTTTAAAAATCCCATTTGACCAGCAACCACACCAAACCAGGCACCGCACTGAAAAAGGGATTGGTCCCCAGTAGGCCTTAATGCTCACATAAGTCCCGGTGCAAAACGGGGAAACAGGGACAGGACGTGAGTGGCCCAAGGCCTCGGGTGAGGGTATGGTTAATGGAATGCTGGAAATCAAATCCCGATCTCCTGACCTCTGGTCCCAGCGGCCACACTGCCTTCCCAGGGCCCAGTGTTAAACGGCATACCAAGGGCTTTACTAGGGGGAAGTCAACATTATAAAAACGGTTCCTACTGGCAGAATCCATGGTCCTCTGTCTCTAATAAGAATTTGCCCCATTGGGCGTCTGGGTGGTGCAGTCGGTTAAGCATCTGACTTTGGCTCAGGTCATGATCTCATGAGATCGTGAGTTTGAGCCCCGCATTGGGGTCTGTGCTGACGGCTCAGAGCCTGAAGCCTGCTTGGGAATCTGTGTCTCCCTCTCTCTCTGCTCCTCCCCTGCTCGCGCTCTCTCTCAAAAATAAATAAACATTAAAAAAAATAATAATCATTTGCCCCATTAAATAAAAAAATAGGGCTTACTGCTCAGAGGCCTCACCTTTCAGCCGTAAGTTTTTGAAAAGATTGACTCAGGAGTTCTTACCACAGCGAAAGAGTCAAGAATCCTCTCTAGCAAAGGTGAGCCGGCCTCAGCAGTAAGTGGGAAATAAACCGGTTTAAATCACCACCCTCTCACCAGCCACCAAGATGAATTTAATAGCGCAGACACGGATCGCGTTTCCTTGAGGGCCAGAGGTAACCAAGGGTCTGATAAACACGTTACCATCAAGACGACACCACTTCGCTCCCAAATAACTAGTGGTTTAGCTACAGGAGGCTGCTCTCATGGCTGTGGTGAGGGGGCCACGCCAGGGGACCCATGAGATCTGCACGCAGAGCAAGCCCTGAACCAGCCAGCCTCTCTGCAAGGCGTGGGCCAGGCCGTGGGCTGCGGGTTTAGATTTCGAGAGACTCCATCTCGGAACAATGAGAACAAGAAGCAAGGAGAATGGAGGAACGAGAGTCCCACCCACCCCACAAGAAAGAGAAGGCCAGAATACTGTTTCTAGAAGGAGAAGGGTGGAGAGGAGTCAGAGAACCAGACAGACAGACGTAGACAGACAGACCTGCCCCACTGCCTCAGGGTTTAGCAGGGCCGCATACGGGGAAAAGATGTGCTTTAATGCCAGGCAGGTAGAAAGAGTAAGTCAAGAAAGAGTAAGTCAAGCCCGGGGTATCCTCGGGCACACTGCTCAAGCTTGCAGTCCTTCAGCTGCTGCTATGAACGGCCTGTTGTGAGGGATGAGTCAGCTAAAAATACTTCCCTGGGGACGAAGGGAGAGAGCATCTGCAAAATATCGAACACAGATTCACGCATTCCTAAGGGCTCAACAGAATGGTAGCTTGTGTTGCTGGTAACTCAGGAAACGTTAGCACAGCGTCTAATACGGTAGGTACTCAAATCTGCCGGTCGGTGTCGAAGCTGGGGAGATCTGCCAGCACGGGGAACGTGGGGTGGAACAGTCCTGCAGCACTTAAGACGGAAAGGAGCCCGATGAACAGGTCACAACGAGATCCGAAATAAAAAAGACCTTGGCTCATAGCCGGCGATGGACGAACATCTTTGGAATGAAGGAGAACCCATAGAGCTAACATATCTGTCCTTTACAACATGACATTAAGGTGGGACTAGGAGGGGGGCACCTGGGCGGCTCAGTCCGTTAAGCACCCGACTCTTGATCTCGACTCAGGTCATGATCTCATGGTATAGGAGCTCGAGTCCCGCGTCGGCCTCTGTGCAGAGCCTGCTTGGGATTCTCTCTCTCCCTCTCTCTCTGCCCCTCCCCCTTGCCCGTGTGCACGCTCTCTCTCTCAAAACAAAAACTTTAAAAAGCATTTTAAAAACTATTTTAGAAACTGGAGAAGGGACGTGAAAGATAGGCTCTGTTCCCCACCAACTCTGAGAATCCTTCTGGCCTCAGTTTCACATTTCTGTGGGATGGCACCAAATGACCTCCATGTCCTTTCCAGCGCTCCGATCATTTCTAGGATCCGTTCGACTGACGAGCGAGAGGTACCGGTAGACGACGTGACCTCACGTACGCGTGTGCACGCGCTGTCCTGGGAATGGGTGAGGTAGGCTAGCCTTCCTCCCACACCAGCCCCACCCCCGTGGGCCAAGAGACAGAATGCCGGGGATTAACCACCATCACCTTTCTTGCAACTGCCTCTTTGCTTTTAATCACACTGCCGCGCACACAGGCCTGGTTTTAATTAAGCAGAGCATCGTCTGCATCCGTCTGGCCACTGAAGCTTTGATCTCCCCATGGGGCACGCTTCTGCACTGCTGATGGTGCTCCAGGAGCCTGAAACATAAACCAGCGGGAGCCTTTGACAGCTCAGCCATTGACGAAGCTCCCGGCGGCCCCCGTACAGGTGTGTGCGAGGGCGAGGGCCCACCGAGGCACAGGGGGGGAGCAGAGGGAGGCAGGGAAGGGCAGTGACACCCGGGGCGGGATTCTCTGGCTCAGGGACGCCCCTGAGCAAATGCCTGGTAAGGACCCTGCTGGTTGCTCCGTGAGCCCGCAAATCGAGACAGGGAGAAAAACGTTCTGTTGCGGGGAGACAACGCCAAGAGTCCGCGCAAATTCAGGTGAGCCGTGGGAACCTCTCCACAAAGGGAAAGCTCTCAGAGTCAAGTCCCCAACGTCTAACCTCAGGACCGCTGACACGTTTTTATAAAGTTGAAAACTGCGGGGCGCCTGGGTGGCTCGGTCGGTTAAGCGTCCGACTTCGGCTCAGGTCATGATCTCGCAGCTCGTGGGTTCGAGCCCCGCATCGGGCTCTGCGCTGACAGCTCAGAGCCTGGAGCCTGCTTTGGATTCTGGGTCTCCCTCTCTCTGCCCCTCCTCCCCTCATGCTCTTTCTCGGTCTCTCAAAAATAAACGTTCAAAAAATTTTTTCTTAAGTTGAAACATGAGAGGTCCACGTACCCTGCGCTGCACCTCTTCCCTGTGTATTAAGGACTCGCTGAAGGAATTCTCGATTTACCATTAAAAGTCGCCGCCCAAATCTATGTGGACAGGTAGGCTGAGACGGTTATGGGTGGACACGGGCCGGGCCCTGCCAGGACAGTGCTTGGACACAGCAAAGAGGGGCTAGAGTCAGGGTACAGCTGAGGGACCCCAGGAGGGCTGGCCTCTTCTCCTGCATGAACACTCCTCCACCCCATCTGGCTAAGAACAAGGGGCAGTGGGTGTGGGGAGGGGGTGCTCCTCTCACAGAACACCGTGAACCCAAGCCCGCACTCTCTGGGATGGCCTCAAGAGTTAGAGCAGCACCCACTCCTCCCATGATGAAGATCTCTTCAAACAGACTGGGATCGTGGAGGGAAGGGCGGCACCATTTTACAGGAGGGAGTAAGCGGGAAGGATGGGGACGGACCATGACACAGGGTAGAGAGAGAGAGGAACAGACAGGCTCTGCTTGGGCGAGGGGGCGGTTAGAAGAAGGTGGGGCCCTTGGAAGCTTGGGGAGAACAAAGGCCAAAATGATCCTGCAGACTTGACAAGAAAAACGCCTCCCATTAGACACATCCTAGAGCACAGCTCCCACACGGACACTCTCCTGTCCAAAAACCAGAGACCTTCCACCATCTACGGAATAAGATCCACACTCCTCAGTGCGACATTCCATGCCTTCTATGGCAGAAGCCCCATGGAGCTTCCCAACCTCATTCTACTGAACCCACTCTGTTCCAGGGATGCCCTACCACCTCCCTTAAGTCAATTCCAAGGCATGGTCAAGTTTAAGAACCACGGTACTGGCTTAGTTCTTAAGGGCACAGACTCTGAAGCGAGACTGTGTGAATCTGAATTTCTACGAGGTCAAAAGCAAGTTACCCAACCTCCAGGCATAGGTTTCCCTCCTAGAAAATGGGAGAAGCAGCCACGTCCACATATTATAGGGTTATTATGAGGATTACGAGAACCTCTCCACGACAAATATCTCACAGCAGTATCTGGTTCGTAACAAAGTCAAAAAGCATTTGCTTCTTCAAAATGCATATAGTCAGGGGCACCTGGGTGGCTCAGTCAGTTGAGGGTCCAACCCTTGGTTTCAGCTCAGGTCACGATCTCAGGGTTGGTGGGATCGAGCTCCACGTCGGGATCCGTGTTGCAGAGCCTGCTTGGGATTCTCTCTCCCTGTCCCTCTCCCCCGCTGGTGTGCTCCCTCTCAAAATAAATAAATTAACATTTCTAAAAACGTGGCCTCGTGGACTTGGCCTTTCTAGACCAAACCAGCATAAAGCCGAGGGTCAGAACCCAAGAGAATCCCACAAAATGAGCAAGTCCCAGAGACGGTCTTGCAGCCGTGTCAAGCCCCCTGCCCCACGCAGCACAAAAGATTCCCCATTTCAGCTTCCCTGAGGGGAAAAAAGAACCTCTACTTTTGCTGACAGAGCACAGGGGGTAAAACGCGCTCTTACAGAAGAGGCAAAATAAATCACCTCCAGTAACGGCCTTTTAATTCCCTGGTCCCCACGAGGAAGAAAAGAAATGAACAAAGACCAACATTCCGAGCAGCTTTTAACGGCAACGGCGTAAAGCACCTTCTCTTATCCAGAAATTCCGAGATTGAGGTTTCTGCCACCGGAGGGACTCCTGGTCGTGAGTCTTCAAACTCAGCATGACAGAAGTGTCGTACCTTTACGACGCTAGGTTCGCGCGCTTGTTGGAGACGACGTCATCTGTCTCTGAAATTGTGACCAACTGCGACTCAAGGGCCTGGGCCCCCACAAGCCTCTGTGCTGTGAGAGCATGGATATTAGGTAAACGAACTGTGTGCTCATTGAAGACGATCTGAAAACACGGAAGTGTATGAAGAAGAAAGCCAACAGCCCGGTACTACTTCCCACGGTAACCACTGGGTTTTTTTTGCTTTTCTTTTTTAACGTTTATTCATCTTTGAGACACAGAGAGAGACAGAGCATGAGCGGGGAAGGGGCTGAGAGAGGGAGACACAGAATCCGAAGCAGGCTCCAGGCTCCGAGCTGTCAGCACAGAGCCCGACGTGGGGCTCAAACCCACAAACCGCGAGATCATGACCTGAGCCGAAGCCGGACGCTCAACCGACTGAGCCACCCAGGCGCCCCCCAGGATAACCACGGTTAATGTTTTAGTGCATTTCCCTATCCTTCCTAACACACCGGTTTCTGTTTTGAGTTTTCTTGCTATTACAAAATGGACATCCTATTCAGGTGAATTCTACATGCTACTTGAACTACATCATAAAAGCTCCCCCTGCCCCAATTCTTGCAACTTAGGAGAACATCAATCTTCCATTATGTGGCCACATAATTATTATAATTATGTGCTAGTTATCCATTTATAGCATCGAAGTGCCAAATCCACGATGCTACCACAGGCTTTCTCTCTGATACTGGAGCTGGACCCTGCAAATTGTGCAAATTGTCCACCATGGTAGCCGGCAGCCAAACACAGTTGAGCATTCGGCACATGGCTGGTGTGAACAGAGATGTGCTCTAAAGTACGAAACGCACACCAGATTTTGAAGAATTAGTACAAAAACATAAAGTATCTCGATAATTTTATACCGATCACATGTGGAAATGCTATTTTAGATATACTGGCTTATCAAAATTAATGCGACCTGGTTCTTTCTGCTTTTTTATTTATTTATTTATTTATTTGATTTGTAGGAGAGAGAGAGAATGAATCCCAAGCAGGCTCCCCGCTCAGCACTCAGCCTGACACAGGGCTCGATCCCACGACTCTGGGATCCTGACCTGAGTTGAACGACTCTGGGATCCTGACCTGAGTTGAAATCAAGAATCCAAAGCTCAATCGATTGAGCTACCCAGGCGCCCCTGGTTTTGTTTTTTCAAATGTGGCTACTAGAAAAATTTAAATCACATATGTGACTTGCATTCTATTTCTACTGGACTCAGCTGCTGGGAACACTCCTTTGCCAGCTGGCACAACGTTGGTCTCGTCAGTAGAGGGTGCTGGAAGGACACCGTGGTAAGAAGGGTTTCTCTTTGAGGTTCTAGTGCTTTTGTTCTTGCTTCCCTGACACAGCAGGCGACTTCCTGGCTCATGGAATGTGGGAGGCTCTGTGCCATATACCCTCCCCTCACCAGTCCTGCTGGTGCCCCAGTGACTTCCCTACCACCCGGTGGCTCCCCCCCTCCACACACAGACACACACACACTCTCTCTCAAGAAGTCTAAATCTCAACTTTGGGGGACTCTCCTTCCTAGCTGATCCTTCCTTGAACATTCTCCCTTAGCCCTACAGCTAGAAGTTGCTCTTGTATTCTGCAAAATTCTCTTTACCCCTCTTGTACTTAGTTCTCATATACTAATTTTTTTTTAAGCTTTCTTATTTTGAGAGAGAGCACGCGAGCGAGCGCGGGGGGAGAGGTGGGAGGAGAGAATCCCAAGTAGGCCGTGCTCTCCGAGTGAGGAGTTAGATGTGGGGCTGGAACTCACTGACTGTGAGGTTATGATCTGAGCCACCCAGGAGCCCCCAGTTAATAATTCTTTATATTAAATTTTCCCTGGCCAAATTAATGGTATGGTTTCTGTCTCCTGACCGGAGCCTACACAGATAAAGTAGAAGTCACTGTCAGACTGCCGGCGGGGCTCCGAGCACTTGCTACGTGCCCTCCACTCACCTCCATCCGGTCTTTTCTCCAGTACGATCTTCCCTGTCCCCCACTGTCCATTCCCGAAAGGCAGAAATGCTTCCTGCTGCACCACCACCCTGTTACCATCACTTGGGGAGCATCTGAAGAGCTCCAGTTAATAAGTCAATCAAGAGAAGGGGCACCTGGGTGGCTCAGTCAGGCGTCCAACTTCAGCTCATCTCGCAGTTTGTGAGTTCAAGCCCCGCGTCAATTCTGTGTCTCCCCCTCTGTCTGCCCCTCCCCTGCTCATGCTCTGTCTCTGTCTCAAAAATAAATAAAAACATTTTTAAAAAAACCTTTAAAACATAAGTCAATCAAGAGCTATGCCTTGTATTCATGCAGCAAATATTTACTTAGCTTCTGTTACATGAGGGTAGCGTGCTATTGGGTGGAGGATGACTGTGGGAAGAAGGGAAAGGCCACACGCAGGAGAGACAGACAGACGGATGGATGGACGGACGGACGGACGCAGGAAACAAACTGTGGCTTCAAGCACCTACTAGCCAAGCCAATAAAAATAATGGATGCTACAAATCACTATAATATAAAACAACAGGGAAGTGAATAATTACAAAAACAAAAGCAGCCACTAATCCACTCTGGGTGCCCCAACGGGCCACAGGAAAATACATATAAAGGAAACAAAAAGAACTTTTTGGAACTGGCTCTCCTCACCCCAGGCTGCCCTCTCCCCTCTAGGCATCCAGCCAGCCTCTTCTTAATCAAAGGTTCTGCTCTTCATCATTAGCTCTGGATCTGTGTCTGCATAGACCTGGCCCCTCCTCTCACACTCACACTGGCCTCTGCCTTCCCTCCCAAGCCACGGGCAAGCTACACACCCAGGGACCCTCCTGGGGACAGAGGCATCAGAATCAGCGCCCGACCCCAACTTCACCCCAACTCCTATCGTTAATAGAACATTATTACCTGCTCCCATAGAAATCGGAGCTCTAGAATTCCTAGGATTCTTTCTAGTAGATTCCAGTTCTCTGCTAAAGTTCTCCACCTCATCTTGTCCCAGAAGCTTACTCATCACTGTTCTTTTCAAGTCCACGTGTGGCAGCCACAAGGCACCAAGATCCTGAGCAGGCCTATTTCTTCTGGGTTTTAGCTTGTTTTTCATCTGGTCGGACTCTCTAACCATCTGGTCACGTTTCTTTGACTGTCCCACATCGTACAGGAAAAACTAGTGCGTGAACGTGAGGCTCTGGAAAACCTGATCTTCCTCCAGACAGGAAGGATGTGCTTTTCACAGGCAAGTAGCTAGAGAGGCACCACCTTGATCCAACTGAGCCGATCAGAAGCTAAGTGTCCACCTTGTAAGGGCTGGTCCACTTCCCGTTTGCCCTCGCTCCCAGCATGCAACCTGTCGGGGCTCCAGGCTCAAAGCAGGCGGTGTTTACCAGGACCCCTTGGTAAACTCCCCGTCTTGGGCAAGCGCTGAACCACAATTTGTGTCCCCACTTGTGCGAGATCACTGAAAGCCCTGTGTACCTATGTGGCCTCTGCCACAGGACAGCAAACAAGTGAGAGGAAAGTAGAGCCTGGTGTCGGGTTCACCTGTCCTTCCCTCTTCCCCAGGCCTCACGGCCTCAGCAGCCTCCAGACCTTCCTTGTGTTCACACACACACACACACACACAGTACTCCTGGTGGAAGGACTGGTGGGATACAAACCACTCGGACAAAACCAGGAAAACCCCAAGAAGCAAACAGCTGGCCGTATGCAGAGCTCCTCAGTCCAAACCCCAGGCTCTTCTCTGTTCAGACGTTCCAGCCCTTTCCATCTCTGGGCTGCCTCCCTTCTGTGTGCAAATGCATGGTTTCTTAGTTATACCCAGTCTGCGGTGGCCACCGTGTCTCAGTCCCCCGCCTTCCACCCTGAGCACAAACCTTAGGTTTTTTTTTTTTATTTTAATGTTTATTTATTTTTGAGAGAGAAAGACAGTGTGCGAGGGGGGCAAGGGCAGAGAGAGAGGGAGGCACAGAATCTGAAGCAGGCTCCAGGCTCTGAGCCGTCAGCACAGAGCCCGATGTGGGGCTCGAACTCATGAGCCATGAGATCGTGACCTGAGCCAAAGTCGGACGCTTAACTGACTGAGCCACGTAGGTGCCCCACAGACCCCTTATTTGTGTTGGCGAAACTCCTGCTTGAATTTTGTTTAAAAACCTACGTTCATCTTCCCGGTGCTACGATGCCTGTAGTTCTCTGCAGTTCTATACACACACACTGTGAAAGACGTCTGCAGAGGGGGCGCCTGGGGGGCTCAGTCGGTTAAGCGTCTGACTGCGGCTCAGGTCATGATCTCACGGTTCGTGAGTTCGAGCCCCACGTCGGGCTGTGAGCTGCCGGCTCAGAGCCCAGAGCCTGCTTCAGATTCTGTGTCTCCCTCTCTCTTCCCCTCCCTGTCCATCATTTAAAAAAAAATTTAGAAAAGAAAAAAGGAAGACATCTACAGAGTTGCTCCACTGCTCGAGTGGGGGGTGGGGGCCACTCACGGGGTGAGGGGGCTGCTGGGCTGCTTCCTGTCTCTCAGGGACATGGTTTTCCTGGAATTTTGTTTGCAAACTCATCTTGGGAGTCTTCCCTCCTTATTTGCTTCTGCTGGGCCTTGCCCTATCGGATATGCAACTGTGAACGAGGCTGGAAGGCAGGCTTTTAGGAACTTCTCCTTTATGGACCACAAAATGCAGGATATCAATCATATCTGTGGTGCCATACAGTCCGGGTCCCATCGCAGAGGACCACCGTGATGCCTCCAGTGTCCCAGCAAGGACCACGGCCCTAACGCCACCTTCCTGCCGGAGTCGGGTCCTGCTCTCCCACCATGTGTCAGAGGCACTGACACCCTTTTCTGGGGCCGGCTGTGAAGTCTGAGACATCACCACCAACCCCACTTCCACTCCTGGTCCAAAAACTGTCCCCCTCTTGGTTTTGAATTCAATTATGTTTAAAAAAAAAAAAAATGTTTCCATGTGTTTGGGACAGAGGAGAGACCGTTCTCAATCTGTTTACTATATTTGTAAAAAGTCCACAGAGAAATGTTAATATGGCCCTCTTAAGTATTAAAAAACTTGCATTCTTTTTAAAAATGCTATAAAGGGGCACCTGGGTGGCTCAGTCGGTTAAACATTCGACTTTGGCTCAGGTCATGATCTCGCGGTTCGTGGGCTCAAGCCCTGCATCAGACCTGTGTCTCCCTCTCTCTCTGCCTCTCCCTGCTCGTGCTTTCTCTCAAAGATAAACAAACATTAAAAAGTTTTTTAATGTTATAAATGTGTTAATATGTACATATACTTAATGACAAATGCATAGGAAAAAGAAAAGACCAGGAGCATACAGTCTGTTAAGTGTTAAATGATAACTCTGAGGGGCACCTGGGTGGCTCAGCTGGTTGAGCGTCCGACTTTGGCCAGGTCATAATCTCATGGTTCATGGGTTCGAGCCCCGAGTCGGGCACTGTGCTGACTGCTCAGGGTCTGTGTCTCCCTCTCTCTCTGCCCTTCCCCCGCTCAGATTCTGTCTCTCTCAAAAAATGAATAAACATTTAAAAACAAAAATGACAACTCTGAACGTTAGATAATTTTACTTTTGGCTTAAACACATTTTCTGTAATCGTTAATATGGTGTCCAGGATGTTTTTCTTGAGCGCACAACCCAAAGGGAAATGAATGATACAATTTCAGGCAGTTTGAGATGCCCCCCTTCACCTCCCTGCTCACAGCCCCCAGACAAATTGGCCCTTGAGGGCGGACAAGCTACTGGCCTACGGGAGAAAAGAGTTAAGAGCAGAGGCCAGGCCTGTCGTCAGAGGCTACTAAAGAGGGGAGGATTTAAGAGCTCCCTGAGGACAGCACCAGCTTAGAAAGACACAAAGTGCTAATGGGCATATTTATCACTCCCTCCCTAACGAGCACAGACCTCAGGAAGAAATACAGCCTGAAGGAGGGAAAGTGAGCTGAATCAGCCTACAGGAGAAAGTAAGCACAGAAGAAAGCTAACAATCTGAAGTTAGTAACGGCTTCAACACAACTTCCATAGAAAGGCCTTCCCAATGCCCCCAAACTACAACAGGGTGCTGGTAGGTTCCCACCACGCCTCTTACTATTTCGTCACTGCACCTGTCACAATTCACAAGTTCATGAAACTGCGACAATGTTCTGGGTGTATTTAGGTCCCCGCCCACCCCTCTGTGCAAGCCCAGGAACTCCAGGACCCTGTCTATCCCCTTCCCTGCTGAAGACCCCAAGCCCAGTAAAGTTCTCTTAAATGAATGCTGCGTACAAGCAAAAACATTACTTTTAATATTCCTTGTTGCTAAGCAAACTTTATGTACCTTCATTTTGTGAAAAGAAAATAACCCGAGCCATTCGTGGTCTCTGGCTAAAGTAGGGGTGACTCCGGGGCCTCATCTACCCCAGGGACACGCTTAGTGATCCAAGGTGCCAGTGGAAGGCAGACAGCACAGGGAAGTCACCGCCCTCTCCCCCTTCAAGCAGACAAGACAGCACAGGTGGCAAACTGATGACCTTAACCTGGATTAGCTGGATCCACAAGAGTGGAAACTTTAAGGAAATGGAAGGCGGGACATCCTGTTTGAGGCACCTGTGGGTCCTTTAATCCTCTTTAGAAAAGCACAGGCACATCATCATGCACGCAAAGTGTTCCCACACACACAGATCTGGTCTCTTTACACAACCTGTCTGAACAGGGAGGCCCTGCAGGGAGGGACTCTGCCCAGTTTACAGGCTGGGGAAGGTAAGCGGAGCCCAGAGGGACAACTGGGCCGGAGCACCTGCTGTGGGAGCCGCAGCCCTGATCTACGGAGCCCGGAACAGGTTGAAGGAAGAGGAGGGACAGACCAGAAAGGACACCTTTCTCATGATTACTTGTGCTTTGTGTTGTGACAACAGTCCAGGCCTTCAGGAAAGGTGAGCGCTTTGAATAAAATAAAACTAATGAATAAGAAATAAAGGGAGTGACCTCCTAACCTGACCCCAGGGTTCAGAAAACACTGAAGTCTGTGCTGATCATCATCCCTGATGGCTCCTGAGGGACGAGAATTAACGTTTTGGTTTCAGCGAGGAGTGCACGGGCTTGTGGAGGGATGGACAGTCATTCCTGGCTTCTGGGTCTCGGGTCTATCATTGGGAAGAGATCATTTCCAACAGGAAAACTGCTTAGAACCTTATTTTTCACTGAGATGCTTCTTACTGGACACTGACTTCTCTCCGTTTGAGTCTCCCCCGGGCCCTGCTGTTTTTTGCTCCTGACCCATTAGCCCCTGGCCTCCCTCTGAGAAGGTCACTCTGGACCTGTGGTCCCGTCCGATGAACACCATCAGTCTTAGCCAAAGTCATGGGGAGGATGCTGGCCGATTCCTGGGGCAACAAACACAGTCAGCTGCCCTAACTTCTTTCTCTCCCACCTTCTGCCAAAGTTTCTCTGGATAAAGTCAGGTTCAGGGGCTGGGTCCAGAGCATCGCTCCTGTCTTCCTATTCCACACACTCTTCATATTTTATTTTGCTTCGGTTTTTGTTAAAGCAAAACTTTCTATCAGAAGGACCGTCCCTCTTCCTGTCACAGCAGCCTACCTCCAAAACAACACATACTTTTCTCCTTGACCTTTCTCGGGGCTCCCAGGGTTCCAGTTCTAAGACCGTGTACTTAGAAAGCTCAACCGCCTAGGGGCGCCTGGGTGTCTCAGTCGGTTAAGTGTTCAACTCCTGTTTTCGGCTCAGGTCATGAGCTCACGGTTTGTGAGCTTGAGCCCCACATCTGGCTCTGCGCTGACAGCACGGAACCCGCTTGGGATTCTCTTTCTCTCTCCCCCTCTCTCTCTGCCCCTCCCCCACTCACACGGTCTCTCACACTTAAAAAAAAATTACTAATAAACTCAATAAAAAAAAAAAAAAAAGCTCAACCACCTTGAAAACCAAATAATGCCCTTGGTTTCCACAGGCATGTTTCCCCTGCTAAGTTATTGTTCTCCCAAAGTCAAGCCTCCACCAGAGAAGAAAAGAATGTGCAAATGTCAGAAGCAGGAAAAAACTGCCAGAATACAGGCAATCCTAAAAATCAAACAGTGCCTTCAATGGAGAGGCAGGCAATAAATACATGAGTGAATGAATGGTCTCAAGAATCAATCCTCACCTTATTTCCTGAGTGGGTCCCTGGGCTGCACACATCCCAAGCCTCAAAGCTGTCTACTGTGGACTGAGAAAGGTATTTTTGTCCCCTCTCCTCTCTCGCCTCCAGAAACACCCTGAGATCATGAACGGAAGGTGTTAGGAGTGCCGACTTTGTTAATTACAAGGTAATGATTCTACTTCCTTTAAACCTGCAAAGTGCCAGGGAGTACAAATTAAAATCATTTAAACTTCCTAAAAGTGAACTTAGAGATTGTCTTTAGTAGAGTAACTCTCTGGTTAAAAAAAAAAAAAAAAAAAAAAGGAAGATACTCTGCAGGGCACCCAGGCACAAGTGAAAGGTGCCTTTTGGGTTCAGAAATAAATTTTGTGTGTGTCACGTAACCACGTGTGGCACTGAAACGTTTACCTTGAGTTTGTCATCTCACATTCCTTTAAGGTCCCACCTGCAAATCGGCCACAGTACAAACGGGAAGCAGGGCCTCTGCACTGCAAAGCTCTGAAATTTTAATAATTTCCTACATGCTACTCAGCTATGACTATTAAAGGAGACGAACTTAGATGATTCATAAAGAAAATATTTATGAAAACAATTACAAGCACAATTAGGAATTTTTCTCAGAAATCTCTTAATCACTGTTTAATTGAACCCTGATCTCAACATCAGATTTTTATTAAACTTGTTTCTGCACTTGGGGCGCCTGGGTGGCTCAGTCAGTTAAGCATCTGACTCTTGACTTCGGCTCAGGTCATGATCTCACAGTTTGTGAGTTCGAGCCCTGCATCAGGCTCTCTGCTGGAAGCATAGAGACTGCTTGGGATTCTCGCTCTCCTTTTCTCTCTGTGCTTCCTCTGCTCCCATATGCGCTCGCGCTCTCTCTCTCTCTCTCCAAACAAATAAGTAAACTTTAAAACAAAACAGTTTCTATGCTTTGACTTCGGAAAAACAACTCCTTTCGGACCCTTCTGCCAACATTAAGCTCAGCTTGACTCCAGAAGCCTTTGTAAGCCTGCTTTTTAACCGTGGCAGTGTCTCAGCCCCTGCCCCCCATCCACTTTGGGGCAAGAAGGAAACTTCCCTGGGGCTGCTTTCAAATTACCACAGGACTGTTGTTTTCCTGTCCTTTAACGAGTTTCTCTGCTTTCTTAATATGAGACCAAGGGGGGGGGGGAAGGCAGCTGGGGGAAAGTGTGGGGTTAGGGAGGTGGGCCTGTGAACTACATGTTTAAGCTGAAAGCAAAACATTTCATAAGTGGATTCTAAACAAGGTATTTTTTCACTGAACTCTGACCCAGAATAGGAATAGTCACAACGGTCTTGGATAGAATTTCCAAACCATTTTCTCAGAGATTCCACATCTCTTGTACTCAACATCCTGGATAAAACGTGGAGAAGTCTTTGAACGGAATGCTCAGGTGGTATTACAACCAATGAACAAGCTGGTGAGGCGACTGATGAGGGTCTACCCGTGGCTGTCAAAGGCCAAAATGAGGTGCAGCGTGATCTGCAAGCACAGTGTCCTCACTCGGCCACACTCACGTTCTTCCACTCTCTCCTGACCTCCCCGGTCACGTGGGGCCTTCACCTCGCCCCAGGAGGAATGCCAAGATCCATACCGACAAGGGGAATTACTTTTCTTTTCTCCTTTTGTTTTCAGTAGTTTCAGGTGCTCGCCATCACGATTAACAGGAAAATTAAGGAGTCCCCAAAGAGGTAAAACACAGCGTAGCCTCATAACCCCCCAGCAAGATCAACTGCGATGGGCCGCCATGTTGGGCCGTGTGCCTGTCTGGCTTAGGAACTTGGGTGAAGAGTAAAAATCACAGTTGAGACTGATGTACATCACATTTTCACTAAAATTTATCAAAACGAAAACAAAAATCCCTGCTTGGTGAAAGAAGGACCGATGCGTGCCTTTGGTACATAAATAGAACATCAAACCATCCCCATACTATACAGAATCCTGATAATGCAGGGGGCACCCACGTCATAATAAGCTCCTTAATTAACACCAGTCAGGTAAAAAGGGCTCTCAAATGTCCACTCATGCTTGAGGAAGAAAGGTCTGAGAGTGGCCACTATCAGCATTCCTTGTTTATCACAATAATACTGCTCAGTACGGGGCGCCTGAGTGGCTCAGTCGGGTAACTGACTGACTCTTAATTTCAGCTCAGGTCACGATCTCGTCATTCGTGACTTTGAGCCCTGCATCGGGCTCTGTGCTGACAGTGTGGAGCCTGCTTGGGATTCTCTCTCTCTCTCTCTCTCTCTCTCCCTCTCTCTCCCTCTCTCTGCCTCTCTCTGCTTTTCCTCTGCTCTCTCTTGCTCCCTCTCTCTAAAAAAAACACTGTTCAGTCATACTGCGTAGGCTGAAATTAATAGCGGGCACTGAAGCAATTTGATAGTCCCTGAAACACTGGCACAGCCTCCAATTTAGCTATTCCGCATCTAACAAAAAGGTGTGTAGAAATACAAGGTGTAGAGAGACATACAATCACAGCCACTGCAACATTTCTTTATAAGAGCAAAGAATTTTTTAATTCACTGGGGAAATGATTATATTAATTATGATGTAATCAATACAATAGAACACTGTGAGGCTCTTAACAAAGGAATGGGGATTTTCTGTATATACAGGCATGAAAGGATGCCCGCAATTTACCACAGAAGAAGAAGCTGAGAAAGTATGTATTGTATGATCCCATTTCCCTTTTAAAAAAATCAGTAGCTGGCATTTGAAGGCTCATGTTCCAGTGCTATGTTAAATATTGACATGGTTTTTAAATTTAACATTACTAACAGCCCTAGGAGTTACTTAATATTCTCCATTTGAGAACAGAAGAAAGTCAGGCTTGGGGTGTAATGATTTGCTCAAGGTCGAAAAGCCAGTGAGCTGTGGGTCGAGCACTGACGTGTGTTATGTGCATGAAAAAAAACAAGAAGAAATCAAAGATTCCCAGAGGTGTTAATGGTGATAAGCTCTCTAGATGGGAGAATGGAAAAGGCGATTTCATTGTCTTCGCTACAAAGTGGATTTTTTCTTTTTCCCCAGCAAGAAATTCTAGCTATAAATTGGAAAAGAAGACAGAAAATCAGCAGGCCTTCAATGGGAGTCCCTGAATAGGCGAGCGCCATTGCCGTCAGGCAAACCATCGCCTCAAAGACCGGTGTTTAAAGGGTTTGGATTGGTTTTTCCTGGAACAGAGCTCTGATGGGTCGTCAACCAATTCTGGATAACAAGACTCATCATCCAAAAGACACATGGGAGTGGTGAATCGTATCAACTTTGACCCCTCCCCCCCATTTGGCCCTAAAGATTCCAAGCATATGCAATACGTAACTAAATAAACACCCGTGTGGAACACGACAGCAGGCCCTTGGCACGAGGCCACAGGGAGAGGCTAGGTTTGCTTGATGAGGTTACCAAAGTGTGAGGCTTTAGAGCCAGAGTGGAAAACACTGACCAGAGCAACCCAGAGGGGCTCACGGAAGCTTCTGTCCTTCAAAACGCAGCAAACACTGGGCCCTAGAAGAGCCACAGGAGCTTAACTGACTGAGCCACCCAGGTGCCCCAAGAGCGGTCATTTTAAAGAAAGGCAGAAGGACCAGATCCCTGGGGACTAGGAGATGGAAAGATGATGAAACCAGACCTAAACAAATAATTCTAAGGGACAGCCCACATCCCCGGGGACAGCCACTCCCAGTAGCTAGTATTACTGAGCATGTACATGCACCCCCCGGTGGAGGCTCCGGACACACTGTGCCACCTGTCATGGCAACGCAATGAGGTGAACGTTCTGACCCCCCACCCTACCAGCAGAGGCAGGGCTGGAAAGTTCAGGAGCTTGCTCGGGGAGACAGCTGGCAAATGACGGAGTCACGCCCCACACCCAGGTGTAACTGAATCCCCACCCCCTCCCCCGCCCCCCAACCCTCCATTAAGCACTACGTAACACCGTGCTTGCACATGAAGCTGCTGTCACCCCAGAGACCCTCCCCTGGGCCCTTCGGGACCGTCCGAAGACAAACCAAAAACTAAGCGAAAGACTGGCTGAGGCCAAGCCATCAACAAATGCTCTGGCGATGTGGAGCCTAGCAGGGCAGAGAAGAGAAATTCCAAACTGGCTGCAGAAACAGTGTGGAACCCACAGTGCCCAGAGCTGTATCTGCCCTCCAGCAGAGGAAGCTCCTGAAAGTGACCCCACATGCGTGGGCCACTGCAGGGGACAGGGCCACTCCTGCCATCCTGTCTGTTGCCTGATAGGCTGGGCTCCAGGAACAGCAGGGGGCTGGAGTAGGGGGCCACTCCGTGAGGCGAACTGGCCTTACAGGCGTTTTACCGCTCCCAGCGAACTACACATGACCGTGGCCCCCAGAGACCAGCAAGCCCCTCATCAGTCCTGAAGACACTCTCTCAAGATCGCAGGGTGGTGACACCTGCAGGACTTGGCTCAGGGGGGTGGTCGGAGCGGAAGCCATTGACAGTCACAACTGCATTATTATGGAAACTTCCTGGGATCCCTCAAGGGCATAACCAGAGAGGCTTGGTTTCAGGTGGGTCAGAAAGCTCAGAGCCGGTCATCAAGGCAGTTTATTCATTAACCTGATGTTTGGGGGCTGATAATGCAGCCCATTTGTACAGATTCAGGGGAAACAGAGGCTCTGTAGGGACAGGTGACCTCATTTCAACCCAGAGTGAGACCTCAGGTCACCAGGCAAGGAAGATTCTGCCTCCCAGTGATCCTCAAACTTTAAAGTCTCGGGACTGCCTCAAATAGAACCTTCCCAGGAAGCTCAGACTTTCGGCTGGTCAACCGTACAAATGCGCTCGTGGGCAGAGGTGGGGCCTCCAGGAACAGGAAGACCCAGGTTCTGATCCCAAGGCAGCCACATATCGACTGTGACACATTCAGGAAGTGAGTGTCTCCACAACTCAGTCTCTTCATCTCTAACAAGGGGATCATACTGCTTCCCTCGCGGTTATTTGTGAGAAATCAACGAGACTACATGAAGGTTCCGGATGCTGAGCCCATGACAGCATGATCGTCCCTGCACCTGCGGGCGGAAGCGGCTGTGGCCCAATGGCTGGCAGGATGCCACCAGTCAGTCGTAAACCAAGCAGCAGAACAGAGGTGCTTTAAAACAAGAGGTGATTTAAAAACTGATGCCGAGCAAATCGGAGAAATGTACCGAAAAGGGGAAAAGAGAAAGAGAAAAGTGTACACACGAGTTTAATTACATTCACAGGGTTAATGCCAAGGTCACGTCCTTCGCTCTGGCATTGGTGAGTCGGCCACATATACTCGCTCTGCCTGGTTGGCACCAACAGTAATTGGGACGCCACACTCATTTGATCATACAGAGGCCAACAACAGATGTGGACCCAAATGGGGAGCGGTCCAGTATGGTGAAAAACACCGCCAATTTGGAGCTGGACCAAAGGGTCTGTCTGGATCTTGCTAGGTCTCACCCTGAGCCTCAGTTTCACCTAAAGGAGACGACACAAGTGCCTGGGGGCGGGGGGGGGGGGGGGCTCAGTCAGTTAAGCATCAGGCTCCTGATTTCAGCTCAGGTCACCATCTCACGGCTCCCGAGATCGAGCCCCACATTGGGCTCTGCGCTCACAGCGTGCAGACTGCTGGAGATTCTCTCTCTCCCCCTCCTCTGCTGGCATGCTCTCTTTTCGCAAAAGAAACACTAAAAAATAAATTAAGTAAAGTTATAAGTACTCCAAAGGTCGCCACTTGAGCCAAAGGGACTCTGGAGGATTCAGGCCTCTCTGGGCGTGAGTGGAGGTCTGCGGGGCCATTCTGGCAGAAGACGTCCCAGCGGTGCTCAGAAATAACGCAAGCCAGCGGCAGGGCTCAGTCCAGGGAGCAGGGCAATTCTAAGCAGAACACCGTGTCCTGTGGCCTGGCAGCCACGGATTCATGTTTGCATCTTAGGAAAAGACCACAAACAGCACGACTTCACAGAGTAACAGAAAAACACCGCCCAGGGCTGTCCAAGCTGCAGGTAAAGGTCTCGGCACGCCGGAGGAGGGCACAGCAGTGCAGCTGCCCCGGCAGGTGCCGGTGCATGACCAGTGTGGCCCGGCCAGGCAGCTTCACGCAGCACGGGGGCAGGACTGCAGCGGCCCTCAGCAGGTGCTGAGTGGCTCGACTCTGGTCGTAGGGCCCTAGAGGGGCACTTCCTGGGACGTGTCGGGGAGCATGTTCAGAACAGTCACGAGGACGTAAGGGCCACGGGAGGAAAGCGGATATAGGACCCATGAGACACCTCCCAGGGGTGCTCAGAAACACCCGGAGAAGCTTCAGGGCAAAGCAGCATAAAAGTCTCACTGTAGAGGGGACACCCGGGTGCCTCAGTCGGTGAAATGTCCAACTTTTGATATCGGCTCAGGTCACGATCTCACAGTTCGCGAGCACGGCGTTCGGCTCCGTGAGGACAGTGCAGAGCCCGCCTGGGATTCTCTCTCCCTCTGTTCCTTCGCCTTTGCGTGTTCTCCTTCTCAAAATAAATAAATCAATTAAAAAAAAAAAAAAGTCTTACTGTAGTGCTAGGGGCAGAACCAGAGGAATGTTTTGTTTTGTTTTTTTTATACTGAAGTTGCTCTTTGTATTTTTTTTTAATTTTATGATTGTTTCTTTAAGTAGCCTCCACGCCCAACGTGGAGCTTGAACTGATGACATGACCCTGAGATCAAGCGTCGCATGCTCTACTGACTGAGCCTGCCAGGCGCCCCAACTTGTTCTGGTTTTGATGCTCCACTCGCTGATATGGCCCTGGAGGGGATGGCGGGGAGTGATTTGCAAAATAATTTTAAGATTCAAAGATCGTAATGGTGACTGAGTAACTCCAAGCAACTAGAAAGGGCAAGAGAAGCAGAGGAACAGAACTCGTGAACACATTTGAGCGCGCACACGGAGCTCCCGCGTGGTGGGAGGTGGCTAACGAGGAAAAGGACGTTTCAAAAAGTCAGCAAGATGGACGGGACGGCAGAAGAGGTTCATCAGCCATCTGACTGGGGGTAGAAGGAGAGAAACACTGAGGATTGCTTTTGATCAGGAGACAAATTGCAAAGTAAAAATCCAGCCACTCCTTCTCATGGCAGCCTACCCTTACCACGGGGGGCAGCGTTTCGGCCATGCGGGCTCACCTCCCTCTTTATTCTTCTCTCCAACTAGACTGTGAGAGAACTGAGGGCCGTGTCTTAGGCTCACCTCCTCGTCGCAAGCGCCTAGCCCACCTGGCAGGGAGGAAGCACCAAACGGGTGTTTCCTGAATGAACAAAAAAACCATTAAGGGAACTGAAATGGAAGCGGGCCTCTGGACCCCATGGCAAGAGAAAGCTCTGGTCTCACAAGGTCGCCAGAGAAGGCCACTCACGCATGTGGCGTTTCCTTGAATTCCATTTTATATACAGTAAAACCTTGCATAATTTGTTCCGGAAACATGCTTGTCATCCAAAGCACTCCTATATCCGAGCGAATTTCAAGAACCATTGAGTCAGTTGTGATCATGTGACCTTCGAGGTCAGGTACTACTCGCATCGCAAGACACTGCTGGTTTATCAAGTTAAAATTTATTAGACACGTTTGTTCGTCTTGCAAAACCCTCGCAGAACAAGTTACTCTCAATCCAAGGTTTCACTGTACTCTTTCGTGGTTTCCGAAGCACGCGTTCTGTGTCCAGCCAGAAGCCTAAGGTCCTAGAGAACAAGGGCCCCAAATTTCGACACCCCCAGTTTCCAATGCCTGGCACCACAGTGCAAGATTTGGGGTCTTCAACAGTTATTCATTGAATAGGCTTGAATAAAGGAGACGAGAAGAGGCAAGTAAAGTTGCTCCTAGTGGGCAAGGTTCTTTCATGTCGATTTACGGGAGAAACGAGCTGGCTGTTTATCAGGCTTCATTGCGACAGGCATTCCGCAGGACAAAGGCGGCCTTTCAGAACGACAGGAGCGGCCGCACCTTCTCCAGGGCTCCGGGCTCGGTGTTTCCACGGGAGAGCTCGGGGTCGATAGTAAAGTGCGCTGGCACAGGCACATGCCAGGGAAGTTGGCAGGGCACCTGCCTGGGCTGGGACTGACTCCAGGCAGCCTGGCGAAAGTCAAGAAAGCTCGTAATTCATCCAGAGGAGAATTTAAAAACAATCCAATTAGTGGAGTATGACTGCAGATTGGGCAACTGAACGTCAGCTAACTTCAACAGTCAGGGCAGGGAGTAGGGGACGGGCCCATCCCTCTCTCCCCACAGCACGTGACCCAGGTGAAGGTGAAAGGTCTCCCGTCTCTTGGATTTGACAGCTCCGGCCAGATCAGCCTGTCAGCAAAAATGCCTGCACAGAATCAGTGGGAGAGCCTCCTCGCTTAATGCAGAAATTCCTAGGCAGGCAGCTCCCTGTGCAACTACTGCTAGATTAAAGGGGCAAGACAAAGGAGCTAATTAGTAGATAAGGAAAGGCCCTGAGACAGGAAATGCGGTAGGTTATTACAGCTAGTGCTGAAGAGGAGAGTTGCCAGGGTATCTAAATATGTACACAACAAGGCATAAGGGGCCACGATCACAAGTTCACGTCCCTCCTAAGGAAACATACATGCCAGGGTTTTCAGGTCACTGCCTAACTGCACCTAGGTTCCTCACAGTTGGAGAAGTAGGCAGCCAGCCCCGCCCTGATCCCCACCCCCGACTCCAGGGGCCCTCGACCCCCCCCCCCGCCTCGATACAACTCCACACTCCCCCCCATACTGTTCAGCAAAGTCAGGGATGGTTTCGCTGGGCAACAATCAGCAGCTTGCCATCTGAGCTCAAAGTAGTCAAGGCACAGACTTCCAAGGGACAGCCTCCGGGCTCATCTGGTAGCTGGTAATGCGACATACACGTGCCCTGGTCAGCGGGATCCACTGCCCTGCCTGAGAGAGTTCGGAAACTAGACATTCACAAACACAGCAAAAATTAATTCTAAAATTCATATGAAACCCCAAAGACCCCAAAGAGTCAAAGCAATCTTGAGAAGGGAGAACAAAGCTGGAGGTATCACCCTACCTGATTCAGAACGCGATCACAAAGTCACCATAACCCAAATAGTATGGTACAGGCGTAGAGAGACACAGACCGACGGAAGCCAACCGAGAGCCCAGAAATAAACCATGCATACATATATAGTCAGCTAACCTTCAACAAAGGGCACCAAGAATATACAATGGGGAAAGGGTGGTTTCTTCAATAAATGGTTTAAGGAAAACTGGATATCCACCGGCAGAAAAAAATAAAATAAAATTGGACCCTTCTCTTAACCCATAAAAATCAACAGAAAAGAGAAGGAAGACTTAAGACCCCAAACCGCAAAACTCCTAGAAGAAAACAGGAGGGGCAAAAATCTTTGACATTGGCCTTGGCAATGAGTTTCCGGCTAGGACACCAAAAGCTAGGTAACAAGAGCCCAAACAAGTAGAACTACAACAAATTAAAAAGCTTTGGCACAGCAAAGGAAACCGTCCGCAAATGAAAAGGCACCCTACGGGTTGGGAGACAATAACTGCAAACCATGTATCTGCTAAGGGGTGAATGTCCAAAATGCATAAGGAGCTCCCGACAACTCAACAGCAACAAGACCAATAACCCAATTAGAAAATAAGCAACGGGCCTGATCAGACATTTCTCCAAAAATGACGTACCAACGGCCAACAGGTACGCGAGAGGGTGCTCAACATCACTAGGCACCAAATAAACTTCGAAATGGAAAGAGATATCCTTTCACACTTGTTGGAGGACTCTTCCCAACAGAAGTGTTGGTGAGGATGTGGAGAATAGGGAATCCTTGCGCACTCCTGGTGGGAATGTAAACTGGTGCAGCCACATCGGAAAAACAGTCCGGAGGTTCCATAAAAAATTAAAAATGGAACTACCACATGATCCGGCAATCCCACTTCTGGGCGTGCACCCAAAGGAAATGAAGTCAGTCCCTCGGAGAGGTATCTGTGCCCCCCACCTCATGCACCATCATTCACAACAGACAGTACGTGGAAACCACCGAGGTTTCGACAAACGAAGGGATAAAGAAATGATGGTGTGTATAAACACATCGCGAACTACCGTTCAGCTTTAAGGAAGGAGACTCTATTTTCAACTATGTGGATGAAGCCGAAGGACATCGTGCTGAGTGCTATCAGCCAAACACGCAAAGAAAAAACCCGCATGACCTCACTTATATGTAGAATCTTTAAAAATCGAATACGTAGAAGCAGAGAGTAGTATGGGTGACGAGCGCCTCGAGGTGGTGACAAGTGGCATAAAGACGTCCGGTCAATGACAGAGTGGAGCGGGCGCTGCATGGAGCCTGACAAAAATGCTGTCGTGGAAAGCAAGGACGTCACAGAGAAAGGCGGTCTCAGAGAGGCCAGTGATGGGACAGTCAAGGGCCTGAAGCAAACAGTTTCCAGAGAAGGTGGATTAATTGTGGTCCTCGGTCACAGCCAACTCCCTGAACGGCGGAGTCAGAGCTGCGCGGAGACCGACAGAAAGCAGCAGGGGAAACCACGTGGCTTTTGCTTGCCCCTCAGTAGGGCAGGACGGCTCCCAAGGACAGAGCTGGGCAGAGCTGGGCCCAGCGCTGGGGCCGGTCACTGGCCCAAGAAGGTCAAGCCAGGACCCCACGGCCAGTAAAATCTCAGATTTACCACGGCCTCTCCAGGCTCCCCCGTGGCAGCCCGCTTCCCACCCAGAAGTTTCTGAAGAAATGTAACAACAGCGATGCTCTCTGCCCATCAGTGTCCTCACTTGAACACCCATCCCACCCACCCCAAGAAACCTGTCTTTAGACGGCAGCTCTGTCCGTCTCCCTTCCCGTTCTCTTCTCAAGGATCTCAAGACATAAAGAAAAATTAACAATATAAAAATATCTTTTTAATGTTTATTTATTTTTGAGAGAGAGAGAGAGAGAGGAGAGAGAGAGACAGAATCTGAAGCAGACTCCTGGCTCCGAGCTGTCAGCACGGAGTCCTACGCGGGGCTCGAACTCACGAACAGCAAGATCACGGCCTGAGCCGAAGTCGAACGCTTAACTGACTGAGCCACCCAGATGCCTCTAAAAAAATTTTATTTAATGCACAGGGTGAGAAAGGACTTGGAGTCACCCAGTCTGGCCACTGATCTGATAGCTCAGTTTCTGCCGAGCCAGGATCAGCCTCGGCAAGAGAACACCGCCAGTGCCTAGAGCGCTTTCCCTCTGCGGGCTATTTCACATTCCAACAACCCTGGCAGCTAGAAAGTTCTCCCGGGCCAAATCTGCCTTCCTACCACACCTGGTTCTGCTCTCAGCTTCCTGACGGTCTGTCCAGAAGCTGAAGACGGACGGCCAGCAAGAGCCTGGTCTCCACTAAGTGTTGGGAAGGCCCTGACCCAAGCCTGCCTCATCCATTTCTCTTCCAGGAGCACAAAAGAAGTAGACTTCAGGGTAAAGGAGAAGTCGCGTGGTGGTCGGAGGCGGGAGGGACGGAAAAGATCCTTTAAATCCTTCTTCTTCCTTCAAGGGCGAGCCCGGGCCTGGAGAAGAGAAAGTTCCTCACTCAGTCCTCACAGCCACTGGGTGGTAATGTGAGCTCTCCTCAGTTCCGGGTCTCCTTGTACTGAGTTCTCCTGGGGTACGCTCCTTCCTCACTTTCCCAACAACACCGTGGGCCACGCTCACTACTGCCGTGCACACGCACACACATTCAGTCCACATACAGGCCTAGACCTTTGGCCTTTGGTTATCCTGGTCCAACCTTACAGGTAAAACTGAGCCCTGGGACACTTGGGCCCCATACTGGCACCCACACTGGGAAGGGCACCACAAACCTTTCTGGAAACTACTCCCCAGCAAATTTAGGACCAGCTCGTATAAAAATGGCCAATACACAGTCCCCGCAGAGGTGTGATGCCGTGAGTGAGAATCCAGAAGAGGAAAAACTTTACCCATAAGCCTAGTCTATTAATCAGTTTCTCCAACGTAACTCTGAACTAGGGATGTGCTACCCGTCCACTCCCTCCCAGTGCTGGCATTCTGAACGCAAGGCACTCCGGACCCAAGAGTCAGCAAGGAAAGCAAAATAAAAACCAGGGAATTGTAAGTATTTATCTAATACACGCTGACTGACGATGAGGAATACGGCCTCAGACTTTCGGTTCTTCCCAGCCCCAGCTGGAGGAGGTACAAACCAGGAAAATGAGCTGAGCCTATCAAAACGAACGCTTATTAAACATTTACTCTATCGTCTGTATACAGGCACTGTGGAGATAATGAAAATTCTCCCCCAAGGTATTTATAACCTAACCGAGGAGACGAGATACATGGCACGTCTAGAACACAGTAAATCAGGGGTTCTCAACTAGGAGTGATTCTGCCCTTCAGGGGACACGTTTCAGTGTCTGGAGACATTCTGGGTCGTCACAACTGGAGGGCGCTACTGACATGCAGCAGACAGAGGTCAGGAATGCTGCTAACATCCTATAGGGCACAAGATCCCCCCTCCCCCCACCCCCGACAAAGATTTATCTGGTCCAAAATGACAGTAGTGATGAGGCTGAGAAACCCTGAAGTAGATGCTCACCAGAATTCATCCAACTCAGGGACGCCTGGGTGGCTCAGTCGGTTAAGTGTCCAACTTTGGCTCAGGTCATGATCTCACGGTTCGTGAGTTCGAGCCCCGCATCGGCCTCTGTGCTCACGGCTCAGAGCCTGGAGCCTGCTTCGGATTCAGTGTCTCCCTCTCTCTCTGCCCCTCCCCTGTTCACACTCTGTCTCTGTCTTTCAATAATAAATAAATGTTTTAAAAAAACTGCTTTAAGAATTCATCCAATTCAGTATTTATTGAGCACATGCATGTGTCAGGTTACAGGCATATCGTGAATTGGAAGTAAGACACGTCTCTTTTCCGAAGGCTACATAAAACAACTATACAATGCAAGGTGTGAGGCAACCCAAAGTTACACTGGGTGTGTAAATGCTTCGGGATTCTGCTAAAAGGAAGACACCCGAAAGCCAACATTACTCAGGAAGAAGATGGGTCCCCAGCTTGGTCTTGGAGGAGAGCAGAGTCTGGGGTGGGCAGGCTGAGGGAGTTCCGGCAGGTGAACGGACTGACTTAAGGGACAGCATCAGCCTCCCCAGCCTCGCTGTGAGAAAGGCGTGCCTGGTGGACCCACGCGAAGCCCACCGGCCACATAATCACCAGCTATGGAAGCCAGGAACCTGTGTGTCTTCACCAGTGCCTGGAACAGCATGCGGACTTGATGGATAGGATATAATTATGAAATGACCACAAAAACATGAACCACTGGGGCTCCTGGGTGGCTCCGTCGGCTACGCGTCCAACTCTTGATCTCGGCTCAGGTCATGATCTCACAGTTCAGGAGCTCGAGCCCCGCGTCGGGCTCTGGGCTGACAGCTCAGAGCCTGCTTGGGACACTCTCTCTCTCTCTCTCTCTCTCTTTCCCCCTCCCCTGCTCACACACTCTCTCTCAAAATAAACAAACATAAAAAAAAAAAAAATAGGAACTACCATCTAACGGCCATCTGCTCCATGCCAGACAGCCTGCTTAACGCCGTCTGCAGAATCTCCTTCACTCCTCACCACAACCCTGGAGAGTGCACAGGGCTACCGTCCTTAGAAGGAGGAAACCGGGCGATGGAACGCACAGATAAATCAATCAACGGGTGGGTAAAGAAACGCCCTGAATGGCCCTGGTCTCTCCTCCTAACCTAGAGTCCTCCCTGGTCTACTGTTCCCCAGCTTTCCGGCAGGCGCCCCCACATCGGTGCACGTACACAACGGGGCTGACCGGCAGCCAGTGTGCACAGCAGAGGCGTCCGGTGGGTGGCTGGTGATTTTACAGGGGTCCCTGAGGCCTGTGTCACTGGCACTACGCCTAGCTCTTCCCAGAGTTTCTGCCGGCCAGAGCCGGCCCCGTGGAAGGGAATGAAGCAGGAACGCAGTCCCAGGACATCCTCAGGGAAAAGGCTCGAGGTCCCTCGTCCGTGTTCACACAGGCAGCAGGGTAGGGCAGCTTGTCACCAGCACGTTTAACAGAGCCTCTAATTATGTGATAAAAATCCTACTGGCGACTGCTTTTCCCGGAGCGGCACGTTACCACCATCCAAATATTTCTCAGTCTCTAAATAATAGGGTAGTTTTACAAGGCACGTATCTACAGCAGCTGCTGCAGCACAAATAGGTACTGGTTAATCCCTCCTGTTTATACAGTCTTCCTACCATTTATAGGATGCTCTTGTGGCTTCAGTTCACTGGATCCAAGCAAGCAGGTTAGGAGACAGGCCCCCTTATGTTCCATTCCACAGCGGAAGAGATCAAGGCTCAGAGACGTACAGTGGCTTTCCCGTGGTCACACAGCAAGGTCCCAGCCCAGCTACCTTTTCCAGCAAACCCTGGTGTGTACCAACCACGTGGCAGGACCTCCTTGGCCATGGGGCAATTTTCGTCCTCCTTTCCTATCCTATGTACTCTGTAAACAACAAACAATGCCCACTTGTATGCCAACGAGAAGAAATCACGGATGCAAAACCTGATAATCCCTTCTCTTCTTACAACAAGGCTCACCCAATTCTGGGGTTGGCAAACTTTTCCTGTACAAGGCCAGGCGGCAAATATCTTAGGATTTTGGAGCACAGACTATCATAACCACTCAACTCTCCTCTTGATAGTGCAAAAGCCGCCACAGACAATTTATGCATGAATGGGTGTGGCTGTGTTCCAGTCAACTTTACAGAAACAGGTAGATGAGACTAGTGTGCTGACCCTTAAATTGTAAGATCTTCCTATTTGTTAAGGATTGAAGGGCCACCCCCCACCCCCCCCCACCCCCACCTCCCCCCCACCCCCCGACCAAAGTCATACGTTGAAGCCCTAACCTCCAAACTGTATTTGAAGACAAGGCTTCAAGGCCTTCAGGTTAAATGAAGTCAAAGGGTGGAACCTGATCCCATAGGGCTGGCGTCCTCAGAAGAGGAAGGGACACCAACTGTGTGTATGCACAGAAGAAAGACCAGGTGAGGACAGAGCAAGGAGGAGGCTGCCCGTGAGCCAGGAACAGAGGCCTCGCCAGAAACCAACCCTTACGGCACCCGGACCTTGAGCCTCCAGAACGCTAAGAAAATAAATTTCTGTTGTCTGTGGTTTTCTGTTGCGGTGAATTCATCTGCAGCCCAAGCAGACTAAAACACCATGCTCCAACAAATCTGATCAACCCATTAGGGACTCAGAAAAAAAAGGAAAAAACAATTTTAATGGAAATAGGTTTAAAATGCCTCAGTCCACTTCCCTTTCCAGAGCTCCCTGAATTAAAGAGCCCTTTATTCTAATCCAAAGACGTGGCTCCACATTGCTCCCCCACCACCCCCAATTCCACACCCCCTCCCCCCCACCCCACCCCCGTTTCTCTGAGCTTTCCAGTTACTTATGTAACATTCCCTGAAAGGCTGTATGCCACTGTTTTCCCTTTCCAAATGTAAATAGAGGATCCCCAGGTTGCTTAGAAAGTGGTTTTCACGGGGCGTCTGGTTGGCTCCATCGGTCGAGCATCCAACTCTTGATTTCGGCTCAGATCATCATCCCAGGGTCATGGGACCGAGCCCCCAAGTGGGCTCCATGCTGCGTGTGGAGTCTGCTTCAGATTCTCTCTCTCTTCCTCTGCCCCTCCGTCCCCCTGCTCTCTCTTAAAAAAAAACAAAATAAAATTTAAAAAGAAAGAAATGACGACAAGAAAGGGGTCTTCACTTTCTCAGCTGAGAAAAAGTGGACCGAAAGACAAAGAGGTAGGATCCCTGATACACACACACTCCTGGTCAGCATCTTAGGGAAGCAAATACGGGTCACATGCATCAGAAACAATCCTCTGAAAGTGGGGGAGAAACAAACCTTTAGGAAATAGTTTGAGGAGACCTCTGAGCACGAAAAATGAAGAACCACCAACAGGCTCCCAAAGCACCGCTTGCTCGCAGAACGAGGTCGTCTGCAGAGTTGGGAATTTTGCAGGGTGGCACACAGCAGAACTAGCGATTAGCGAGGCACTGACCTACGGCAAGGCGACTGCCAGTCCCAAACCTGCAATTCAGTGCCGATCACGCCTTCCGCCCATCTCCACAGCCTTCCTTAATAAAAAGCTCCGCCAGCGATGACACCAGAAGACTCCCCAGGAAAGCTGTTTATGTTGTTCTGGATGGAACGCAGAAATGGAAATGCGAGTGTGGCAATACGAGCGTCGTGTTTAGAGAGACGCAAGGAAAACCCTATAACTTTGAGTCCCATTTCCAAGAAGCATCCTGCTTAACGAGTTCTGCTTTCTCCATTCACTTCACAGTTACTCTCTGCCAGAAGGGGGGGAAAAAAGGGCATGGCAGGTAGAGAAAGAGCCAAGCTTGCTCTTAATGCTTTGTCCTACCATCAGCCAGTACAAGTCCACACCGCTCCCCATTAGATAAACATCCACGCCTTCTGAAACAAATCCGAAGCTACTTCTTAAAAACTCCTAAAATAGAACTCAAACCGATCCTGGAATTGCGAGAAGAAATGAGGTAACGCGTGTGCGGGCACGAGCAGGCCCAACACAATAATCAACAGATGTTTTGCTCAATAAATGTATACACAACCACCAGGAACCAGCTTCTTGTCTGGGGTTCACAGGGCTTCTGGTCACATTCTCATCCTTTAAGAAGTTGGGCACCATCTTGGGGCGCCTGGGTGGCTCTGTCAGTAAGCGTCCAACTCTTGGTTTCAGCTCGGGTCATGATCTCATGGTTTGTGAGTTCGAGCCCCACGTTGGGCTCGACACCAAGCTTGGAGCCTGCTTGGGATTCTCTCTCTCTCTCTCTCTCTCTCTCTCTCTCTGCCCCTCTCCCCTGCTCACTCTCTCTCTCAAAATAAATAAACTTAAAAAAGAAAAAGAAAAAAGAAAGAAGTTAGGCGTCAGTTCTGTTTCATCTCCAGGACAAACTGATGAGCACTGGGATTTCTGGCAATACATTCATGCCACGTAAAGTATTACAAAACCCTTCGATGCCACGTGTCATTCAGCCTCATGAATGCTCGGCTGTGCACGGAGCCCAGTTATCGTCCCATCCACTTCTGCAAAAATCTTGGGTAAATTTTAGTAGCTGCTTCTCAACGTTCCCGGGTCCTACCCTGTAAACAAATCACCACCCATTCACATCCCACGTGAGCACCCACAGCCACACGTGCGCACCTAGAATCCCCAGAAAATGACAGCAACGACTGAGTGATTCAGATTCATGATCGTTTCTAAGAATTAAGGAAAGCTGCAGCTTGACATCTACATTCTTCCATTCCACTCCCTTCTGGAAACCACTCCAATAGCAGCCGAGGGCAGCTGCACCGATCGCAAGCTGGGACTCCACACCAGAGAGCAAGACGCACTAACCCCGAACATGCCCACAGCAGGCATGCACAGGAGAGTGCCAAAGGGACAGGAGGACACGGGGCACCTTCCTCCCGGCTCCCACTGTGAACTGTGCTCAGGGTGAGCACACCATTCCAACACCTGCCAGCCACTCGTGGGACCTGGGTTTTTTCATACCCGAGAGGAAGCAAATGCATGAGCCATAAGTTTTAGTCTCCCCATCATCGGCGACTAGCCCTTCAGTCTCCCAAACAAACAATGGACAAAAATCGAAGGATGTGACCGGTAATCTGAAATCTGAACGATGACTGATAGCTCTGGGGTGGGGAGTAAGGACAAGTGCACCATGCATGGCAGGTCTGAACGCAAGGGACAGCACGGTGTAGCTGAAAGAAGGTGGAGGGGCCAGCGGGAGTCCCATCATTCTTGTGTGCCCTTTCCGGCTATGACAAAAGAGTCTGTATCATCCCAAGAGCAGGGTTGGCGAGAGTGGCAAGCCCACATTTACTGTATACTTTTCTGGAAGTCCCGATCTTTACGTACGGACCCTCAGCGGCTCTTGAATCTCCTGCCAACCTTCCTTCTGGGCTTCTCTACCAAAGAGGGAAAAAAGGCCAATTCCTCTGGGGTCCCTTGGGTGGGATCGAATGGCTCCTCTTGGAAGCGAGGTGAACTAGCTTTGATGTTCTAGGTGCTCAGCACTTACATCATCATCTTGCATCCGTGTGGTGCCGTAGTGCACCTTTTCATTTCAGGTGCTCCCCGGTGAGCCCCTGAGAGCACAGAACTGCAATTAGCCCCCTTGAAGTAACGAGGAAATATGCAGAAAGCAGATACAAAGCCAGGTTCCGAAGTCATGGTGAGCGGCCTGGGGGTGGAGTCTGAAAATCAGGGGGAAAAATGAAGGGACTCTTTGATTATCTTCCCTGGTGGCTCCCAAGCCTGGCTTCCATTGCTACTTCCTCTAATGCCTTTTCATCATAATGTTGCCTTTTAAAATTTGTCGCCTTTGAAAAAGTAAATGCTTTTGAGGACGCGCCCCATCACGGCTATGCTTTGGTCATTGCCCTTAGGGCACAGTGCATTAGGGGGACAGTGCTGGAACCCAGAGGGAAATCCACAACCTTTCCTCCTAACCCGAGGCTCGCTCCACTCCCTAACCTGGGTCAACAAAGAGACAGACGGACAAGCACAGAAACAGAGGGATGAACCAATGGACAATCCCTTGATGGCTCCACACTTACCTGCTCCGTCTAATCAACCATTTCTCGGGAAAATGTTTTCATGTCAGCAAAAACCAGATGAAACGGGACCAAAGAAAGAAGCAGGTTCCTGTGACAGCCTCTCTGTGCTCAGGCGGTCTGTGCCAGTGGTGAGGACACTTACCCCTCAACTATGGCCACCCAGTCACACACACCCCTTGGCCACCCCCAACAGGGGTCTTTGGTAGTCAACAAAGCCTCTGTGATGGGGAAGGGGGGGAGCCAAGTCCTAGAGACCCAAGTTGAGGCCCTCTGTTCAGGCCCAGCTGAAGCTAAGCCCTGCCCTACATCTTTCTTTTCCCCGGTTATATAAGGCAATACATTCCTTTTCTATTCAAGGCAGTTGGGCTTAAGTTTTCTGACTATTTGGGGAAAAGCTTCTTAAACTGATACCAAGTGTAAGTGGTAAAACATTTCTGTAAAACCACATAGCAGTACGCATCGGTAGTTTAAAACCGTCCCTTCGCTTTGACCTGGTGAAGTCATTTCTAGGACCTTAACCCAAGTAATAATCCAAAACACATGCAAAGATTTATACTTAATGACATTTGTTGTAAAAGCACGAAACAGGAAATCAATTACGGCCCTCACTGGAAGAAATGTTAGATAAAATCATGTTTTATCTTTGGGATAGAATATTATGAAACCATGAAAAGAGTATGCAGACCACAAACCATTAACGTAAGGTTAACCATTAAAGTATTAAATTAAATTAAATTAAAGTATTTAAACCATTAAAGTAAGGTTCCCTGTAACCTTACTTAGAAATTAAGATTCGAAATTGCGTATGCACTATGATTTTAACTTTGTCAAGAAAGGTAAAATGCACAAAAATAGAAGACAATGGGCCAAATGCTAATGTGGCCGCTTCTGAATGAGGGGTATTACAGACATCTCGTGGATTTTTTTTTTATTCCCTCCTCTTCAAATGCTGCACAATGAATACATCATTTTGATGGACAAGCGGGGAAAAAAAACACTAAAACTACTCCTCTCCTGTTCCAAATGAAAGTCATTCTTCTTCCTATTAAACAACATTTCTTAAAGCCTCCATCCAAGATTTCTGTGATTCCAATGTAAGGACCTCTGGGATCCTTCCCACATGGATCCCCAGGACAGCCTTTCAGATATTGAAGAGCCTGCCACAACCTGAGTTTTGCCCTCTCCAGGTTCAAATCCATTTTCCCAGCCATCCCCACAAACCAGGGTGGCCCCTTCAACCCTCCTCTGAACATGTTCCAACGTACCCGTATTTCTTCAAAAAGGGTTCTGAATTCATCACAATGCTCCAGGTATGACCTAATAACTTATGCCCAGAGAATGGGATTCTCACCTCCCTTCTTCTAGATATAGCATCTCTATTAATGCAGCCTAAGTTCCCATTTCCCTCCAGCTCACAACAGGAGGGAAGAGAGCAGTTCTGGTTCCAGAGGCAAAGATGGAACTCACCACAGCAATACACACTTCCTCTCTCTCTCCAGAGAGCTCCTGGTTTTCCAAAAGTCCTCCCACAACCCCCAAAGAATTCCTCAGGGGTGAGGTCACTCTGAACCAAGTCCAGAACTTTCTAAAGCTCAGGGGAGGGGAGCCAGGAGAGATGTAGCAGAAGCCCTGAGCTTCTAAGCCCTCTGAAGGTAATCCCCTGCCTCCAAGGCCAGGCCCCCATGGACTCACAAAATGCATGGGCGCTTCGGTCAGATTTCTTCTGTTCAGCCAGTTTTCATGGGCCTGCACCCCAGGGAGCTAGAATGCCCTGCCCCAAGCACAGGCTTTTGGGAGGTAAAGTGGAAGGTTTCAGGATTCTTCCTGTGTCATCAGGTCCTGAGTGAAGGTCAGGGGGAGGTTTAAAAAGCCAAATTCTGGGCCTCAAGGGTGAAAACTACCCAAGATCCACACGCAACTACCTGTGCACAGAAATGTGCGCTCACACCCCAGCTTTTACCCCTGTCTGGCCAGCCAGCAGATCCTCCCCACCCCCCACCCCCGCCGAAGCCCAACTTCTGGATAAGGTGGCACCAAGAAAGGGAAGGAAAACAGCCAGTAACGTTGCCTCCCCATTCACAGATGGAAAAACGAAGGCGAAGAAGGAAAATGGGCTCACCACGATCTCACATGGTGAACCCCCGCCACCACCCCCAGTACCAAACAGCTTCCGCCACCAGCTCCTGCTTCCTCTTACAAAGCCACCCCCTGTCAGCTTCCCTCTGGGCTCTGGGACCAAGGAGACCATCTGTATCCTGCTTAATTTGCATCTGCATATGGAATTCACAGTTCTTAATTTCACGTGGGTGAGTCAATTAGGCCAGTCCTCCGCAATCGTCCTCAAACCCAGAAATGATGTGCTCTGGCCACAGATGACCTGGGGGCTGGCTTGTAAGGTGGGTGGTTTAGCAGAACTCACTCTAGAAACAGGTGAGTCTACAGGGATTTATACACACACAACACAGGCAATCCGTGGTCTGCTCTCCAAGGATTATCAAGGGCATTTGTAGGAGTTCCCATCTCCCAGATACTTCTGGGGGAGGGAAGGCACAACAAATCACTCAAAGCTCCTGATTTCACCTCCGTGTACATCCATACATGCCCCAGAAGGGCTAGAAAAAAATAGAAGAGGACACAGGGACACGGGCTGCAGCCAATGCTCCTGAGTTATCTTCTGCACGTCCTCAGCAAAACGGGGATCACACCATCTAGCGATCCCTACAGAGGTTTGAAAGATTAAATAAAACAACTGCACTTTGAGGAAGCAAACAGCACCTGCAGGAAACCCCGAAATGATGCTGTTCCCTCCTCCCACTCTTTTAAGGGACATCTTTGCAAGACACCTTTCCGACAGTAAAATCTCCATCCTGTCTCCTCCTGCCTCAGGCTCCCTCTGGGGGACGAGATGGTCCAATGGAACCTAGAGCCAACCGAATGGTACATCCCAGGCCTACCTCCCCTGAGGCAGGGGCCTGGAGCCTCCCGGGTCAGAGGAAACAAGACAGCGGAAGCCCGCTGTTAGGAATGCCCCTGCCATGCTTAATCAGTCCTTCCATATTCGCAGAGGGGCCACTGCTTGCGGGGCATTACGCACAAGGCCAAAACCTGATCCCACCCTCCAGCAGCTTGCTATCTACCTGGGAAAGTGAGGCCCATAACCCTGAGACTAAGACTCCTCCCCTCTCCAGCCTTGGGGGGGGGGGGGGCACATCTAAATAGGGGACGGGGCAGAGGAATCTGTCCGGAACGCCTCAAGACAGGCACTGCAGCCTAGGGCCACAGGCAAACACTGAGTGCCTGGTTTGCCATTTACCTCCAGTGCTAGCATAGGGAAGGCCCTCAAAAAATATTAGGTCGGTAAATAAATCAACAGAAGAATGAGTTAATTAAATGTGAGTCAGAGGCACCGCAATCACTTGGACACAGGCTGCATACAGACACCGACAAAGCCCAGGCTGGTGTGACCCACTTCCGAAGCCGAGGGGAGAAGCCTCGGCAGTTCCCAGGTCCTCCAGGGGCCCACCCCCCAGTCGGGTCAGCAAGATCCACCCAGAAACCTCACCTCGGCTTCAAGTTTCTTTTTGGGTTGGTCTTTGCCCCAAGGTTCTTAAAAGCTGTTCTAGAAAGAGCTGGCTCCTGCCTGCTGTTCACCAAGGGCAAGATGACAAAAGTTGGACTGAGAGAATATTACAAAGATCAGAAGCTTCAAGCCTCAGCGCCCCGGATTCATATGCAGAGGACTCTGAAGACAGGCAGATAAGGACCATTAGGGAAGATTACAGGTCTGACAACTCAGTCCTTAATTAAAATGTCATTCTCTGGGCGCCTGGGTGGCTCAGTTGGTTAAGCGTCCGACTTCAGCTCAGGTCACGATCTCGCGGTCTGTGAGTTCGAGCCCCACATCGGGCTCTGGGCTGATGGCTTGGAGCCTGCTTCTGATTTTGTGTCTCCCCCTCTCTCTGCCCCTCCCCTATTCGTGCTCTGTCTCTGTCTCAAAAATAAATAAAGACATTAAGAAAAAAAAATTTCTTTTTAAATTAAAAAATGAAATGTCATCTCTCTCTGCCCCGCCCCCAGCCCCTAGAAGAGTACCAGGACAGCCCGCTCTCTCCTAAACCCCCGGGCTCTTTCCTCCCACTGCACCTTCTCGGAAAGCCTACCAGGTCAGAGCCTGCAGCTGGGGGAGGGGACAACCCTGGGAGACAAAGTGTCACCCCACACACAGCGTGTGCCCTGAAGCTCTCTCCACTGGAGCCCTCAAGAGCTCCCTAGGGCCACAAGTTAGCCTGAGGACAGTGTGATCCCAGGCAGGGCAGGGGCCAGGAGGGCCAGGCATCTCTCTCTCCTTCCTCCATCAGGGGAGCCCTGCTGGAGACAGCTGGTGCCCGGCGGTTGGAGGAGCCCAGGGAGGGCGGTACAGCACATCCAGGCTCTAGGTCTGGCCCTGAGTGACCCAGAGGCAAGTGTCTCCTGAGCCTAAAAGGACACAGAAGAGACCCTACATTGCCTTTGTTTTTTTTGTCTTAAGTTTATTTATTTCGAGAGAGAGAGAGAGAGAGAGAGCATGGGCAGGGGAGGGGCAAAGAGAGAGAGTGGGGGCGAGAGAGAATCCCACGCAGGCTCCACAGCGTCAGCACGGGGCCCCATGTGGGGCTCAAACTCAGACTCAGGAACCATGAGATCATGACCTGAGCCAAGATCAAGAGTCGGATGCGTCACCGATTGAGCCCCTCTAGGCGCCCCTACATTGTCTTACTTCTAAAGTCTGCGTCCCAGGCTCTGTCCCCACAGGCTTCCCACTGAAAAGCACTTTGCTTAGTTCTCAAGACTTATTTTTTAAGGACAGACCAGGCTCGATCCACTTGTTCCATTTCGCAAACAGACCAGAAAACTCGCGACGAGACCCGGCAATGGCGGAAAAGCCAGCAGCCAGGACACCCAGGCCGCGCTGGGCACCCCCTGCCCCGCCAGGCCCTGGGCTCCTCACTGGGCGGCCCAGCACCGCGTGCCCTCCACCTGCATGGGGACACGCAGGGGAGGCCCGCAGCGCGACACCATTAAACACGGCGACCCTTTGTTTCCGCTTGTATGTAGTCATAACGCCACCTTTCATGTTTGACCGTGTGTGGTCTCTGCGTTGGCCTGAAAACGCTCATCAGAGACAGAGTGGGTATCTCTTGATTATTTACTATACGGCACCCAAGACGATGTCAATGGTGGTTAATTATTACTCAAAGAAATGGACTCTGCCCTCGAAAACGCATTTTATTGCACTTGCCCACAAACGTCAGCATAGTACGTGGCCTTACTCACGATGGGACCAGGAAATAAAAGGAAAACCACCCATAAGCTACTTCAACCAGTCTGCACGATTGCTCATCAGCTTGCGGCTGGCAAAGTAAAGCTGCCGCCTGAACCAGCAAAAGGGCCGGGTGTGCAAAGAAAGACGCCCCTGGGGCCTCCAGCCCAGATTCATTCACTGGATCCCTCGTCTTCACTGGCCACCTCGTCTTCACTGGCCACCTGCTAAATGCCAGGCAGCGTGCTCCCTCCCAACAGCCTCTCTGCAAGTATTTCAATACTTATTGTAATGGGATGCTCTGCATTCTGTCGCTTGAGGTGGGTCAGAGGTGGTCGGTGTGCTGACAGGATGCTCCCCCGGTACCCCCTTCCCGCTGCTTCCCAGCGGTTCCCTCTTGAGAGCTGGTGCCCTCATCCCTGGCTTCACCGCAGCCCCCGACCAGGCTGCTCCTTCCCACAGAGCGTTTTCCAATCCCGACATCGGCCACACGTCTACTCCGCTGCACACGGCAGCCCCTGAAACCCCGGCAGCCTAGAGTTTTCTGCTGTCCTTCCAGCCTCAAAAAAACAAACCAAAAAACCACATTGAATCAATCAATCGTTCCGATCAATCAAGCTCCGTACAGAAACAGCCTGGAATCAACCCGATGCGGAAATGAACAGAGCGGGCGTCGGTAAAACCCACGATGTCCACGTAAACGCCCCCACGTTGCCGCGAGCCATTCGTGTCGCCTTTATCGCCATCAAAGATGCCGCCTCCCTCCCCAGGGCCAGCGGACGGGTTTTCATTTCACCACATTTGCCTTCATAACCTTAAAGAAAGCTGAGACGGGCTCACTACGATCTCACACAGTGAACCCCGGCCACCACCCCCCCCCCCCCCGTACCCAACAGCTTCCGCCACCAGCTCCTGCTTCCTCTTACAAAGCCACCCCCCGTCTTCACACAGGGTAAGAATCATCAGGAGGAAAAGAAAGTGAACACCCGGCACTGAGCAAGACGATGTGACCCTGAGCCCAAGAGACTGACTAAGGCGCTCTCAGGGCCGCAGCTCCACGATTCCTTGGACAGGACTCAGCCATCTGAGAGCCAGATTCCATCTCTTTCCAGCCTCGATACCCTGAGCGCACTGGCATCTCAGGACGTGCCTGAGGTCAGGCCAGGGGAAGTGACTGGGAGACATGAGACCAGGAACTGGGAAGACAACGTACAGAAAGCCCAAATCTGGGGGCACCTGGGGGGCCCAGCGGGCTGAGCGTCTGACTCTCGATTTCGGCTCAAATCCTGATCCCAGGGTCGTGGAGTCGAGCCCCGCTCAGTGCAGAGCCTGCTTGGGATCCTCGCTCGCTTTGCCCCTCTCCCCCACTCACTCTCTCTAAACTAAAAAATAACCTTAAAAGCCCAGATCTAATTTTTTTTTTTAACGTTTATTCATTTTTGAGAGACAGAGAGACAGAGTGCAAGCAGGGGTGGGGCAGAGAGAGAAGGAGACACAGAATCTGAAGCAGGCTCCAAGCTCCAAGCTACCAGCACAGAGCTTGATGCGGAACTCAGGAACCATGAGATCATGACCTGAGCTGAAGTGGGATGCTTAACCGACCGAGCCACCCAGGCGCCCCAAACCCAAATCTAAACAAAACATTTAGGCTCCAAAACCTGCCCCTGCCCACCCCCCACCTCAGGCACATGACCAACTCTCAAGACTGTGTTCCATCAGCCAGGATATTCTTATCTCATTTACCCCTTTATCCAACCGTCTAATTCATAGACCTATTCTGACCCTGGCTTACTTTTTATTTAAAAATGTTTTAATGTTTGTTTATGTTTGACAGAGAGTCAGAGTGTGAATGGGGGAGGGGCAGAGAGAGAGGGAGACACAGAATCCGAAGCAGGCTCCAGTCTCTGAGCTGTCAGCACAGAGCCCGACGTGGGGCTTGAACTCACGAACTGCGAGATCATGACCTGAGCTGAAGTCGGACACTCAACAAACTGAGCCACCAGGCACCCCTGGCTTTACTTTTTATTTAGAACCAATTACATACCTGGCCCTGGTCCACGACCCAGAGTAGAGAGATACAATGTATGGCATCTGGCTGCTCTCAAGACGCTGACAATCTAGTTGGAAAGCTAACACTGTCACACAAACATTCGATCCAAGAAAAAGGGCTTATGGGTCATAAATGAAATAGGCCTGCATGAATGGGATATGGGATTACTACGGCCTGGAGTGGCTGGGAAGGAACACGGAAGGAAGGAAGGAAGGAAGGAAGGAAGGGGGGGAGGGAGGGAGGGAAGAAGGGAGGGAGGGAAGAAGGGAGGGAGGGAGGGAGGGAGGGAGGGAGGGAGGGAGGGAGGGAGGAAGGAAGGAAGGAAGGAAGGAAGGAAGGAAGGAAGGAAGGAAGAAGGAAGGAAGGAAGGAAGGAAAGAAGGAGGGAGGGAGGGAGGGAGGACGGACGGACACAGAATGGCAACAGAAAAGAAGAATGACATTTTAAAACAAGAGGGCGAGCATGAATAAAAGAAAGGGAATGGCAAACAAAACGGTAACCGGGGGAGCAGAACACAGTCCAAACAGGTACCCGGCCTGCACGAAGGCCAGCGCACGGCAGTGTAGGGAACAGGAAGTCTGAGAGCAACAGTTAAACAGAGAAGTCAATTAGAGGCGTTTGTTCGTTTATTTACTCAAAGCCTGTATACTGAGCCTGTCCCATGGGCCCGGCATTGTGCTGGGTACCGGAACGTAATTTCAACAGGTCAGGGATTTCAAGGACCTCGGAGTATAGCCTCAGGGAGACGGCAAACGGCCTGGCCATCAAAGGACAGAGTGATACACACTATGAGCACAAAGTACGATCAGACAGTAAAGATGGGGTACCAGCTTCATGCTGCTAAGAAAGACAGTAGTGGGGCGCCTGGGTGGCTCAGTCGGTTGGGCATCTGACCTCAGCTCCGGTCATCATCTCACGGTTCATGAGTTCGAGCCCCATGTCGGGCTCTGTGCTGTCAGCTCAGAGCCTGCTTCAGATCCTTTGTCCCCCTCTCTCTCTATGTCCCTCCCCCACTCACGTTCTCTCTCTCTCAAAAATAAACCTTAAAAAAATTAATAATAACCATTAAAAAAATAGTTATTCTTTTATTATTATTATTAACACTAGGTGGGTTTTTTTGTTGTTAACTCTACCCGACGTAGGGCTTGAACTCATGACCCCGAAATTAAGAGTCACATGCTCCTCCGACTGAGCCAGCCAGGCGCCCCAATACTGTTATTAATGGCAGCTTCCATTTACTGAACCCCTAATGCGTGTCAGGCCCTAGAGTCGGTATCCACGTGATCCTGAGAGCCCCCCATCACTACCCACCCCTTTCATCCAAAAAGGAAGCGCATTTTACAAAGATCACAGAACTACTAAGTCAGTGGCAGCCAAAGGTTCAGAGAGCACCATCCCTACTAGGCAGGAGCGATTTCAACGCAGACCAGCTTCCTGGCATCAGCAGGGCAATGCACCCAAGACAGCCACCGGCCAAATCCTCCAAGACGATGCCGAACGTCAAACTCCACTTCCACAAGCTTCTCCAAGACTGAGTACGTCAACCCAATTTCGAATGCCTCTGCTAGAATAAAACACAAGTTAGACTTCCTCGTGGCATTAATATCCCCCTCCTGCCTCCCCGCCCTGTGTCTCTCCGGCCCCAACCCCCAAGGACAGCCAAGGACCGCTGGCCAGACACTGTCTCAGACCCAGCAGCCCAGACCGAAGGTAAAGAGAACACTGGCGATCTTGCCAGCCCCATGGCACACTTTTTATGTGCTTCTTTTGATCATCTGTGAGATCATTTTCAGAAAAAAAACATTTCCATTTCCAAGAGCCCCTTTGGAACAGAGTACAAACCTTGAAAGGTTATACGGAACTTTCCGCAGACACAGAACTTCCAAGAGGGAAGCAGAAACCACAGCACCCTTTGAGAAAAGGTCTCAAAACAAAAGTCAGGCAGAGCCAGCACTGAAGACTGAGTTCAATATGGACAGGACTCACCTCAGAGACGGCCTCCCCGACCCCACAACCTGCACAGACAGACCCAGCCAGGCTCTCTCGAATCCCCCAGGCCAGGCAGAGCAGGCTTGCAAACTGGTCATGGCCAGGGGAATATATAACCTGCTCTACACTCAAGCAGTAAAGGGCGCTTCGGTTCTTTATTTTGCCGGGGATGGGGAGAGGAGAAAGGGAATACAACAGGGGCCTAGGGAGGTAGCGACTGGCAAGTTGGGAAATCGTGTCTTCAGAAGGGGAGCCAGAGATGGGAAATAGGGCAGATCCGTCTGGGATGTTTATTTAAGGCCACGCATGGGGAGCTCCGCACGTAGCACGTGTCTGACACTTGTTGAAGCGACAGCCGCGCATCTCCGCGGAGCCTGTGAGACGGGCGGCCCCGAGCAGCTGGGTCGCGCTCCAGTAAGCCGGCAGCTTTGCCTTGGATCTCCCGGCAAATACTTGCCAATAGCTCAGATGGAAAGGTAATCTCTTAATTAAAGAGAAAGAAACATCCATCCAGAAATGGAAAAGAGCAGGAAGCTAACATTCGGAGAGGGGGCGGTGGTCACCGGTGGGAAGGAAGGGCTCCGGGCGTTGGGAGAGGAGTCTGCAAGAAACAGGAAAGGTCTGGCTCGCTTTCTGAGCAGTGCCCCTTTCCCCTGGGCCCCTCTGCAATCAGGAGAGAGTCTTTAGGGAGTGGTCGGGGAAGGGAACGGACGGCCCAGCTCAATTCCAACAGCGGCCAAGAAAATGCAGAGCCTTTTGGCTGCTATTCAGCAAAACAGACAAACTCCTAGCAAACGGGGAAAGAGAAAAAGGAAGCACACGTAATTATCCATCAGCACAAATTCTTAAACACCTTCTCCTTCCTCTTACTCAGTCCTCGTTCCTGATCTAGTTCCCTTTCCAAGCCCTGGGGCCATTGCTGCTTTATGTGTCCTGGAGGCTTTACAGAGCCCCCCACCCCCACCCCAACATGGGGTGCTCTGTGCCCTGGGCTCCTCCCTTGAAGCCCAGGCCCTGGGACATACTCTGGTACAGAATGACCCAGCGTCCTATCTCCCTTCACCCCCAGCGTACCTCTGGCCTCAGGCTGGGACAGCCCTGAAGTTGGCCTTAAGAGATTCGCAAAGGGACCTGTTGGCAAGCAGAATTAAAACGGGGCGTCTAAAGCCGCTGCCACTTCCAGAACAGTCCAGGCTCCCAACTTTAGCCGCTTTCCAGCCACATGAGCATTGCGTCTTAAGGCATTTTGGGTATTTCCTGATAGCCTGAAAGACCTCTTTTCAGTAACAGTTAAGAGAAGCCGTAACTGTCAGAATTTCCCTTCAACGTCCTGAGTGCTCTCCAAAGGTAGTGTGCTCTCTCACACAGGAATTTCTCAGCAGGGGCTGCGGGTTCCGGGCACATGGGCACATCGTCGTCACGCACCGGGGGTCAGGGTGGGATGTTAGCGGCTCTGGCTGCCCTCAGGACACTGGGCCAGACACCTTGTCAAGTCTCTTCCGTGGTCCGTATGCATGCGAAGGACGTGGGGATCCCTTCTGCCCTGTGAAAAGGTGGCAGTAAGCCAGTCCGTCCCCAGCTGAGCATTTAACTTCAAGTTCAAGTGCGTATTGGATTTACACAGAAAGATGCAAGATCACCTAAAGAAAACAGAGACAGGTGCCCAGACTGGTAAACCTGACTGGTAAAATCGATTTGCTCATACCCAAATCACAAGGGGACTGGCCATTGGCAGAAGCACAGAGAAGCAGAGTCTTACAAGCAAATATCTACTGTCCACGGAGGCAGAGACCAGAGGAGCCTTGGCCCAAAGACACTCTGCCAAAGCCACACGACGAGGGACATCCTTTCCGTGGGCGTGAAGGTAGCCATCGAGCCTCTCAGCCTGGTTCCCTGACACGAGTGCTACCTGCACCTCTCATTCCGACTTTACAACCCATAACAGCCCTTTGCTCATCACTCCGCTCCAATCCCAAGCCTGCCCCACCAAGTCTTGCGCCACGCCCCGAAGTCTTCCTCGCAACCAGCTCATCGCCAAAACCAATCCACGTGTCCTCGGTTTAATCACGTAACCAAGCCACAAACCACTCCTCGGACCTTTCCCACCTCAAGAGAACCACCTCAAGCGGCGGCAAGTTTCGCGCTGGAGTCTGAGAGGGATCCTGAAAACTCCCTGGGAAGGGTCACGCTGAAGGCCCAGACCCGCGGTTCTCAAACTTGAGCTGTACCAGCATCACCCGGAGGGCTTGTTAAAGTGCGGACCGCAGGCCTTCACCCCAGAGCTTCTGGCTCAGCAGTTCTTGGGTAGGGCCCAAGACTCTGCATTTCTACCACAGTCCCGCTGCATTCCCAAGGGGCCTGATGATACCATTCTAGCCACCACACTTTGGGACTCACTGGCCTAGGCCATTCAAGTGATGTACGACACAGAGCCGGGAAACCAAAGACACGGTCGTTGGCTGAAAACTCCAAACAAGTCCCCTCCTGTCTGAGCAGAAGTGAACCCACTAGTCGAACACCAATCACATGCCGGGATCTAGACAAGCGCCTGGGCCCATAGTATCCAATTCTCAATCAACGGAGTAATGCCTCAGCCAAAGGAATGGTGTAATTCCGACAACACTAATTATTATCAAAATTAATGGGCCAATAAATCATCCTGATCAGAAGGATCAAGAGTCCGTGACAAACATCAAGAGGTCAACTACAGGATCAATCTGGGCTCAACGCTCCCTGGCCCCGGACCTCTGCAATGGAGGAGGAAAAGGAAAGGAATTTAGCCAGCTATCCGGGAGAAAGCAAGAATTCCTGGAATTTCTTATCTTCCTCTGCCAGCCCCAACACAGATCCTCAAGCAAGTCAGTAAATCAAAGAATACGAGAGAAGAGTCCTGGGAGACCACCGGGGTCTCCTTCCACTGTACCTCCAAGCTGAAGCCTGCAGCAGAGGCAGCTGGGCCAGAACCCCGTCATGGCTGATGTAGGGTTCGCAGAAACAGAAAGACGCAATCTGAGTGGCTGTGCCCCCAGACTTCTGCACTGCAGGGTGTCGTGAAGCACTTTCAAGCAGGAAAAGACCCCCCCCACCCCCACCCCGCAGGGGAATACCACCCAGAAGAGAGTCATGAGGGCCCGCACTACCCAGGGGAGAGGGTTGGCGAGCTGAAGGGGGCAGGGGCAGAAGGATCATCTTCCACTCAGGGGTCCTTTCCAATCTGCATGTCGTGGGAACAGTTCAGTGGTATGGGCACACCGAAACGCTAAAAGAATGGGAGCGCCTGGGTGGCTCAGTTGGTTAAGCGTCTTCGACTTCGGCGCAGGTCGTGATCTCACGGTTTGTGAGGTTTGTGAGTTCGAGCCCCCTGTCTGACTCTGCTGACGGCTCGGAGCCTGGAGCCGGCTTCGGATTCTGCGCCTCCCCCCCCCCCCTCTCTCTCCCTCTCTCTCTCTGCCCCTCCTCAGCTCACGCTCTATCTCTCCCTAAGATAAACAAACGTTTAAAAAAAAGAAATGCTAAGAGAAAATTAATGAGGCCAAGAAAAGAGCTGTTTTACTAAATAACGTTGGTGCGGGCAAGTTCAGCTGTGGGGTGGTGGATGGCCTTGGTGGGGAAACACCTCAGTCACGTGGGGGGGGCGGGGCAAAGTGGGGCCCCTCCCATTCAGGACTCCAGAACAGCAACCCCACAGAGATTCCTTTGCTTCCGGAAACAGTTTTCAAAGACCCTGGCTAGGCTTATGGTAACGTCACATCCCTCTTCTTCCACTGCCATGCTCACAGCACCAGAATTTTAGCCATTCCTCAAGTGTGTTCAGAGAGGACTTGCCCATCCACGCAGGACAGGCCGGCTCGTGAAACGAGGGCTTTCAGCCTGGAGGTCGGGGAGCCAAGTACCACAGGAAAGAGACGTGTGCACCGCACCAGCCAAGGGCAGAAGGTAGGAGCAAGTACTGTCAAAATCACGTTATTTTTGTAACCATCACAGAAAGTGAAGTGCCACAAAACCTCACCACGTGCCAACAGGAAGCCCTGGATAAAACGGGAAGCTCCTTCCTGGCCGTGGCCTCGACATTCCTACACACTCTGGGCCTGCCCATCTCTCCAGCCTCCCAGGTGTCACACGCCATGTGAATTTTCCTCCTGTCGCTGGAAGAGGCCAAGCTCACACCTGCCTTCCAGTCTGGTGTTCGCTGATCTCTCAGCCACGAACAGACCGCGGCAAGGCCGGCTCACGGTCAGCATCCAGGCTTCTTCAACCGGTCTTCCCAGAGTGCTCCAAGGCAGGCCACCCCACCCTCCCCACACATCACCCTTGGCCACATCCTCTGTTTTCCTCAAAGGACTGACTTACCCCTACCCGACACTGCTTTGTTCGTTACGTATCCGTACCGTAACTGGCATTCCCGCCTCAACAGAAGCTCCATGAAGACTAGAGACCTCACCCCATCTGCTTCCCAGTGCCCGGCGCACCATCAGATAAAGCCACTCAAACATTCGGTGAGGAAATACTTGTTGAAACGCTGGGCACAGCCCATTTCTTTAAGTATGAAAAGTCTGGCTCTGTACGCAAAGGTGTGTTCTTTTGCACCTAAATTATAGAAAACCAGTTTGCTGAAACCAAGAATTAGCAGGGGCACCTGGGTGGCTCAGTTAAGTGTCTGACTTTGGCTCAGGTCATGATCTCGCGGTTTGTGGGTTCGAGCCCCACACGAGGCTCTGCACTGACAGCTCGGAGCCTGGAGCCTGCTTCAGATTCTCTCTCTCTCTCTCTCTCTCTCTCTCTCTCTCTCTCTCTCTGCCCCTCCCCCACTCACACTCTGGCTCTCTGTCTCAAAAATAGCATTAAGAAAAAAAATATTTTTGAAGAGGTAGCAGACCACTGACAAAAGATACATCAGGATGTCCATGATAAATCGTTAGAACGAAATGAGCACCTTAAACTTTTTCCATGTTTTGAATAAAGCTTGCCTAGATATTTTTGCTTTTTATAATGGCAGGGTTTTTTGGGTTTTTTTTTTTGTAATAACCCTATTTTTTTTTTTTTTTAAGAGACAGGAGCGTGCAAGCAGGGGAGGAGTAGAAGAGGAGGAAGAGACTCTTAAGCAGGCTCCCCACCCAGGGAGGAGCCCAAGGCGGGGCTCTCACAACCTCGCAATCATGATCTGAGTCGAAATCGAGGGTTAGATGCTCACCCAACTGAGCCACCCAGGTGCCCTATAATGGCAGTTTCAAGTGATAAGGCTGGGTGGTTATTAATACCTAAAATGTCCCACATGTGCAAGATCATTCTTAGACCTTCTACGGTAAGGCAGAAGGGCAGGATATAAACATATCACAGCACATATACTAGGATTCAAATCCAAACTCAACAAACCATATTTGTGGAAAATACTGAAATAATCTTAGTATCTTATCACACGGGTATTGTTCAACAAAACTTTCTGAACTTCAGGGATGACACATAATACCTCTACAATGCAGTCGACCTTCAAGCTACCTCCATCGCTCCTCCCAAGGATTCGACAGTAACCAGGCAGACTGCTCTCTTACAGCCATTCTCCGTATTTGCCAGAGTTGGGTCTCGGGCCACGTGACAAACAGGAGTGGTGTGCCTGCACTCAAAAAATCCCATTTCAATAAACCCAGTGGTCCGGGTCTTATAAGGGGCATTAACAGTGGAGCATTAATCAAGCATCATGAAAACGGCCTATAAAGAGACCGCATATGGGCCCAGCTCCAGCAACAAAAGTCTAGGAAGAATTCTCATGGAGAAGTTTGTGGAACAGAATACTGAGCAAGCTTCCCAACAGGCCACAGATAATTTGCTAAATGATTGCAAAGGGCATCATTTGCTTATACAAAATTGCATCTTTTTTCTGAAAACTCCAGCTTACCATCTGACCAGAGGCCGTTTCTGTTGAGATGCTAAATAGAAGTGGGAATCCGTCCCAGTTCTCTGCCCCTTTTCTCCACCAGGCAGGTGGGCAAGCCATCAAAGGGTGATGAGACCGGTTGTGACTTGGGCTGCTGAGAGTTCTCCCTGCTGCAAGAGGCCTCCTCACAATACGAATGGCAAGCCAGGGAAGCCGGGCAGGGGGAATACAGCGCCGAGATGGCTCAATCAGCGTGCCTACTTGGGATCAGAGCCTACTTGGGATTCTCTCACCCTCTCTCTCTGCCCCATCCCCGCTGGCCGTGCCGAGCTCTCGCTCGCTTGCTCTCTCTCTCTCTCTAGCATTAAAAAAAAGAATGGCAAGCCAGCGATAAAGACTACAAAATGGTATACCACCATATTTCCGTGGCCCCGGAAACTTCTCCAAATGCTCTTCTGAGTCTCATCTCTACAACCACTGCATGAGTGTGGCTGAATCAGGCATGGGCACACGCAGCCTGTTTTCCATCCAGGACATCACATGACATCTCAGACACTGGGAAATTCCAAATCAGGGCCGCAGACTAGTGGTCATGGGCTCTGGACACCTGCTGCGAGAACAAGACCACTCTGAATCAGATTCCGGCTCACCATCAGGGACCCACGTTTCCACGAACTAAGCTCTTCAACTAGCTTCACAGACCAGCACCAAACGTCAGCAGAGTGGAGAGAGAGAGACACCGAGAACCCAGCACACTCTTACACCCAAAGAGTATGATGGGGGGGGGGGGGGGGGGAGGGACAATTTGGCAACCTGTATATCAAAAGCCTTAGGATTCTACATACCCTCGATTGCAACAAGTCCTTTTAGTAATTTATTCTAAAGGAATAATTCTGAGGGTATTCAATGATAGAACTACAAGGATATTGACAGGGAGCTATGAGAAACTAGAAACAAGCTAAATGTCAAACAACATGGTCCTGATTAAATAATGATGCTATATCCATTTCCTCCAATGTAAATATATTTGCCATTCAGAACAATGCTGTATTACAGGATTAATACCATGAAGCAATCTTATAAAATATTAAGTGAAAAAAAAAGATGGCAAAACCTTCTTCATGAGAAGATCTCCTTTCTGTTAAAAGCGTTCCATTTTTGTTCAAATTACATCTTATAAGATATACACCAAAAAGCTTTAGAGCAGCTTTTTCTGCCCAGTAGGATTACTGGCAAGTTCTGATTTTTTTTTTTTCTCCTTAGCTTTTAAAAAACTCTGATACAATAAATGCGAAACAGGCTGCACATCAAAGAGAATAGGGGTTATTATTTAAAAATAATTCAATGCACTGTGGAAACATCTCGCAGGCTTTAAACACTCATCTGTGGGAGACAATCACAACATCTCAGAAGCAACCACGGTGACATTAAGATTTCTGCCCAGCGACACGCATTATAACATGGTGCCAGCCAGAATGCAGTTTCACTGTGTGTCTCCTGAGGTCTTAAATAAATGATGCCAGATATAGACCCATCACACCAGGAGTGCCCTATCTCGATGCCATAATTACAAGTGTTATTTTAACATTTGCATACACACACACACACACACACACACACAGTTAAGAAAAGCAACTATGAAAGAAGGAAAGAACTTGCTTTTCTGGTCTCAGGCAGAGCTCATCATCAGGCTCAGCCCCTTTCGGGACGTACGCCTAGTGAATCCTGGGAACAACCTCAGAGCCTCGCTGTCTCCTGGAAGAGGAGACAGAAATGTGTCAGCCAAAGGTCCAGAACTGAAATCTGATTCTAGAGAACGGAGGTGATGTGCACACATTCTTTCTAGAAACTGCAGGCGTAAGGTTTTATATGTCCTTCTCCACAAATCCCAGGGCATTCCTCATTATTATCTTGGCTTTCATATTGCGCATATAGGTACAAAATTGTTACTAGAAATTACACTATAATCCTCTTCTCAGTGATTCTAGAGGCACTGGGAGATAGGCGAGAAAGCGGAGACGTCTGGAGAATCAGAAGGCTGTGTAGTTGGGACGTGCTGTCTCAATGTGATCACCAGGTGACCGTGCATCAGAGCCCAGGACTGAGGAAGCAAGTGCTGACGTAGCAGTCTCCCTTCAGGCCAGCCCTTTGCCTAAATGGCTGTTCAGATAACCCCCATCAAGATTCTAGAGTTCTTCAGGGCGCCTGGGTGGCTCAGTCGGTTGAGAGTCCAACTTTGGCTCAGGTCATAATCTTGCGGTTCATGGGTCTGAGTCCTGCATCGGGCTCTGTGCTGACAGTTCGGAGCCTGGAGCCTGCTTCAGATTCTGTGTCTCCCTCTCTCTCAAAAAATAAACATTAAAAAAAAAAAAAAAGACTCTACAGTTCAAGTCACCAAGCCATTGAGCAAAAGACAAGAGTTATCCATTAAAGCAACAGGTTCTGGAGAGTAGGGTGGAGTCATTTTAGCATAAAATGAACACAGGCTGCCAACTAGTGTCCCCAAATAGATACTGGGATAGGCAAAATAACTCCCCCACCCCAACAAGGATGTCCACATCCTAATCTCCACAACATGTGAATATGCTACTTTCCCCAGCCCTTAAGGGTCTTGGCAGACATGATTAAGTCAAGTATCCTATGGAGACATTATCCTGGATTATCTAGCAGCCCAATGTAATCACAAGGGTCCTTAAAGATGGGAGAGGAAGGCAGGAGTGTGAGGGAAGCATCTATGGAAGAATGAATGGTCAGAGATATGACCATGTTGACTTTGAACACAGAAGAAGGGGCCCCAGGCCAGCAGATACCAGCAGCCTCTTAAAGCTGGAAAAGGTGAGGAAATGGATTCCCCTCCAGAAGGGACACGATGACCCTGCAGACACCTTGATTTTAGCCCAGGGAGACCCGCGTCTGACTTCCGACAGCTGTAAAATAATAAATTTATGTTAAGTCGCTGAATTTGTGGTAATTTATCACAGCAGTAGGAAATAACAGGGACTATCTTGACTGGTCAATGGTTGGGATCCCGTGACTCACTGCAGGATGACCAACAAGGCTGCAGCCTCCCTGTCACCCAAGCCGCTCGTCTCTGTCCGGCTCGGGGAGCGGTGGGGAGACAGGGTGGCCGGGCTCTCCGCAGGCATCCTCTGGGGCCCTTTCCTACTAGGCTGGGCACAGTGCCGGCGGGGCAGAAAGGACAATCGCTGGAACGCCCCGCAATGAGGAAAGAGGTGATGGGAGTGAGGAAGAGCAGAGTTCAAATCCCAGCTCCGCTCACCAGAAGCAAGCGGCCCATCCAAGCCTCAGTTTCCTCCAACCTCACAGCGCTGTGACCAACTGGAACTATTACATACATGTGAATGTCGACAACCGAACGTCCCATCAGAGAGCAGACACTGTCAGCGGAGACCCTGTAATAGCGATCGCGGCTAATAACTGATCTCATTCGGGGCCTGCGAGTCACAAACATGGCCCCGGGCTCTGGTCTCTCTGGGCCTTGGCTTCCTTGGCGAGTCCATGAGGAAGGCTCCCCACCCGTCTCGCGCTACAGCTCTGAGGATGAAAACACAAATCGGTTGTGGAAACAGTGGGAAACACACAAGCCCAACGCAGATGGGAAGGGGGACCTTTTCATTTCCATTCGGGGTCCCTCGTCAGGGCCTGCCCACATCAGGTCGTCACCGGAAAAGATGCTACTTGTGTCTGAGGAAAACACTAAGCAGAAATCCTAATGCATCAGAGTCACTGACGGCTCACAAGCCACAAATGAAGTAAACTGGACATTCTGGGTCCCTTCCCAGAAGTGAGAAGCCCATAGTCCATCCTCAGATGTCACTGGCTGTCATGAGGGGCTCAGAGGAACAGTCCCCCAGTACGGAAGGCCCTCCGCAAGGCTCACCCGGGGCAGCCGGTTCTATTCCAGGCCCCCGGAAACAAGAGCCAAATCTTACAGCAAACAGTGAAAATATCTGAAAAATATTGCAAAGTGTTGAAAAAGTAAAAGGGCTGACCAAGACTTCATCTTTCAAAATGAAGTCAAAAAGTACATAAATGCGCTTATTGAAAACGCAAGCCACTGTATCAAGACGTGAAACACCGAGGTTATGGCGAATTTTGACATCTTCCGCTGGAGCGAGCGTTGATTATCGATGTACCGGTGTACTTTTTCCCCTTTGTTCCAACGTGACGACAACAGGGTGAACCCTTCACCTCTGACTTGCACACACACTACTTACTGTAAGAGGGTAACCTTTGCAAAATTTATTTCAGGGCTTACACTTTCTCAGAGGTATTTCCTAATATCCAAATATATTCAAATCCTCTTTGGAAGCCAGTTTCTTGTCAGCGTGCTGGTTGTTTTTCTCACCAATTATGAAAGGATCTAACCCTGTCTGGGCCTCATTTGTCTGGTGTGAGCCGTCCTCCAGCAATCCTTATTGACTATCTGTAATCCCACATCTTTTGCAAGATTTGCAATTTCACATGTTAATACATTTGCACGGAATTTGCATTGTACTGCAGTACAGCCCTTGAGGACGGGCCAGGAGAGAGGCCAGTGTTGAAGGGAAGACACCCAATGGGGGCGACGGGAGTTTTCTGCTGCCTCCTAACAAGTTACCACAAACTTCAAGGCTTAAAACAAACCACATCTATCATCTCCCTGGTTCCCCAGACCCAGCTGGAGTCCTCTGCTCAGGGTCTCACAGGCTGTTCCCGTGTGGCCTTGGCGGTGTTCCATTCCGGACTCGGGGTCCTCTTCCAAGCTCCCAGTTGTTGGCAGAACTCAGTTCCCGGCAGCTATAGGGCTGAGGCCCCCATTTTCTTTCTGGCTGTCAGCTGCGGGGGGGGGGGGTCACTCAGTTCCTACACACCTGTCCTGTCCACATGACCCCTCACTTCCTCAAAGCCATCAGGAGCAGCTCTTACTCCAAAAGTCTGGTTTTCTATATTTTTATATCGGGGGGGGGGGGGGGGGGGGGCAGCAGAGAATCCCAAGCAGGCCCTGCCCTGCGCTGTCAGCACAGATCCCGACACAGGGCTTAAACCCACAAACTGTGAGATCGTGACCTGAGCCGAAATCAAAAGTCGGATGCTTAACTGACTGAGCCACCCAGGTGCCCCCAAACACCATCTCCTACAAAGGGACACAATCTCGGTGGGGTTGGGGGGGTACTATACAAGAGCATGATGCCCTGGTGGGGGGGGGGGGTCAGGTTAGGGCACATTTACCATCAGGACCATTAGATGTTACAAACGCTGTTGCTTTCCTAGGTGAGCCCGTAATTCTGGAGCCCGCTGGTCCCCACCCTCAAACGCACGCTCCCCATTTCCACCGCCAAGGCTCTGCTGGGTCCAGCACTTCCTGTCACAGCGCGAACGACATGGCATTCAGTCTTGTTCTCCCCCGGATCCATTCTCTACTCCGCCCCTAGAGAGGGCTCGGTAACACGCACACCTCACCGTGTTCCACTTAAAAGGCATCCGTAGCCCCCTGGCAGCAGCAGGATGAAGTCAATGCTTTTTCACAAGCAAGGCAGTGCCTTCACGGTCTTGGTGCCCGAGGAGTCCACTGCCACGTGCCTCTCTCTCCCGCTCTCCCCTTGAGACCCAGGGGGTTCCATCATCGGCCTGGAGTTCCCTGCCCCTTACCCATCCCCCCCCCTTTTTTTTTAATGTTTATTTATTTGAGAAAGAGAGGACGAGTGCGAGTTGGGGAGGAGCAGAGAGAGAGAGAGGGAGAGAGAGAATCCCAAGCAGGTTTCTCATTATCAGTGTAGAGCCTAACACAGGGCTCAAACTCATGAACTGTGAAACCATGACCTGAGCAGAAATCAAGAGTCGGACGCTTAACTGACCGAGCCACTCAGGTGACCACCGCCCCCCCCCCCCACCCCACCATCCATCTTTCTAGAGAACAGCCTCTGTGAGGCCAACCCTGGCTCCCACAGGGGGTCCTGCGTGATCTTTCATATTCCACATGACTGTTACACAGCACTTACCTTCTTTGCTACAGCTACTGGTTTCCAGATTCTTCTCCCCACCATACTGTGGGGGGGGCGGGGTAGGGGCAGAGTCTGGAGGCCAAGAGCTCATTTTTTTCCTTTCTGAATCTGAAGTACCAGGAAAAAGAAGTACCAGGAAACAGGAAACACCAATGGCATGCGAATTAACCCTATTTCTAGCACAAGGTGGCAATTAAGAGCCCGGGGTTATGAAACCACACAGCCTGGGTCTGAAGGCCAGTGACACCACTTACTAGTAGCATGACTCAGGGCACGTTACTCAACCTCTCTGCACCTTGGTTTCATCATCTCCAAATGAAAAATCTTTATCAAAAAAAAAAAAAATTTAACTCTAAAATTTCTTTAAATTAAAAAAAAAAAGAATACCTATTTTATAAGATCACTAGAAGGAATAAACAGGTTCTTATTTGTGAAGGACGTAGAAAAAGGTACGGATGGGATTGTGACAATACAAATATTTGTTCAGTAAAATAAACACCCTGCAGCCATGTGATATGCAATGGTGAGAAATTCATCCAAATGGAGGAGAGACATCACACAGACCGGGGAGAGGAGCCAACGGTAACCCCGTTGTCATCAACGTCATTCTGAAACACTCTTCGCCAAGAGAGAAAGGGAATGAAGACTAAACGAGGACAGAACAGAGAAGGCAGAAATTCCGGTACGTGAGTGACGGGCCTAAGTAACTCTTCGGGTCAGCTTTCGCATGTTCCGTGATTTCCCGTAATGAAAACAACAGAAGGCTGAGTAAGCCAGCACTGGCCCAGCGTCCCGGGAGGAGTCACAGCCCGTGGGCCAAGGCCCCATCCTTCCTGCGGCAGTGGCCGCCCAGCCGTGCGGCCACGTGAGTCTCCAGCCCCGCCAGCCCATGGATATCATCTCCTAGGGTCATCCTTCTCTCCGGAGATGGCCATCCAGAGACGTCCCAATCTCCAGAGACAGAAATCTAAATGCTAAGTCTGTCCCTAACTATTCGACCTTCTCGGCCTCTCTTTGCTCAGCTATAAAATGGAAAACCCTACCTCCTAAGGTCGCTAAGAGGATTAAATAACGGATGGAAAAAACAGACACGGCGTTTGCTACCTGGCAAGGTAGTCAGCACGTGTGTCTCAAAAATAAGAGTAGGTGAACTTTAGGATATGTCTCAACCTAAAACCCGTGCAGGCCAGCAACCTGACTGCAAAGTGGGTGTAGCTAACCTAGGCGGGCAGGTGCACAGCACTGATCCTGGGGCTGGTTGTCCTCAGGCAGCGACTCGGTAACCCAGCCACCCACAGAACACATTCGCCACCCTAAGGTGACCCGGGTCAGCCACGTGTGAGCCAGCTTCTCCCCCTGTGTCACAGGAGGGTGGCCGGCTCTGCTGCGGGGAAACTCCCCCGGGCTTGGTGGCCTTCCTGCCACATCCGATTCCTCCAGGGCTGCTCCAAATCACATCATCACCGCCCTGTGCGTCCACATCACCTCCCAGAATAAAAAAAAAAAAAAAAAAAAAGTTCTCAGCAACACAGGGGGCAAGGCTCACCGCTCATAAACAAGGGAAGAAGAAAAAGAGAAGAGAACGTCAGCATCTGGGCAGCTCCACAAGAGAACTAGTCCGTTTGCAGAGGCTGCTGACATTGTCCGGGTGAATGAGGGCAGGCAGATCCCTCCAGATGATTTGTCCAATTGGCTTGAAAACTTAGGTCCACGTAAAAATCTGCAGGCCGTTTACAGCAGCTTCATTCCCGAACCGAACTCTGGAAGCAACGAAGCTGCCCTTCAATGAAGAACACTGAACCGGTGACCAGGAAGTGGTAGGTCAATGGCTCGGAATGCTACCCAGCAGTGAAAGGCAAGCCACACACAGACATGGATGAATCTTCTTCTTTTTAAATACCTTTTATTATCACTTAACATTACAGCCTAAGCATCTCTTCTTCCTAGAAATATTTGAACACAATTTTAGTGACTACATTTATAATTCACTTATGGATGGTCTGTAAATCAAATATTTTCTTACTGCTAGACATTCAGTTACATCCACTGTTTTACAGTGGACACATTTTTCATATTTTGGTTATGTTCTATTTTTTAATCAAAATGTATTTTTTTTTCAGGAATAGAACTTGGTGATTCATCACGTACATAGGACACCCAGTGTTCATCCCATTCAGTGCCCTCCTTAATGCCCATCACCCCTTTAGCCCATCCCCCTACCGACCTCCCCTGTCAGCAACCCTCAGTTTGTTCTCTGTATTTAAGAGTCTCTTATGGTTTGTCTCCCTCTCCGTTTCTATCTTATTTTCGCTTCCCTTCTGTTATGTTCATCTGTTTTGGATCTTAAATTCCACGTATGAGTGAAGTCATATAGTATTTGTCTTTCCCGGACTTATTGACTTATCTTCTTAGCATAATGCACCCTGGTTCCATCCACATTGTTGCAAATGGCAAGATTTCGTTCTTTTTGATTGCCGAGGAATATTCCGCTGTATACATATACCACATCGTCTTTATCCATTCATCAGTCAGTGAACATTTGGGCTCTTTCCATATTTTGGTTATTGTCGACAGTGCTGCTATAAACGTTGGGGTGCATGTGTCCCTTCGAATCAGGATTTTTGTATCCTTTGGATAAATACCTAGTAGTGCAATTGCTGGGTCGTAGGGTTGTTCTATTTTTAGTTTTTTGAGGAACCTCCATACTGTTTTCCAGAGCGGCTGCACCTGTTCGCGTTCCCAGCAGCGGTGCAAAAGAGATCCCCTTTCTCCACATCCTCGCCAACATCTGTTGTTGCCTGAGTTGTTCATGGACGTGGATGAATCTTAAACACATATGGCTAAGTGACAGAAGCCGGTATGCCAAAGCTGCCCACCGTGATTGTGACCCTGTGGCATTCTGGCAAAAGCAAAGCTAGAGAGACGGGCCCCGCAGTGGTGGCCAGGGAACTGCAAATACGGGGAGCTGAACAGGTAAAGCACAGGGGCTTATTTAGGGTGGGAAAGTCACTCAGTGTGACCCTGCAATGGTAAATACAGGACATCTAAGCGTTCGTCAAAACCCCGGAGAACGTCACAGCACTGGAGTAACCCTTAATGCACTCAGTTAGGACTAAAACCATGTGGTGGGCGCGGGGAGGGGGAGTCCCGGGCAGGAAGGCAAACTGGGACCCAAGAATCTAAACGTATCACGAACGTATGAAACGGCGTCACTTGAGGTGGGGAGTAAGGTGCTGACCTAGGTGACGCTGGAAAGGTGTGGGGTCTGTCACACCAAAGGCTGGAGGAGGCGTACGTCCACATTGCGTGAGAGTTGACCCAGTGCTTCCCCGCAGGTTCACGATTCTTAAACCACTGCACTGGAACTGGACGACGAAGGGAATGCATGGAGGGAGTTTTCTCACCGCTGGAAAAGGAAGTCCCAGTTAAGCAAAAGGAGAAGGCTAGCATGAGTCATGTGGGAGCAATTAGACCCGGAGGCCCGGCAGGAATTTACATCGAGCTTAACACAGATACAGGTGGTTATGCAGAGAAAGTGATGGAGCACGGTACGTGTGCACAAACCCTTGTACGCCTGCCTGTGTTGCTCTGACAGCTGAGGGGCCTAGGAGCAAAGTTGCATCAGGAACACACACGCGCACCTGGGGCCCACATCCTGCTTTCCCGGCACCATTCTCCAATGAAAGGAGTCAAGGCTTCTTACAGAAATGATGGATTCTAGAACCAGGTCAGGAAATCTACATGAGCCTAGAGCACCTTGTAGTGCGGGGGGGGGGGGGCGCAGGGGAGCACTCAAAAAACCCCACAATGATGGGGTTGTATCCAAGGGATATAGGAAAAAGGGGAAGAGTGCTCAATGGCAAAGCAGAGACAATGTGAGCAACAAACTAAAGTAAGTTATTACCCAGAGTGTGAAATAAGGATCAGCAAGTCCACACGGAAATAAACACTTGAAGAAGCAAAGTGAGGGAGGACAGACAAATCCCCAGGCAGCATTCCATGCAACTTGCTAGATACTCCGTCCTTAGGAACCTAACTCTTCACTCTGTAACTATGGACTACGTGTGACTTTCTTCCAGAGAGGACAGTAAAGAAAGTGGGAAAGAGAAAGACTAACTTCCCAAACGCTACCTCGAGCCATGTAATCAAGGTTAACGTTAACCGCAATTAAGTCATAGGGACAGAATGGGCCCGTGACAGAATGTGCTGAGAAACGACCCTTCACCTCTGTTCTTCCCCAAACACCCTAGTTCACTCATGACACCAGACAAATCCCAACTGAGCGGCCTTTTTTTTTTTTTTTTTTTTTTTACCCATTTGAGAGAGAAAGAGAGAGAGAGAGAACCCACACAAGTATGAGAGGGGCAGAGGGAGAGAGAGAACCCCAAGAGGGCTCAGCACAGAGCCCGACACAGGGCCCTATCCCATGAACCATGAAATCATGATCCAAGTGGAAACCAAGACTCAGACGCTTACCCAACTGAGCCCCCCATCCTATACAACACGCCCAACAAGGAATCCTCAAAACTATCAAGGTCATCAACTACGAGGGAAGGCTAAGAAACCGTCACAGCCAACAGGAGCCTAAGGAGACATGATGACTTAATATCATGTGCTATCTCAGATGGAATTCCTGGAAAAGGGACATTAGGAAGAACTAAGGAATCGCCATCAAGTATGGACTTCAGTCAACAACAACGGATCGAACTTGGTTCATTCAGGTTTCCCAACGTGCCGTGCCAATAAGAGGAGAAACTGGGTGGGGGTATACAGGAACTCCCTGTACTTTCTTTATAATAATTCTGTAAACATAACAACATTTAAAAAAAAAAAAAAAGCTTATTAAAAGAAAAGACTCCCGTTGGGCAGGGGTAAACTCTGCTCTGTGGGTTCACAGAAAAATAGCACTCCATTAACAGGTGGGGTAGTTCATGGCCTGGGTAGTGGACTCTCAGCCCTCAGCGTCCATGCCAGCAAGGTGACTCAAATGGCTCCTGACTTCCCCCCGCTGGCCCTGAGCTGACAGAATGGGACTAAACACAGCCTTGATCTTTGAAAGCTCCGGCGAGGACTAGTGCACTGAACACGGAGGGAACCCCTCCAGAGACGCTCGGTGTCACTCCCCCAGGCACGGAACCCCACACTGCCGGGACGCGTGTGACCAACAAACAGTTGTCACTTGCTCTCACCAAGTCCCAATTCAATACGAACGACCGATTATAACACAAAGCAGGCTGAAATCCCTGAGGAAAGAGGGGGAGGGAGAGACAGACAGACAGACGGCAGCTGAGTTGAGCCACAGCTCAGAAATCACAAAAATTTCCTACCCAAGGTTTTCATCTGACATGGGCCTGAAGACGAAGACGATAGGCAGGCAGCAAAAGGAGAGAATTCCAGAGACAGGGAAGCACGTGACGGGGGACACATCGGACACCACATGTTCGAAGACTAATTTTTCTTAAGTCAGTTTGCCCACAGAACTGGACAGCAATGGGAGAGAAGTTTTGACAGGCACAGCTGGTCCCTGCCCGCCTGCTGAGAACTCCGGGTTTCACTTGCTGGCCATAGGGAGCCACTGAAGACGTTTGAGCAGGGACGTGATGGACCTCCGGCTGGTCCAGAAGCCACGTGCTGGGTGGACAAGACAAGCCCTCCAGCCCTGCCAGCATAGCCTCCTCCATGAGGCCGGACGCACGCCGGCCACACGCACACAGTGGTCCTGCACGCACACTCAAGAGAATGTCCCTTCTCTGTGGGGACAGGACACTGGGTTCTGTTGCTTGTTTTTTTAATTACAGGGAGAGAGCACGCACGCGTGGGGAAGAGGGCCAGAGGGAGACGGACAGAATCTTAAGCAGGCTCCATGCTCAGCGCCGAGCCCAATGGGGGGCTCGATCCCATGATCTGGGCCAAATTCAAGAGTCGGACGTGCAACCGACGGAGCCACCCGGGCGCCCCAGGGCACTGGATTCTTTAAGGGAGCAGCCTGAGTGCCCAGCCAGGCAATTAAATGCAGGGGTGTCTGGGAGTGGATTAAAGTGAAAATCATAAATCAATATGACATCTTTCAATAAACAACCCGGCTACCGACTCCCCACTGGCCCCTTGGCAGGGTGCAGTTGTGTAAAGGCAGCCAAACTCTTGCTCAAATTAAGTGTCATGCCTGCTGAAGGAAGGAGAGGGATCTCTGTAGAAAACCGGGGGCAGGGGCGCAAGAAGGCAGGTGCCGGGAGAAGAGCCAGGGCCCCAGGGCAGCAGGGGCAGCAGCGCGGAGAGGCAGAGGGGTGCCCGGCACCCCCTCGCGGCGGGTCTCATCCAGAAGTGGCACCCGGCATCCTGCTGGTTCGCGTCCGGCACTCCTTCGGAAATCCCGGTCAGGAGAAGCCAACCTTTTATTCTGACCTCAAAGCCCGGTGCTTCAAAGACGGCCCAGCCCGACTCCCCGGCGTGGGACAGCATCTTGGGGTCCGAGCCTCACACCAGGCAGGCGGCCCGACCCCAAAGCGGGCCCGGTTTCGGCGCTGACGCCCGCACTGAGCCAGACTGGATTCCAATCCCTCACGACCTCAGCTCCTAAAGCCCCTTATTCGATAAGCCGCAGTCTCCACCACCTAGAGGAGACCGTGGTTGGAGGCTCCGAGCCTCTCTCCCCATCTTATCCTCACCACGACCTCCTCTTGGTGCTTCGGAGCATGAAGGAAGGAGGCAAGAGAGACAGACCGACCTTTCTGCCCCCAAGCCCGAGACGGCGCCCACACTAACGGCATACGGGTTCTCGGCCTTTGCTCTTCCGAGCCAGCGGGTCCCCTGCTGTCCCCTCTCCCTCCGAGGGGCCTGACCCCAGTTAGCAGCTGTTTCCGAGGCTGTGCCAGTGGAGCCCGGCCGAGGACCGGGCAGGAACGGGTCGGTTTGGGAGCCCCACCTCGGCACACTGGCTCACCCGGCAGCTCCAGGAAGCAGAGATGGGATGGGACCACTGTCAACGGGAAGGAGCAAATGCAGACCACTGCTGAGCCGGCGCAGGGGGGAGCCCGGCAGGGAGGCCAAGGCTGCGCGCTGTGCGAACACGTGACGTCCAACCACAGATGATCTCCAAAGGGCACACTTGGTGGGGATGTAGGTCTATCCTAGAGAAGCAGCGGGGAGCCCAGGTTCTGGAGCCAGATTCCTGGCCAGTGAGCGAGTGTGTGACCTTGGGCACGTGACTGGGAGGGTTCGGGAAGACACCGCAGGCCAAGCGCGCAGAACGGCACCTGTCGCGTGACAACTGATGACGGCGACGTTCGACTCGCTGCCGTTGCTACAGGTGAACCAGGCTCTTAATGCCTGCGCGTCTAGGTCTGGGTGCCCGGGTCACCTAGAAGAAATCAAACCATCCCCTCCCTGTTCTTTGCCGGATTTTCCAGGACGGGGCTTTCAGGTTCATACCTCTGAAGAATGAAGAAGGCGCCGAGTCCGATTTTAAAATATTAACACATACCTTGAACTCTGCCAACTGCCTTCTCTTCCAGCATCTCCCAGGGCAGGGCGAACAAAGACCCACTCTGCAGGAGAAAGCCAGGATTGTGCACTTCACCCACCTGTCAAGCCCCGTGGAGATGACACCATTAAAAAAAAAAAAAAAAAAAAGAATGCCGCTTCTTCTCAGCAGGGTTAGCGGTTAAGGAAACTGCTAAGATCACACTCAACAGCAGGGCTGAGTTCACTAAGGAGAAGCAATTCGTCACCCCCGCAGCCGACTGCCACGTGGACCTCTCCGGGGGAACAGCAGCTGCCCCATTATTTTTCACACTGTTGAAAAGCCAAAGGGCCGGCTGCCATACAGGATAGGCAGGCACAGCACGTTTTCCATCGAGATCCGGGGAGGGAAGCACCAGATTCAACCCGGGGTTGCGACACCAGGCGGGAGACCGCACCAGCGAGGGTCCGGGGCCGCCCGTCTCGAGGCCTTCTGGGTCCAACAACCACCTGTCTGCACGTGCACGTGACAGTTTACAAAGCCTTTCACGTGGGGTCTCTCTTTTTTTTTGTTTTAATGTTTATTTTTGAGAGAGACACAGAAAGCAAGCAGGGGAAGGGCAGAGAGAGGGAGACACAGAATCCAAAACAGGCTCCAGGCTCTGAGCTGTCACCACAGAGCCTGACACGGGGCTCGAACCCACAAACCACGAGATCACGACCCGAGCTGAAGTCGGATGCTTAGCTGACTGAGCCGCCCAGGCGCCCCTCATTTAACCTGCACGAAGCAACTACTCCGTGTCCCCGTCACATCCCCAGCAGGGCTGGAAAGGAGACGCCCCCAACTACTGGATTATTGACCACAGGCTAGCCCGTGCTAAGGACCAGACACCCATCAACTGCCTTTAATTCCTGCAGGGTTGCCCTGTTTTAAGAAGAGCTAGCAGCTGTGAAACTTCCCCCGACTCTCAGGATGATGATCACAGTCCGAGCCCTCCAGGACACAAATGCGTCGTGGTAAATGCAGAGACAGAGGTCTCCAGAGAGGGAGAGTCTCCAGAAGGGACGAAAAGTCCCCCTGCCTTGTAGAAGATAAGCAGAAGTTCAGCTGAGTCCTGATTGAGAAGGGGGTGCTTCTCAGAGGGAAGAGCAGAGGTGGACCCCCAGACAGGCCACACGCAGGGCCCTCTGAGCAAGAGGACCACCGATGTGGCCTGAGCTTCCCAGCAGCACCCCGTATGTCTTGCACGGAGTTGAGGCTCCAGCCTGCAGGTGAGGAATCATCACCCAGTGGTTTTAAGCAAGACAACTCTTGCAGACTGGCCTTTAGATAGAGGAGCTGGGCAGCCGTGTGGAGGACGGATAGGATGTGGTCCAGCCGCCGTGTGAACGGCTAGTGCAGCCGTCCAAGCAGTAAGAGGACATGGTCCTCCCCAGGCAGGGACTCACGGGGAGACACGCGATTGAGAAATATTTCAGAGGCAAAGCTGGTAAGGGTGACGAATGTGGGGGCAGACACAGAAAAGAGTCTATGACCCTGAGGTTTCTGGCTTCCGTTCCTGCATGGATAAGATGCCTGCCATGAGGTAAGAGAGCGCGAGGAGCGAAACGACCCCGGGAGAGGGTTCCCAGCAAAAAGAAGAGACCACGAAAATGATGAGGTCCATTTCTGACACAGTGAATTTAAGGAGCCTTTGGGACATCCAAATGGGGGTGTCGCACAGGATGTGCGAGTCTCCAACTCTAAAAAAGTCGTTTCTAAAAATCAGACGATGGCCTTCTTGACATCTCATGCTGTACAACGTCTGGCCGTGTGCCCAGACTAGAGAAAGGCACAATCAGGGACACGGACGATGCCGCCTGGAGCGACACGCAGTAAAGCAGGGCCCGGCAGCACATTCTCGGAGGTTCTGAGCAGGACGTCTGAGCCAGGAGTGAGCAGGCTGCAGCCTCGTCTCGGTTCTGATACCACAACCATACCAGCCCTGTGACTCGGGACGCGTTAGTTAGCCTCTCTGTGCCTCAGTTTCCTCATCTATAAAATGAGATGACGATCGTACCTATGCCACACAGAGCTGTGGTAGGATCAAGTAACACTTGTGAAGCACTTTGCATGGAACCTAGCACTGTGACAGCAAATGGTACAATCTATATTCAAATTTGGTTACTACTGGTAAGGACAACAATATCCAGGGGCACCTGGGGGGCTCAGTCAGTTAGCGTCTGACTTCGGCTCAGGTCATGATCTCGCAGTTCATGGGTTGGAGCCCCGCGTCGCGCTCTCTGCTGTCAGCATGGAGCCCGCCTCGGATCCTGTGTCCCCATCTCTCTCTGCCGCTCCCCTTCTCACACCTTCTCTCTCTCCAAAATAAACATTTAAAAAAAAAATCACTATCATTAGTTTGAGCAAGTCACTTCTCCATGATCATTCTTACCTGCAAAGCAAGGGTAATACCTGCTTTTTACAGGGTTACTAGAAACCAAAATTTGAGGACAATGGACGTGAACACTGACTTAACTATAAAGTACTCCTGTGTAACGGATCAGACCTCTCCGCAGGGGACAGGGGTTTCCCTCCCGGCGGCTCAGGTCCTCAGCGGCCGGTTCTGAGGTCTTGGTCTGGGGGTGTGCATCGCTCTCCTGGAGGACGCGGCTTTAGATCCAAAGAGGAAACAGCCACACACTAAAGCCTGTGTGCAGAAAAGATACTAGTCAATTAAAAGGAATCAAGTGTTTGACATACGCTACAATATGGATGGTCCTTGAAAACACCTTGCGTGGTGAAATACACCAGAGAGAGACAGACACGTGTTGTAGGAGATTCTACTTAGGGGAGGAAGCCAAAATAGGCAAAATCATAGAGACAGAAGGCAGAATAGAGGTTACCAGGAGCTGAGGGGAAAGAGGCAGTGATGTTTAATGGGTACACAGCTCGCATTGGGGTCGATGAAAAGGTTTAGGATACAAGTAGTGGTGACGGGTACAGAGTCTTGTGAACGTATTTAATGCCACTGAGTTGTGCACTTACAAATGGTTACAATAAGCATCATGGTAGGTAGATTTAAAAATCCACATGGGGCGCCTGGGTGGCGCAGTCGGTTAAGCGTCCGACTTCAGCTCAGGTCACGATCTCGCGGTCCGTGAGTTCGAGCCCCGCGTCGGGCTCCGGGCTGATGGCTCAGAGCCTGGAGCCTGCTTCCGGTTCTGTGTCTCCCTCTCTCTCTCTGCCCCTCCCCCGTTCATGCTCTGTCTCTCTCTGTCTCAAAAATAAATAAAACATTAAAAAAAAAAAATTAAAAATCCACAGAAGCCATCAAAACAAGGAGCAGCTGGTCAGTTACACATGGGTCCCCAAAGGCTGGCTGCTGTGGCGGCAATGAACTTGGGCTCTTCATATCCTCCTGGTGTGATGGATAAACATTGCTGGCTTTAGGTATTAAGTGGGCCGGTGCAAGAATCTGTCGACCGGGCTGGGCAGTATGCAAATGCTCCCGTGGAAACCCAATTACATTATTTCTTACTCTTGAGCATGCACGGCTGTAATAAAGACAGGTGTTTGGCTTTGGTAACAACGGATTCTTACTAACTCCTCTGCTGATGGATAACGCATTTGGCAGTTCTGCCCCAGTTTTAAAATCCTTCCTGAATCACTCACTTCGGGAGCAGAATCACTCACTTCTTGTACAGGGTACGTTTTCGGTCTGGTACGGATTCAGGGGAAAGATAAATGCATTTTCTCACGTGTGGTCAGGCACCCAGGGATTCACTTGGGGTGAACCAGATTCTCACGAGGTATAATCTGCCTTCCCCGCGTGGGACTCTTGAGTCTCCAGCCACACTGACGACCTTCTCCCTTCTCAGAGCAAAACCCACTCCTGCCCCAGGGCCTTTGCACTGCTTCTCTCCCTCTGTCTGGATATCTTTCTCCAGAGATTCACAGAGTCCTCCCTCCCTTCCGTATTCACACCTCTACAGACTCCAAGGTCACCATAACCCAGAGGCCTTTTCCGGCGATCTGTATAAAATAGCACCCATCCTACCTCCTGACACCATCTATCCTGTTTGGTGCTTTATCTTCCCGCAGACAAGTCACATGTGACACGGTAGGGTAACCATCTACTACCTCCATCTCAACCAGAATATAAGCTCCAGGCAGACAAGCCCTTGGTCTTGTAGACTGCCGTATCCCCAGAGCCTAAAACAATATTGGCTCACAAAAGACGTTGATACTTTTTTCTTTTTTAAATGAGCGCAGAAAAAAATTGAAGTTATGCTATCAGCATACTATTCTTCATATCGATGAGAATGCCTTGCCCCAGCATCCCTCAGAAAGCAACGATCCCTTTCTCGTTTGGCTGAGAAAGAGCCCTAGTAACCTCCCCGTCACACGCCATTCAAGACATAGCAAGTGTTTTCGGAAGTTTAATGAAGTCTGGCCCGCTTTTAAAGAAAAAAAGATTTTCACAAACAGCATTTGAATAAATGACACGTGGCACATCCGCACTATGGAATATTACTCAGTAACAAAAAGAAATGAAGTGTTGATACGTGCCACGACATAAACGAACCTCGAAAACATCACACTAAGTGGAAGAAGCCAGACATCAAAGGCCATGTACTGACGATGCCATTTATAGGAAATGTCCAGAACAGACAAATCCATAAAGACAGGAAACAGATTAGCGGCTGGGGGCCTCAAGGGAGAGACTGAGAAGTGCTGGCTAAGAAGTGGGATTTCTAAGAATGAGATCCTGCCATTTGCAACAACGTGGATGGAACGGGAGGGTATTCTGCTAAGTGAAATAAGTCAGGCAGAGAAAGACCGAGATCATATGTTTTCACTCACATGTGGAATTTGAGAAACTTAACAGAAGACCATGGGGGAAAGGAAGGAAAAATAAGTTACAAAGAGAGAGGGAGGTAAACCATAAGAGACTCTTAAATACAGAGAACAAGCTGAGCGTTGATGGGGGTGGGGGGAGAGGGGAGAATGGGTGATGGGCACTGAGGAGGGCACTTGTTGGGACGAGCACTGGGTGTCCTAGGTAAGTGATGGATCACAGGAATCTACTCTCGCCGCCAAGACTATACTGTATACGCTGTATGTTAGCTAACGTGACAATAAATCACTTAAACGAGAAAAAATTGGGATTTCTTCTCGGGGTGATAAAAATGCTCTAAAATCGACTGTGGTAACGACAGCAAAACACCAAAAATAGACTACAACCTGATGAATTATATACACTTTAAACGGGTGAATCGTAGGAGATGTGATTAGGTCTCAACAAAGCAGCTCCCAAAACGAGCGCTAACAAATCGTGCTTGTCACATCATTCAATACGTAGGGCCTAAAACTACACAGCAAGTACCCATACATCCACAGCCTGCACACGTTTCTCAATTAAACACAACTTATACGCCCAGTAACTTCAGAGAAGAGTTTATTTCACTGAAATCCCGTCACTGCTCACAAGGCGACCAAGTGACCACCTCACCCAAGTTCTTCTAAGTCTGGGGTACGCAAACTCAGGGGTGATACTCGGAATTTTGACAACCAGGAAAGCTCAGGTGCCAATGAATCAGAAGAGATGCCGGAACTAACCAGGACAAGTGCCAGTCCCATCAGCCATGAGCATCTCAACCAGCGCCCCAGGGACCTGCCTTCCGTCCCAGGCCCCACACACCGAACCCATTCTCTGCCACTTTCCTCCGCTCAAACCGCCGCACGGTCTTAATTCCAAACAGGGCACAGTACAGTCATGTGTCCCACGCCTTATGGGAATTCATCATAGTCATATTATGAACTTTTCTTTCTCCGCAGCGCATGATGATGACGGAAGAACTATTTGGTGCCAACGTCAGCAGACAAACACAACTGCGGACCATAAATTAGCTGAAGGTGCTGGGGCAGAGGGGGGCCCTCCCACAGGCCGGAACAGGCTTACGTTACTTTACTAGGATCAAATGAAAACGGACATTTTTTTGAATTCTTACAGAGGACTCTCAGACCCTGGAGAACACACCCATAGATTCCAAGAGTGCCACGGATCCCCCTCTGAGAAACACTCATCTACAGACTAAGGGAAAAAAGTAACTGACACACAGAGCTGACGAGGTCTTTTCTAGCAAACACTCACCAGGCGCCTGTGTGTGTCCGGCAGCCATCTTGTGCAGTCTTCTCACCCCACTGTCCCTCCCCGGTACACACTAGAAAGGAGGGGGAGGAACTATTATCGACAGAGCACCACCCACACGAGGGCTTTGCTCAGTGCTCTGCACGCACACACGTAACCGTAACAGCTATCTGCCAAGAAGACATCCCAATTTTACCGATGATTAAACAAAGGCCAATGGGGTAAGAACCTTGTGCAGTCGTTCAGGCAGCACACAGAAGGCGGGATCTGAGCAGACGGCGTCCTGGCCCCACGCAAGGGCACCTCAGTAAAGGGGTGGAATCTTTCCAATCCCTGCTACAAGCCTAACGCTCTGACCCCTTTGTGGTAGGCAGAGTAGGGACACCGCCACCCATGAGGTCCCCAACCTCGTCTCCAAAACCCGTGACTAGGTTACCCTACACGGCAAAAGGGGATCTGCTGGGGCTCTGAGATGGGAGATAAACCTGGATCGTCAGGGGAGGGCAGGAAGGAGAGGCCTGTGTGAGGACAAGGGTCCTGACCAGGGAAAGGGAAGGCAGGGGGCCCAGAGCAGAGGGCAGAGTGCCGTGGCTGATGGCTCGGGAGATGGAAGGGGGTCCAGGCCCAGGAATCCAGGCAGCCTCTAAGCTGGACAAGCAGGCACACAGATGTGCTCCTGGAGCCTCAGGAAGGAAAGCAGTCTTGCCAATTCCTTGATTTCAGCCCCGTTTCAAATTTGTGACCCCCAAGCAAGATGATCACCTTGTGGCGTTCTAAGCCTCTCCATTTGTAGTCACTGGTTACGGCAGCCACGGGAAATTAACAGGGCCAGGCTAGGGTGGCGAGTGCTAGTTTTGTGTGACCGGTGTTCCGAGGAGGACGGGCCAGCTCCCAGCCCGAGGAGGAAGACCGTGAACAACAAAGGAGCAGATGCTGCTGCGGGAACCACGTTACACGCAGTGAGGACGTGACTGCTGGGACTTACCGGCCGTGGGGAAGGAGACCCGGGCAAGGACAGGAGACCCACACCATGGCAGACCCTGCTCCATAAAGCCCACCAGCCCCCAGGACCCGGATGTTCTCTGGACGGCATTTCACTCATGTTCTCCCAAGGGGTTGTTTTTTTTTTCCTTTTCCCTTGAGAAAAAGTTCTGGAAGAGTCGGCAATCCCAGAAGGGAGCTGTGGCCGACTGGAGGACTTGGCCACTTCCTGGTCACCAGCCCATTCTGTTCAAGGCCGCATGACCACACCACCCCTGAGCAGCCACACTTGAGAAATCAAGCCACGATTAAACCAAAAACTCTGCGGGCGCCTGAGTGGCTCACTCAGTTAAATGTCTGACTTCGCCTCAGGTCACGATCTCACGGTTTGTGAGTTCGAGCCCGGCAACGGGCTCTGTGCTGACAGCTTGGAGCCTGGAGCCTGCTTTGGATTCTGTGTCTCCCTCTCTCTCTGCCTCTCCCCTGGTCATGCTCTGTCTCTCTCAAAAATAAACATTTAAAAGAAAAAAAAAAAAAAAAAGCAAAAACAGAAAACTCTGGTCCCCTGCTGGGCCACTGTGAAAGCTGTCTGCCATGTGGCCGGGACTTCATCCAGCCCACAGCCAGAGGGGCCTCAGCGGGAGACCAAGCATCTCTGAACGCATCTGGATACAAGCAGTACAAGTGACTTCAGGGCCAGGAGTCACAAGCGGATACACGGCTGTGGGGATCTGTCCCCTGGTGTTTTAACAGACAGACATTCGGTCTCTGGCCACAAAGACGGCTGTCTGTCCCCTCTCCAGCACCAAAGGCGCAGCAAGATGCCTCTCCCCTTCCCCACCTGGGGCTTCCCTTCTAGAAGCTACTACACGTTCCAAAGGTGAGGAGGTAAGGCGACACCAGGTGCCACGCTGGAGCCCCGCCTGGCTCCCCACCCACCGGAGTCCAGAGCATTCCTCCTTCCCGGCCCACCCCCCGCTCCCCCCTCCCCGTCTTGGCACAACCCCTCCTTTATGCTCACGTGGTTATCATCTAAGATTAATTTTCTGAGTCACTCAACAAAAGTCTACTGAGCACAGGCTGTCATGCTGACAGATTGGAAAGTCACTCAAAAACCACAGAAGAGAGGTGCCCTAGAACACAGGAAGGAACAAAACGATCAGGTGGGGGAGGGCCGCCCCAAGGCAGCGAGGGCTGCGCTGAAATCCGTGAAAAGACGTTGCCAGTTTTAAGGACTTGCACGGAGCAACTGAGGGTCTCTCGGTGTATTTACCTGCATTTAACTGCGTTTCCAAAATGCTTCAAAACTCAGGTATTAGAGTTACTGCCATCCACAACCCCAAGCCCAGTCCTCACAAGTACGGTATGAGGAACCTGCATGCCCTGGCATGGGGACAGTTCAGCCAGGAGGACTCTGTGACAGCAAGCAACCTAGCAGTCACCGGGAATGCATGCTCTGCTTCCTGAGACCCCCCTGCCCCCCAACAGGTCCCGTCCAGAAAAGGAAAGCCCATCTATTTAAAGGGCCAGCATCAAGAAGTTACGTGTGTTACTAAGGAGAAAAAAAAAAATCTTGAAACCCTCGCGTACCACTGGTGAGAGTTTCAAACGGTACGACCATTATGGAAGACAATACAAAACATTAAAAATAGAATCACCATATAATTGAACAATCGCCCATCTGGGTAGAGACCCAAAATTATTCAAAGCAGGATTTCAGAGATATCTGCACATCCATGGTCACGGCGGCACTATTCACGACAGCCAAGAGGGGGAAGAAACCCAAGCGTCCGTCAACAGACGACTGGATAAAGAAAATGTGTTCATTACACACACACACTTGAATACTACGCAGCCTTACAAAGGAGAGAAATCCCGTCACGTGCCACAGCATACAGGAACCTCAGGGACATTATGCTACAGGAACTAAGCCAGTCGCGAAATGACAAATACAACAGGACTCCATTGATGAGGTATCCAAGCAGCCAAAATCATAGAAACAGAGTATGCAGGTGGTTGCCAGGGCGCCTGGGTGGCTCCGTTGGTTAAGCGTCTGACTTCAGCTCAACTCACGATCTCACGGTTCACGGGTTCAAGCCCCGCATCGGGCTCTGTGCTGACAGCTCAGAACCTGGAACCTGCTTCGGATTCTGCGTCTCCCTCTCTCTCTGCCGCCCCCCCCCACTCTGTCTCTCTCCCAAAAATAAACATTAAAAACAATTTTTTTTAATAGTCACATTTAATGTTTTTTAACCATTGTTTTAAAAAATCTCGAAAGCACAGTACAAAAGAAAAAAGACGCCAAAAACACATGACATAAATTTTAAGAGAAAATCTGTATGGCAAGACAAAGAAGAAGCAGAGAGAGGGAAGAACAAAACACAGGTCACATCAACAAAGTCCAAACACTCAGTGGGGAGCCGACACTCCAGTGGGGGACTGAGGAAGGGACAGGGGTCCATACACCTGCTGCGGCCTCAGCTCTGAAGGTGCATCTGGCCCCCCTCAGGCCGGTCCCTTCTCTCTGATACCCCATCCCCTGTCCCGTGCAGAGCTCCGGAGAGATCAGAGAGACTGGCAGGTCAAGGGCTTGACAAGACACCCAGGTGTAAGACCCAGTCATCGAAGGACCAGCACTCTGGTCCTGAGGACCAGCACTCTGAGGACCAGCACTCCGCACCGGCCAAGCTGGGAGGCCTGCGTCTCTGGATCTGCAAGAGCAGCCGGCAACCCAAACCCGAGTCTGCTGCCCAGCGCTGGCCTGGCACCGTTCCACAGAGAAACAAAGTCAGGAACGGTCATTTACACGGAAACCCCATGCCTCAGTCCTTGACAACTGTAATTACAACCAAACAGCTTGTGAAAGGGAGAGCAGAAAATAGCAGCCCGGATCTAGCCGTGAATTGGAGGTTTCGGGGTAAAACACACACCCAGAGCGCTTGCTGTCATGGCGGCCAGTCTAAACAAGCGACTGGCCAGCCAGACCAAGCCGCTTTCTGGCCAGTGTGTTTCTCCCTCTGATTTAATGAGCTGCTGGCTCATTAAGCACTAGAAGCAGGTCACAGGGAAGGGACTTGCTGGCACAAGGCCACACGGGCTGACAAGTGACAAGGGCAGAGGAGACAGGGGCCACTCCAGCCCCCAACACATGGCCAGTCCTGCCGGATGCCCCGGGGCCTCCATAGCTTTGAGGTGATGCCTTCTGCAGAGGTACGCTCTGTTCCTTCCACAAAGTGGTGTTTCTGCCATGGACTCCCTCGCCAGGGAAGTTCCACGTCCTAAGCCTTGGTTTGCCAACTGGGCCGATCACCCAAAAGATCATTCGAGAGCAGGGTCACAGAGGCGGCAGCACCGTCCTGGGCGTGAGCCCCAGCTCCACCTACTGACAGCAGCTTGACCTAGAACTACCTCCCCCAAACTCTGTTTCCTCACCTACAAAATGCGATCGTATCCTCGCCTCACCTAGAGTAGTCGCGAATCACTATTTCTAGACTAAAAGGCCTAATGAAGCACCTCACACATACTTCGTGCTGAGCGGTAACTATTTCCATTGACGGCTAATATTAACAGAGATAGGACTCTAACTATGGTAAAGGTATTAACGACAACATAGTCCCCCATGTCTTAGTTCGACATGAAGAAAAGAGGCATTTTCGGTGAAACCCCAAGGACAGGCCAGCCCCAGGCTGCAATAACGCCAACCGTGGTGAGGGCACAGGCCATCCCAGCACAGGGAACGCCTCCCCCAGACGCCCCCCAACCAAGGCTGCTGGGCTTTCTATCTGAACAGGAAGATGAAGAAAGTAGAGGAAAGACCTGGGAATATACTTAATGCCAAGCCTGAAGCCACAGGGATGAAGAATCTCACAATCTCTCGAGAGCGAGGAGAGAACTACACACAGGTCACATGCCCACCATCTCCTAGACCCCAGGATTCCTCAGGACCCCTCTCTCTCTGAGATTTAATCTAAAAAAAAAATGAGGGTAACAGGACCCCCCCTCGACAGCTTGCTGTGGACATCAAATGAACCCACATGAAGGTGCTTTGAAGCAACTCATTCCCACAACCATGAAAAACAGCACTGTTTTTTTGATAGTTTCAACAAATACAACTTAATAAAAAATGCTGAAGAATTGGGAGGATCAAGGCAGTGAAAATGTGGTTTGTTGTTGTTGTTGTTTTTAACGTTTTGAGAGAGAGCATGCACCAGCAGGGGAGGGGCAGAGAGAGAGAAAGAATCGCAAGCAGGCTCTGTTCTGGAAGCTCAATGCGGGGCTCAAACTCACGAACCGTGAGATCATGACCTGAGCCGAAATCAAGAGCCAGACGCTTAACCGACTGAGCCACCCAGGCGCCCTGAAAAAGTTATTTTAATAGGCTAACGAACTGCTCAGATAAACAGGGACAAACATGCTAATTTTCATCCCAAATCTGCTGTCCCCAACCTGAGGTTTCTTCAGGGGAGAGGAATTGGCTGGAAGTAAAATTGGTGAACAGCCAACTGGAGCTCCCAACATCTGCTACACGTTTTCCATTTAGGTGGTAGATTCTTCTGCAAACAAAGAGCCCAAAACAGGCTGCATCCTGGATGACCAATCCAGCCACCTCCAACACCTATTCTCTCCAAAAAGTTATGCAATGCCATTTGACCAATCGCTTAACCTACCTTCGAAATGTACAAAATTTCAAGTAGCTCCTATGTCAATGCAGAGCACACAGACAAATTCCTTCACGGTGATCAGAAGGCAGCTTCGTTTTTGTTCAGTCTCTGCTCTGTGTACCAGAGTCGGAAAGCGACGGGCTGGAATGTTTTCCAGACGCTGCTAGAAGGTGCCCGAAATGCCACAAGAGAACGCACACACACCCTTTCGGGGCCCAAAGCAACTGATCGAGGAAATTATGCTGAAATCCCACGTTTGTTCTTAAAAATTCAAGTCAACCTTTTTACATACCACAATAAATTGCTTTACCTTTTTAGTGTTTTTGAGTCAATTAACAGCTAATTATCAGACATTTCCCCTAAAATCCGAATTAAAAAGATACGTCAGCATTCTCTCTCACTCCCCAGCGGACCCCACACACCCTCAAGGGCACCTGCATCTCCGTTTCAGGAGCAGCGGGGCAGCGGAAGAGTGGGGGGGATAGTGTCCCCCCAGCCACCACATCAATTTAATCCTTGGCCTTTAATCCAGATGAACCACCCGACTCAGAACAGCTTCCCTGGAGAGTGGAGGAGAGGGGTCTGCGGTTGGCGGTGGGCGCAGCCTCCCACCTTGGTACCCCCAGCACATCTAAAAGGGCACCAGCTAAGATGCTCGAGTTGACCCCACCCAGCCCACCTCCGGCCACTCACCCGTATCCGGCGCATGGCCGCCACGATCTCCACTCTGCTATTGGGCCTCGGCACATCCAGGCTTCCGACGTACTGTGGGGAGGAAGCAAGCACTCATTGAGAAGAGGGACAGCAAGGGACCCCGGTCACAGAATGTTAGCGGAGGGAAGGAGATCCAGTTAAGCTCCCTATTTTGTGGAGGAGGAAACCGAGAGCCAAAGGGGTGTCTCGTTCGGGGCCTACTTCTAACTTTATAAAAATCAACGCAAGAAACCAATGCTTCCTTTGTCATCCTGCTCCTCATCAGAAATGAGGCCGAGCATGGTGTTCAAGCAGGTTCCTGAATCAGAAAGACTTGGGTGGGATGAATCTCCCACCGCTATCTTTGGGGGGAGGCGCTTGGCCTTTGTCTCAATTTCCTCACCTGTAAAATGGGATTCCAGTAAAGATCAAATGCGAGGAGGTATAAAATGTCTTACACAGATATGCTTTGCTTATATTAAAGCAGACCCCCCCCCCTTCAAAAAAAAAAGGAATATGTGCTTTTTTCAATTAACGGCACTTCATTGAGTTAGCCCTCGATGTTATAGGGACCTCACACACTTGATTAAGTTCCTAACTGGAGGACAGGAACACGCTAATTATGTTTTATTTAAAATTTGAATCTTCTAAAAAAGAAAAAAGAAAACTTAATCTTCTGAAACGTTTCAAAACACAAAATGACATCCAGGTTAATGTTTAATACATGGATACTTCCTCACGGTATACTATTCTAATAATGTAGAAATATGCTGAGCAACATAACCCCCCCCCCCAGCCCGTTGATAGTCTGACATACTCTTTTTGTATGCTGATGGGCACATGTATTCGTAGTCACAAAGGAATTTATTTTACGTAAAAAGGTTCGCTCTTCGCACTGTCCTACAACTTGATTTCTTTTTAACTTTTTTTTTAACTTTATTTTTATTTATTTGGGGGGGGGGCAAGCAGAGGAGGGGCAGAGAGAGAGGGAGACGATCCCAAGCAGGCTCCGCGCTATCGGCACAGAGCCTGACGCGGGGCTCGAACTCACACACCGTAAGATCGTGACCTGAGCCAAAGTCAAGAGTCGGACACTTAACCAACTGAGCCACCCAGGCGCCCCTACTTTTTAACATTAAACACAACTTGGACGTTTTTCTCTGCCAACGCGTACAAGTCAGTCACGTTACGTGTGGTGGCCACCAACCCTACATATGTCACTATTAACAACACTACTTCCATTACGCCCTCATCTATATACCTCCGAGCTCATCCAGAGCTCTGTAGGCGGGGCTTCTACAAGCAGGACTGCTGGACCAAAAGTACAGAAAGATCTTGAGATCATTCCTAAGTAGGATGAAACAAGAAAAGCAGGGGGACGTTTTTAAGCACATGTATTCATTCCTTCACATACACCATCCCATTCCATACTGATATTGGGGTACGCCTTCCCTTTTTTCATTCAAATTATATACAATAGCCTGGGGGATATCCTAGAAATCAACAGCTTCTAAATAACTTAAAAGTCTGCCTGAGCAAAAATGGCATTAAAAGAAGAAGGTAGTCATCCCTGTAAGAAATGCGTTTCCTGTGGTTATATAGGAATAGAAGGTTCTTTCTGAAATTTTAGGGTGAAGGCTAGCCCCCGGAAGCAAGGTTCCAAGAGCTAAAAACTGCCAAAGGTTTCCCCTAGGATTGATCCAGTTTGTGCTAATCCCCTGAGGAGCACAGTCCCAGCAGCCAGTGGTGAGTTGTGAGCCCATTGCATTGTGGGCCCAAGGCGGGCAGCCCCACCACGGCGGGCGGGAAGCCATGTACCTGTTGATAAGGCATCTGGCAACCCACTTGGGTGAATGAGGCCCCCTAGACCTAAGAGTGCGGTCAGATTTAAATATGGATGGCGCTTCTTCCCCCTCCGAGCGCTGCTGGGACCCCGCAGCATCAGGCAACGTGTCCGTGACCTCCACGGCCCAGAGCGGCAGCCCGGGCTTATGACCACCCATCTTCGCAGAGCCCCCAGCCAGGGGCAGTTTCCCCCTCCCTGTCCCAGACCCTGCAGGCCCGAGGGTTCCTTCCCTGAACTCCAAGCAGTCAGACCTCCAGGGGCTCGTGTTCCCTCAGCCGTCACGTGAGAGCCAGGACCTCGAGACCGAGCAAGGCCGCTCGTTACAGGTGAGCCCGGGGACCCGGCCCGTCTTCCCACGCTGATCCCTGCCACACCAGGAGGGCACGCTGCCTGGTGAGATCCACACCTGCGCGTGAACACGAATGCCCAGAGGGGACCGGTCCCCACGTGCCTCCTTCGCTCCATCAGCCACCACCCGTGCACACACCACACACCTTCACACACGTACGGTGCACGCATGCTCACACCCACGTGGTCATCGCACATACTAGCCTCCGACACTCAATTCACACCACGCACGCACTCACTGGTCTGCCTTCCTTCCCAGTCCCACAAAGTCACAAATCCGCCCTCCTGACAATCTGTCCGGAGGAGGGAACCTACGAGAGGTGTAGCTCAGGGTCAAATTCCCCACTACAGATGTCCCTTGGGGTCAAAGAGATGAAAAGGACACGCGAGGTAGGGTTCAAGTCCACATCTAGGCAACACCTAGATATTCACACCAAGAACGTGAGGCAAAAAGCAGAGCTGCAACGCCAAGGAAGCCGGAGAGCGGTCAGGTCAGAAAGCCCATTCCTCGGGGCAAAACCCGACGGCCAAGCGAATACGATGTCCCAGTCTGGCCTCGCAACAACCCGTCTCAGGCACGAACATCACCCCCTCCCCAACGAACTTCAGTCCATCTGAGTATCTTGAGATGGAGAAAGTGTAAGACACGGTCTGAGACCAGTCCCTCCCCCACTGCTGGAGGCGGGTCCTCACATCCGCTCAACTTGCGCTCAACTGCGGTCAAGTTGGCCCTCATATCCATGTAAACGGAAGAGAGGCTTCCCACTCACCTTCGGGAAGTCGGCTCCCAGGCCTGAACCTCATGCACCTGCTGAGCTAACAACCTTTGAAGATCCTCGCTTCCGTCACCTCCTGCAGGGATCAGGCAAAAGTCTACTCCCTGCCTTCAGTCAAAGGCTGACGCACAGTGACGGGTTCTCGGTCAGAAAGGGCATCCCCTTTATCTGCCTCTCCTGCAGGACTCTGGGTGCCACAGGCTCGTTTCCAGAAGGGAAACGTGCCCCAAACGCCGTGCCCCAAACGCCACGCTCACCTCGGCTTCTTCATCTTGACGAACAGCCTCCAGAACGTCTACCAGTCGTTCAAGCCTGAGATCTGGGAGTCATCCCGAACGAGCTTCTCCCTTGGCCACCACAGCCAGTCGGCGCGGCCGACCAGGACCTGCCGGGTCCCTCTCCTCCCACACTCGCCACCTCATCCCCCAAAACCCTTCCCTCCATCTACACAGTGGCTCCTCACGGGTTTCTCCGCTGTTCCCAGGGCCCCTCCAAACCACTCCCACAAGGCGGTCACAGTGCTCACTCTCAGATGCAAACTAGACCGTATTCCTCCCTTAAGACCCTCGGGTGCACCGCCAACTCTGAAGGTGACTGTCAGAGCCCTCGGTGGAGCTTACACTGCCCATGGGCCCGCACGGCACAGCTCCCTCTCACACCACAGGCCTCTCCGTCGTTGGGAAGGGCCCACAACACATCCTACACCCAAGAGCTTCTACACGTGGGCCTTCCCTGTGCACCGATCTACCCTCCCTCTCCAGCCCTCCAACATCCACGGGCCCTGCAGACCTCTGCTCACCTCTACTTCCCTCTGCTGACCACCAGGGAAGGCGGCCCCCTCCGCAACACTCCCGCAATCCCCCCCCCCCACCCCCAGTTCTCTTGCAGAACATCGACACGCGGCTCCATAAGGGACGCCCTCCTCACGGGTTAACCGCGCCTACCTGGCTGGAATCCTCCAAGAATGAGCATATTCGCACCCGCCCCGTGCACTCCCCATGGACAATCACCACACTGAGGAGGGACGGGAGAGGCCTGAGCCCTGGATCCTGACCCGTGTTCCGACATCACAGGCATCAGCCATCCCACCCTGGACAGTCCCTGTGGTGATTCTATCGAGTTACCTATTTTGTGCCGGTACCTGAACTGGACCTAAGCCAGATGCTCTCAGAGTAGCACATGCAATTCCTGGCTTGCCAAGAGATGAAGTACGTGGGGTGCCCGGGGGGCTCAGCCAGCTAAGCATCCGACTCTTGATCTCTGCTCAGGTCACGATCTTGCGGTTTGTGGGTTCGAGCCCCGCGTCAGGCTCTGCACTGACAGCGTGGAGCCTGCTTGGGATTCTCTCTCTCCCTTTCCCTCTGCTCCTCCCCCACTCCCCCTTCCCTCAAAATAAATAAATAAAACTTAAAAAAAAAAACAGATGCCAAATAGAAAAATTAAAAAAAAAAAAAAGGAAGATGAAGTACATCCCACCTTTGCATTGGTGGATTTTTAGTCACCTGGCATTCTGCTGGACTTCTGCCCGCCTTCCAGAAATCCCTGCGGTGAGGCATCTCCTAGGGCTCCTATTCAGAAGAACACCTACCACAGACCTTAAGGGGAGAATAACGGCATTTTAAAATATCCAGGCCTACTTCTTTTTCATTAGCACAAGAAAAAAAAACTAGAAGGAAGATTCAAATTGCAGCGGTACTCAAGATACAAATGACCTGTGTCCAATTTATCTGCAGCTTCATCTCCCAGATAAGGAGGAGTTAGCTGCAAATGAGGTTAATCAGACGGACTTCAGGTATTTTTTTCTTTTGAAGCTTCTGGACAACCTCAGCGACGTGCTAGATTAATACCTCATGAAATCACTTTCATTTTCTTGCTTCCGCTTCCCAGAGATGAACTCCTGGAGACACTGATAAACTGCACCGTAGCCATGTCTCCCGGTGACGTGCATGAATCACGAGGCTAAAAGGCAGCAAGACTTAACAGTCACCCATGGAACTTGCTAGACTTTCTGCCATCACGTTCCTCAGGAACTCCCTTTATTTACAAGGTTTCCGTCAACTGTTTCCAGAGACCAACCCCCCCCACCCAAAAAAAAAGGAGAAAGACAGAAAGACAGACAGACAGACAGACAGATAGATAGATAGAGGAGTCAAAAATATTTATAAAAATAAAAAAACGTATCAGATGATTCTGCTTCTGATAATGTTGGAGGAACTATATCACCGGACTAGGCCTCCAACAAGCAATAAATAGGAAGTCTGGAAAAGATTATTTAAAAAAAAAACAACTTTGCAGAGAATGTACAAAGAGTGAACCGTAATATAAACTGGGACGTTAGTTAATAATAACGAATCAATATTGACTCAGTCATAACAAACGCACCACCCGATGCAAGGTGCTAACAGGGGAAGCTATGTGTGTATGGGGACGGCTGGGGGTGGGGGGTGGGGAACAGTAGGGGTATATGGGAATTCTGTCCTTGCCACCCAATTTTTCTGTAACCCTAAAACATCAAGTCTGTTGGTTGAAATAATAAAAATAACTTTGAAGGCACTGGACAAGAACAGGCAGGGCTTAGCAGGGAATCGTCCCTGAAAGAAGGCCACTGCCCTCAGTGACGCTTGGTTTGTGCTGTCTCCCACCCAGTGGTACAAAGTGCAAACACGGGGCCAGGGAGCTGGAGGTCAGGCCCAGAGACCCAGTCAGACAGCCTGGGGGGTCCGGACACCAGAGTTGCAATAGCCTGAGGAACCGGACGGTGGGGGCAGAAATCCCCAGCAGAAGGGGGTCGTAGAGGGGGCTCCCAAATCGTGTCAACCCCACCCAGGCCCGTAGACGACTTCCAAACTATACATTTGCGAAGCAGATTCCAAGGAGCCCAGGAGAAGGGGGCAGGGGCCCACCCCAGGAGCGGCAGATTGAGGATTTAAGACCAGCCACGTTAACCATCATGAAGAACAAATTCAACACTCTTCGGAAGAGAATAGCAGAATGTTGTGTCACAGGGCTGTTAAAACCCTACTGACTGACCAGTGCAGGCAAGGCCATGGGCAAAGGCCACAGGGCCACGTTTTCCCGGCGCAAAAGGACAAGGGCCCCCATAAAGGGGCACCATGCAAAGGTCCCTAGACTCTGCCTTCCCGGTGCTCCTCTTCTCTCTGAAGGCCACTCGGACAGCCCCAGCCCACAGCAAAGACCATGTGGGATTCGGGAGGAAGCCCCTCCTGTCCCAGAAAAGGACAAAGGACCCGCGTAAGGCAGGTCCAAACCCCCCTGCCTGCATCTGTGCTAACTCACTCCTTCCAGGTCCAAACGCAGCCTGGCTTCTATTCTGCCACCCTGCCCACCCCTTCTCGTATCCCCCACCAGTGTCCTGGCCACACTGTGTCCTCTCCTCGGACACACGCACGAGCAGTGTCATATCCTGCTGGAATCCAGCAAGCCCCAGTGGGGGGCCCATCTCAACTAGTCCCTTAACCAATCCTGCCCCGATTACCTTCTAAAAACTCAGAGTCGTAGAGGCAGAGGGTATCAAATCCAAAAGGGACCTTAGGAGTCACGTCCTAGGAGGACGTGACCAAACAGCAGTCAGAGAGGCCGGGTATCCTGCCAACACCTCCTACACGTCCACCATCACGACCCACCTACGTTGTCCTTTTTCCCATCACCCTCTGGTTTCTGTCCCAGCACTTCCCATGGTCTGCAGGTGTGAGGTGTGCCTCCTTCACGGGGTCCCCCTCTGCCTTCCCCGGGACCTTGCCCTCCCCGCGTCCGCATCCCCAGCCCTTGGAAGAGGGCCTGGGAGACAAAGGCCCGAGCATCTGCGGAATGAATGAGGGGGCCACCTGTCCGAGACCCAGTGTATGGCAGCAATGGGGCCAAGAAGCCCACTCTCCCGCCACCGCCCCAACGGGAAAGGTTCTCCCAAGCCTCAGAAACTGCCCTTGGTGCACAGCTGAGCGTCCTGCTGAGCGGGATTATGAATGTGACCTGGGTGAAAGTTCTCGCCTCATTTAGCATCGAACAAAGCAGCATTAACTGCAGGCAGCAGCGGCCCCAGATTCCAGGGCACACACTCAGCCAATGACCTTCCCCCCACCCCCCCCCCAGATGCTCTGGGGGAGGGGAAGGAAAACGTGGCCTCAGGGCGGCACACTCCCCCTTTCTGAGGCCGGTTCTGTGTTCTCTGTGTTCTCCAGGTGCCGAGGTGTGCGGGTGGGGGCAGGGGGGGCTTAGAAGGACCCGTATGGACATTTAGCAGCTCAGGGCAGGTTACCCGCACCCCCTCCTCGCCCTATACACTCACACCACCAGAAAAGCTTCCAAGATGCTTGAAATGCAGCTGCATTTATTTGTAGTCTAAGAGGAAAGAGGCATTTATATTTCTTCCCCTCTCTCCCAGCCCATCCAAAAAAGGAAGTACTATTTGAGGGCCATCTGATGGGACTGTGTCACTATTGATCAGGGGCTCAGCGGGGGCCGATGAATGTGCCGGAGATCACAGCAGAATCCTTCCTGCTCAACATGAAGGGGCTGGGTGCAAAAGAATTGTGGTGAGTCGTCTTTATGCTAATGCCATGTGACTCTCTACAAGGGACAGAGGGTAGGACTGAACCATCCAGCACACCCGCCCGTGGAGAACATGGGTTCTGTGGGTTCTTTTAGTCCATTAGCAAAAGCTCAGATGGGTTGGCCTGATTATTTCTCTTTATTATGAGGATCTGAGAGATCTAGCAAAGGGGAGAGAAAAAGCAGGAAGGCAGGAAAAAAAAAAAAAAAAACGTTCTGGTCTTTCAACTATCAGTTCCCAAATGAAAGCCTGAGCTCTGGCTCGCATCACAGAGGCAGGCATGTGGGAGAGGCCAGGAAGGCACTTTCTGCCCTGCCCATCTGGGAGGCTTACTTGCCCAGTGGGTTACTTCTCCTCTGGGGGGGCGGCGGACAAGGGGAAACAGGCAAAGAGAAAAACACTGACCAAGGCTACGTGGTACTTAAGTCGTCACCTGTACATCAACCAGGTAAACCAGCGCTGGAGAGATGGACAAAGAACACCACGAAATCAGAGGGAAGGCAGACCGCAATGACCGGGCGTTAAGTGGCCACAAAGGTCATTTGATCCAAATCTTCATTTTACAGAGGGCAAAACGGAGGCTCAGAGAGAACCGAATCACAGCGGCGGGATCAGAACCAAAGTGGGTCTTCCCTACCCCACACCGCCAGCCTGATACAGCAGCAATGAGGGCGAACCGGGGCCGATGCCCTACTCAGGGCTGCTTCACTACATTAACCTTGGATGGAGGTGGATGAGAGGGCCTGTGCACCAGCACCTGAATGGTCGTCAGCTCAAAAACAAACCAGTCGACAGAGGCAGGGCACCAAGATCTGCAGTAAAAGGACAAGGGCTCACTCTCTGATTCATCAAAAGATTTAGGGGATGGAACTATAGAAAAAGAGAAGACCCCCCCCCCCGCCCCCCAGGGGTCCCCTAATTCTTCACATCAAGAACGAAGGCATTTGCCTTGGGGCAGCAACATTCTCTACCAGCCGAACTCTAAGTACTTAACCTCTCCAAGCCTCAGTTTCCTCCTTGGAATACAGCTAGTATCTGGACTGCCTCAAGGTCAGGGTTGTCCTAGAATCCAAATTAGATAATGCAGATAAAAGTTCCAGAGCTTCTAAAATACCACATAATCATAAAGAGGATATTCCTTGTATCATTATGTTCCTGCTTTATGGGCCAACAAGACCTTGAGGATACAGAATTTGTAGCTTTACAATAATCGCCTCTTGGATTCTCACAGACCAATGACCGGACAAAGCAAGGTGATCCAAAATGCCATGGGGTCAGTGGAAGGCGGAGTCAAGAATTCAGTCCAATGGTCAAGCAGGAGTGAGGAGGGAAGGGGTGAACCCTGGAGCAGAGAGTGTGCCCGGGCCGCAAGGACCAGCCCACACCAGTAATGGCCATCACACTGCTCAGAGACTCACGGGGGGGGGGGGGGGGGGGTGCAGTTGGGGTGAACACCCTGCCACTTTTCCTTCCTGACTGAATGAGCTGTGACCAGGAACAGCACCTCCCCACCAAGAGCTGGGGGTGCAGGATCATTAACCCAGTCACTTATCAGTATCACCGAATGAAACCCCACAACCAAGTAATATTTCCAGATCACTGGCTGGTACCCCATTAAAATACCCAACTCTTCTCTACGTTGGACTGTTTTGAGTAGGACCTCCCTACAATGCATTATACTCTGCCCTAACAAATGAGATTCTGTAAACGAGCACTCAATGCGTTTCTTCAGGATTCAAAATATATAAACATTATACAAGTCATTTAGTGTACAAGCTCTAAAGCAATGAGAAATGGCTCCAGACTACTATTATGCCTTCTGAGTCCTTGAGGCTGATTTTAGAATTTAGTGCTTCCTACACTGTTAGTGGCAAGGATGATAACAACAGGCTATCAATATGCTTCTGCCTTTAACAATTACTGCCCCCAATCTTCAAAAAAGTACTAGCAATACAAACCCAGCAACTTATAAAATGGATTATACACAGTGCCCAAGTGTGATTTATCCCAAGAATGTAAGGTTGGTTGAACATAGAACAGTTAATAGACCATTTAATAAAATAAAGATCAAAGACCATTTGATCAACACAATTGACAAGAGGTATTTGATAAAATCCAACACCCTTTCATGATGAAAATACTCAACCAACTATGAATGGTAGGAAACTTCTTCCATCTAACAAAGGGTGATAAACCAACAAATGAACCCACAGCTACTATCCTACTAAATGGTGAAAGGCTGAATGTTTTTCCCCTAAGATCAGGACCATGTCAAGGAGGTCTGTCCTCATCACTTCTATTCAACACGGATCTGGAAGTCCTAGCCAGGCAATTTGGCAAGAAAAGTAATAAAAGGCATCCAAGTTGGAAAAGCAGCCACCAAACTATCTCCATTCATAGATGACATGATCTTGTATATAAAACATCCCAAGGAATACACACACACTATCAAAATCAATGAATGAGTTAAAAATGAAATTAGGAAAACTCCATTTACAATAGCATCCAAAGAAATACTTAGTAATTAATTTAACAAAAGAAGCATAAGACATGTACCTTGAAGATTATAAAACAATACTGCAAAATTCAAAAAGACCTAAATCAGCAGGAAGACTGCTCATGTTCATGGATTGGAAGACTTAAGATAGAAATGCTCCCCAACTAAAAAAAAAAAAAAAAAAAAAAAAAAAGAAATGCTCCCCAACTGATCTACAAATTCAATGCAATCTCCATTAAAATCTATAACCTGTTTATAAACTGGCACTTCCACTATCAAACGTGTGGGTTTTCCACACCAAGTAATTCTCCAGTTCTCTGCAAACACCAACTGGGTATCCTACAATTTAATTCAATTCTGACGCTCACTACCCAGAGTTTGCACATACCCAACCTGTTAAGAGCTCAACTCCACAAAACTGCCCCCCCACTTCAGAGGCTGGTCAAAAATCCCGAGCCTCCCATACTTCTGACCAACCACCCATAACTCAGGGATTCCCATGATCACCTCACAGGTTCCATAATTTGCCTTTATCAGCTCACAGAACTCAGGGAAACATTTTACTTACTATGACCAAATTATTATAAAGGATGCAAATGAACAGCCAGATAAAGAAGTACACAGGTATGTGGGAAGGGACACAGAGCTCTAGTGAGACTCTCCAGGAAGGCCACCCAACACCTCAAGGTGCTCACCAACTTAGAAGCTCTCCAAATCCACTGTTTAGGGTTTTTATGGAGGTTCCACCACACAGGCATAAGTCACTGGTCACTGAGACTGAATTCAGTCTCCAGTCCCTCTGCCTTCCTGTAAGGTTCAAAGTCCCAACCTTCCAGTTACATGGTTGGTGTCTCTCTCACAACCATCCCCCATGCTGAAGTTACTAGGGACCCACCAAGAGTCACCTCATTAACATCAGCTCAAGATAAGGTACAAAGAGGCTTCTTATGAAAAACAAAAGATGTTCCGCTCACTCTTATCATTCAGGAAATTCTAAGGGTTTTTAAGGAACTCTGTGCCAGGAACTAGAGACCAAATACATATTGATTGCATTACAGTATCACAAAATCCCATTGGTCTTTCTTGCAGAAACTGACAAGTCCATCCTAGAATTCATGTGGAAATCCAAGGGACCCAGAATAGCCAAAACAATCTTGGAAAAGAAGGTCGTAGGACTCAGACTTCCCAATTTCAAAAATCACTGCATAACTACAGTCATCAATATAGTGTGGACTGGCATAAAGCTAGACATATAAATCAATGGAGTAAAATTGAGAGTCCAGAAATAAATCCTTGAATTTATGGCCAACTGATTGCTGACAAGCATGCCAAGACAATTCATTGGAGAAAAAGTGGTCTTCTCAACAGTGGTGCTGGGACAACTAAATATCCACATGGAAAAGAATGAACTCGGGACGCCTACTACACATTATTATGTAAAATTAACTCAAAATGTATCATACATCTAAGAGTTAAAACTATAAAATTCTTAGAACATAGTAAATCTTCATGACCTTAGATCAGGCAATGGTTTCTTAGGATAAACAAAAGCACAAACCGGAGGAAAATAAATTGGACTTAATCAAAATTAACAACACTTTCGCTTCAGGGCGCCTGGGTGGCCCAGCCGGTTGAGCATCCAACTCTTGATGTTGGCTCAGGTCACGATCCCAGCATTGAGGGATCAAGCCGCACGTTGGGATCTGTGCTGAGTGTGGAGCCTACTTGGGATTCTCTCTCTCCCCCTCTGCCCCTCTCCCCCACTCACACCCTGATGGATGGATAGGTAGGTAGGTAGGTAGATAGATAAAACACTTGTGCTTCAAAGGATATCAAGAAAGTCAAGGGACAGCTCATGCAATGGGAAAAATATTTATAAGTCATATCTGATAAGGGACTTTCATCCAGAATATAACTCTTACAAGTCAACAATAAACGACAAACAATCTACACAAACAATGAGCAAAGAAGGGGAGCTTGGGTGGCTCAGTTGGTTGAGTGGCCGACTCTTGACTTTGGCTCGGGTCATGATCTCACAGTTCATGTGTTCGAGCCCCATGTCGCACTCTGTGCTCACAGCGCAGAGCCTGCTACAGATCCTTTGTCTCCCTCTCTCTGCTCCTCCAGCGCACACGCTCTCTCTCAAAAATAAATAAATGTTAAAAAACAAAAAGGAGCAAAGGATATGAACAGACACTTCTCCCAAAAAGATCAATGGCCAATAATCACATGAAAAAAATGCCTCATCATTAGTCATCAGAGAAACGTAGATCAAAACTACAATGAGATACACTTCACACCCACTAGGATGGCTAAAGGAAGACCGATGATAACGAGTATTGATGAGGCGATGGAGAAATTAGGATCTTCATACATTGCTGTTAAAAAAACAAAACAAAACGGTGCAACCACTTTCTCAAGAAGTTATACGGAGTTAACATATGAACCAGCAATCCCACTGCTAGGTATGCACCCCCCTCCCCCGCCAAAAAAAAAAAAAAAAAAAAATGAAGACGTAAGGCCACACAAATACTTGTGCATGAACGCTCATAGCCACATTATGCATGATAGCCCCAAAATGGAAACGACCCAAGTGTCTACCAATGGAGGGATGTGCAAAGAAAACGTATTGTTATTCGGCAGTAAAAAGCACTGGGGTACGGACACATGCTACCTCACGGATGAACTTCAGCATCATGCCGGGTGGAAGCAGCTAGTCACCAAAGACTACACCTTATAGGAAACGTCCAGAACAGGCAAATCCATAGAAACAGGAAGTAGGTAAGCAGCTGCCAGGAATCGGGAGATTAGGAGCGATAGGGTCCTTTGGGCGGGATACAAATGGTCTGCAATTCGATAGTGGTGGCATTTGTGCTACAAGGTGATTATTCTAAAAACCACTGAATTGTACGGTTAAAATTCACATACCATAAAACTCACCTCATCTTCTCAGTAAAGCTGTGATCTTAAAAACCCACACACGAAAAATAACCGTCCTTCTTTTGATTTGCTGTGGACAAGAAAGTGGAATTACAACCAAAATGGGTTCTGAGTGAGCCTCTGAAGTGCTCTCTTTAAGGCAAGGCCATGACCCTCAACATCCACTCTGGCTGCCCAAACGCTCGTCCGTGCGAGTCCACACTGCTGGCTGTCATCTAGCTGCTTAAATTCACCAGATAAAGCATTCCAAGGGAAAAAAAATGAGCTATAACTGTACTGAATTTTAGTGCTAGTTCTAGAAGATATATCTCCCTCCCCCAAAGAATACGCATTTTTCCACACTGTAAGAGTATAGCAATCTCATTTCACATTCCGACTCTCCAATGCAATAAAATGAAACAGAAGCTCACAAAATAGATTATTTCTGTATCACGCTGAACCTTCTAAAGCAAAGAGTCCAAACACCATGACATTTCTGGGACTGTCTGGGTGAACCAGGCACACAAGGGCGATCCCAAAACACAAACAGTGCTCATCTTCTAGGCAGGAATAGATTCTTAAAGACACGCCAAGAAAAAAGATAAACTAACGTATCCTACGTTTTGCAGCTTAGAAATTTCAACGTTCAAGACCATGAGTGAAAGGGGGAAAAAAAAAAGAAAAGGTCAGGCCACAGTGAGACTAAGGAAAGGAAGTAGATTTCAGGGTTGGGAGGGACAGTAAATACAGATCATGTTGCCTGACCCCCCACGCAATTTTAATCTCTTCTGTAGGTGCCCGCCACATCGTCAACCAGCAATGCTTAAATACTACCCCCGATGAAGAGATCACTCCCTCAGACGACAGCTGCTAGAAAGTTCTCCCTTTTATGGAAGGCTAACATTGGTCTCTATAAAGACTCAGACTCCAGAGGCGCCTGGGTGGCTCAGTCAGTTGAGCATCTGACTCTTGATTTCGGCTCAGGTCATGATCTCACGGTTTGTGAGTTCGAGCCCCCACATCGGGCTCCGCACTGATGGGGCAGAGCCTGCTTCCGATTCTTGCTCTCTCTCCCTCTCTCTCTGCCCCTCACGGGCGTGCGTGCTCGCTTTCTCTCTCTCTCTCAAAATAAACAAGCTTAAAAAAAAACCAAAAAGATTCAGACTCTACTCTGTCCTCAAGATGTTTCTCATCACCCGGCAGCCATGGGCCTGCTCTTGTATACATTAGAGCTCTTCTCCTCTTTCAAGCTCAAGTTATGGGTAAGGCCTCCCCACCCTCCTCAATAAGGGGTCTCAGGTGCTACCAGCACCACCATGGGTGCCCTCTGGCAGGCTTAGGCTGAGGAGGGGCAGTCTAGATCAGAATAAAGCAAGGAACAACAAAGTGAGAAGGGAGGGACACCAGAGGCGCCGGGAAGGCCAGCTGCCCCAAGAGGCTACGCTTTCACCCCGACGCCACCCGAACCCTGAGCAGCAGAAGCTCCAGAACTCCAGCAGACGCCTGAGCCGCTCCGCTCTGGGCTCAGCCACGAGGCTGCACTGGTCTCTAATCCGTGTGCAACGGAGGCCACGGATACCGGTTCCTTTTTCCCCCACAAGAGCTGAGAAAACAAAAGGCTCGTGCGCTCCATCTCTGAAAGGAAAACTAACGCAGAGACAGACCAGTTATTGATAAGAACAAGGGAGGCAAAGCTGGTCTCTAGTGACCTTTTACTCTTCATTCCCGATCCCTTTCCTCACCTTTCCAGGTACCCTGTATCCGGCCCTCCTTCCAGGGCAGCAGCCGTTCTGTCCGCGATCTCCTTGCCCCCTTCCCCTGTCCCCACCAAAACCCCACTGTCCTGGGTTCCAAGTCCCTCTCCCCACTCCACACACAGCCAGCTAATTAGATACACCAACCCGTGGTAGGACAACACTGGTGCCAATGGCCGGACTAATGAGCCTGCCTTCCTAGCATCTCACGGAAACCCAACATCCTCAGCAGCTATTCGCTGGCCAGAGTTCCCAGCACGGAGCATCAGACCATACAGTGGCTATTTGGGGACCGAGATGCCTTTTCACCAGCCCCTTCAAATCACGACATGGAAGCTTCCATGTTTTCCACCCAAAGACAAGCAGAGCCTCTGCACAGAGAATTACAGAGGCTGGGATCAAGGACTGGTCAGGGAGGGAGCAAGGTACAGCAGAAAGAACCTGGACTTTCGAGTCAGATCTGGATTAAAATCAGCTGCGGCTTCTTCTTCTACAAAACAGGATGAAGTCTACCCTCCTTACAGAGCCACAATCAATGAGATAGGGGCGCCTGGGGGGCTCAGTGGGTTGAGCGTCCAACTTCGGCTCAGGTCATGATCTCACGGTTCGTGGGCTGGAGCCCTGCGTCGGGCTCTGTGCTGACAGCTCGGAGCCTAGAGCCTGCTTCGGATTCTGTGTCTCCCTCTCTCTCTGCCCCTCCCCTGCTCATGCTGTCTCTCAAAAATAAATAAATGTAAAAAAAAAAAAAATTCAATGAGATTAACGCACATAAAGTGCTCGCTTCATACATCTTTTCAGCTCTCTAGGTTAGCTCTCCCCGTTGTACTTGGTTCATTCATCAGTCATGAGTTCTGTTTGATTCTTAAGATTAACTGTGCCCTCCCTAACTAGACTGGAATAACTAGGAGCCGCTGTTGTCATCAACACCATTTCTGAATACCTGGCACAAAGCCTGGCCCATCAAACAAATGAACAAACACGCGGCAGCTTTTCCTGTGAAGCAAAATCTTCCAGATGTTGTTCTCTTACCTCCCTTTAGGCAATCCCAGACTGCCAGCCTGCATCTAATGACCCAGCTTCCCGTGGTGATCACCCAACAGTCCTCCTAGCAGAGTAATTAATCACCACCACCACCCACCGCACAGCAAATACTTTTGCAATGACTTTTCAGATACGGTCATCCAGGTAACCTAAAGGAGGCAGGAAGTCTAGGAAATCAAAAGTCATAGTAACAAGTCCTCTTACCAAATGGCAGAGGGTAAGCCGCAGAGATAATCAAGAAGTCTAATCAAAGAGAAGAGCCCAAAAGGGTAGCCAGTGAGAGGAGGCAGAAACGAGGAGAACACCTGGACTGTGAAGACAGTTTCCCAGAGAGAAGAAAGGACAGAAGTGAAGCATAAGCACAGGAGGGCACCTCCAAAGGCTTTCACCCCCACCTCTTGTTTTACTCCGACAGGGCAGGACACAGGTGTCCGATGATCAAGTGCTTTGCTCTAAGTTACCCAGTTAGAGTCAAGATGGGACTACGACCCGGGTGTCCCGGCCTCCAAGTCAATGCTCTAAAAACAGCATGACAGAATTGAATCAAAAGACTGGGCAGTCCCAGTCGCAGCTAAACTGGTCTACAAAGAGGAGCCAGCTGGTCAACCTCCTTGCATCTCGTCTTCTTCACGGGAAATGGAACTTTATCAAGGGGAGTAAACGAGACTATGTAAGAGCATACAGTAGCCTATCAGAGAGCTCCAGGCCTTTATTAAAAAGTTAAAGAGAACTTTTTATCTGCCAAAGATCAGGGAGCAAGAAGAAGAGATTGTAAGGGGGGGGGGGGGGAGTGGGTTATAATAATAATAAGGAATGACCAAGCTCTATCCTAACAAAGAACTAGGTTTGGAAGGTATTGTCTGGAGAACCTTGAATGAATACAAGAGGAATCAGGTTACAGAAAAGGAAGTGGTCTGGGACAGGGACAGAAGGGGCTGCAGGCAAAGGTCCCTCTGGGACCTGGAGAAAAGCTTTAGAAAACAAAAGACTGCCAAACCAGGCCTAAAGCTGAACTTCAAATCACACTCTTTGCCTCCCATTCTGAGATGCCAACAAAGCACAGCCAGTGTCTAGATTTTTAAGGAGAAATGGGTATTTTAAGTAAAGATTTTTGTGGAGAGGTGGAAAAGAGCCACGTTATGTAGCACAGAGCTAACTAAAACCCGTTGGCTGTCCTTGTTAGCGGTCTACCGGATCCTTGTGGTTCTGGGAGATTCAGAGAAGAGAACACTTAGGGAGGGGAGGAGCCAAAAGCCAGCATGCGTGGAGAGGGAGCCACCGGGGAGAGGACCCTCATCCACAAGGAGCCTTCCCACCAGATGGTCGCCCGTCATGAACCATGAAGTTCCTGGAGCATGAAGGGCAGGGCGGAGGATGGGAAGGGGAGGCCAACCAGGTGACCAGCCATCTCCATTTATCTAGAGATATCCTCGTTTTTACTTTTTTTTAAATATTTATATTTGAGAGAGAGCGCACGTGCACAAGCAGGGGAGGGTTAGAGAGACAGGGGGAGATAGAATCCAAAGCAGGCTCCAGGCTCCAAACTGTCAGCACAGAGCCCGACACTGGGCTCAAACTCACGAGCTGTGAGATCATGTCCTGAGCTGGAGTTGGATGCTTAACTGACTGAGCCACCCAGGTGCCCTTACAGCTGTCCTGGGTTTTAGCACTGAAAATTCCACATCAGAGAAATCCCCATTCCAGGGTAAACCTGTCCTGGTTGGTCACCCCAGGCACGTGTCCCCTTTCCCCCTCTATCCTGGTTTGCCCAGCAAGATGGTGAAACACTCCTGACCTAGCAGGAGTACTTCAGGTGTCATTAGCCTTACCAGCTAAGCACACCAACTCTCCCAGAGAATGGCCTTCTTGCTGCCTCAGCTCCTGGAAAAAGTTATAGCAAAGGAAGGAAGAATGAAGAGCAAAGATCAGCCCCTTGGGGTGTCTCCCGGACCCCAGACCCCCCATCTTGCCAGAGGTACAGGGATGTCCTCTGAGAAGTAGTACTCAGCCCCACCAGCTTCTTCCTCTGTCATCTGCCCGGGATGGACTGGTGGGGGGAGGGGGGTGCAAATGAACAAAATAAAATGCTCAAGAGTATAACGATTAATAACCACATTAATATCGGGGCGCCTGGGTGGCTCAGTCAGTTAAGCGTCCGACTTTGGCTCAGGTCATGATCTCACGGTTCAAGAGTGGGAGCCCCGCAACAGGCTCTGTGCTGATGGCTCAGAGCCTGGAGCCTGCTTCAGATTCTGTGTCTCCCTCTCTCTGCCCCTCCCCCACTTGCGCTCTATCTCTCTCTCAAAAATAAATTAACAAAAAAAATTTTTTTTAACTCTATTAAAAAAATGACCACAATATCAATGTACACGTTTCTGTACAAACCCCAAGAACTGCAAACTCCTCACCCACTATGACCACAGTTTCATCCTCTTGGGCCACTCTTCCCACGCTTACAAAACCAAACCAAAGAAAAACCATGTGCCCCGTCACCACCACCACCCCACTACCCAACAGAAAGGTGCACTGATTTCTCTGGGCTTCAGCCTCCCTAAACAGGGGTCAGAACACCTGTTCTTCCCACCCCTTAGCGGGCAGAGAGTGTTTGTGAGGCTCGATGGAGCGATCGATGGGAACAGATTTTGCAAATCATGAAGCTCTGCAAGAGCGGATATTATTTTCAATGTTTGTTTTTGAGAGCGAGCGAGCGAGCATGTGCATAAGCAGGGAAGGGGCAGAGAGAGAGAGAGAGAGAGAGAGAGAGAGAGAGAGAGAATCCCTAGCAGGCTCCGTACTGTCAGCGCAGAGCCCGACGCAGGGCTCGAACTCAAACTCACAAACCGTGAGACCGCATCCGGCACCAAAACCGAGAGTCTGACGCTTAACCGACTGAGCCACCCAAGCGCCCCAAGACGTGAAGTTATTATAGGGGCTCCTGGGTGGCTCAGTTAAGCATCCGACTCTTGATCTCAGCTCAGGCTTCGATCTCGGGGGTCTTCAAGCCCCGCGTTGGGCTCTGTGCTGGGTACGAAGCCTACTCGAGAAAAAACAGTGAGGGGAGGGGGCGGGGCAAAAATCTTAAAAGGTGATATTATTGCGATAGAGTGGAAATGTGGCACCGGCTCCCCGCCTGCAAAGATGGGGAGCAGGAGGTACAATCAAAGGGAGAAGGGAGGGTGGAGCCAAACCAAAGCACCAGCCTTTCTGGGCGGGGGGACCACAGACTCTCCCTTTCTACAGCCCTACCTGCTCCCAGGACGCAGAGCAATGTGCTCCAGTCGGGGGGCTGCCCTCAGTCGCCACCTCTCTCCTGCAAAGGGAGAAGCAGAGCCATTCTCCAGATGCTATGGCGCAAGACTGGAACCGTAAAGATCACCGGACTGGTTAGCACTATCGGTTTCCACTTTGGGATAGCTCAGAGGCGGCCCGGCATTGAGTGAGCCTCAATTTCTTCATCTGAAAACGGAGATGATACTTCAGTGAAGGGCTTAACGTGAAAAATAAGACATGTAAAGTACAGGGTGTACCTCACTACATGGGAAGTCTTCCGCGAAGAGCTTTGAATTCAAAGGAAAGGCTTCGGACATATCCGTGCCCTTCGGTTGCTGAAAACACACAGCTTGATGGCATTACCTAACCCCCTTCGCGAGATCTTGTGAGTTCTGGCCAATACAATGTGAATAGAAGTGATGCTCACCACCACCAAATCTGGTTATTAAAAAAGATTCCCACGGGACATCCTTGCTGTCTTTCCCATTCAAGGAGGATAAACTAGATGCAAAGGGTCTGGGTCTGCAAGGAACTAAGGACTGTGCGGTGAGAAGTGACAAATACTGACCGATGGAAGTCACTGAGATTCGGGTGTATGGTAACCAGCCTCTGAGATGGCTCTAGATGATTCGTTTCCTGGTATGCACACCCCAGTGTAGTTCCCTCCAAGCGTGAATAGGCTGATCTGAGGAACCAGTAAGATGTTACAGAAATGACAGAGTATGAATTCTGTAGTTGGGTTTTTAGAGTAAAGCTTTTCCCCCTCTCTGTTCACTTCCTCTGGGCAAAGCCTACCGCCATGTCCTGGAGCGACCTGAGCAGCTCTACGGGCAGATCCGTGAGGCCACAGCCAGCTCCCATCTGCCAGCCATTCAAGTGCACCATCTTGGAACTTGATTCTCCAGTCCCATCAAGTCTTCAGATGACTGCAATCTCCGAAGCGCCTTGGAACAAGAGCCCCCAGCTAAGCTGTTCCCGCAAACTTGACCCACAGAAACTATGTGATGTCATAAATGATTATGGTTGTTTCTGGGAGTTAAATTTTGAGGTAACTGGCAACTAATACACAATACATTTGTTACGTTAGCTGGAGTTATTTAACAAATCAATGTATTATGTATCCAAAGAAACTGTCCAATGCATTCTGTTCCTTCAGGTTATTTAATGTGAGGGACAGACAGCGGGCTCCCCTGACCACACCACTTGCACAGTTTCTCACTCACAGATACAGATATGCTTACACACACGCTCCAAGCCAATCCACAGCTGTTGTAACTTTCAGTTAAGGAGGGTGTTCTGTCTATGATTTATGGACGGAGAGGAGCTTGAGTAACCCCAGGAGAAATGCCAGCTTGCGTATCTAACACGATAGTAAGACGGAATCGTGTGTGTATGCAAGCACATGTGCGTGTGTTAAGGCACAGGACAGATGTCAAGCAATCGCGGTAGAGAGAAGGCATCGGGTTTTGATTAATGGGACAGCAGAACGGGAGGCAGGCAACTGAACAGGCTGAAGAATGGGGTTAGAAAACAAGGAGAAAGGGCGGAAAAGGGTCCCCACACACAGACTTCTAGAAAGAAGAGAGAGCTCTGCAGTTTATCTCTAGGGCCTCTGTGTCCCTGGACTGCCTCATCTTTAAAGAAAACACAGCAACCCACCATGCTGCCCGCCCCCCCACCCCCCACCCCCCGCCGAGAGCACTCCTAGAAACTACGGTGATGGGTACCATCAAATCAGATCAATAGATATAAAAGCATCCGGAAACACACGCCAACCCAAATCCAGTTAAATTGCATGCAAATGGCAAATCAATAGCCTTGCAGAAGCACGGAGGGACAGACACATGGCTCTGGGGGTAGCAGGAGTGGCCCAGAATTTGAATGTACACAACAGTGTGGCTGAGAGGCTGAAATTGACCAAGACGAGATAGATGGATAGGAAATGTCGGGAGGCGGTTCTGCCGTAGGAGGCGGTGGTGTCCAAGTGCCAACCGTGCCTTGCCTCCTAACTGGGGGTGGGGAGAGCATCTATACGTGACAAAGTCAAAGAAGTGAAGGAAGATGGCACTCCAACGCTCAGCTTCCACCTGTATCACCAGGAACAAGGGCCCTGAGGACTCAGGGTAGGGGCGAGATTCAAAGACCAAGTCCCAAGACGCCCAGGATCTCCAAATCCTCGTACGCTTCCCCACGCGTCCCCCAGGAAGCTGGGACCTGCTGCACTGTGACCTGCGCTCTGGCTGGCCTGACGCAACCTGCCGCTTCCACAAGTCCCGGGGCGTGTTTAGGAGGGCAGCACCCGTCCCGCAAAGGCCAAGAGGCACTTCTGTCTGCTCAAAGGCAGCTCCCTTCATGCCAGCTGAGAAGCAATTAAAGACAAACGCTATGGTTCTGCCACCAACTTGTCTCCTGAACTTTGGCAAGCCACCCAACATGAGATTGCCCACCGGCGAAAGGTAAGGCATGCACCCACCTCCACAGCATGGGGCGGGGCGAGGGACAGAATATCTCCAGAAGGCAGTGGGAAAATGAGAGCGTGAGCCCAGGGTGCCATACCAGGAAAACAGAATCTGAGGTTCTAATTTGACATTTTCATTTCAAAATCTGCAGTGGATTCCACTTTGCAGTAGGAGGGAGTAATTCACAAGACTGAAGCTCCATAAGGAGGAGGACACGATCTTGCATTTGTTTTCATATCCAGCCCAGAATTAGAAGAGGTTAGATAAAAGAGCAAGGGGGCGGGGGTGGGGGGTCACGAGCCCAGATTTCTATAATTAAGTACTTGGTTGAATCAACACCGTAACTCTTTAAAGTATTAAAAGTATGAAGGGTCCCCGTCTGGTTGGCTTTCCACGTACAATTTTCCTGCCCTGGAACTCTTTCTTTTCTCTTAAATCTCTTCACGTTCCACCCTCTTCACGACGTGGTTTGATCTCATTTTCTTCCCTACACAACGTTCTCCAACCCCCTCCAGCCCACAGCAGAATCTCCACTTCTGACGAGGTTTGCAGCATTTGTTGAAACCGATTGTCACAGTACTAACCTGGGTTGTTTTAATGTTCTCACTTGCTCATATAACAGTTTTTTTTTTTAATGTTTATTTATTTTTTGAGAGACAGAGTGAGACAGAGTGTGAGTGGGGGAGGGTCAGAGAGAGGGAGACACAGAATCCGAAGCAGGCTCCAGGCTCTGAGCTGTCAGCACAGAGCCCCACACGGGGCTTGAACTCACGGACCGCGAGATCATGACCTGAGCTGAAGTTGGATGTCCAACCGACTGAGCCACCCAGGTGCCCCTCATATAACAGTTCTCACTAGACTCCCAAAATCTCAGCATCCTAGATTGCATTGTGTGCCTAAATCGCGCCCCCTACGACACTTAATCACATATACACAGGCAGGCAAGTATAGAAGTTTTCAAATTAAAACAAAAAAAAAACGTTTGGAGTTCCCACCTCAAAAGTCAATTCATAATATTCCATTTCCTAAACAAATTTAAGGGACACGGACAAACGAAATGACATGCAGTCCACTTAATGAACTAAATTAACTGCTAAAGCACTTTAGCTAGACGTTAAATGCACGCTAAAGTTCATTTAGGATGAGGCCTTTGGTGTTCTAGAAAATAGGTCTGTTTGTCACCGCTGCTCTCGAAATTCAGTTACCCTTCCTGAGTTTCCACAAAGGTCAGAAGTGTCCCCGACATCCTCATGCTTTAAGGCAGAGCCCCAGATGGTGACAGTAATTGCCAAGCTACAAGGTAAACTTGGGTCTGCCCCCTCCCCGCACGACCTGGCTGTCCCCCTGGGAGACAAAGAAACGAAGGCTTCCGTTTCTCAGAGTCCCCAGTAAATGCCAATTCTGTGGGTAGAACAGGTGTTCCCCTATCAAGATCATATCCACACATTCAGGACATTTGTACCAACTGTTCTTGTCCTCCAGTACTGGAAATCTTCCAGAATGAGAAAGAAATTCATCTTCCCACGATTGCAAGAGCCTGTCTTTCCCTCTCGTGATCTGTAAAAGTCAAAAGCCTTTGTAGATACTCAGCATGCACACTGTCCTTGAGAAGCCTGCAGCCCGAAACCACCCGGCCGGTCCTTCCTCCGTCACCCAGCCCGCAGCCACGACCACTGAGGATATGAAAACTCGAAGACACAACAACGATCTTCTACGAGAACCCAGGTTACAAGGACAGACCTGCGCTTGGACAAGACAAAGTACTCAGGTCACCGCTGTGATGAGCTCCTACCTACGAGACACAGTGGCAGCACAGAAGGACAAAACCTAAGTTGATCAGGTCAGGTCAGACGTCTTCACTGAAGAGTCAGCTTGAAGGAGAAACAGCTCCTGTCACACGGCAGCTGAGGAGGAGCCCGTTCCCGACGGGAGCACAGCACGCACACACAGAGCCGCGGTCCACATGGTTTCTAGGGGCCGCACGTCCACTCACCCGGGGACAGGAGGACTTACGCAAACTTTGTTCAGATGCATATGGCCGCTTCGTGGAGGACAGACCGGTGAGAGAGAAGGACCTGAACCAGAGCAACAGAATCAGGGCAGGAGAGGGGGATACCCACAAGGCATTGAGACAGGCCTGGGAAACTCATCAGATGTGGCCGTTCGGGAGGGGGACAGAACCAGGATGATTTTCGGGACTCCTCTAAACATCTGCATCTCCGCTTGTCACCCTCTCCCCACCGCCCACCACCCTTACCTGTTTTTGAAAGACATTATCCATTACACCCGCACTCGCTATGACTCATTCCTCGGATTTGTGTAATTGACCACAAACGCAATATTGATGGCGGTGTCACCTGTCTTTTATCCCATTTAATTCCTAAGGTGTCCTTCTGAGCTGATTTCATTTTCTCTCCCTTTTCGAATACATACGATTTGGGGGAAATGTCTCCCCTTCCTTCCCTCCTCCCTGCCCAGCCCACTTTGCATCAGGTTCGTGGGGCAGGAACTAGATCTGCTTCTGTGTTCCGCTTCACGCCAAGTAGGTTCTTGGCACTCGGTGAATGCTGGTTACTTCTACCAACCACGGAAATAATAACAACAATCTATAAGTACCTCGGCTTCCTGCAGCGAAGAGGAACTAACCACACTGCAATTAAGGAAAAGCTGGAGAAAACATTTAGTTAGCAACTTCTCAAGGCAGACAGCAAGATTAAGGCAATAAATACCAGTTCCAACATATTTCCTTGGTGGAGTTTCCTATTAGTCCAATAAAATGCTGAAGACCACCCACTGCCACAGCAGAATGCTAACGACATATGAGTCACCCGATGGCTAAAACTGAGCAGATTCATCTATCACGTAAAAGAGAATAATAAACATCAATAATTTATACTGCTGTCGGATTACAAAAAGGAGAGATTGTTCTAAAATCTCATTCGTATAAAATACCACTTTTAGAACAAGAGAACAGCACGAGAGCATGACCTCATTTATAGCCTTGAGGGAAAGCTGTTAATGGTCCCTGGGTTCAGACACAATGGTAACCAAGAGGTGTAGGCAATCTACTAGAGCTGCCTCTATCAAAAACAGGTAAGACACACAAGGGATAGAAACCGTTTGGTGGGATTAAAAGGTCTCCTGTGGCCAAGTTAGGAAAATAGAACCAAATGCTGGGAATCGAAGATAACAATGACTTGCCTCTGCCGTTAAAGAGTGTCATGACAAGTGTCTAAGGCTTGAACACCAAGAACACAGACAAATTAAGTGGACTAACATAACAAGCACACACCTGGAGAGCAGTTAGGCTGCTAGAGAGTGAACACAGATGAAACTGGAGTGACGAACCCGGAAATCTCAGCCAAGGCATGACCTCGTGATATTCCATCAACTACGATCACTGTACCTTGTTAACACCAAAGTTTCAATTAGGTGCCAAGTCAAGAGACCACAAAGGAAAAGACAAAACGCCTACAGCTCCGAGAAAACAGCCAGAGCAAACAAGGAAACCGGGACACCTTCAGGCAAAGCCGGAAACCTTACCTAGCGGAGAACTCTGGTTTCAAGAAAACAGATCTCTACCCCACCATGGATCACCCAGAGAGCACTGGGTATACTGGGTAACTGGGGTCAACCAAAGGGGTCTTGAGCCCAGGAGAGGCCGCTCACGGCCCACAGGGCTGAGGGACTCGACATGGAGACATGTGCGCTGGGAATTAGATCATCATCAGAATATTGTACCCTAATGTCAGTTTCAGAACACAGTTACCACCACTTTCCGTATTACTTTAATAAGCTGAGATTACACTGAACACCTATTAAGTGCTATTATTAAATAAGAGTCATCCCATTCCCGTGATCTCACATCACCAGGTAATTCTGTCCAGAGGTAACCTTCCGTGTTCCACTGTCCCTGAAGCTCAGGGAGGAATCTGGGTTTTTTTCCTTGGCTACTACTCTCTACACCGAAGTCATTTCTCCTTTGATCTGACCAAGGTGGATAGGAAATGATCGCACGGTGTCACTGCCTTGCACCCATCTACCTAATCTCACCGGACATAAATCTCCTATCGTGAGCTTCCCACGGATCCCCTGTTGGAGGAGACATCTGTGACTTGGGCTTTCTCCAACGGGCTTCACGTCCCAAAGAGTCTGTGGATGCCCTCACTTCCTGCTCAAAGGAGTATTGTGTTTGATGTAATACACCCGGTACTTAGCTGAGTCAGGTGTCCCGTGACCTCCTCCCTCCCGGGGACTCCACCTTGTCCCACCTCCCTCCACCACGATTAGAAGGCTTTGGGTCCACCTTTTCATGCACACCTCAGGTCAGCGTGTCTAGAACACACATGTGCCAGTGCCACCAAATTAGAAGTCCTGACGGTCACAAAGGGCTACATTATGCAGCTCACAATTTTCAGAGTAGTTTCACACATTGTTTCATTGGATCCTGCTAACACATCCTAAAACACAAGCAGACAATGTTGCTGGCTCTGTTTCCCAGGTGAGAAGCCTGAGGATTGGAGAAACGGAGACCCTTGGCCAAAGTTTCACAGCAGTGCAGAAACTGAAAGGCAGAGATTCTGACTTCCTGTCTGGTGCTCCTTCTACCTCTAAATCTCAATCAACAAAAAAGATGCCAACAGATAACCCTGGAGCCCAGGGACTAGTCCAAGAGGCCCATAAAAAAAAGGGCTGCTTCTGCTGAGCTTGGACAGCAACTAAATCAAGTCACCTCTGAATACTTTCCAACCTCCCAGGGAAATGTCCCCGCAAGGACATTGTACTTTGGGTCAGCCTGTTCACCGATCTAAATTAGAAGCCTCTTTCCATGGGAAATCACAAACTTTAACTATTTCTGGCCCATCTACCCCAACAGCTCACATAACGAAGACCCTTCTATCTGTGTTCCCCCTCACATCCGGCCCCCTGTCGTGGAATCAGCTTTAATGAAGTCCTTTGCTCACCTACTTGCCCCTCACTAAATTGACAGACCCCAAGCCAAAGACCTCATGAATCCCCACACCTAGCACCTAGTAGAGAGCAAGCAGGCATTCAAATGTCCAAATGCAACACCTACACGAGCCCCGAGGGGACGTGCTTCCCACTACATTCGTTGAGCCCCCACCACAGAAACTCCTCTGGCCGCAGAAAACAGTAAGAAAATAGGAAAGCATTCCTGCTTCACTCACAACCAAGACTTTTTCCAAATCCATTCCCCCAAGTCTCAATTCTCTCTTCTCTGGAGAAAGATGGAGAAGGACTAAATTTGTGGATGGTAAACCTGGACTATCAGACCGACTTGAGCCCAATGAAGAGAATTTTAATCTGTTAGACCTTGGGTGGGGCCTGAGAAGCCAGTTTTTTAACTCACTAGGTGGTTCTGATGATCAGCCTCAACCGACAAACATCATGCACACAGTGGGCACTTGACAAGGTGCCTGGTTTTACTTTAGTACAGCCGACATGGCAACTGCCTCATGAAGTCAACTTCCAGAGCCCAGTGTGAAGATTTTGGACTAACTTATCCCTGCAAGGTCTCATTCTGCTCAATAGTGAGAGCGCCTCTGGAAAGGCCTCCTCCCTGCCTTGGACGTTGTACCCTGATGTAAGCGGCAGCAGAGAGGGCCCAAAGCACTCGATTTCTCCTGTTCTTGGGAGGTGACAGAAACAGGGCTTTCAGCAAGCGTCATGTGGTTATTGCCCGAGAAATAGAGCAGAGCAGGTGAACACTCATCACCTGTAAAAGCAACGCCGATAAACAGCTCCGGAACGGTAACGTAGGAAGTATCTGCTGGGTGCAAAGCGCCACAGTCAATTCCGTAGGAGAAATGAAGACTCGTGCGATAACATATTTGTTACTGAGCCTTGTGGCCTCAAAAGTTAGAAAGACCTAGGTTCAAATCCCAGCTCTGCCGCTTACAGGCTGAGAGAAACTGGACGGGTTACTTAACCTCTCTGTGCTTCTGCCTTCTCATCTGCCAGACGGGAGAAATGCCACGCGCCTTCTGGGGCTATCGTCATTACAGCCGGTATCAGAAACGGCTGTGGGCTCCCAAAACAGCTCAAGCAAAGTAGCAGGTATTTCCATATTGCAAGACTAGATCTGGCACGAAGATGTAGGGAGCCTAGCACAGCATCTCCCCTACCGAGAGGCTTATAGGCAACAATTCTGCCGATATATTCGTGACGGCGGAGAGGTCTCTGACCTCAAGGGACTCACTTCAGATGGGAAAAGTTAACACGCGTCAACCAAGCCAGACAATACGTGCACGACACTGCGTTCGGCTCCGTCACCAACTCCCTCAGCAATGCCTCGGTCAGGGGAGCCCCGGGTGGCTCGGTCGGTTAGGCGTCCAGCTCTCGATTTCAGCTCAGGTCATGATCTCACGATTCATGAGATCGAGCCCCGCGCGTCGGGCTCTGCGTTGGCAGCACAGAGCCTGCTTGAGATTCTCAGTCTCTCTCTCTCTCTCTCTCTCTCTCTCTCTCTCTCTCAACAAATACACTTAAAAAAAAAAAAAAGCCTCAGTCATAGCAAGAGAAACAGTCCTGCAGGGGTGGGAGCCAGACTCCGCAGTGGCTGAAGATCTGAATTTACTCATTTCGCAACACGCAGGGATCGCCTGCCGTGGGCCCAGCACGGGCTTCCACGAGAGAGGACACTTCAACGACATGGGATCAGCAGCCTGAAGGAACTCACAGCCTCTTGAAGACTGGCATTTGCATACGAAGGGTTCTACAGAGACCGCGCAATCTGCTAACGAAGCCGCGATCAGGGGCAGCTCCAGAGGATGTAGCGTTTGAGCTCGGGCCTGTTGGGACACACGGATATAAAGAAGTGATAAGGGAGGACACTTCGAGCTGGGGAAACGGGAGATGGGACACGTGAGACAGAGGTAGGAAAGCATCATGGTGCATTTGTGGCAATGACAGGACACTGAGGAGGAGGGAGAGGAGGGAGTCAATGCTGTGGCCACGTGAGCAATGATGGCTGACCAAAAAAAAGAAAAAAGAAAAAAGAAAAAGGAGGTCAGATGACAAAGAGCCCAGTTTATTCAATCGGGGGAGGAGACCTAGAGAAACAGTTATACAACAACACGTGGCACACATGACCACAGGTCAAAGGGGGGAATTCTGAGAAGAGAGGGAGCACAGAAGGCAAGAATGGTCAGACTGCAGCCAAACCAGAGAGAGGTATGCACACAGACAACCACAGACACACAAAGAGAGAAAAGCTTAGATGGGGACCCAACACACCCGGGCGTGAGCTGATGGGAACTTTCACAAAAGCCAGTACATTTAGGGGCACCTGGGTGGCTCAGTCGGTTAAGCGTCGGACTTCCGCTCAGGTCATGATCTCACGGTTCGTGGGTTCGAGCCCCACGTCGGGCTCTGTGCTGACAGCTCAGAGCCTGGAGCCTGTTTCGGATTCTGTGTCCCTCTGCCCCTCCCCCACTCATGCTCTGGGTCTCTCTCAAAATTAAATTAACGTTAAAAAAAACAACAACAAAAAAACCCAGTACATTTAGCATCTTCAAGTCGTCGTGAATCCCGGTATGCAGAGTAAAGTGTAAACTTCAGCCAGGGGTCATGGGGGCCCAATGAGAATCCCCCAGACTGGGTAAAGAATCAGTGGCTTCATCGGGACCCATCCTGTGGTCACTCAACAGCCCTCCCACCAAAGTGATCAGCTGACCGGGAAGGGAAGGCCCAGGCTGGCCTCCCAGCCCAGCAGCTGATCCCTGGTGGGGAGTCTGGAGGCTCAAACAGACTTTCGCAAATTACGAGAGGAAGCAGGGGTTGAATGTGGGACAGATTTTTCCGTTTGTCCAATTTGCAAACTCCATTGTACCGCCTAAGTAAATAGCACATACTTCTGTCTTTTGGAAAGGAGAGAAAACAAAGATAGTGGGGAAAACCAGGAACCTCTACCCCTTTTAAACAAAGTGGAACAGATCAACTTCAAAATTTTTTTTGAGGCATTTTCATTCAGGGATATTGGATAATGTTGAAGAAAATGATCAATATTTAAAATACCACTGAATATTTCATTCTGATATGATGAACTTTTTGTAAATATGCACAAGGAATGAATTCTCCGTGAGGAGAATGACCCACAGGGTAACAGATTGTGGAGTGAAATGAAATACAACTAAATGAATACGTCTCTAAAAGACAATGCAAAAGACAAGTGCCAAAACCCCCCAAGTGTATACGGAAATGAAGTGTATGATAAAGGCAATATTCCCCTTCAGTGGTAGCGGGAAATTTACTTTAAAAAATAGTGCTGGGACTGCCAGAATGCATTTAGAAGACTGTAAAATCAGATCTGCCCCTCATCTCAGACACTAGGGTAAATACCAAATGAGAGAACTGAATTAAAACCATCCAAATACTAAAAGAAAACATAGACAGGGGCGCCTGGGTGGCTCAGTCGGGTAAGTGTCCAAGTTCGGCTCAGGTCATGATCTCGTGGTTGACCAGTTCGAGCCCCGCATCGGGCTCTGTGCTGACAGCTCAGAGCCTGGAGCCTGCTTCAGATTCTGTGCCTCCCTCTCTCTCTGCCCCTCCCCTGTTTGCACACTCTTTCTCAAAAATAAACATTTAAAAATTTTTTAACTAAAGGAAAACATAGATAAATTTCCTCCCATCTCTCACAGGAGAAAAATCTTATTATGCTTCAAAATCCAGAAGCACTAAAAGATAAATTTAACTACATAAAAGCATATAAACTATATAAAACTATAGCAGAAACAATTCGATAACCATTAATTTTTTTCCAGTACCTTATTATAGTTACATAGAGGCGTGTCATTATTCTTAGGACAGGGATCTTTAGTATTTAGTGAGAAAGAGTCATAATTTCTACAACAGACTTTTAAGTGGAACAGCAGTAGTGTGTAAAAAAGAAGATGTAACAAATACAGCAAAATTATTAAAAACTGGTGAGCCTAGATAGAGTTTAGAGGTTCACTGTACTGGCCTTTCAAGTTTCTAATTTTTCAAACACAAAAAGTTGTATGCAGTTGGGTGGAGGTGGGAGGCACAGAACACCATAAAGAGTCAAAAAACAAATGACAAAGTAGAAGAGATATTTGCAACTGATCTCAAAGGACTAGTGTCCCTAATAGGCAGTGAGCTTCCAAATTTTAAGAAGAAGACCAAAACTCTGATAGAAAAATGGCAGAAGATCTTAACACTTTACTGAAAATAAATGCTGGTGGCCCTTCTACAAAGTAAAGGGTGCTCAATGCCACTCAAAATAGATGCAAGTAAAACTATACAGGGATACGATTTCTCACATATGAGATTAACTCAACTCCATGCTTCATGACACTGTTGGCCGGGGTATGGAATGTTAAATGGTATCATCTCTATGGAGAGAAGCCTGGCAAAACCTATCAAAAATGCATATGCATTTCCCCTTTGGCCCAGGAACTCCCCCTTCTAGGAATCTATCCCCAAAGCAAAAAAATAGCAAAACTGTTAAAAGATTTTTGCCTAAGGTAATACATTGTGCCACAATTTTTAACAGCAAAAGACTAAAAATGATCTAACAGTCAATACGGAGGGAGTTGACAAATCATGTTCATCAGGATACGATGCCATACAGTTGTATGGAAGGAAGAAAAAAAGGAAAACGAAGAGGAGGAAAGAAAAGAAAATGAAGAAGAGCTCCATATGCTTACGTGGCTTCCAGGACATATTGTTAAGGGAACAAAAACAATATGGAGAAAACAAGGTTCACATCACCCGTAATGGAACAAACCAACATCGTGTACCTCCCAAGAGGACGCACCACGAACGACAGAACATCACTTCTGCAGCATTCCTGTCCCAAATGGTAACCCTAAATCTAATCATCAGAAACATGAGTCAAACCCCAAATAAGGGACACCTGCAAGTTGAGCTGTAGTCTTCAAAAATGTCAAGGTCATAAAAGAACCACTGAAGAACTATTCCAGATTAAAGAAGACTAGAGAGACAGAACATACCATACCACCCAGGACTAGATCCTGACCGTAAAAAAAAATTATTTTAGTGGCAATTAATGGTAAAATCTGTAGATAATGTGTGTGTGGGTGGATGGATGGATGGGTGGGTGGGTGGGAGGGAAGGAAGGAGAAGCAAGGTGAAGAATAAATTGCAATTCCTCCTTCTGTATTTGCAACTCTTCTGTTTGAAATTCAAAGAAAAAAAACCAACATGGCAAATGGTAGAGTATGTTCCCTTTTCTGTTGCGATTTAGGGAAGAGATGGACACATACACACAGATGAACAACGCAGGGGCTGGGACACCACCTCCCCGATCAACAAAGTGCGTATAACTTTTGACTCCCCCAAAACTTACCTACTAATAGCCTACTACTGACCAAAGCCTTACCAGTAACAGTCAATTAACATATGTTTTGTATGTTTAGTTTTACGTAGTATATTCTTACACTATGTGCAATAGTGAGCTAAAGAAAATCTTAGGATAAAATACATTTACAGTAATGAATTCTATTTACCAACACCCACATCATCTAATCGGACCCACGGTTCAAATCCGTGTTGTTCAAGGGTCAGCTTTATATTACATACATTTACATCTGCAAAAGAGAAACACCAAAAAGTGTGTTATCCAAAAACTAATAATGTTGTTTACATACAGGATGAGAAGAGACCCAGGGCAGATGGTGAACATCTCAGAATATACCATGTGAACAGCTGTGAATCTGTAGTCCTAGGTTATTCAAAAATTTAACGTAAAAATTTGAAACAAGTTGGAGATACAATCTGTAAGGAAAATCAGTATTTCACAGGCCTTCAGAACACAGTATTTGGACAATACTTGATGACAATAAATACTTGATAGAACAGATTCTAAGGACAAAGAACTGCAATGAAATCTTCAACTTTATTCGGTATTAGTAGTAGCAATATTGGTATTTGGGGGGAGAAAGTATTCTGTATATTATAAGACAACATTGTGAGGAACCAAGATTTTTCAATAAAAAAAAATACACAAGTACAAAATTAAAGAAATTAAAAAATCTGTAACATTCATTAAAATAGGAAATGGCAGTATAAATTTTTCAAAACTATAGGTTTCCTCATTTTAACGATGAAAAGGCCTAGAAGCAAGCAATGAGTACCCCCAACACCCGAACTATGGTCTCTAAAATCCTTTTCTATGAAAACAGGTCTCCTTGAAGATGAGGCTGCTTCCAGGTCTGGGTTGGGAAATGTACAGACCCAGCCAGGAAACAGATCAGCCTAGGATATCTCCATGAGCCACAAAGCAGGGAGGCCATAAAAACTAATGGGAAAATTGTTTTTTTGTAATGAATGGGGTCATGTCAAAAGGACACTAGAGTGGAAGAATCATCCCTATCAAAACAGGACACAGCAGGAGCATCAAAATGAGTAATGGCTGTAAAAGTTGTGAAACACACTGAATAGATCATATATAGGTGTTCGGGAGTCCCCCAAAATTCCAGAGTGGAAGGACATTCCCCCAGACAACTGAACCAGTTTCTTCAAAGTCGCATCACAGGGGTAAAATAAAGGAGGCAGGGGGTCTACTTTTGCCAATAGTCCAGAGTCCTAACCACCCAGTGCAATGCATATACCTGCATTCGGATCCTCGTCCCAACAAACCAAGTATAATTTGAAGACAATTGGAGGAAATTTAAAGGACCAGTACAGGGATTTTGTTGCTAACTTTTGTAGGTGTGTAAGAGAAGTCCCCATTTTTATGCAGATTCATATTCAAGGATAGAGTGGTGAAACGTGATCTCATGACTTTACATTAAAATATTTCAACAAAATAACGGAAGAACGGGGCGCCTGGGTGGCGCAGTCGGTTAAGCGTCCGACTTCAGCCAGGTCACGATCTCGCGGTCCGGGAGTTCGAGCCCCGCGTCGGGCTCTGGGTGGATGGCTCGGAGCCTGGAGCCTGTTTCCGATTCTGTGTCTCCCTCTCTCTCTGCCCCTCCCCCGTTCATGCTCTGTCTCTCTCTGTCCCAAAAATAAAATAAAAACGTTGAAAAAATAATTTTTTTAAATAATAATAAATAATGGAAGAAGGTTGTAGATAAAGCAGATGTGGCAAAATCTTAAAAGCAATTAAATCAAGGTAATGAGTATTCAGAGGCTCATTATATTACCCTCTCTACTTTTGTGTATCTTATAATTTTTTCAAAATAAAATGTCTTAAAACTGACTTCCCAAAGACCTACTACATACATAGCACAACGTGACCTTGGATTCTGGAGGGTTTGCTAGTCTTCCCAAAAATTCAATTTAAGATTTATGGACAACCTGTATGGAATAAAAATTAAAACAGTAATTCTCATTTTCTTACATGCCCACCAGATAGTTCATTACACTTTCTAGCATCAGGATTTCTAAGCACCATTGAAAGTTCAGAGCACAGTTTCTGGACATTTATTCCATCATCAGAAGGCAATTTTAGGGGCGCCTGGGTGGCTCAGTCGGTTAAGTAGCTGACTCTGGATTTCGGCTCAGGTCATGATCTCAGGGTTTGTCAGTTCAAGCCCCGCGGCAGGTTCTGCACTGAGAGGGTAGAGCCTGCTTGGGATTCTCTCCCCCTCTCTCTCTGCTCTTCCCCCACTCGTGCCCTCACTCTCAAAACTAAACTGAAAAAAAAAAAGACCATTTTAACGGATTACATGTCTTGCTTTACATCATTTTCATTCTGCTAATTACTGCACACGAGAAAACTGTCCATGAATAATCTTGTCATACTCAATAGGAGGTTCTCTACTTCAACATAATGACCTTAACTGTTGAGGAAGGGGTTACTCTACCCTGACTGTAAACACTGAATTGTTGCTTTATGTCTCCCACGTGGGGACATTATCTGAACAATGATCCCACATCCCTTAACAGGAAAGGGTTCCACTTTCTGAGAAGGTACACACAATAACAGAAAACTCCTTCCTCTTTAGTAATAACAATAAAAATTACTAACTTTCGCTGTTATTTTTATTTTCATTTTTTATAGTAGATTCACGTCATACATGGCAGGCACCTCATAACCTCCAGTTTACAAATGCACCCACTGGGGAGCCTGGGTGGCTCAGCTGGGTGGGGGTCTGACTCTCGATTTCAGCTCAGGTCACGATCCCAGGTCAGGGACGCGAGCCCCGCGTCGGGTTCCGCGCTGAGCATAGAGCCTGCTTGGGATTCTCTTTCTCTCTACCTCTACGCATCTCCCCTCCTTATGCTCTCTCTAAAATTAAAAAAAAATTTTTTTTTAAATAAAAAAAACGCAACCACCGAGATGCTCAGATTTTTCGCCCAAAGTGGCACAGCTAATAAGTCAGCATCCTCCTCTGTAAAAGGGAGGAGGCGCACCGGTCACCACCAGCTGCGCCATTCCGAGCACATCACCAGGCCTCAGTTTCCTCACCGGCAATATGAGGGAGCTGGACTACAGACGCCCTCAAACTCTGATTAGTCTACCCCTTTTCGAACACGGTTCCGTAAATGGAAAAAATCCTCAAGTTCCAAGTCCCTTGGCAGAAAGGCCTCTCACTATACCCCAACACGGCTCCACAGGGATCCTTTGTCTTAACCCCGCAGGAGGAATTCTGCCCTGGAGATGCGGGTAAATAGAAAATGACAGAGCAGGGAGCCTTTTGAGAACGTGTACCCGAGAGAGGAACTCGGGGATTAGAGAACAGAAGCATTAATACTTCTCCAAGAGCCGGAGGAGACAGACAGACCCGGGAGGAGACAGACAGACTGCGGAGGAGTGTGGTGGGCAGATAAAGAAACTGGGGGGAGGGGGGCCGGGGGGGGGGGGTCTACATGGAGAATGTGCAGAAGCACATGTTAAAAAGTACGAGGCGGGGGCGGGAGGACCTGAAAGGATTCTCCCCTCCTCTCCTGCCCCAGATCCCCAATCTTTCCCTTGTTTCCCCACTCCTAACGAGCATCACAACTGCACAAATGTCCCCCCCCCCCCTTGAAGGAACTGCCAACTTGCATAACAATTCCTCAGTTTGTACTCCCTTAAAGCTGCCTTTCACTTTTTCACTGGGCTGAACATGCGCAAAATCACTTCTGTTTCTTTAGGACAGATCCCTAGAAGCAGGAGTTATTTGGCAAAAGGGTAGGAAAATGTTGAAATATCTACATACAGGTGCACATACACACATGTATATAATCAAGCTGCGTTGTTGTTTTTTTTTTTTCCTTTTTCTTTTTTGAGAGACAGAGTGTGAGCAGGGGAGGGTCAGCGAGAGAGGGAGACACAGAATCTGAAGCAGGCTCCAAGCTGTCAGCACAGAGCCCGATGTGGGACTCAAGCTCAGGAACCGCGAGATCATGACCTGAGCGGAAGTCGGACACTTACCCGACTGAGCCACCCAGGCGCCCCTAATCAAGCTGCTTTCTCAAGGTTGTACCAACTGATGCTCCTACCGGCAGCAGAGGAGACCTTCTATTATTCATGGACTAGGATCACATTTGTCACCTCGGCCCGTACACCGGCTTATCAGCATGCCCACTGCCTCCGCGATGCCCTCCGTCTCCCATCCAACAAGCCCAGGACCCCCAGCATATTTCCCTCTCCGAGACTTCAGAGGGCCACTCTAGGCAAGTTCCAAATGGCTCCGTAAATCCCCTCACCAACGAGAACACCCTTCCCTACCCTCCCATACCCACAAAGACAAGACAGAGATTCCTTAGCCCTGGCTGTTAAGTGCCCCGGAATCCAGGGGAAACCTACAGCTGCAGAACAGAGTAGGGGGACTCACGTACTTTTTGTGCATGTATAATTTTACTACATTTTTTTATTTGAATTCCAGGATAGTTCCCACACCGTGTTATGTTAGTTTCAGGTGCATCACGCAGGGACGTAACACTTCTATACATTACTCAGTGATCATCGTATGTGTCCTCTTAATCCCCATCACTTATTTCACTTTTTTAATTATTATTATTATTCTCAAGTTACTTAACATACAGCACAGCCTGGGCTTCAGGAGTGGAACCCGGTGTTACATAGGACACCCAGTGCTCATCCCAACAAGTGCCCTCCTTAAGGCCCATCGCCCATTTAGTCCATGCTGCCACCCCCCTATTTCCTGTGCTTTTTAATTTAAAAAGTCACACAAGTAGTTCCTGCTAAGGCTGACCGAACCCTCTTCACGTTGCCAATTTTTAAATAAAAAATGAACAGCAGCAGTATAAGTTCTTTGTTTATTTTTTGCCATTTGGTGTTTTGTTTTGGTTTTTGGCTTTTCTGAGAATGTGGAGTAAACCCAGCGACGTCAGCTCTATGTAAACAGAAGCTGAAACGCAGGGACATCCCCATACGGTCCTCGGGGACGTGCGGGCACCCAGGCGCGCTGTCTGTGGAGCAAATCCCTCCCTATTACTCAGACAGCACATCGCCTGTGTCGGGCACTGAGCCCAGACCCCGTTTCCAAACTGGAGGAAGGTGAAAACCTCTCTGGAATGTCCGGACCTCCTAATACCTCTCCCTGCCTTCCCTCAGGGGCTAGTGAAATAGCTTCCCCACCCCACCCCTTCATGGACTCCAAACAGACCCTCTTCTGGTTAGGACAGTGAAATGATCCAGTTTCTAGATTTTTCTTTAAAAGGAGAATATGATGTGAGGGTCCAGAAGTTACTATCCCTACCTCCCAAAATACCCATGACAACATATTACCAGGCAGCTTTTTTTTTTTTTTTTAATGTTTTATTTGTTTTTGAGACAGAGAGAGACAGAGCTTGAACAGGGGAGGGGCAGAGAGAGAGGGAGACACAGAATCTGAAACAGGCTCCAGGCTCTGAGCGGTCAGCACAGAGCCCGATGCGGGGCTCGAACTCACGGACCGTGAGATCATGACCTGAGTTGAAGTCGGACGCTCAACCGACTGAGCCACCCAGGCGCCCCAACCAGGCAGCTTTTAAGAGACTGGTCGGTCACATCATCAAGACAAGGGGCTCCTATGTTGGGGTCCGAGGAATCCCCGTGAACTTTCTCACAGGCTCCATGGACCCCCTGAAATGAGATGCTAGGTTCAGTTCACGAGCAGTTTTCGGAAGAGAGAGGCCAAAGAGCTCATTAGATTTCCACGGGGTCCGTGACTCAAAGGAACCAAGCGTCCACCGGGTGTGGAGTTCTGACTCATCCCCAGCGAACCCACACTCGCCCCCGCCTCTCGCACAGCCCTGGATACGCAGCGCATGTTCAGGACGTAGGGAGCAAATCCAAAAATATCAAGTGACTCCTCAGAAACCAGTGGTTATACATAAGGGCTCTACAAATACTGATCAATCACTCAGGAAACACTGGAGGCCAAGGACGGTTTGGGTTTTGGGTTTTTTTTTTTTAAATGAAGAGTTGATGGAGTATCAGCCAGGCACAGTGCCCACTAAGCAACTGTCATTGATGAAATAGCTCATTCTTTTGATCTCTATCTTCTCCTAACACCACTGGGAAGAGGGACCCTAGGATGTGCCAGGGCCTGGAAGGCAGAACAATGTTCACGGACTCATGTCTGGCGAGAAAGTGGAAACCAGTGTGGAGTATGTGGACTTGTCCCCGCTCAGATGGGTCTCAGGCTCCCAGGAGGCTGTGAAAACGCCTCCTGTGTTCACATGTACAAGCGCACATACATGTGTATGCACATACGTGCCAGGCCAGGCAGCTTTATCTGCACAGGACCTTCCCAGAGGGCGGGAAGGGTGCAGCCCCAGCAGCTGTCCTGGGAGAGCCTACAGGGGTCTCCCCGTAGCGGCCCGACAAGGTGCATTCGGGACACCAGCCCCTCTTTTTATTCCAGGAGCACAAGGGCACATTTGTTCACCGATGGGTTCGACGACCTGTCTGAAAGGCCAGGAGGGAGGAGGCCAGCAGTCCTGACCTGGAGGGCGACTGGGGCTCCGTGGGGCTCGGGGTCCTGAGCTGCCAGGGCCCACGATGTGTCCGCGGGCTTTCCCACGTTCCCTTCCCTTCCCCTCAAACAAGAAAGATGAGAGCACTAGGTTGCACGAGTTCATACCCCCGTGTCTAGAGAAGGAGAAATCTCATGATGAATTACCTGGCAAGAATTCATCAGTTAAAAAAAAAAAAAAAAAATAGCTACCAAGAAGTTGGCACTGAAGCATCAGACACGGGCTGCGATCCATTTAAACAGAAGCAAGTTAATGCACACACGCATCTCGTCGCTACTGGCCGAGACCGATCTGATAAAGACGGGAACCATGTGTGGAGAAGGGCAGTATCCGGAGAGACAGCCGGTGCAAACAGAGCAAAATGCACAAAATGAGCTCCTATCCCCGGGAAACCGAAGCCAGCATTTTCTGATTTAGATAATGCCCCCAAAATGGATTAATGCTGTCCACACAGGCACTTTCAACGCCTGTCCTCCTCCCTGGCGCTGTGGTCTATAGATCGGCAAGAAGCCGCAGGAGGACTCGAGAAACTTAAAAATGAAATGGGTTTCACTGTGATGCAGGCACTGGAACGAAGGCTGCCCCTCGTTTCCAAAGCTGATGAAATACACGCTTAACCCGCAAAGAAACTACGGGTCTATGTGGGAACATCAAGACAGCCCTCTGATGAAGCTCTTAGTTGTTAAAGAAGATGCGGGGGGGGGGGGGGGGGAGCGGTGAGAAGGGTGGCAAGGGGGTGAAGGGGTCTTCACATCACACATGGCAACTTCTGAGACACCCACCTGTCCCGGATCAGCAACCAAGTCAACAAATCAGAATGCTACTAACGTGGTCAAATCACAAACTATGCCTGCCCTCTGCCTGCCTGGTTGACTTTTTCCCACCTGTCACCTCTGGGACACAAATTCTTTTTTTTAATGCTTTTATTTATTTCTGAAGAGAGACAGAGAGAGAAACAGAGCGCAAGCAGAGGAGGGTCAGAGAGAGAGAGAGAGGGAGACACAGAATCCGAAGCAGGCTCCAGGCTCTGAGCTGTCAGCACAGAGCCCCACACGGGGCTCGAACCCACAAACCATGAGACCGTGACCTGAGCTGAAGTCAGACACTCAACCGACTGAGCCAGTGAGGTGCCCCAAGACACAAATATTGTTTAAAGAAACCCCTAAGAGCTTCTAGTCACCCCTAACTAGAATGGATTTCAAGGTGAAAATACTATGAATTGATCGATCTTATTAAGCTACCAGCTCACCCAAGAACTTTCTAAGCTGTAGCTGGCGGAAATACAGGCCTCAACAATGCCCAAGGGAGAAAGGTTTGCCCTCTCGGGGACACGGCACACGAGAACAGACATCCCACGGGTCAGGGTTAGCTGTTGACGCAAATTCACTGGGCCGCAGCCTATTCGGGAAACTCGGACAGATGATGCAGTCAACTCCCACAAGGCATCAAAAAGCGGTCAACCTCCAAGGCGATCAGCACACTACAGTCCGAGAGTCACAACTACAGTGGGAGATAGTGACACGGGAGCCCGCACACGGAGGTGAGCCCTCACCCAGCCTCCGGAGAAGGGGACGGTGGCTATGTCAGCAGGCCGCACCCTGGAAGCTGGGGCTGCTTGCAGAAGGCTGCAAGATCTCAAAGGGAAGCACCCCTGAAGCCAAGGAACAGGATACACCCAGCCACGGCGGCCTGAACAGCCTTTGGGTAAAAGCCACTTCCAGCTTTTGGATCCTCCCCGCACAGCCGCCCACTTTGCGTATCCGACGCCCGGCCACCAGAGCAGATGCCCACTATTTGCCTCCTGTGATGATGTAACCAACCGGCAATCCCAGGAATAAGGCAGTTTCCTACCAGTCCATTCTTCATGGATGGACCTCACTCAGGACACAACTGGGAAAACGGACCCTCTGCGTGCTTTCTTTCCTCCCCATTTCCCTCCCAAATCCAAGGATTTCTACGAGTTGCTCTATCAGCCTCTGAAGCACCCTCAGCCTCTCCGCTCCGTGGGTCTCAAACTGGAGTCTGTGCACAAGTCACCTGGGGATCTTGATAAAATGCAGACTTGACTCCGTGGGTCCCGGACAGGGCCTGAGAGTCCGTGTTTCTAACAAGATCTCCAGGGATGTAGAGGCCAGCTCTGCAAACCACACCCTGAGAAGCAAAGCTCCCACCATCCCAAACAACTCCTAGATAATTCATCTTCCTTAGGCCTCTTCTCCAAAACCTACAACAGTCACCTCCCCTCCCCAGGCGGCCCAGACTCCCAACACCTGAGATTCTTATCGTAGACAAAACGGAGGCTCACAGAGATAAAGGAATCTGCCCCACATCACACAACTAGAAAGTCATTATTTGAACTCAGAAAGGGACCAGGTTTAGTCCCAGCAACCTGCTGTATGTACGTCCTCAACGCACTCACTCAGCACCATCTGACATCGGCCTGTGTTTCGTTTGTATGGCTGTTTGTTATTCTCCCTCTTCCCACGTCCCCAACACCCAGGCCAGTTTGTAAGGCTCCAAAGGAGCAAGGATCATGTTTGTCTTGTTCATCGCTAGATCTCCAGTACATAGAAAAATCCCCAGCTCATAGGGGACACTTGAAAATATCTGTCGCGTGAACAAAAGCAAACAAAACAAATTGCTTTTTCTTCCAAAAGGAGACAGAGCAAGAATCTCGGCCGTTCTGGGACCTGCAGAAGGGTCCTCAGTTTCAGTCACGGAGAAGCCTCTCAGGGCACTGTGGCATGGGTTCAGACCAGATACAGACGAACACGACAGAAGCCTCCACCCACCCTGGCAAGAGCTCCCAACTTAGTCACGGGGAAATGCCACAGACACACAAGACTTAAGCATACTTCGGAAAAAGTATGATGGGCGCCTGGGTGGCTCAGTCAGTTGAGTGTCTGACTCAGGTCATGATCTCACGGTTCATGACTTCGAGCCCCACATCCGGCTCCTCACTGACAGTGTGGAGCCTGCTTGGGATTCTCTCTCTTCCTCTCTCTGTCCCTCCCTGTGCTCTCTCTCTCTCAAAATAAACAAACGGGACGGGACAGGACGGGGACGGGGACGGGGACGGGGAAGGGAAGGAAAGGAAGGAAAAAGTATAAATATAACCAAGTCCAAATAGGACACAACATTCTGAGCGCACAGGTCCAGGTGAGACCAGTAGGATTCACATTAGAGCTGGTAAATCAGGGAGGGCTGCAGGAGGAGGGGTTGGGCTAGCAAGGCAGATGATGCACCCAATTGTCCAAATTAATTTTCAAACAGGATACTTGACCAAATGATTGTTTTTTGTTGTTTCTTTTTTCACAGCTTCTTGGCTAAGATACAGTCCCCAGTCATTCTACCCAACACTCATCTAGGCATTGCTGTGAAAGTGTCCTGGAGATGTGATTAAGGTCTGCAATCCTCCTTAAGGAGGTTACTCTAGATCATCCGGATGAGCCTGATGCAAGCAATTGAAAGGCCTTAGGAGGACAGCTGCCGCCCGTGCCCAAGAGCTCCAGCCTCGGAGCTGACCCTGTGCATGTGGGACGTGCCCACAGCAAAGCTTTTCACACGCCTTTCCAACCGGCCCATTTCTCGGGTTGAACCCTGGCTGATACTCCTGCAAAGCGGGGTGATCTTGCCCCGCAGGAGAGCAAACGTGGCCTCTTCCAGCCCTGGGGGGGCTCATGATGGAAGTTCTTTCCATTCATACTCAGTACTGCCTGAAGTGTCTCAACATCTGGCACATAAACTGAGATTACAGAGGGTCGAGGAAACCCCATTTGCCACCCCACCACTTGAAACATTCTCCCACTGACTTATGTTTTTCTGCATAAGCTCTAGGTTTTCAAGCTGCCTGTGACAGCATTGCCTTCAGAATAAATCAAAATAAGTCAAAGAATAAAAGTAAGAAAATAAAACAGATTTGTAACTCTCCCGCCTTGGAAGGGCACGCGAGAGCAACCAGAGGCAGGAGCTCTACTGTGGCTGCCTCTCCACGGGGGGGGGGGGGGGGGGGAGATGGGCGGGAGGGAGGAGACGCCTTGGCAGCCTCAGCCCCAAGCACGTTCCACCGTGGGGACGACAGGACTCCACGGGGCCACCCGACGCGCCTTTGGACGCTTGAGCCATAGACGTCCCGCGAGCTAAGCCGCAGACTGCCTCCGTCCTGCTGCGACAACCCTTGGTTCCAACAGGAACCAAGACTACCCACACCCTACCTGCTGCCAGCCTCTAGCTCCATCCCTTCCCCCGCCCCCCGCCAAGGCCACGGACAGGAGAGGCAACAACTCCCTCTCACCTCCATTTCCGGGCACCCGGAACGCATACTTGTGATCCTGTCGAACCTGCCTTCTTCAGGGACCCCCATGCCCCCCACCTCCCAACCGGGCACCCCCAGCAGGACACGCTGTCCAGACAGCGGAAAAAGCCACCAGCACTCAAGTGAGACACAAGGGAGGGGCCACGTCACCTTCGGAAGGCTACTTCCTCTCTCTGAACGCGAGCATCTCTTCGCTGGAGATCAGAGCAGCTCGCCCTGCAGAGTTGTTAGGAAGAAGATAAATACTCTATGTAAAAAGCGGCTGTTTTGTCCTGGACGTGCTCATGTAGCTCACATACGCAGCACACGATACACGCACGCCTATATTCGAGGGAGTTCTTAGGGGAAACAACGTAACCGAAGTAGTGAAAACCCAAGCAGACACACACATCCTTTTCTGAGAAGTGACAGCTTCATCATGCCATGGACAAAAACCACCCGGTCACCTGTCGGGCGTCCGTCTTTAAAAGGTGCGCACGCGTCAGACCATCCTGGGTGGCGAGCTCTGACAAGTCAGGACCCGAGAGTCCAATTATGTTCCCGACGGTGCAGAGCACGGGCCCAGAAAGTTCCTGACTGACCCAAGAGCTGGACGGGCCCTTCCGAGAGCCACAGGTCTGATCTCGTCAACTTGTTCAGAGATAAAAGAATTAGCCCGAAGGTGTTGAAAGAAGTGGCCATTGGGGTGCCTGGGTGGCTCAGTCGGTTAAGCGGCCGACTTCGGCTCAGGTCATGATCTCGCGGTCCGTGAGTTCGAGCCCCGCGTCAGGCTCTGTGCTGACAGTGCAAAGCCCACTTAGGACCCTCTGCCCCAATCTCTCCCCCCACCCTCCTTCTCCCCTCCCCCCCCCACCTCTTTCCCTCTCAAAAATAAATATTAAAGGGACACCTGGCTGGCTCAGTCGGTTAAGCATCCAACCCAGGCTCAGGTCATGATCTCGCGGTTCATGAGTTCGAGCCCCGCATTGGTCTCTGTGCTGAGAGCCCGGAGCCTGCTTTGAATTCTGTCTCCCTCTCTCTGCCCCTCCCCTGCTCATGCTCTCTCAAAAACAAACGTTAATTTTTTTATTAATAAACAATAAAAAAAAAAAAAAACAGACAAAACCCAGTGACAAAGGAACTGGAACCCAGAGCCGCCTTGCAAGCTCAGTATACTAGGAACCGGGATGCTCTTACCCCGAGAGGACAACGCAAGCCCTTGCTCCAAGGCTTTCGCCAGCTTCCGCAGATGCCGTGAGGTCCCTCGGTGGACCGTGCCAAGTGCAAACTTTAAAGCACAGCAAGTACAGAGACGCAACCAGTTCCTAGCCCGTCAGAAAGGCAGGCAGGCTGGTGACAAGGAGGCAGCTCCGAGAAGTGTGACTACAGACAGATGGTGGTGGTGAGCTGGAAAATCTAGAACTGCACCAAACACCACTAAAAATAATAGGGATCCCAGAGGAAACCAGGGGCCCGGTGTAGTCGTGCAAGGGGAGGGAGCCCCGGCCTCCAGCGCGAGGCAGCCGGCAACAAAACGCGTCTCCTGTAAATTGCTACTAACTCTCATTGCCATTGACCTCCACCCCGGTAACGGTAACGAGGCTGCGGGGACTACGGCGTGGAAGGCCCACAGCGATCCCCCCAGGCCACCTCCTCCCCTGCCCCCAGCCACGCCTGAGTCATCTCGAAACACTCCGCACGAGGGGCCGTCTCGGAGCTCCGCATCAACCGAGGGAATGCAGCAGCTTCCGAAGAAGCCTCTTCCATTTTTGGCCGGGACCGCGCTCCTTACGTTTGGCAGACATCTACCCCTGCTGACATCATCCGTCGGGAAAGCCTCCGACCGCAGCAACTTTTCCGGCAACCAAGTCATGCTGTTGACGTTACTTCCTCCCGATGCCATTTAAGACCCTGGGATCGTTTTCACACATTTTGGGTCTCTGCATCTTAGACCTGTCCTACTGGTTTTGAGACGAGAGCACCAGGACTCTTGAAGAGACAGACCAGTTCTCCGGGAGGGATCTTGATTCTCCCAAAAAATGAGACCTGTCGCAGGTCAGCGAGCGCCACGGTCAGAGGCAGTCAGCAGACGCGGCCCCGATCACGCCTGGGTCACCAGAGACCAAGGACAGGGAATGTGGCAAGTTCACTGCCAATCTAGACCCGCTACTCTGAGCAACCCCTCTTCTCCAGTGGCTCCCACGTTCTCTCCCGCACACTCTCTGTTCTCTCCCGCAGACCCACCAGGCAAGTTCCCACTCCACGACCTTTAGTGGTCACTCACGCCTTTTGACTAAAACGCTCGAGTCCTGGCTAACCTCAGAGAAGCCCCCTAACCAGCCTACAGCAGCAACCCAGTCATATGCTCAAGACATTCTGTGTCACGTTACCCAGTTTCACTTCCTTCAAACCACTCATCATCGCCTAAAAATATCTGGCTTACTCTGTCTCACCCCACAAGTTGTAAGTGGTTTAAAGACGGGAGAGCGAGTCTGTCTCGTTCACAACTACATCCCCAGTGCCTGGAAAGTACTCGGCATAGAGTGGATGCTCGGGGGGGGGGGGGGGGGGGGGGGGAATCTGTTAATTGAATGAATTTCAGTGAATGATTTAATGGGGGAGACAGCAGGCCCTGGGATCAGACCCACCTGGGTTCAAACGCCGGCCCGGCTCTTTATTAGTGCCGTGACCTCGAGAAAGTCACCTTATCCAAGATCGCGCAGCCGGTAAGGTTTCAAGATGTATGCCACGGGGTGTGGATGAAAATTAAGTTTTAGGATTTTTAAGTATCAGGACTCCAGCTTCTAAACATGCCTAACAGACACTAGGTCGTAAGAGGACATTAGTGGTAACCTTGACTCATTTGATAAAGCTGGTGGCGGTGGCGGTGACAGCAATAGCCTACGCCGTAATAACGACAGGCCACTGGCACCTCAAGATAGCATCTGTTACCATTTTCAACTTCTGCTAAAAGAAGGAGGCAGCGTGACAAAGTGGCACTGGCATGGTCAGAAGACCCTGACTGGAGTCTCCAACTTGACAAGGCATTCCATCACCGATAACAGCAGGTTTCAAAGAACAAACGAGACAGTAGATTTACGTGAAGCACTTTCTAAACTCGAAGGCACGATATTTATGAGTATTATCAATACTAAAAATGTTCTCGTCCCCAGTTTAACATTCCTCACACCCTGGGAGGCAGCGCTCACTTCCCTGGGCAGGTTAAGAGTTATCTGGCTAGGGGCGCCTGGGTGGCTCAGTCGGTTAAGCGTCCGACTTCGACTCCGGTCACGATCTCGCAGTCTGTGAGTTCGAGCCCCGCGTCGGGGTCTGGACTGATGGCTCAGAGCCTGGAGCCTGCTTCCGATTCTGTGTCTCCCTCTCTCTCTGCCCCTCCCCCGTTCATGCTCTGTCTCTGTCTCAAAAATAAATAAACGTTTAAAAAAAAAAGAGTTATCTGGCTAGTGAACGTACACTCGGACAAGCACAGTGGTGTGTGAATTATTCAGGGCAAAACCTCGCTCTAAACAGCACAGCACAGGCTGAAAGAATGCAGTCACCCCTCATCACCTGGGGAAACATCAGGTAGCAGTTAGCTTCTCAGAGAAGAGGAAAGCATCGAGTACAGGGCAGTGGAGGTCCAGAGACTCAGGTTCGAATCCCAGCTATCTCATAACCGGCCAAGTGATGCTGGGAGGTCACAGACCATCTCTAGGTGCCTAGCGTTTCAAAGGCCCTTAAATATTTGCAAACAGAGCAACGGGCCCTTTTCCATCAAAGAGACTATAGCCTCTTTGGCTGGAGGTGGTGAGGAGAGAAGACAGAGCCAGATTACAAGAGCATCATCATCCACACCGGCAAGCCATCTGACAAATGGTCTTCCAGGGAGCGAACTTGGGCTGCTCCCTCAGCAATCATGGGCCTCGGGGTCTTGGTGGGAGGCTAAACCACTGAATCAAAACCAGAACAAACTCCAGTCCCTCCAGGACTGTCCCTCTCACGTATGAGGATAGGAAAATCAAGTTTAATAGAGACTTCTCATTTGACAACACTTTTCAGAAATTCACCTCCTCAGAGCCACATTTATGCGAATTCTTCTTTTGTTGAAGGCTTTACCATCGCAAACCTTATACACAAAAGTAGAGGGAGAGCACAAATGAACGAACTCCCAGGAACTCTTCACCAGCTACGGTCACGCCCAGCTCAGGGCCACTCTGGTTTCATCCATACCCACCTGCTTCCTCTTTAGCCCTTTATTATTTTTAATATTTTTTAATGTTTATTTATTTTTGACACACAGAGAAACAAAGCATGAGCGGGGGAGAGGCAGAGAGAGAGGGAGACACAGAATTGGAAGCAGGCTCCAGGCTCTGAGCTGTCAGCACAGAGCCCGATGCAGGGCTCAAACTCACAGACCGCGAGATCATGACCTGAGCCAAAGTCAGACACTCAGCCGACTGAGCCACCCAGGTGCCCCAAGCCCTTTATTTTATTCTACATTTTTAAATTTTTTTTTTAATGTTTATTTATTTTTGAGAGAGAGAGAGACAGAGCATGAGCAGGGGAGGAGCAGAGAGAGAGGGAGACACAGAATCGGAAGCAGGCTCCAAGCTGTCAGCACAGAGCCCGACACGCGGCTCGAACTCACAAAACTGCGAGATCATGAGCTGAGCCGAAGTCGGACGCTCAACCGACTGAGCCACCCAGGCGTCCCCAGATTTGAAAGCAGCCATTTCTCCAAAGAGCCCTGATCCCTTTTAATAGAAAATAGTATTTGGACACCAAGAATGCTCACTGTCCTGGTTTCTTGGCCTTGCCAGTGGACAAGGCTAGAACATATTTTAATAACGAAATGCTTCATGAGTTCATACTTCACATCCAATTCAAAATCAGGACGGTAGGGATTTTACTTGACCTCATTGTTCGTACGTTAGTGTTTTCTTCCCACCAACGTAATTGTTCTCTCTATCCCACCACAAATATAAAGGGTCTCAGAACAACACCACCAACACCACTATCACCAGTGATATTAAAAAAAAGTCTACAAAAGTCTATTTTCTGCACGTCTGGTATCTTTATGGTATGCACCACCAACAATGCACAATCAAATCACTCTGTCTTATAGCCAGTTGGCAGAGTTCCTTGCTTTCTCTCTGCAGGTTATGCCAACTAGTTCGACGCAGCGAGATTCACTTGGTTTTCTCAGGGATTGCTTCATTTTCAAATTTAAATAGAAAAGCATGTTAAGAATTTACACAATTCCAACTTCAAACTAGCAAGGAATCTTCAGAGAAGACAAAGTTTTATTCCTTTTCCCTCCAGGCTGTTTCTTTTCTCCTAAGAGATTAAAAAAAATTAAATGGTAATTAAAGGGGTTTTTTTTATATTTATTTATTGACAGAGAGAGAGAGAGAGAGAGCACACGTGAGCGAGCATAAGCAGGGGAGGGGCAGAGAGAGAGGGAGACACGCACAACGTGAAGCAGGCTCTAGGATCTGAGCTGTCACAACACAGAGCCTAACACGGGGCTCGGACTCCCAAACTGTGAGATCGTGACTTGAGCTGAAGTCGGACGCTCAACCGACTGAGCCCCCCAGGCGCCCCAACATTTTAAGTTATCAGTACACCCAACATGGGGCTCAAACTTACAACCCCGCGATCGAGTCGCACGCTCCACTGACGGAGCCAGCCGGGAGCCCCCACCGTTGTTTTTTTTTTTTAATGTAAATAAATACATACTCTCTCTCGTTTCAGATAAATTACCTTGCCCTTTTGCTCAATAGATCTGAGAGATGGCTGCATTACAGATACGCCCTGGATTCTTTTCTTCAGCTTCATGTTCTCCATCATGTGGAGCCACCATAGTTAATCCGCACAGTGCTGCTCCAGGGAAGGGCGGGTGGGTCATGGTTGGCTATTCCAGAATGAGCCACTGGGCGCCCTGGTGTTTTGTTTGTTTCTTTGTTTGTTTTAAGAGACAGTGCACATGCACGGCATGAGGAGGGGAGAGGGGCCGGGGTAGAGAGAGGGGCAGGGGTAGGGGAGAGGGGCAGGGGAGAGGGGGAGACAGGATCCCAAGCAGGCTTCATGCTCAGCACAGAGCCCAACGCGGGCTCGATCCCACCACCCTGGGATCATGACCTGAGCCACAATCAAGAATCAGACGCTTAGTGGACTGAGCCACCCAGGTGCCCCCAAAGGTCTATTGTTGACCAGCCTAAGAACAGAGACCTCTACTGCTGGGGAGACGGGAAGCATTTAGGATGGCCCACCCGTGAAAAAGAGCCATGAGAGACAAGCGCAGAATACCAGCCCCCAGTGAGAAAAGTTTCAGAAAGATACCTTTTATTGTAGCAACCAAAACTATAAGGCACTACAAATCAATTCAATAAAAGGCAGATGAAAAATTCAAAAACTATACAATTTTATTAAAAGACATTAATGAAGATCTAAATAAAGAGATATGCCATATTCATGAACTGGAAGACTATCATAAGGATGTCCGTAATCGCCAAAATTATTCTAGAAGCTCAGTTTAATTGTGATTAAAATAAGGATCTTTAGATCAGTGTTTCCTTTACTGGTATTTTTTTTTTTAACATTTATTTTTGAGAGACACCATGACAGAGCTGGGGATGGGCAGAGAGAGAGAGGGAGACACAGAATCCCAAGCAGACTCCAGGCTCTGAGCTGTCAGCATAGAGACGGACGCAGGACTTGAACCCACGAACTGCGAGATCGTGACCTGAGCGGGTCGGATGCTTAACCCACTGAGCCACCCAGGATCCCCTGCTGGCATGTCTTTTTGTCTTAAGTAAGCTCTATGCCCAACGTGGGGCTTGAACTCATGCCCCCAAGATCAAGAGTCATCTGCTGTGTACGGACTGAACGAGCGCACCCCTGATTTGTTTTTTGGGGGGTTGAGATTTTTAAAGAACTTACTCAACTAATTCTAAAACTCTATTGAAAGAGCAAAGTCCCACGAATTATCAAGACCATAAGGTTGGGAATCATCCTACTGAATGACAAGACTTATAATTAAAATAGATGTTTCGGGGCATCTGGGTAGCTCAGTCGATTAGGTAACCGACTCGGGATTTAGGCTCAGGTCATGATCCCAGGATCGTGGGGTGGAGCCTGCTTAGAATTCTCTCTCCCCCTTTCTCTGCCCCTCCCCTACTTGCACTTTTGCTCTCCCTCAAAATAAACATTAAAAATAATAATAAATGTTCTAAAGGAAGGAGAGACAAAGAGACCGGGAAAACAGAGCAGGAAGCCTTGAAACCAACGTCTACATTTTACAGACACTTGATATAGGACAGCAGCGGTGGAGCAAAAGTAGTGAATAGACCGACTAACACGGTGCCAGGGAAACTGGTTATCTACATGGAGGAAAAAATAAAATTAGACTCCTATTTCAAGCCATGCATAAAAATAAATTCTAGAGCTAAATGTGAAAGGCAAAGCTTATAAAACTTAAAGCTATAGAATGGCACCATTATGATCTCCGAGTACAGAGAATTTTTTTAAAAGACAAAGCATATGTGAAAAGGAAAAGATCAATACATTTTATATTAAAGCATAAATCTTTCATACATCAAAAGATACCACAAGGATGGTGAAATGACAAGCCAGCGTAGGAAAAGAGAGTTGTAATACGCATAACCGAGCTCAGCGTGCAGATAAAACTTCTACAAGTCAAGAAGGCAAACTCTGAAGACTCCGTAGAAAAACAGACGAGATAGGAGCATACACCTCACACACACAAAAAAAAAAAAAAAGAGAGAGAGAGACGAAACAGAACTGATGCTGACTAGTGATGAAGGAAATGCAAATTCTGAAAGCCAGCTCACATCCAGCATATTTGGCCAAAAAAAAAAAAAAAAAGTTAAGGCTAAGAAAACCAAGTGTGAGCATGGGTGTGAGGCAACTCACAAGTGCACGCTGCATATCAATTCACCTCCCTCCAGCGATCTTAACGATATTTCACAAAGCGGATAGCTGTGTGATCTTGCATAAGTCACCAAACTTATCCAAGACGGAGCTTCAACCGGTAAAAAGTCAAGAAGAAGGAACAGATGACCTCAAAGAACACAAGAATCTGCCACGTGTCCATGTCTGCCTCTGGCCAAGTTCAGGTTCAGGACAGGCCCAGGGCATGCCTGCAGAATCAAGTCAGGTGCTCAGTGGATATTAAGCCATCCATCCATCAACAAGACCGTGTATGGTTAGCCCTAACAAGCACAATTAGGGACTGGTTCTCTAACTCTGTTTTATGGGTTTTGTGGGCTCCAGGGGAAGAATAAATCAAGCATGAGTTTACCAAGTCTGGCCCAGCACACACCGCCAACGTTTAAATGAGACCAAGAGTCTCCAAAAGGATCAGAGACCACCCTCCCCACGCCAAGCCAGCTGCTGTTCCGGTGGGAGAGTACCGTCAACGGAATCACGAGCATGAGGGAGAAGGACCAAGGGACTCAACACATGTTTATGAGACCGTCAGGGCCGCCCCATCAGAGAGACAAGTCCACTTTCAGGGGGAGGCAAGGGTACGCCAAGGCCTTCTCCCCATCCCTAGGGGTAACAACTCAGCCCCATCCCTCAGCCGAGAGCTCAACTAACACGCTGCCATGAGCAGAAGTCCCTCGGTCAGTACGCACGAGGACGTAACAGACTTTGAGGAAGGCTCCAGAGCAGCACTTTAACACCTGCCGAGTTCTCAGTCACAGAATCACCAGAATGCAGAAAGGAACTTCACGGTCCATCTTCCCGGTCACAATCAGCCCAGACAAGTCCTAGAGGACAGAAGTTGTATCGTGGCCCTGTCAGTACTGCCCAGCTGTTGGGTACGGCTGCGTTTTTCAAGAATGCCCCCAGCAACTCCGCCACTAACCCAGACGGAGCCTGAGGGAGAGACAAAATGCCTAACACGTACCTGGCGTCCCCACGTGGAAAAACACTACTCACGCCTGCTGCCTGGGCAATCCTGAAAAGTCCACAGAATCGGCCACCTCTGCATGATGCCCCATCTAGACCACACGACCCTTGCAGGCAGTCCGATCTCGTTCAAAGTCATCATCGCCCTAAAACCCAGCGCTGTGCCAGACTTGGCGGAACACTCAGCAAGTACTTACTGGTTGCAGTCACGAAACTACCTTCCGTGATCCTCTACTCTCAGCACGTTCCCACTTGTCCTCTGCTGGGGAGCCAGGTTGGGGGATATTTTTTTTTTCAGAACCAGCTCCGAGAGATGGCCAGGCAATATGGAAGGGGCTCTGGCGTCCCAGCTCCACTGGGAACGGCCTTTCACTAGCCAAGGGAGGGAAAACGCTTGGAGGCTAGGACCTACTTTTCCAACCTATAAGAGGAAATAACAGTGACAAAGGACCTCCATATCAAATACAGTAATTTAAGAGGTTGAGAAACTGCAGAAGCAAGCAGGCGGGGTGAGGGAGGAAGAAGCTGGGGCACCTGGCTGGCTCAGTCAACGGCACGTGCAACTCTTGATCTTGGGGCTGTAGGTTTGAGCCTCACATTGGATATAGAGAATTCTTTAAATTTTTTTTTAATGTTTATTTATTTCTGAGACAGAGCATGAGTAGGGGAGGGGCAGAGAGAGAGGGAGACACAGAATCCGAAGCAGGCTCCAGGCTCTGAGCTGTCAGCACAGAGCCCAACGCAGGGCTTGAACTCACAGACTGCGAGATCATGACCTGAGCCGAAGTCGGACGCTCAACCGACTGAGCCACCCAGGCATCCCTTTTTTTTTTTTTTTTTTAGTTTTTTTAACTGTTTATTTTCAAGAGACAGAGAGAGAGAGAGCATGAGTGGGGGAGAGGGGCAGAGAGAGAGAGAATCCGAAGCAGGTTCCAGGCTCCGAGGTGTCAGCACAGGGCCTGACTTGGGACTCGAACTCAAACTCACGAGCTGTGAGATCATGACCTGAGCCGAAGTCAGATGCTTAACTGACTGAGCCACCCAGGTGCCCGAGAATTCTTTAAAAAAAATTTTAAGTAAAGAGGGGTGCCTGGATGGTTCAGTCGGTTAAGCATCTGACTCCTGATACCATGTTCAGGCCACGATCTCGTAGTTGTGGGATTGAGCCCGGCATCGGACTCTGCGCTGAGCACCGAGCCTGCTTAGGATTTTTTTTTTTCCCTCCCTCTCCTTCTACCCCTCCCCTCAAATGTTAATCTCAAAATTAACATTTAAAACAAAAAAAAGCAGCTACTGAACTTGCCTTTCCAAGAAGACACTTCTTATCTCTGATGGCAAAACACAGTTTTCCTGTGGTCATCCCTTTATTTACGGTGACTATCACAGTATGGTAGTTGTGAGGGCTGGTGCCCAGGAGTGTAGGAGAGGGACTTGCATTCAAATCCTCTCGACCATTTCATCCAGGAAGGCTTGCCCTACTGCGCCTTCTAAGGATCTGTGGATTTAGGGCTCAACAATGCACAGAATTTGAGTATTTTTTTCCACCTGTTAGTTTTATTTCTCCAGATTCTGCCCATAATACATACAGAAATCATATACCAGGCACTGGGGACACAAATGTGACTTATGATCTCCTTGGCCAAAGAAACAAGTCAACCATTAGGAGAGAATCTGTGGAGATGAATCAATGTCAATTCATTAGATCATCAGTCGTCAACTATTGTGCAACGGGTAGCACAGAGCTTTCAGAGAAACATTTCCTTTTCTTGGAAATGTCCACAAACACCAGATTTATCATTGGTGGAGTGAAAAGTTCAGTGGGACGAGGTCAGGCCCTCAGGTTCTGTTCTTGATTCTGCCATAGGAAAGCAGAGATACCGTGGATGAAATCCTCGGCTCTGCCCCTCAATTATTCCACACAAACCCCCAATTATATGTGCCTCTATTTTAAGAAAACCTACTAACTGAAACACCGGAACTTCTTAAAACAAGAGATTGAATACCCTTCAATTTACTCTACAAAAGCCCTCTTCACTTGACAATACTCTGTTTACCCTTTACGCAGCAGGGAGGCCAGGGTCTGGGAGACGGGATGCGGCACACAAGAGCTCTGGAAGCCTGCAGAGCCAACCCTAGCCTTGGATCAACGGCCTCGACCTTGTCACTTTCATCCCTTTGTACTCTGTCCCCTCGCCCGTAAAATACCAGAGCTGACTCAGAACCTAAATCTTACATGACCCCGGAGGTCCCTTCCCACACGAACGCTCAGAGGCTCTTGTATCCTTCCCTTTTCTTCTACAGACCATCCCCCCTTTCCTGGTAGTCACATCCCAATTACCTAATGTCCACATCCTGGCAGACGGATCAATCCGAGCAAACAGCCAGAACACAACAGGACTGCACGTGGTGCTCACCACGTCCCCGGCTGTGGAGGTGCCCGCTCTCTGAGGCGGGGGAGGTGGGAACTTGTGTTCTCTCTTCCCTTAACTGTTCATCAATATGCTGCTCAAGCATAACCACCCTTAAGCAGCATTTAGTCGTTACTTGTCCTATGTCCTCAAATATTTACACCTTTGGCTACTCCGTGGGGAGGAAAACCCCTTTGAACAATCTCAGCAGTGTGCCCTATTGTAGGGGAAACAAAAAGATGGCATCCCGGTTTGGGGAAAATGGCGGCAATGGTGACCATATTTTTGGGGCCCTCTGCGATCCTTAAAAACAGAGCAACCATGTAGCAGAATTAAAACCTCATGGATGAAAACTCAACTCCAACAGGGCCAACAGAAGACCACTCACTGAAGACCACAGCAGTGGAAAACTACAGCAGTTGTCAGGGGCCGACAGCAAGGTCTGAAGGGCAGGGGCAGCCCAGCCCCTGTAAACGCTCCATTGACTCACCAGGACTGGATCCCACAGGAAGGAGAAACCATCTGGAGCAGAATCGACATTGAGCAGGACAGGTAATAGGGACAAAGGAAAGAAAAAGGTTCAGAGAGAGAGAGAGAAGGAAACAGAGACACCACATGTTCTAATCTAAATGAAATTGGAGAAGGAACTGTGAAGTCAGAAATCCTGCTGAACTTACCATCCTCTTAAAAGTTAAGGAAAACAGGGGCGCCTGGATGGCTCAGTCGGTTACGTGTCCAACTCTTGATTTCGGCTCAGGTCACGATCTCACAGTTGCTGGATCGGGCCCCACGGTGGGTTCCACACTGAGCATGGAGCTTGCTTAAGATTCTCCCTCTCAAAATAAACATTTTTTTTTTTAATTCAGGAAAACAGGTTCATAACAAAAATTAATGAAAGTATCAGAGTCAACTCCATAGGCAGTTCTGAAAGAAAAAGAGTAAGGACCAAAATACCTCTGGAGATGTGGGACAATGAAAACACGCCAAAAAGACATTCAAGAAACATTAAAATGTAACATCATTTCAAAATGAGCTAAAAATACTGTAAATTATGCAAGACATGAAAACAAATTAGAATTATGAAAATTCAGAAGTGACTAAATTCAAGGAAGAATCAAAAAAAATTTTTTTAATCATTCTAGAAATGAAAACTCAACTAGAAAGAAGAAAAAATAAATCTGACAAAAGGCCTGGAAAGTCAGGAACATACTCAAATGAAAAACACAGAAAGATCAAAGGGATTTGAAAGCGGCAAGTACCGAAAACGAACAAAGAAGAACCAATATAGGGATAAGAGGGGTTCTTGCAAAACAAAATAAACCAAAGCAAGGGAACAGAATTCTGAGAATAGTAATTCATGAAAACTTCCCCCCCCCCAAAATATATATATCGAAAACTTATGAAGAGCATATTATGTATCTGTGAACGCAGACTCAGAATAAAGACATATTCTAAGAAAACTAGAAGGCATGTCTATACCTGGGAATATTGTCCCATGCATGAGCTTTTCCTCAAGATCCTAGAGAATGAACTTCAGAGGACTTAACAACGAGACGCATGGATAGAGGTATCCAAAGTATTAACCAAGCAGTTATAAAGGAATAAGGCTAAGTGGGGCTTAAAAGGGTCTATTACAATGTGCAACGACTATGCAACAGTATTTGCTTCCTATGGCTGTGATGACAAATTATCACAAATGTGGTAGCTTAGAATGACAGAAGCGTATTCTGCTATAGGTCTGAAGGTCACAAGTCCAAAATCAGTTCCACTTGACCGCAATCAAGGTGCTGGCATGCCGTCCCCCTCTCCAAGGGTTCTAGAGGAAAACTCCATTCCTTACTCTGCCAGCTTCTGGTGGCTGCATCACTGGGTCTCTGTCTCCAGGATCACATGGTTCTTCCCCTTCTGTGAATCATCTGTCTCTGCTTCCTCCTTCTAAGGACATCTTTGGTGGCATCTGGAGCCCACCCAGATAATCCAGGATAACGTCCCCTCTCGACATCCTCCTTCCTCACCTCTGCAATCTCTGCCATTTATGGGTGCTAGGGATTAGGACCTGGACACCGTGAGGGGCCACAGGTTATTCAGCCAACCACAATGATCTAGGGCAGCCATTCTCTTCAATGGTGGAGGACAGGGATAGCAAGGTTTTTTAATGTTTTCAGCATAACAACTGATGCTGGTCTTAATATTACTATTCTGAGACGGCAGACTGGGTATTATGGGATAGAGCAAATGAGTAATTCCAGCATACTCCATTCCATCGTTCCCTACACTCTTGAGAACCAGAAAGTGGTGTGGCAGAAAGAAGAGAGGAAATACAGAGGAGGTTAAGTAGAAACCTCGTAGTCTTGAGTTGTAGTTGAAAATAGGAGTATGTGGGGCACGTGGGTGGCTCAGTCAGTTGAGTGTCCGACTTCCGCTCAGGCCATGATCTCGCAGTTCGTGGGTTCAAGCCCCGCGTTGGGCTCTGTGCTGACAGCTTGGAGCCTGCAGCCTGCTTCGGATTCTGTGTCTCCCTCTCTCTCTGCCCCTAACCCACTCACATTCTGTCTCTCTCAAAAATAAACATTAAAAACTAATTTAAAAAAAAAAAGAGAATAGGAGTATGAACTCACAAGTATGTTTAGATCTGTCACATTCATTCTTGTGCTCTCTCTTTATATACCAGATTCAAGTCTGAAGCAGAAAATGTATCAGGAGTCAAAGAGAGGAGAAGGGCAAGAAAGCAGGGGACAGGGGTGGAAATCTCCAAGGCCCAGTAAAGATGTCAGCTACCAGACTGTATGTATGCATAAAGGGAAAAAAAGATGGTGTCACAGGACAGGGAATGAGGCGTTGATCGGCCCTCATCATGGTCACACACAACACAGAAAGGCAAATACTTTGGCCTACAGCCTTGGGTACTCTGGCTTCGCCACCGTGTGGGTGGACACCTCAGAGCCCCTAGGTCTGCTATCAAACAGATCAACCCGCCTTCTGATGGAGAAGGTGGTCCCTTGAACCCCCACCCTCTTACCTGCAAGGAGGCAAGCGCTGGGCATATCCAGTCACTGATTCAATTACGTATCTCATCATAAACCCACAAAAAGGCATCCTGGTCCAATAAATCAGCTTGTCAATCTGAATAACCTAGGCCTGCTCATACATGTGCCTCACTGCGTATACATTGGTTCTCCTGGCTGCACGCGGCAGTCACCCGGGAGCTTTTAAAATCACAGTGATGGAGGGACACCTGGGTGGCTCAGTCAGCTAAGCCTCTGACTTCAGCTCAGGTCATGATCTCACGGTTTTTTTTCAAGCCCCATGTTCGGCTCTGCACTGACAGTGTGGAGCCTGCTTGGGATATTCGCTCTCTCTGCCTCTATCATATATGTTGTGTGTGTGTGTGTACACACACACACACAACATATATATGTATATATATAGATATATATATACACACACACAACATATATGTAATATGTATTTTTATATATATATTTTGTATACAATATATATTTATATATGTGATATATATTTGTATTTATTTATGTATTTATATATTATATGTATTTATATATTTATTTATATGTTTGTATAACTTATATGTATATATTATACATTTATATATTATATACGTTATATATGTTCATATATTATATATGGTTATATATACGAGTGCTATATAAACATCTATGTTTCTATATATTATAAATCTTTATTTTATATATGTTATACATATAGTAAAATAAAATTACAGTGACAGAGGAGTGCCAGGGCGGCTCCATCAGTTAAGTGTCCGACTCGATTTTGGCTCAGGGCACGATCTCCTGGTTTGCAGGACTGAGCTCCGCATCAGGCTCCACACGGCCAGTGGCGAATCCTCGCTTGGGATTCTCCCTCTCCCTCCCTCTCAAAATAAACACACACTAAAAATTGATAATAAAACAAAGGTACGGTGATGGAAAGACCCCATCCCAGGAAGATGAAACAAGAAACTCTGGGGAAGCAGGATCTCTGCTTTGAAGAGCCTCACGTGATCCTGAGGTACAGCTGGGTGGCAAGGCCCTGTCGTAATACAGGCCTAGGCTTCCGAGGCAGCAGGACCGAGGGCTAACCCCCGAGCAGCGGGCAGCGAGGCTGTGCCCTTGAAGGCCACGGCCCTGGCCCCCAGAGATGTCAGCACCCGGAGGCCTCTTCCTGCATGAATTTCTGCAAAACCCAAGACCGAACTCAGTCTTTTTTTTCTTCTTCTTCTTCTTCCATCTTCCTGCAGAATGTGACCCTGTACGGTTCTACAGATTTTCAAAACTTCTCTTTTGACCTCATTAGGGACAACCCAACAACCATGACTTAAAGGGTCCCCCCCCACCCAAGGAGGAGTGAAAGGTGTAAATGTTTGAGGACACAAGACAAGTAACAACTAAATGCTGCTTAAGGGTGGTTATGCTTGAGCAGCATATTGATGAACAGTTAAGGGAAGAGAGAACACAAGTTCCCACCTCCCACGCCTCAGAGAGCGGGCACCTCCACAGCCGGGGACGTGGTGAGTGCCACGTGCAGTCCTGCTGTGCCCTGGCTGTTTGCTCGGATTGATCCGTCTGCCAGGATGTGGACATTAGGTAATTGGGATGTGACTACCAGGAAAGGGGGGATGGTCTGTAGAAGAAAAGGGAAGGATACAAGAGCCTCTGAGCGTTCGTGTGGGAAGGGACCCCCGGGGTCATGTAAGATTTAGGTTCTGAGTCAGCTCTGGTATTTTACAGGCGAGGGGACAGAGTACAAAGGGATGAAAGTGACAAGGTCAAGGCCGTTGATCCAAGGCTAGGGTTGGCTCTGCAGGCTTCCAGAGCTCTTGTGTGCCGCATCCCGTCTCCCAGACCCTGAGTACACCCTCGTGAAGAGGCACGTCACTCCCACACGGCACACCCAGTGCATAAGCCCTCTCCCGAAGAAGAGGGGAGTCAGCAGCCTCCAGCGTGTGCTTCAGACATGTGTGTCACGAGAAACACGTACAAGGCCCTGCTGGAAAAAGGAAATCATCATGAAATGCACCACGGGCAGGAGGCACCAGACGTCTGAAGGACGCTAAGGAGCAGCCTAACCTTGGCGAACTAAATCCATGAATTCCGCGCCTGCTTACGTGTGTTTAGGGAGCAGCTACTACGTGCCAGGCCGTCTGCCAAAAATACAGAAGTTCCACCACCTCTTACAGAGCCTATGCTACGGACACAGACGACAGATTATATGTGAAATGGTGCTTAGCAATCCAAGGGAGGGCAGCAAAGCTGGGAGACCAGTGGAGAAACCATGATTTGAGGAGGTAAGCCTCGCAAGCGGACCGTGGGGAGGATGCATCCATCCCAGGTGTGCGAGAACCAAGAGAGCTTCAGGCCGCAGGCTGCATCACCTCAGCGGAAGAAAAAGGAGTCTCGTACCATAGAGATCTGCAGCATCTTGAAAGGGAAAGGCTGAGAGGGCAAAGCCAAGCAGCACATTCTCTGGGCAAAAACCAACACAACCCAGGCGGCAGCTGGGCCGGGCCAAAGAAGAGTGACTGGCAGCAAGAGTCACACTAGGGACCCCACGCCAGACACGGGCTTCCAGGGAAAGGTAAGGGGGAGCAGAGCCGGGCAAACCCAATGGTGTTGGCTTCATGCATCTGGTCACGATCAGTGGTGCACCTGCGATGCATCAGAAGTAAATCAAATATGGTGCTCGTTTCAGGATCGCACGCCCCCCCAGTGGGTACCATGGTGGGGGAGGCCATAGAAGACAGAAGTCCTTGCAGGACAGGCAGTGGGTATTAACAGAAAGCCTTAGGGACACAAGGGAAGTTTCTAATACCCCTAACAACCTAATTAGCCTCGGGAACCCATTACAGACTTGTCACCAGAGACTTACAGAATCCCTGTCTGAACTTCTCATGTTTCAGCAACTTCCACTCCCAAGAAAAGACTGGCGGGAAGAAAGGGCCGCCCCTTTGCTGCGATGGCCGACTATCCAGGGGCTGTGTTTTTACAGCCCTTGCAAGCATCCCACTCAGCGTTTCCCCGCATGTCACAAGGGGCTCATACAGCCTCGGTCTCGTGCTCATCGTTTTGCCTCAACAGACCTTCAAGTGCCAAGTCTCTACAGCCTGACAACGTGCTTCCTCAATTCGGAGGTAGCGAAAGAGATCAGGACTACTCTAAGAAGTAGAGAACGCCACACGGGACCCGAGGACCTCGGGCAGCTAAGGGCCTAACCCCTGGCGACCAGCTTAGGACCAGATACAGAGAGGAGGCACCTTAAACCACCTTTCCAGCTCATGCAGTTCAGGTATTAGAGGATCCTGCAAACGGATGGCATCCAAAGCTTTGTCATGTGAGTTGTAACGATCCGATCCAAGTTCAGACTATTTAACTCCTCATCTTTTCCGATTCTCCTTCCCAAACATGGACTGGCCCAGAGGACACAGTAGATGTTGTCTTTGTAGTTTCTCCTACATCTATCCCTTCATTTCCACGCGCCCCCCCCCCCTTGGTCACCCTGGTCCAGGTCCTACACCTGGGCTTTAGCAATGGCCCTCACTGCAATTTTTACAAACAGCTCTCATCCCTTTCCTCGTCCTAACACAGGACACCTGTGTGTGCATACATATACACACAGGTACACAGCTCATCCCCTAAAAATATCTTTTGCTCCCCACTATTTACAAGATTAAGCCACATTGCTCAAGCCTGGTACTTAAAGCCTCCTGGGATATAGGTCTTCCTACCTCAGTCATTTTTTCCTTTTCTTTTTTTTGGGGGGGGGGGGGTCTCTCTTTAAAAAAAAAAAAAAAAACTAAACTAAACCCTGCCATATAAACCCTCCTCTCCCCTACCCCAACCACAGGACCACCCTTCCCTGCACTTACCTAAAATCTGCCCCTTCCCTTCATCGCTTTCACATGTGGTCGTTCCAAACGGAAAGATGCCTTACGCCTCTTGGCAACTTCCGGAGTGGACCACGCGCCCTCGTTCCAGCCACTACCAGCTCTCATCTCGAGTACGTGATGAGCCACTCTCTGGTCCATTATAACCCACCCACCCCCTGCCACAACCCACTCCTCACAGAACTAGTATAGTGACATTTTTTTTTAAATATTTATTTTGAGAGAGGGAGAGAGCACACACATGAAAGCAGGGGAGAGACAGACAAGGGAGAGAGAGATTCCCAAGAAGGCTCCGCGCTATCAGCACACAGCCCGACACAGGGTTCCCTCTCACCAACCGCGAGATAATGACCTGAGCCGAAATTAAGAGTCATTTAACGCCCCTGCAAGACCCCTTCCAAAGTCACAGACCAAGCCACTCACAGCTGCCTCTGAAAACTGTCCTGGGGAAGAATATCAACAGATAAGCTCTCCCCCAACACAGCAGAACCCACAGCTCATGAGGAAACCTCAGTGGAACATTCCTTTGGAAAAAGCAAGGCCTTGTTTTAGCAAATTCGTGGTCCAATTTTGTCTCAGATTTGGACATGGAGCCAGCGACCTTGGACAAGTCACCTAATACCGAGCCTTCAAAACCTCCATGGTAAAAGGGAGAAGAAAACGTCTATCATGCAGTGTAGTTCAAAGGATTAAATGAGAAAGCTTAGAAAACAGCTTGTGGAATACCCAGCACACAGTATGTGCTCAATACATAATCCTGCCATTACACCTGTCTTTCCATGTACCCAGACCTCCCCATCTACATGGATGTCCCCTAAGTCACCATCTGGCCTTCTGACTCTCTGACCTCCACACCAAGCACTGTGCCCCAAAGACAGAAGCACAATGAATACTTCCTATAGGACCGGATCAATTTCTACATCTGCATTTAGGAGCATGTATTTAGGGAACCCAAGTTAGGTTCACAAAGGGCTAAACAGAGGGAAAAAATAAATCTATGGAAGGAGAGTGAATGTAAGTACTATAAGGACTTGGGAGGGAGGACACGATGATTCATAAAGACCACCACTTGGGGAAGAGCCCAGGTCTTTCTGGTCTTTCCACCCAAACTGCCTTGGCCTGCTCCAGTGCTGACCCTGAGATTCTCAATTGTGCGTCTTGATTTGATCACAATCACCTCGGGAGCTTTACTGACGTCTGACAGGGTTATATAGTTCCAGGCGTGCAAGTTGTTTCGACAATTCCATACCCCATGCTCACCAGGACAAGCGTGTTCACCATCTAATCACCATGCAACTTTATCACAATATCATTGACTGTGTTCCCTCTGCCGCATTGCTCAGCTCTGACTTATTTTTTGTAACTAGAAGTTTGTACATCTTCATCCCCATCACCTGTTTCACCCACCCACCTCTACCTCCCATTCAGCAATCGCCAGTTTGTTCCCTGCATTTATGAAGCTACGTGTTGTGTTCTTTTCCGGACTCCACATATAAGTGAAATCACATGGCATCTAACTCAGCACAATACCCTCCACGTCCATGTTGTCACAAATGACAAGATCTCATCCCTTTTTTATAGCTGAGTTAATATTCCACCATATGTGTCTATGTACACACACACACACAACTTCATCATCCATTCATCTTTTTGGTTTTTCTTAATTTTGAGAGAGAGAGAGAGAGGGAGCTAGCAAACAGCTAGCAGGAGAGGGGCAGAGAGGAGGAGAGAGCGAATCCCCAGCAGGCTCTGCACTATCCGCACGGAGCCCAATGCAGGACTCGAACCCATGAACCAGGAGATCATGACCTGAGCCGAAATCAAGCATCGGTCGCTTACCCCACTGAAACATCCAGGTACCCCTATTCATCTTTTAAAGTTCCAAATGTGCAAAACTCCTATTTCCAGAAACATGGAGGAGACAAACTTTTCTCTATTTCCTCCTGCTAATAACCAGCAAACTCCAGCCATTATACATAAAACAAGCAGAAGAGAACTTGGAGAGATGGAAAGAAGGCCAGCCAGCCAAGGACCTCAGCACCCAAGGCACAACGTGGCACCTGGCTTCCCTGCATTTTCCTTCTGCCTCACACATCCCAGACCGGTTGCTGGAGAAGCCAGAGACCCAGAAACACCAAAAGACAATTTAAAAAGTCCCAGGGAACCTGGCTCAGTCAGAACAGCATGCGACCCTTGATCTCAAGGTTGTGAGTTCGAGCCCCACATTGGGTGTACAAATTACTAAATAATAATAAACTTAAAAGAAAAAGAAAGGTCTAAGAAGAGACTGCTTTCTCCAGCCAAAGACCAGGACAGGGGCAGCGTCACAAGACAGACAACAGCTTTACTCCAGCCCAACGCCATACAAGAAAACCATACCTCCCACCCTCACTCCTACCTGCGGGGTCCAGAAACCCGACTTCAGCCTTCACCAGACTGTATGGAGACGCCTGCACCCTTACCTTCCTCCAGGGCTATCAGGGAAGGCTGAACGGAAGCTGGGCCACAGGGGCAACACAGCCTCCTCCCCTCCTTGCTGGGGGGCAGAGGAGGCCTAGGGGAGAGTCCAGAACTTTCACCACCGCCCAGCAGTTATAAAAGGCAGAGCATCAGGGGTGCCTGGGTGGCTCAGTCGGTTGAGCATCCGACTTCGGCTCAGGTCATGATCTTGCGGTGAGTTCAAGCCCCGCATCGGGCTCTGTGCTGACAGCTCAGAGCCTGGAGCCTGCTTTGGATTCTGGGTCTGCCTCTCCCTCTGCCCCTCCCCCGCTCATGCTCTGTCAAAAATAAATAAACACTAAAAAAATTAAAAAAAAAAAAAAGGCAGAGCGTCAGCGGAGGCCCCATAAGCGAGGCAGGTGAGGCCCTCCTGCCCGCCTCCAGTGTGGGATCAGCCAAGGCCCAGGAGAAGACGCTAGACTTCTGCCTCCACCTGACAGTAATGAGGCAGCACTCCCCGCCAAGGACAGAGGAGCCTCGCCGAAACAGAAGATTTAATTAAGATCCAGAATCTCATAACATAATACCCAAAGCGTCCGGCTTTCAATCAAACATCATTCATCATTCTGGGAACCGGGAAAACCTCAACATGAATGAGAAAAGACAATCAAAAGATGCCGACACAAGAGGACAGACATATTAGAATTACCTGACAAAAAATTTTAAGGCAGCCTTCATTTAATGTGCTGGAGACCAAAAAAAAAAAGTCTCAGCAAAGAAACCAAGGACATAAAAACTGCAACTCCCAGGCTACAACCCTGTACTAGCTGGATTTATTTTTTTTAATGTCTATTTATTTTCGAGACAGAGACAGAGTCTGAGCAGGGGAGGGGCAGAGAGCGTGGGAGACACAGAATCCGAAGCAGGCTCCAGGCTCCCACCTGTCAGCACAGAGCCGGACGCGGGGCTCGAACTCATGAACCACGAGATCATGACCTGAGCCAAAGTTGGACGCTTAACTGACTGAGCCACCCAGGGGCTCCTGTATGAGCTGGATTTAAATCGCTGGGAGCCCCCAGTCATCAGTCTTTTTTTTTTTTTTTTTTTCCGTCTTTACCTCCCCAATGAGCGACGATGTTTCAGACCCAGGGCGTCTGTCAGCATTGCCTGGGAAACACGATCAAGACAGAGGTCAGGCCCTCTCACTACTTCAACAAGCCTGGGCCTCCGTATTTTTATTCGTTTCCAGATGATTCCGAGAGACGCCAAAGTTTGAGAACAACTGCTTTCACTAATCAAAGGAATCTGCAGGTGATTCTCCTCATTGAAAGAGGCTGCAAAATTCTGGGCCTGGAGGAGGACAGAGTCGCATTTCAATAACCTTGAGTCCAGAAGTAGTTTCCATCACACTTTGGGTACGGGCGCCCGGGACATAACGCGCTTCACCTGGGCGGCCACATTGAAAAAAAGAAAATCCAGGGGCGCCTGGGTGGCTCAGTGGGTTAAGCGCTCGACTTCAGCTCAGGTCATGAGCTCACGGTTTGTGAGTTTGAGCCCCACGTCGGGCTCGGTGCTGACAGCTCAGAGCCTGGAACCTGCTTCAGATTCTGTGTCCCCTCTCTCTCTGCCCCTCCCCTGCTCATGCTCTGTCTCAAAAAATAAATAACAACATTAAAAAAATTTTTTTTTTTTAAATAAAAGAAAATCCACGCACAGAGAGGGCCGGTTTGCAAAGAGAGCTACAGCCCAGGTCCAGGTTGTGTGTGTTTATGTGGAAATAGCACGGGAGTGAGAGATTATGTTACCTGTCACTTGGCCCCTGGGAGACATTCATCTTCCTCTTGGCAGAAAAAGAAATGCTTCCACATGAGCGCCTCTCCCCGTCCAAAGAGACCAAAACAAAAAGGGAAGAGTTTATAATCAAGAGAGAACAAAAAGACACAACTCAGGGGCTTCTCTGTTGTGCACGGAGATTTCCAAGCCAGGGCAACAGCAGCTCCCAGGCTGAAGTTTTACCAGCATTTGTAGTCTCCTGGGCGGGGGTGGGGGGGGCCTCAGAAATGCAGGAAAAGGCAGGGAAGGGGGCGTGGAAGTTGCTGGGAGGAAGCGGTGTGGTAAGGGGGGTGAGGGGGGAGAGGAACCCATCGCTAGACAGGAAGTGCGTGGCAAGAGCCCAGCAAATAACACCCCTCTCCAGGAAGGAAGGGCCCCCAAAGCTCCTCTCCCCTCAACTGCTATCCCTCTCACTAATGCCTCATGTCCCTGTCTAGAGCTCAGCCACACGGCCCACAAGAGCGGTCTCGGCAGATGGCCCATCGCCTGCTGGCACACAGCAGACCAGTCCCTGGGCCACAGGCAAGAAGACCACCACCTTTAATGACCATTTGCCCATTCAACCTAACCTAGAAAGATGTGCCTCAGTTTCCTCATCTGCAAAACGGGTACAATAGCACCTACTCTCACGGGGCCGCTGTAAAGATTAAGTTAGTTAACATACATAAAAGGCTGAGAGGGGCGCCTGGCTGGCTCCGTCGGGAGAGCGTGTGACTCTCGATCGCGGGGTTGTGAGTTCGAATGTCACACTGGGTGTAGAGATTACTTCAAAAGAAAACCTTTAAAAACTAAAAATAAATAAATAAAACGCTGAGAACCAAGGGTAGAAGGTGGTAGTTGACAAATATTAGCTCTTGGTATTTTGAAAGATATGCAGAGATGCCTTGGGCCAAACTGCCTGGCTTTGACTGGGAGGTCTGTCCATTACTAACTACGGACCTTGAGCAAGTTACTCTCTCTCTCTCTGCCTCGGCTTCCCCATCTGTAAAAGTCGGCGAGAGAACCTTAACTCAGGCAGCTGTTGAGAGGATTAACCATTTCACAGAATGTGAACAGTGCCTGGAACCCAGTAAGTGCTTTCAACGTGATAATGGTGATTCTGTTAGCTTTCTCTGATGCGGACCACACGAGGCTGAGGTAGGGGGAACCTCCCCTTGGCCCTCGAGCAGCTCATAGCCCAGATCAGGAGATGAGAAATGCACACCCAGAGCCAGCAGGGAACAGCACCCAGAATACAGAACATGGGACAATTCTGCAAGCACACGCTTCCCACCCACGTGCTCACACACGGGCTAAGGGAGCTCAGACTCTTCTGCATACAGGGCGCACTGGGTGGCAAGTGCCCCCTTCCCGGACACCCCTTAGGAGGGAGTCCCAGGTCTCCCTCACCTCTCAGGGCCAATCATTTCACCAGGTCTCCTGCAAAGCACTGTAGCCTCTAGAGTATGTGGGGGGAGAAGCCACGGCCCTCAGTTCTCATGGATGGACCACAAGGGTGTAAGAACACACAAGTCTCCAAGAAGCGCTGCACCAAACCAACCGCCTTGCCCACAGCGGGAGAGGCGTAGGGGTCTGAAAGCGTTCCGACACTCTGGGCACGGAACTTGCTGGAAGTGCCATTGTAAGTCACTTTTAAACCAGCTGCTCTGGTGCTTAAAAGGAAACATGGTGCTGAATAGAAAAATTGAAAAGGGAAATGTAAGCATCACAAGATATTAATTAATCCCATGATGCGAGATTCCTTCTGCTCAGATTACCCCTGCTTAAAGAAATATTTATCCAAGAAATTTCAGAGAGAGACAGGGCAGACAGACAGCACACCGCACTTAACGAGATTCTGTGATTTTTAATCCTAACGAGGCTCACGGGCTGGAACAAATGGGATGGGGGCATGCCCCAGGAGCTAGTTAACCCTTCTTTATTCCCTCCCAAGGAGGCTGACAGCTAGTTTAAGCCCACAAAGTAGTCACGCTGCCTGAGTTGCAACCTTGAGAAGCACTCCGGCCGCCTCGGCTGGATCTTTACCCCGTGTGCAGAATGGGGACGGTGCACCAGGAGGCCTCTGACTTATCAGAGAATGAATCTGCTAACTCCACAGATTACAACCAGATGAAACACACATGAAATTTAAGGTGCAATTTGTCAGATGAAGTAACAATAAAAATAGCAGCCGGGCCTGAGCCAGGCACAGCACCAGGCGTTTCCACGTGTAACTCACTTCCACGTGTAACTCATTTACTCGTGAACCCCAGAAGGTACGTATTCGTACCCTCTTTGTTCAGACCAGGGCACCACAGGAGAGAGGCTAAGTAACTCCCATGGGGTCACGCAGCAAGACAGGGCCAGGATCTGAACCCAAAGACAGTCTGGTTCCGGAATCCATGCCATGCCGCACGTCAACCAAATTCATGTCACCAAACTTACCAAAGAGCAAGTTAAAGAAAACAAAACAGTGAATGAGGGGGGAAAGGTGTTGATTCGTTAATGAGAACACAACAGGCTGAAAATATGTTTTTTACTAATAAATGGCAATTAGGTATTCCTGAAACTGGCCATATGTTCTGTAATCAAAGATTCTAATTCCACCGCACGCCCATCACAGGAATTCCATTTAATGCAGGAAAAAATGCTTACTCGGCACTTCCCCTGGGAGGAAAAGCCGCTCTGTGAGGTGGGAGTACGGATGCGTCCTGGGAGGCCGGGGAGGCCCTGAGGTCCCCAGGGACCCAGGCAAAAAGCACGGGAACTGTGCTTGAGAGGGGACTGGAGCCAGCTGAGACAAATGCATTTCTTGGGCTCCCAGCAGGGCCCACCTGGCAGTCCTCGTAGTGAACATACCAGAAATCATGTTCCTTCCCTCCAAATGCACATTCTATATGCAAGTCGCTGCCTGAGCACGGCAGAAGGTACAGGCATTGGGGGGCAGAGTGACAGGGCCCCCGATGACGACATGCGGAGCAAAAAATCACAGCAAGCAGCTCAGCACCACCGTGGGGTCCCGTCAGTCCCTTCCACACAGAGGAGGGGCTGGTAACATCCATCCCACCAAGTGACACTGGATGGGACGGGACAAGGGGGCCTAGGGAACGGGGTGTGCTCTGATTGGGTCAGAGCGCAGGGTGATGAAGGGAATTATTCAGAAACAGAGAGCGCTGAATATCATGCTAAGAATCAGGACCTAATATAGTAGGCCTAGGAACTCACCGTGTTTTGGAGGAGGAGGGACAACATAATTATACTTCGGGAAAATTACCAGAGCACAAGTTTATAGGATCAAGTGGAAGCCTCCAGAAAGTTACTCCAACAGTCCGGGGAGAGGCGGTGAGAGTGTGAACCGGCCAGAGGTGGGAAAGGATGGAACGGGCAGAGGTGCGTGGATGGAGGTCACGGAGAAGATTCAAGAACACAGCAACTGACTTCATGCGGAGGCTAGCGGAGAGAATAGCCTGGCCACGGTAGGGACCCAGTGAACAGCCAGTGAGTTTCGCCTGTTATATGACAGGGTCCAGGCAGTGCTCCCAAGTATCAGGCCTGGGTACCCGAGAGCATGCCGGGGTCGCCAGCAGAAGTCCCAAGTCAGAGAGGTTTGCTATCCAGCTTGTTGAGGGGAAGGAGCCAGCAACCTGTTCCTCGGTGCAGAGACCACGAGCAGGAAACAGAAAATGAAGATCCGGACTCTGGACTGGAGTTAGGGATCCAGGAGCCAACCCGCACAGCAATCAAGCCTTCACACAACAGGTCCAAGGGAGGAGAAAGAGCAGCCAGCAAAGAGGAGATTCTGCTCAGAGAGCAGACCACGGAGGACGGGCTGAGCAGGAAGAAAACTCAGGAAGCACAAAGACAGAAAAGGGTAACAGTAGGACAATTGCTTTTTTTTTTTTTTTAAGTTTATTTATTTTGAGAGAGCAAGTGGGGAGGGGCAGAGAGAGAGGGAGAGTGAGAGAGAATCCCAAGCAGGCTCCTACACCCAGCATGGAGCCCGCTGTAGGGCTTGATCTCCCCACTCCGGGATCGTGACCTGAGCCAAAATCAAGAGTCAGACGCTCAACGAACGGAGCCACCCAGGCACCCCGCAACTCAGTAACTTTTTTTTTAAAAGACAACCCAAAAAATGGGTAAAGGATCTGAACAGGCGTTTCTCCAAAGAAGATATATAAATGCCAAATAAACGCGCATTCTATATCATTCATCAGGGAGATGCAACTCGAAGCCACAAGGAGATCGCGCCTCACACCCACTAGGCCGGCTAGAATCAAAAAGTCAGACAATTACAAGTGTCGGGGAGGATGTAAAGAAACCAAAACCCTGCTGGTGGCCAAGGTGCAGCCATGCTGGAAACCACCTGGCAGTTCCACAAATGGTTAAACCTGGCTACTACGATATCTAGCAATTCCGCTCCTACTTATCTACCCACAAAAAATGAAGCCATACCTCCCTACAGAAACATGCACACCAGTGTTTACAGAAGCAGTATTCACAATAGCTAGAGCATAAACAACCTTGGGGCACCTGGGTGGCTCAGTCAGTTAAGCGTCCGACTCTCAATTTCGGCTCAGGTCATGATCTCGTGTTTCACGGGTTGCCCTACGATGGGCTCTGCGCTGACAGCATGGAGCCAGCTTGGAATTCTCGGTCTCTCTCTCAAAATAAATACGCTTAAAAAAAAATAAACCACCTTAATGTCCATCGATGGATGAATGGATAAACAAATTGCGGTATGTCCATACAATGGAATATTATGCAGCCATAAAAAGGAATGAGGCTTTGACGCAGGCAGTGTGGACTGAAAACACTATGCTAAGTTAAAGATGCCAGTCACACGCACATGTGCACACACATAAATCATACTTTATGACCCCACTAATACGAAATGTCCTTTCTAGAGACAGAAAGTAGATTAATGGTTGCTTAGGGCTGGGATGGATGGAGGGGTAGGGGGATTATAACCAGAGGGTACATAGGTTCCTTTTCTGTTTGTTTGTTTATTCCTTTTTTTTTTTTTTTTTTTTTTTGGAGAAAGAGAGAGACAGAGTGCAAGCAGGGGAGGGGCAGAGAGAGACGGAGACCTAGAATCTGAAGAGGCTCCAAGCTCTGAGCTGTCAGCACAGAGCCCGATGCAGGGCTCGACCTCACAAACTGTGAGATCATGTCCTGAGCTGAAGTCGAACACTCAACCGACTGAGCCACCCAGGCGCCCCCAGAGGTTTCTTTTTGAAGTGATGAAAATATTCTAAAATTGACTACAGTGATGGTTACACGTATCTGGAATATACTAAAAACCACCTAATTGTCTATTTTAAGTTAGTGAATTGTGTGGTGTGTGGATTATGTCTCCATAAAGCTATCAGAAAGCAGGGGGAAAGGAAGCTCACTTTCCAAAAAGAGGAAGGAAGAAGGACGGCGAGGTCACTGAGGAGCTAAAAGCAGCCTTGAGGCAATGAGGCTGTGAGGAGGCAGATAATTATAGTCAAAGAAAGCATTCTGAAAGTTTGAGTTCTTGGAAGTAGCAGCATTATGAGTAAGCGATAATAAACAGTGCGTCTGATTAGGGTCTTGGAGGTAATGACTGTGGCAAAGGTCAAATTCCGTGTGGCTGCACGATTCGCATCACTAAAACAACTGGGACGTTTGGGGCCAAGGAGACCAGACCGAAAGCCATCGATTCATGAAATGTATGGCCAGGTAGAAACAGACTTGCCCATCAGAGCCCCAACGCCAGCTGTGGAAGAACACCCTGGGACACCTTGACGCATTAAAAAAAAAAAAAAAAAAAAAAGGCATCATTTCAGAGCAGCGCTGTATCTTTGAGACTTACTGCCCCCCAAAAGTGGTCGGAGAAGATAACAACGGGAGGGGCGCCCGGCTGCCTCCATCTGTAGAGCATGGGCCTCCTGATCTTGGGGCAGTGCGTTCAAGCCCCATCTTGGAGGTCAACTTAGTTTAAAAAAAAAAAAAAAAAAGAGGGGCGCCTGGGTGGTGCAGTCGGTTAAGCGTCCGACTTCAGCCAGGTCACGATCTCGCGGTCCGTGAGTTCGAGCCCCGCGTCAGGCTCTGGGCTGATGGCTCGGAGCCTGGAGCCTGTTTCCGATTCTGTGTCTCCCTCTCTCTCTGCCCCTCCCCCGTTCATGCTCCGTCTCTCTCTGTCCCAAAAATAAAATAAAAAACGTTGAAAAAAAATTAAAAAAAAAAAAAAGATAACAATCAGTTTGAAAGCATCTGGACAAATACACAAGAAGGTGAAATAAGCCATGATGGTATCCGTGTATACAGCAGGCCCTGCATCTGGATCCCCGCTGGTCCAGAACCCTAGAAAAACAGGACCCTGGAGGCAGAGTTCACACACCCAGGATATAGTGAAGTCGATGGGAGCCTTTACCATGCTGCAGGCTCAAGTGTGAGTCAGAACACCCCTTTTATGGCGAGCCAATAACGTTATGTCCTAATCTGGAAGCCCTCCCAACAGCATGCTGTTCAGTGTTACCGGCATCTCTAAAATCCGCATCATGGAAAACACCAGCCAGTGAAGCCATTTAGCAAGGAGGGAAGGAAATAGGGCCACAGAATTGAGTTCAGATTTAACCAAGAGCTCCCAAACTGCAAAATCACTCCGCCGGGTGACAATATATACCTACTGCTTTCAGACTTTCTACAACTGGACATTTCTTGCACTTACAAAGGATTTATTATTGCTGGCTATGTAGGTTCCTGATGCTGGGGAAGGGGGCTATACACAGAAGCAGGAGACAAGGTCCTCAACACTCAGAACACTGGAGAAGGTGTATGCAGAGGGAAAAGAACACAAAATTTTGTGGCAGACCATGACCCAAAGACAGCTTCGGCAATCTCTCCCGCCCCATGGGCACCCCTGCGATGTGACCTTAATACCCCCCCCAAGAATGCAGTCCATTTCTCCCCTTGAATCTGAGCCAGCCTATGGCCTGATTTGACCAACAGAATACAAAACCGACCCTCTGTAACTTTGGAGGCCTGTCCTTAAGAGCTTCTACCTTCCCTGCTTGGAACACTGTCTCTTGGAAGCCAGCTGCCAAATACAAGCACCATCAGGCTGTGAGGACATCCAAGCTACCCACTGGAGAGAACCATCACGTGGAGGACCAGCCATGTGAGTGATACCTTCTAGGACCTTCCAGCCCAGCCCAGCCATGAAGCCAAATGAGTGAGCCAGTCAACACAAGAACGGCCCAGCCAAGTCCTGCCTGAATTCCTGGCCCACGAATCATGAGCCAATTAAACAGATACTGTTTTAAGCCACTGAGTTTTCAGGTAATTTGTCAAGTGGCAACAGATTCCTGAAACTAACTTGAAGCCAGGAAACTAGGCCAGAGTCCTGGTTCCCGTTCGCATCTAGCCAGGTGACCCTGGGTCAATGACTTCCCCCTGGACTGCAATTTCCTCATCTGTAAAATGAGAAGGTTGTTGCAGGTGCACTAAAGTGCTATCCAGTTGTGACAACGGGCGAGGCCATCAGTGCTGTGGATGTAGAGGGGCAACTACTTCAGCATCGGAAGGAACCGTGGACCAGGAGACAAAAGTACTAGATGGTTAACAGAGGGGACAGCTACATGGCTCATAGTAAGTGCTCACTAAATACCAGCTCTAATCATATTGTCTTAGCAGTTCTGTGACTATAGACAAGTTAATCCCTCTGATCCCCAATTTTTTTTTCATTTGAGAAATGGAGATAAAACCAATGTTTCTGTTTCTACGTGAAGAAAACTCTTTGTATGGGAAAGTCCCATGCAAATCAAAAATCACCTACAAATGGAAGGCATAACTATGTTAGTAACACTTGTATTGTTCTTTGTGCCAAAACCATTAGCAGTCTCCTCCTCACCCGGCAAGGGGAGAGAGTCAGGAGATGGCACTGGCCCCCAGGAAGACACCCCGGGAAAGGGAGGGGCTGGTACAGAAGGGCCATACAAGCATTCAAGCCGAGTGAGATTTTTACCACCCACCCACCAGCAATGATCAATGGGCGAGGCACCCATGCTGAACACGGAACGCAGGTGATCCCTCAGGAGCCACTACCAGTCCATGGGGACATCTGGAAACAGCCCAGCATTAAAAATTTAAGTAATTCCTACATCAGAGTCCAGGAGGCCAGCAGCCTGAGGATGCCCCACCAGTGAGCTGTGAATGAGGCCACTGCCCGGCATAGAGTGAACACTCCATAAAAATGACTAAATAAGCAATACCTTTGGGAGTCTGAAGCCAAAGTTCCCAGGTTGAAATGCTGGCTTTGCCATCCACAGCTGTGTGCACCAAAGCAGGCAACAACCTCCCTGAGCCTAGATCCTCATTCATAAGACATGAGGAGACCCACCTCTAGGGAAGGGGTAAGAATGACACGATTCTGCTTAATAATTAAATGCACGATGTTGTTTGTAAGTGCCCAGACCCTCTGACTCCCAGGCGCCCTCCAACCCCAGCCGCAACCTTTCAAATCTCTGCAGAACCCTGAAAATGAGCGGCATCCATCCAAACAGTCACTTCACCCAGTGTTGATTCTGAAAAGCTGCCAGCCCTTGGGACAGAAAGACATGGGCTCATTTTCCAAGGGTATCTGACAAGGCAGCAAGAATACATTTACATTTTACAGCCTGTGATTTTCCAAAACAAGAGACGAATGTGGTGTGGATTTAACCCTGAAATCCCAGGGACCACGCAGGCCCACAGACACTGCTCTGTTGGGAGGCGGAAACCAACCAGAGGCGGCGCTAGCCCATGGGACAGAAAAGCTTCCGCTTCCACCTCTACTCAGGTCTAGACTGACGGGGTCTGACGGTACTGGCGTCCAGCGTCAATTACAAAGGGCTGGGGGTTAAGACCCAGCTCTGAGCCCCGCCCTCGCTCCTCTACCTTGCAGAACTCAGAGCAGGCCTCCTTGGTCCCCTAAGTCTCAGGTCCGCATTGGGAACACCGCCTGGACCAACTGTGAAACCCCCTCTAATCAAGCACCACTGCGTGTGAACCCAGGGAAGCTGCTAACGATCGGCACTACGTCATGCAGCCCCCAGGCGTTCGCTTAGGAAAAAAAAAACTGCATATGGGGAAAGTGAAGGTAAGATCCAGCAAGCTGGAGGCCAGCCTCAAGCCCCATGCTTCTCAAAGTCTGGTCCCAGTCACTTGCATTAAATCACCTGGAATGCTCATTAAAGGTACACAGTCCCAGGCTCCCCAACTCCCCAGATGTAGCAAATTAGACTGGGGGGGGGGGGGTGGCAAGAATCAGACTTTTCAGTCCCCTCACCTGGTGATTCTTACGCATACCGGGTTCTGAGACCCAGTTGGGACCAAAGGCAGAGACTGAGAAAAAAACAAAAAGGATTTATTTTATGTACTTGTTTATTTATGTTGAATAAAAAGGTTTTTAGAGCACTTTAATTCTGATCCCCGTTCTTGCCCTCATTCTTGTGAAGCACTGGTGAGCCACACAAGGCGAAGCCAATTCCCCAGTTTCAGTACATCCAAGAAAACTGAGTGATGACCGTGATGAAAATTTCATACTTTAACATGAAAAACTTGCTCACCAAAGCAACAGGCCTCGACAAAAATTAACCCAAACACCCCATCTTAGACCAACCAGGTCTATTCCGGGAGAAGCAAGATAAGATCTCGGCCACAGCCCCACTCTGGTCCCAGCCATACCCAGCAGTTCAGCTGTGCAGGGTTTGACGGGGCGGTGGGGGGCAGGGGGTGTCCTAGCGCTAGCAAATATGGCTGGGAGAAGGTTATTCGGGGGGATTAAAAAAAAAAAAAAGGTTAAGATTCACCAAGTCACACATCTCCAGGAGAAGGAAAAAAATCTAAAGATAACTGACTGCATGGGGCGCCTATCAGACACTCCAAAGATGTTTCACAAATTGAAGGAAAAGCCACCTGACAGAGTCATCCTTGCCGGAAATCACACCCTGCATCCACGAAGTCATCAAGGAAAAAAAGGGAACGAAGAGTAAAACTGCCTCCACATCGGAAGTACTGTCTTTTCAAAACCAGCAAGAACCTAAAAAACAACCCACTCGGAGGGGCAGTACTCTCCGTCACTTATCAGTGACAGGCACACTGAGAAACCCTGGACCTTTGGGGGCAGGCGGCATAAAGAAAGAGCAGAAGCACTCCTCCCAAGTGATGGGCAGCGGGAGCCCCAGCTGGGATCGCAGAAACCAGAACGCCTCACCCCGGGGAAGTGCATCCCAGGGGGCTAGCCTTTATCCCGCACCTACTGGTCCAGTCCCGAGGCTCGCGCCCCGCCCCCTCCCCGAAGGACGGACCTGCTGGGGCTCCGGCCTCGGCCCTGAAAATTCCAGTCATCCCCGCTAAATTCTTGAGCAGCGGTTCCCTGCTGGCTGCTGAAACTTAACATTACGCCACAAAACTAGCAAATGGGCAGCTTTCACCCCTCCCCCCTTCAATGACTGGCACTTGCAAAGGAGTCGTGGCAAATCAAGCATTTAAGAAGTGACTGACACTTGGACCCGGTTACCTGGAATTAAAAAAAAAAAAAACAAAAACAAAAACAAAAAAACCACTCCGGTATTATTTTCCTCGATCAGGAAGCAGGCATTCCCCCTTTAAAAGACCTTCCTGAAAACACCTCTCCCAAGGGATCCCAGCAGGTAAATAACACCAGAGCTTCCCTAAAGCGATTCTAAAGAACCAGGGGACCTGGCTGCGCTCCCCCGCCGGCTTCTCCTCCGCGGAAGGAGGGATCGGCAAGTCGAGCAGTCCCGGGAGGTGAGGATGGGGGAGTCTGCAGGTGGGAGGAGGGGGCGAAGCCACACCGCCCAAACTTCGCAGCTGCTCTGTAGCAGTTCTGGGCAGGAGCCCGGGGAATTCAGTCCCGAGAAGGGAAGTCACCTCCCTAACATTAAGGCCCCCCGCCAGCCCCGCGTCCGCTCGGACGTGCCCCCTCCCGGGCAGCGCCCCCTCCCCCCGGGACCCCTCACCTTGGCCTCGAAGCAGATGCCGTGCTGGAAGGCGTCTTCGTTGTGCAAGGGGATCCGCAGGTCGTGCCCATCGTCCACAAGGTTGTACTTGGTTTTGCTGGGCATGGTGACCCGCGGTGGACCGGCTCCTCCAGAGGCGGCAGCGGGAAGGGGCCGGCCAGACCGGGCAGGGGAGCGGAGGGGAGGGGCGCGCGGCGGCCGCGGGAGCCGGGACCCGAGCGGCGCCGAGGGCCGGGCGGCAGCGGGCGGCGCGGCTGCGGGCGGCGCTGTGGCCGCGCGATTTCTGCGGGCGAGGAGGGCGGCGGCGGCGGCGGGAGCGGGCGGGAGGCGGCGGGCCGGGGGAGGGGAGCGGTGGGCGCGCGGCCCGAAGCGGGACCCGGCGCGGCGGCTGCCCCGGACGAGGAAGAAAAGGCGGCGGCGGCGGCGGTGGCGGCGGAGCGGGTGCCTGTCACGGAGACGCCGGATCGGCCGCCAGCGAACGGCTCCTCCTGCGGGGCGGGCCCGGGCCGGCTCCTCCCGCGGGCGCCCAGGCCCCGCCCCGCGCCCGCCCCGCGCCGCCCGCCCGCCGAGCAGGTGAAAGTCCTCGGGAGCGCCGCGCCTGCCCTGCCCGGCCCGCGAGCCCTGCGGCCCGGCCCGCGAGCTGCGCCCTGCTCCCGAGCGCGCTGCTGTTTTTACGGTCACGTTCGGGGCCGGGCTGCTGAGGGTTAGACGCGGTAGCAGCGCCTTGGATGTTTTGTTTTTGTTTTTTGTTGGGGGGGAGGGGCGGTGTTTACGGTCGTGTGTTTATGTTCTACCAGGAAGGCCCCAGTCCTGGCCCAGATCTCGGCAAATCGTGAATTCGGAGAGTTCCCTTTCCCTGGAGAATCAAGACTGCTCACTGGGGGCCCATCGCAGGCGCCTTTTCTTCCTTTGAGCGGTGATTTGTGACTTCTGTCATACAGGCTTGCGGGGGGGGGGGGGGGGGGAGTGCCTTTTAGAATGGTTGTAATATTAAAAAGCCATCAGCCCGTGGAAATGGGATAGGCCACAAAAGGAATACTAAAGACAAGAGAATCCTCAACGTTTTTGTTTTTCTTAATTAAACCTTCTGTAACTGGGTATGGATAAGGTGAACTTCCAAGTTCTTTCTTTTTTTTTTTTTTTTTAAACATTTATTTATTTTTGAGACAGAGAGCATGAGCTGGAGAGGGGCAGAGAGAGAGGGAGACACAATCCCAAGCAGGCTCCAGGCTCTGAGCTGTCAGCACAGAGCCGGATGTGGGGCTCACACTCATGAACAGCAAGATCATGATCTGAGCCAAAGTTGGGTGCTCAACCGCTCAATGGACTGAGCCACCCAGCCGCCCTGCCCGCCAAGTTATTTCTGACTGTTCTTTCCACTTTGGCAAATACTTCAGTCTATTTGCCTGTTGTTAAGAAGAGACCCATTTACTTCTTTCCTTTACATCAAGAGCTTCTGCTATGCGCAATGTGCAAATGAGGGGGTCATAGGATTACCTGTGAAGCATTATAGGTCGTGGTCCATGAAACCTATGATCACCTGATCACTGTGCCTTCAAATTATTACCTCCCAAAAGCTGGTGCCAAAGCCAGTCCAGCCTGAGATCACTAAGACCAAATGGTCAGCTCCTCTGTAGGAGGAGGAATGATGGTTGAACTCATCATCTTAAACCTGCTTTTGGTGCCCTGTGGACACATCCACCCGAGACAACTCCCAAACCAAACAACACTGATTGTCATAGAGGCAAGGCTGGGAATCACCACAAAGCAACACAATGTGGCTTGCAAAAGGCATAGCTTCCTAGACGATTTCCATGATAAATTTATATAAGAGAATGCATTACTGCCATAATTGTATTTCTCATTTTGTCTCCTAGTGCTAAAGTACAATTGTCCTTTCCTATATGTTGCCTGCTTCCAATCTGCTGAAATTCCTGGCCAAGATGCAGCATCTTCTGAGATATCCCCTTAAATAAAGGCAAACTGATGACTAGAACAAATTCATCACCTACTTCATGCTGTATAGACTTTACTACAGACATAAATATTAGTAAGAGCCGAAAATCATTTGCACTGAGGAAATGCACCACTAACATTTTTATAAATACAGAACATGAAAATCTAATCAGGCATGTCTGACTCTTTGAATGTCATGGTGGTTTTAACATGCATCGTAATGTGCTCTCTAAAAGCTGGCATCAGAACTCGACCACTTCAAGGCAAGACCCTAAGCAACTACCTCACTTACATCTCCTTTTCCCTCCTGAATTTAAAGTCTTTTGACTCCAAAGGGCCTTCTTTCTAGATTTACTTGGGTCCCATTGGACTGGCTGAATTTTTGGAATTTCCTGTCTAACTCTGTAACACATTGTAGACCAGACACAAAAAAGCTGAAGCCCCAAAGATATTTCAGGTCACTAATACAGTGACCACTACATAGTAGATAGACCTCTAGTAGTTATGTATGGAATCAATCACTGTAGCTAATATGCATTGAGCTTTTTCTATGTGTCAGGCATTATTCTTAGAGCTTTATGTGTATTATCTCATTTAATATTTAAAACACTCCTAAGGTTCATCCCATTTATGAAGAAACTGAGGCACGGGTTATGAACGTACCCAAGGTCACACACTTAGAAAGGAAAGGAGCCAGAATTTAAATCCAATTCTATGTCACAAGGTGTTTCCATCATGGCCTGGATTGCCATGAAAGTCTTCTTTATTGCAAATGAGACGCCCGTCAAATTCAGGGTCTGAGTTTTATTTAGATGTGTATTGTTGCTAAGCTGTATTCGGTCCATTTCAGTTAGAAGAAATGGTCCAAACAGGAGAGGCCTGTTCTCTGTTTTGGCCTCCATTTAATACGTCAGAGCCACACAGGCATGAAAACACCCTTCTTCCAGAAACAATGGGCGTCCAAAGTAAATTTCCTTATTTTTTAGCAGTGATTTCAATCTTGTTTTTGCACCTTTAAACATAATTGAATTTCCCACAGCATTTCGAAATCTATTTTTTAAATGAATCAAGTTTTATCACTCTCCGTATCCTTCTGTATTTAAAAACTGCTTAACACAATTTTAATCTGAAGTACATTTAATTAAGATGTAAATTGCTTAAGCGTATAATACTTGCTATGTTAAATTTTATTAAAACTTTGTTTAAAAGTGTTTTAAAAAATTCCTAAATCCCTTTAGAAGTGGAAGTTACTAGGGGGTCCTCTAATTCAGCTCCTCTGTTGGAAAGACGAAAAAAACAGAAACCCAGGGAGATGAAGTAGTTTGCCTAGTCCTCCCTGTAAGCTACAGCTCCTACCTCAGTAATCTTTTCATCACACGATGATGGGTTATAAGTAAACTGACAGCAAACCGTAACACATATTTGGAACTGAGAAAATTGATTTGCTTTTGGTCGTAAAATACCTGCTTTACAATGCACTTCCTGTGCATTGTCTCACTTGGCCATACGGGATAAGTATGATCAGTATACCCATTTTACAGATGAGGAAACTGAGGCTGAGAGAGGGAAGGGTAGGTCATAGAGCAATAGGTCCGGGGAATCCTTCTGTGTGTTTAACCAACAAAGAATAAAGATTGTATCAGCTTGCCTAATACTGCTCAGATGCACACCTGAATAGAACTCATCAAATCTTTGCGTAAATAATATAAAATGTTAAGAACACAGAATAATTTCCTCCTATTAGGTAACACTTAGCTTCAAAAGGTTCTTTTTTCATGCTATTGTTTTTAACCCGACAGTGTCTCCTGGGGCATAGAGAGCTAGAAATCATTAGCCCCCCCCCCCCCTTCTTTTTTCCTCAATTGATAAGGAAGGTTTTATTCAAGGCTATTGCAATAGGGGAGAGAACTCAGAACTCACGGTTCAGAACTCTATCTGAGCTCAAATCTACTGAAACAAAGGACTGGAGAGTTGTTTTTTTGTTGTGGTTTTTTTTGTTTGTTTGTTTGTTTTTACTTTATAGAGTAGTGAATTTATTCCTGATAAATAGCAAATGAAAGTTTCACATAAAGAACTTGCAAAGATACCTAGGGTGGGCCTACGATATATACATGATAAAATAATCTTAGCATAAGATTTTCAAGCTGGAAAAGCCATTACTTGAAAATCCTTTTAGTCTCTTATTTGATAGCAGAGAAACGGAGACCCATATTGCCTAAAATGTCAGTTAATGAATGGCAAAGGCAGGATGAGAGACCTGGTTTTTTAAAAAAAAATATCTGGTCCAGTGTTCTATCTATCACACTGTGCTATCTATCACCTGCTTATCAGGCCATTTTAAGCTGGATTTTTTTTAAGTTAATTTATTTTGAAAGAGACAGAGACGGTGCAAGTGGGGAGGGGCAGAAAGAGAGGGAGAGACAGAGAATCCCAAGTGAGCTTGACACAGGACTCAAACTCATGAAACCGTGAGATCGTGACCTGAGCCAAAACCAAGAGTCAGACGCTTAACCAACTGTGTCACTCAGGCGTCCTAATCATCAGCCCGTTTTAAAAGGTGACAATAAAAATATTAAGTAATTTTTCTGCCAAAAAAAAAATCCTTCTATCACTAGTGGTGTTTAATCCAATGGTTTATTATGATCTTTTATTACATAAGCATTAATTTGGGTTGTTTGCCCTATAAAAAAGCCTACCCTACATGTATCACATTTTCTGATGCTGGCCTGCATCATCTTTCCCCTTTAACTGAAACTGACTCCTGTGACCTAAGCCCCTATACCAAGGGCAGGTCACATTTCCCATTTATTTCTTTTAAAGGCAAGCCTCTCTGTGCACACAATTATGTATATTACGTTTTTATAAATTAAGTACTCTTTCAAATCGACTTCCACGAGGAGGCTGGTGCTGGTGCCTTCCCCCCACCCCCCCCCCACCCCCGGCAGAGGAACACGGTGGGAAGACAGAATTAGCAAGGAGCCTACACCCCCCCCCCCCGCCCCCCACCTTCTGGCCTTCTCCAGCACTTTCCCCACCCATCTCCCTGGACCCGAGAGGCAAGAAACAAACCGTATTGAAGGTTTGAGACTTTCTGGGAGGTTCTGGAAGAGGCCTAACTGCCTTCTTTCTCTTGGAACACTTGTGGAATGAGATCTGGAGAAGGGAGCAGGGCCTACTGAATTTTGACTCCAAGGATGTGAGGGCTGAGTGCCTTGCTGGGTCTGCCCGTCCTTTCTCATGGAGATTCTTCTAAGCTCTCCCTGACTATGGGACCATTGCTTGCTTTTTGAATTCAGATTCAAGTTAACAGCCTTGTTTCTTGGCCCTGCTTAGTATCTCAGGAGAGAAATATTTATTAATGCCACACCTTGTCGCCACAAAGCCTTTTGATCAAAGGCAATAAAATCATATTTAACAAAATCTAACAATAGTTTCTATGGGCAGAGAGGCGGCGAGTTGTAAGAGAGGTATGGAAACACCGTAACGAGATACTTTTAAGGGCAGGAGGTAATGGGTGATCTAAGCATAGGAGAGGCGTCGTCTCTAAGGGTCATGGGAGGGAAGGGAAGGTTTCAGGAAGATGAGGCTTGAGCCCGGTCTGAAATAGGGAAAGAATTCAAGAACACAGAAGGAGCGCAGAAGACGTGGAGACTGGGTCTGCAGTGACACTGATCTACAAAGGGTCTTTCGGAGTCAGTGAGGAGACAAGCTCCCCGGAGGGAGAATCCTGCAAGATGGATGGAGCCGAGAGCGCCGTTGGGGGTGATGTGCAGAGGCTGGAGGCAGCGCGCAGGCGCCTTCCACACGCAGGCTTCCAGGATTGCGCTCCTCCCCCGTGGGAAACATCTGAACTGGGATGGGACCCCGGGTGCTAATTCAGAAAGAGCACCCCCCGGCCCGCCCTTCAGAAAAGGAAAAGAAAACGTATGTTCCCTGACCCTTTTGAGCTACAATTGAAAGAAATGTCTGGCGCTAAAGCAGATGATTGGATTTTTCCAGATCGCAAGAGTGAGTTCTTCCGCACCCAGAAATAAAAGGAAACAGAGCGGCAACCGGTCACCCCTCAGTGTGGTGGGACCCAAAGTACTTCCGCGCGGCTCACTTCCAGATGCTTCCTAATCCTTCCATTTCACTTGGGCGTTGGGCCTTGTCATTGGGTGGCATTGAGTATTCTGTAGGGTCCTCTGCTTGGTTCCGCGTGGTCTATTCCTTAGTCTTGGTGCTCCTTGATGGCAAGGAGAATTTTCTACTCTACTCAAAGTTGGTTTTAGGCCTTTCACCATCATTCCGCCAAACTTAGATTCCTGCTCCTAACTCTGGGACTATTTTCCTTCGTTATCTATTTAAAACAACAAAGTAAGCCCAGCTGTTCAAATTGGAGCTTATCTGTTCCACTAAATCTACTCTGTCGCTGTAATCGATCTTGGTTCCTCTTTATAAAACCCACATTCTTAAGATAAGAAACCATTGGGCAGGGCAGCCCTGACCATTGGGGAAGAGTATGGAAACACTTGGAAATGCAATGTAAGTAAATAAATGTTTTTTAAATTTTTGGTAATGTTTATTTATTTTTGAGAGAGAGAGACAGAGCACGAGAAGGGGAGGGACAGAGAGGGAGACACAGAATCCGAAGCAGGCTCCAGGCTCTGAGTTGTCAGCACAGAGCCCAAGCCCAACACAGGGCTCTAACCCACAAACCTGAGCCGAAGTCAGACGCTCAACCGACTAAGCCACCCAGGTGCCCCGATGTTAAGTAAATATTTTATTTTCAGATCTCTCTTTGGAGGTGAAAAGCTGCTAAGCAGCTTTTATAACTGCTTACAAAAATAAGGTTTCCTCCAGACCCCCGACTAGTGTGGTTTAAAAAAAAAAAAAAATGAGAAAGAAAGGAAAATACAGATGTGCAATGCACCCAGGTGTGTTTGGGCATTTAATTTTCCCTCCCAGGTCCCGGATCACCCACTTTGGGCTTTATGTCTTCTGAGAGCTCAGTCTCAGTTACCCTAGACTCTGATCCCCCTAACCCCCCCCCCCCCCCGAACTTAATGTTGTCTTTTGAACCACATGTAAAGGGAGTGGTACAAGATGTTCTTTAAACATTGCAAGCGTTTCAGGGTAAGTAGCATAATAAGGGTTGGGGACTTATCCGGGGATGGTGTTAGTGGTTCCCAGTTAGCGTTTCCCAGTCGTCAGCAACCGCCTCATTCCCTTAAAAGGTCTTGAAATCTCCTCTATAAATCCCTTGACATCACCAGCTGGCCCCCCTCCACACCACTCTGAACATTTTCCCTGAAACAGTGCTGGAGGGGCCTCAGAAATTTCCAGGTCTCTGAGCAGCCGGTCTCTGTGCCATTCCCTGGCCCAAGGTGGCCTCTGTAATTTGAGCTTTACATACATGATAACACTTTAACTGCAGCCAAGCTTAATTCAGAACAAATGTTCCTCGACTTCTTACCTCTCTAGAAAAGCTGCCCGTCTGATAGCTGGGACACTGATGGGGTGGGGGAGAAGGTGGGGGTGGGATGGGATTGCCTGACGCAGACCTGGTTGTCCACACCGCGTGCCGGGCACACTGCTGGTGCCCGGTCATCTGCCTCCTGTGGCCCGTGTCCATCTGTGAGACAGACACCATCACTGCCCACGGCGCTTCTAACACATGTTCCAGGAAGTCCTTACAAAGCCTAACGGGGGAACGGACTATTCTAATGAGTCCCATTTTCTGGTTAGTGGGAAGTTACCATGGATATAGGATTTTACCAAGGACAAAAAGACTCTGATACAAAGCACATTTCTGAACAGATATTTGTACACCTGTGTTCCTGGCAGTATTAGTCACCGTAGCCCAAAGGCAGAGACAACCCCAGGGTCCATCAACAGATGAATGGGTGAGCAAAACGTGGTCGATACGTACAATGGATATTATTCGGCCTTAAAAGGAAGGAAATTCGGACACGTGCTACGGTCAGCCAGTCACGAAAGGACAAATATGTGTGCATTCACACAGTAGAGACAGGGAGTAGAATCGAGGTTACCAGGGGCTCAGGGGAGGGGTGTGGATGGGGACTCATGGTCTAGTAGATAGAGTCTCTGTTTGGGATGATGAAAAAGTTCTGGAGATGGCCAGTGGTGGTGCTGGTACACCAGTGGGAATGTGCTTAATGCCACTGAATCGTGCATTTTATTTCATAGTGGTAGCAATCTCCACACTCAATGTGGGGCTCAAACTCACGACTCCGAGATCAAGAGTCGCACGCTCTTCCGACTGAGCCAGCCAGGCGCCCCTGAATTGTACCTCTTAAGAGGGTTTTTAGGGGTGCCTGGGTAGCTCAGTGGGTTGAGCAACCGACTTTGGCTCAGGTCATGATCTCACGGCTCCTGAGTTCGAGCCCCGCCATCGGGCTCTGTGCTGACAGCTCAGAGCCTGGAGCCTGCTTGGGATTCTGTGTCTCCCTCTCTCTCTGTTTCTCCCCCACTTGCACTCTGTCTGTCTCAAAAATAAATAAACACCAAACAAATTTAATGATTTTTAAAAAGCACGTTCCTGAAGACGTTGTTAACACTTCCTTAAGGTATTTGGGTTTCTTGTCCGTCATTGTTCTACTGATGAGCAGAAAAGTTCTGGTTAATCACTTGTTCTAATGGAACACGTACTCTGTGAGGTTTCAGGTTCCTCTGGAGACAATTTTTATGGTTATTTTCATGGGAGTTTTGACAGATTTTAGAGCTTGAAGGATTAGATGAAAATGACTTCCATCTGAACATCGAGGGCAGGGAAAAAAGGCTCTTACATTTCCTGGCTGTTGGAGATGGATGTTGTTTCATTCAGTATGCATTTACTGAGTGCCTACTGTGTGCCGTTGTGAGACACATCACTTATTCAACAGACATTTTTTTTTAAAGTTTATTTATTTTAAGAGAGAGAGAGAGAGAAAGCGGGGAGGGGCAGAGAGAGAGAGACAAAATCCCAAGCAGGTTCTGTGCTGTCAGCACCAAGCCCTACATGGGGCTCAAACTCATAAACCGTGAGATCACGACCTGAGCCGAGATCAAGTTTCGGATGCTTAACCAACTCAACCACCCAGGCGCCCCTCAACAGACATTGTTGGTCGCTAACTGTGGGTGCTGTGAACAGCTCTGATCAGCAGAAGGAAATAGATCAAATGATTCCTCTTCTGTGGCCCCTGGCTGGCTCAATCAGTAGAGCATGTGACTCTTGATCTCAGGGTCATGAGTTCAAGCCCCACATTTGGTGTGGAGCCTAATTAGGGGGAAAGAAAAAAAGGTTTCCACTTCTCAAAGAACTCACTTTGACCTATCAAGGAGTTAACGGAGTAAGAGAAGTCACTTTGTATGGCAGCCAGGGGTGCGTCGTGGTGGAAGGTGGGAGGCGACGTAGGGAAAGCTTTGTGGGGGAGGCAATATTTCAGGCTGGCATTGGAGGACTGTAGTACGTCCATGGGCAAGAGCAGAAAAGGGCATTCCAGGCAGAGGAAATGGCCAGACTCTCGCTGTCACTGGGTATACTTGAGGCAGCAGTGCCCCTCCCCCATCCTCCTCTGCAGGTGATGCATTGTGGGGTTCCCCGAGAAGCCTCTGTGGTCAGCCGGGGAGCCCTGTTCAATCGTCCGCAGAGCTCTGCTCTCCCTTCCCAAATTAACTCGAGGGGCTTGGCCCTTTGAGAGGGGGATGAGCAGAACTTGGCAAGACCTGTGTGAGCTCAGACCTCCTTCCTCTGGTTCTGCATTATCGGGCCAGAAAATGATGGGGTCCCCACAAAGGGCATTCTCCTCCCGTTTAAGCCAATAAGAGGAAAAAGGGATAGAAAACGTGGTTGTATATTTAAAGGTCACAATTACTTACAGAAAAGAAAGACAACGTCACGCTCTGGAGCAGAGAACGAAACTGAGCTTGTCCGTGGGCCTGTCTTACCCATTTGTGCGCACACACATCCACACACGTCCGTGATTTCAGGGACAAGAAGCCACCATACCGGGGCGCCCAGGGGGCGCAGACGGTTAAGCACGTGACTCTTGATTTTGGCTCAGGTCATGATCTCGCAGTTCGCGAGCTCGAGCCCCGCATCGAGCCCTGTGCTGACAGTGCGGAGCCTGATTGGGATTCTCTTTCTCCCTCTCTCTTTGCCCCTCCCGTGCTCGTTCTCTCTCTCTCTCTGTCTCTCTCTCAGTAAATAAATAAACACTGAGAAAAAAAAGGATTCAGCACTCTGTTCTGTATTACCGACACCCCACACCGCAAGGTGAAAGGGTAGAATCCTTCCACTTCACGAGACAAATCCCCCAGCAGCAATGACACGCTGACCTCCAAGAGTCACACTCTGGCAGTGTGTGTTTTCTTGACGTCTGCCCCTGCGGAGGGAAGCCGGGTGCCCCAGGCCCAGGAGGGAAGGGAAGAGTACACAGAATGACTGCTGTGGCAGGCTGCTAGGTGCCCAGTGCTGACCTTATCTCATCTAATTCTCACACAACCCTGGGGAGTGGGGACCACTGACTCTTGGAACTGAAGACTTCAAACTCAATGCCTGTCTGTTCCACACTCCACATGGCATCCGGGTGTGGGAGAAGATGTAAGAAGAGGCACCAGAGGCAAACTTGTCCCAGTGTACAAGTTTGCCCAAAGTTGACCTGATGCAGGTGCATATGTGTATACACACACACACGCAGAGTTGTGACAAAGGCTCAGGAGTACAGGCCCATCTGTCATACAGAGGTTTTTTTGTTTTGTTTTGTTTTGTTTTAATATTTCTTTTTCTTCTTTTTTTTTTTTTTTTAAAGTAAGCTCATGTCCAACATGGGGCTTGAACTCACCACCCGGAGATCAAGAGTCGTGTGCACTCCTGACGGAGCCAGCCAGGTGCCCCCATGTGCCTGAGTTTCAATCCTAGCCCATTGTTCACGAGCTCTAACTTTGGTAAGATAATTCATTAGACACTCTGTGCCTTAGTCGACCCATCTTTGAAATGGACGCAGTCATGGCAGGTATGACGTTTGAGACATGCCTCAGAGTAACGTGGGATGAGAGAATTAGATGCGGATACAGATGAAACATGATGGGCCATGAGTCGATCATTGTTGAGGAGTTGGTAATTGTTCTACATAAGGGCTCATTATATCTTTTGTCCACTTTTGTACATGTTTGGAACTTTCCATTAAAAAAAAGCTGTAAGCAGTGTAATTCGCAAGAGCCAAAAGGCAGAAATGACCCAAATGTGCATCAACAGATGAATGGATAAATAAACTGTGAATAAAATATTATCCGGTCCTAAAAAGGAAGGAAATTCTGACGCATGCCCCAACACGGATGAACCACGAGGAATTATGCTAAGTGAAATAAGTTGGTCACAAAAGGGCAAGTATTATGTGACTCTGCTTATAAACAGTACCTGGAATAGGCAAATTCATAGAGACAGAAAGTCGAATAGAGAGTGTAGAGGCTGGGAGGAGAGGGTGATGGAGAATTACAGGGGTCTATTTGATGAAAGACTTCCGGAGTCCGGTAGTGGTGATGGTCGTCCAACCCTGTGAATGTACTTCATGCCATTGAGTTGTACACTTTAAAATGGTTAAGGAGCACCCGGATGGCTCAATCTGTTAAGCGCCCAACTGTTGATTTTAGCTCAGGTCATGATCTCACAGTCGTGATTCTCTCTCCCACTCTCTCTCTCTCTGCCCCTCCCCCACTTGCGTGCAAGCACACTCTCTCTCCCTCAAAAGAAATGGATAAACATTTAAAATAAATAAGGGGTGCCTGGGTGGCTCAGTCAGTTGAGCGTCCGACTTCGGCTCAGGTCATGAACTCACAGTTCCTGGGCTCAAGCCCCGCGTCGGGCTCTGTGCCGACAGCTCGGAGCCTGGAGTCTGCTTCAGAGTCTGTGTCTCCCTCTCTCTCTCTGCCCCTCCCCTGCTCATTCTCTCTCTGTCTCTCAAGGATAAATAAATGAATATTAAAAAAAATTAGATGATTGTTTTATCATGCCCTCCTCACAGTTTGCCAAGCCCTTTTGTTTCTACTGCCTCATTGAATCCTCATGAGACCCCGTTGAGGAAGGTGCATGTATCGCTCCCATGGTGCAGGTAAGGAAACTAAGGCAAAGGAGGTTATAGGGTTTCCTGGAGAGCACATACGCATGGAGCACGAGCATAAGCACGGAGCCAGGTCTAGAGGGTGAGCCCTCCACGCCTTACCACACACCCCCTATGCATTCCTTCTGTTTAGTCCTTGACTCCCATACTCCACTCCACTGCCAACCCATCTGCCTTTATGAGAGGGACTTTGTGGAAAGGGGCATATTTGCAAAGCCAAGACCAAAGACAAGGTCCTTGCCATCCTCATGGCTCCTCAGGAAGAGTGATGAACTCTTCTGTCTCTAAGCCATCTTCCCCAGACTTCTGTCTTACTTGACTGAGCCACGTCCCGTGTGGCATCCCAAAAAACAAGTAGTGAAGTGTCTGATGTTGCCCCAGCAGAGGGATAACGTGGTTCTCCAACATTCAGAACATCCTCTCTATCGTCCGCATTTCCCACAGAGTGTCTTTGGGGTCCTCTGCCACACCCTGGACTCTACGTCTGACCTACGTTCAAGCACTGCTTGGGACAGCTAATTACACCCCATCGGCTGGCCGCCATGTTCTCTCTGCTCAGAAGCTAGGTTCTGCCACCCCAGAGGGCTCTGCCTCAATCAGAGTTGCCCTTTCTCTCCTCACAGCCAACACTCCCTGTCCATGCTCATTCTTTCTTCCATCCGTTGCTTCACTCATTCATTTATTCGGGAAAAATGCTACATACGTGCCTTATCACACAGAACTCAGGAGTGGAAATGAATTGTCAAGGAAAGCTCATTGGTACCTCAGAATACCATGGACACCACCACCCACATTGCAACGGGGCTGGTGAGTGGTACTGACCCTCCCCCCCAGGCAGGCCTGGGTCATATTGTGCCTCTTACCTGTTCCTCCATACACAGCAAGGCAGCTGGGGATGGTTACAAAAAAGTTATTTAATCTTTGTCCAGATTCTGCTCCCAGCATTGGCCGGGATCCCAGATGAGGGACACCTTGTGAAATTTCCACCCCCAGTTTATCTCCCGAGCCTCATTTCCCTATGTTGTCATTCACAGTTCTGACGTCACCGCCATTCCCAGCCGCCTTGCCATTCTCGCTCCCAGTCAGGGAGGCCAGGACAGGGACGCGTTCAAAGGTTTTAGGAAATAAGAATCTATACTATTCTATCGTTTCCCATTTTCCCTTATTATTTAGAGCAATTTAAAACACTGAAGGAAGACACTTTTTGGGCTGGCTCCTTCTACCCCCATCCTTTTAAGACAGGAGGAAACTGACGCCCAGAGAAGGTAAGTGACTTGAAAAGCCACACAGCTAGCTGATTGCATGGTGGGAGCTAGAACTCAGGCTTCTGGGTCCTTCCGTGACCCCAGTAATTTACCTATTATCTACCTGCCATGCAGAACTCTGCAGGGCTATGCCTGTGGCAAGACTATCCCAGCAGGCCAAACACTGACTGCTCACGGGTCACACGGCTGATGGTCCCCTGGCTCCCCAGAACCTGTCTGCTAAGGGCCGGTCTCTGTACCGTAAAGCAGTCTCTGGTGCCCTCAAGGGGCAGAATCAAGTAGTGGAGAATTACTCACACGACAGGATCTGGAGGCCATCTGAGAAATAAAACCCTCTGATTCACCTCCACCCCAATTTTACAGAATGTGTTGGAATCATCTCTTCGTTTCAAAGATCATGAAACATGTTTAAAACCATCAAAATATGTTTGAAACACAAACTGCCCCCAAACACCTTTAAAAGCATTGACCAGGGGCGCCTGGGTGGCTCAGGCAGGAGTCCAACTCTTGATTGTGGCTCAGACCATCATCTCACGGTTTGTGAGTTCGAGCCCCGCATCCGGCTCTGTGCTGGCAGTGAGGAGCCTGCTTGGGATTCTCTCTCTCTACCCGCCTCTGTCTCCCTACCCTGCTAGTGCTCTGTCTCTATCTCTAAATAAATAAGTAAATAAACGTTAAAAAAAAAAAAAAGCCTAGACCTGATCCCTGTTTTTTTATTTTTAATGTTTGTTTTTGACAAAGAGACAGAGTACGAGTGGGGAAGGGGCAGAAAGAGAGGGAGACACGGAATCCGAAGCAGGCTCCAGACTCTGTGCTAACAGTTCAGAGGGGCTCCAACTCGCAAACCCAGAGATTATGATCTGAGCTACAGTCGGATACTTAACCACCTGAGCCACTCAGGCACCCCCAGCTTCAGTGACTTTAAAATCTTGGTTTTCTTTTTAATGTTTATTTTTGAGAGAGAGAGACTTAGCGTGAGTGGGGGAGGAGCGGAGAGGGAGGAGACACAGAATCTGAAGCAGGCTCCCGGCTCCAAACTGTCAGCACAGAGCCCGACACAGGGCTCAAACTCACATACCTGGAGATCATGTCCTGAGCCAAAGTCGGAAGCTTAACTGACTGAGCCAGCCAGACGCTCTCGATGATATAGTTTACATTAAGAGACAATTCAGTGTTAATCGTTATATCCCAAACAGACTGCTTCTGTTTGGGATATAACAATTAATGCTTCCCTCCTCAATCAAAAAAATAGATACAAATATTGCCCAAGCCTAAAATCCTGCCCAAGCAGGCCCTTTGGGTGGACCTGGGAAAGAGGAGGAGGGGAAGGGTCAGTCCAAGGGCTGTATGGTGAGCTCTGTAGAATGAACCAACTAACTAGTGAGAAACGGGCCCCCTAGAAGTAAGGGGGATCCTACAGTATGCACCCACTCCCTTCCCTAGAGCTTTATACCAAACCCAGAGAACAAGAGAGGGGCCAGAAGAGATACCTAAGTCACTGAATCATCACTCTCCATGCCTATCTCTGGCTACGGACCTGTGGATTCTAAAATTCTCGCTGAACGTGTGCAAGACTGATCCCAGAACCTAGGTGGGGACTGACCTGTAAGTAGGGACTGAGTTAGCTCTAAGTATAAGGGGTTGAGAAGCAAGAGCTCGGTGGACAGTACATGATCATCGCCAGAGAGTACAGTAAGAAGCAAGCACCCTGTGTGGTTGGTGGTGTTTAAACTAAGATTAAACTGTCCTTCAGGGGGCGCCTGGGTGGCTCAGTTGGTTAAGCAGCTCATGGCATGATCTCATGGTTCTTGGGTTCAAGCCCTGCATCGGTCTCTGTGCTGACAGCTCAGAGCCTGAATCTTGCTTTGGATTCTGCGTCCCACCCCCCTCTTTCTGCCCCTCCCTTGCTTGCCCTCCGTTTCTCTCTCTCTCTGTCTCAAAAATAAATAAACATTTAAAAAAAAAAAAAGAACTGTCCTCCAGGCTGATGATCTAAACTTAGTGCATGTAAGTATCATCCTGGGAGTAGGGAGGAGAATGTGTCAACATGCAAAGTCCCAGGGCCCCAACTAGAAGGGTGATTTGGGGTAAGACCAGAAATCTGCATTTTTAATCAGCATGACTAAGTATTTCTCTGGTATGTGCTGGGGACTTAGCTGAAAACAACTGTCAGCTAAGAGGCTACAGTTTGGCGGATTTGACAGAAATAAAAAAGATTTCCATCACCCTCCAAGAAAAATTAAAACCTTTTTTTACGGAAAATATTCACGTCACTCGGTATACTCTTATCGTAGAGCTTTCAAAAGTTGAATATGTATGTTTCATTTGTTGGCAATGCACATTTTAAATTTTAAAGCAGGGATCCAATTTTTATACTTTTGGCTTTTTGTCTCAAGAAAGCTAAACGGGGGCGCCTGGGTGGCGCAGTCGGTTAAGCGTCCGACTTCAGCCAGGTCACGATCTCGCGGTCCGTGAATTCGAGCCCCGCGTCGGGCTCTGGGCTGATGGCTCGGAGCCTGGAGCCTGTTTCCTATTCTGTGTCTCCCTCTCTCTCTGCCCCTCCCCCGTTCATGCTCTGTCTCTCCCTGTCCCAAAAATAAATAAAAAACGTTGAAAAAAAAATTAAAAAAAAAAGAAAGCTAAATGTTGGGGCGCCTGGGGGGCTCAGTCGGTTGAGTCTGACTGCAGTGCAGGTCACGATCTCACGGGTCGTGGGTTCGAGCCCCGCGTCGGGCTCTGTGCTGACGGCTCGGAGCCTGGAGCCCGCTTCGGATTCTGTGTCTCCTCTCTCTCTGCCCCTCCCCCGCTCACACTCTGTCTCTCTGTCTCTGTCTCTCTCTCTCTCAAAAATAAACATTAAAAAAATTACTTAAAAAAAAAAAGAGTAAGTGTTGAGTTGCTCATTTAGGTGCAGATGGGTGGAGTCCCTGGGGGTAAAGGTCTCCAGGGTGGCAGGGGAATCACAGGTCCTTTAGGAAACAGGTGGTAGCATTTCAACACGGATCTTATAAAACACAAACAGTTGTACAAAAGTGTTTTGTTTCATTAAAACGTGCGTATGAATTCTGAAGAAAAACTTCTTCAAAGGCGGTAGTGATTCTAATTAAACTGGCCTATAGTTGATTTTTTATTTTCTTATAAACTTATTTTTAATGTTTATTTATTTATTTTTGAGAGAGGGAGACACAGAGTCCGAAGCAGGCATCAGGCTCTGAGCTGTCAGCACAGCCCGATTCGGGGCTCCAACCCACGAACCGTGAGATCATGACCTGAGCAGAAGTCAGAGGCTTAACCGACTAAGCCACCCCTGTGCCCCTGGCCTATAATTGATTTTTTTTAACTACTGTTTTTATTTTATTTTATTTTATTTTATTTTATTTTATTCTATTCTATTCTATTCTATTCTATTCTATTTTATTTTATTTTAATTTTTAACTGATCTCTGTGCCCAACATGGGGCTCAAACTCACGACCGTGAGATCAAGAGTCGCATGCTCTACCAACTGAGTCAGCCAGGTGCCCCAAAACTATTGTTTTTAATTTGAAGTGTTTCTTTATTCAGAGAGAATAGCATGAAATATTTCAAATGTTAGTTTTTGTAGGAATAATATAAAATTCTAAATATAATAGGAAAAATAATAAAGGACTCTGAGTTGAAAGGGTCCTTTCTTTTAAATTTTTTAAAACAATGTTTATTTATTTATTTGGAGAGAGAGAGAGAGAGAGAGAGCAGGGGAGGGGAAGAGAGAGAGGGAGACAGAGAATCTGAAGCAGGCTCTGAGCAGTCAGTGCAAAGCCCAACGTGGGGCTCAAACCCCCGAACCGTGAGATCATGACCTGAGCCAAAGTCAGATGCTTAATCGACTGCCTGTGGCTTACGTTTTTCTGGACTTCAATGTCCCCATCTGTAACATGACAGGGTGACCGCCACTGTCTCTTTCAGCCCTAACATTCTGGGAGCATTGTCTTCTGACAATCTTTACTTTCCTCCTCGTATTTATTCATAATCTGAAGAAGAAAGATGAACTGATTTCTTCTTTGCAAATTGCCCCTCAATTTAGAATGAATGGATTAGAACATACATATGTACAAAGATTTTTTTTAGAGTCTGTACCTAAAATCAAAATGTCCTCATCTAAAATGCCTAAAATGTGAATAAATTAACTCCCAATAAACTCAGAATGGAAGAGCCGTCCCTGATATAATGCTTCAAGCAGACAATGGCAATCACCCACATCAACGATGCTGTTCCTGGAATAGGATGTGTTTCTGATGTAGACGTACGTGCTCCTCAAAACAGATAAATAGGGCCATCAAACACATAGTTGTTATCACAGATGATCTCTGGAGATCATTCTTTGAGAACTAAAACTCCAGGGCACCTGGGTGGCTCAGTCGGTTAAGCATCCGACTCTTGATTTCGGTCGCGATCTTGCAGTTCATGGGTTCAAACCCCAAGTCCGGCTCTGTACTGACAGCACAGAGCCTGCTTAGGATTCTCCCCCACTCGCTCTCTGTCTTTTTCAAAGTAAACAAATAAAAACTTAAAAAAAAAACCAACTAAAAATCAGCATCTCTTTGATGCTTAATGGGAGGCACCATCCTGACTGAACATGAACATTTCCATCAGTAAAATGGCTTCCTTTTATCTTTCTAAGGAATCTGTGTAAGAATATCTTACAAACCTTCCTTAAAAGATCACAAGGGTAATCACCTAAATTTTAAAACTATGAATTCAAGTAAATAACTTTTGTTCAGTGCTTCGCACTGTTAAAGCACACCGTATGAGCTCATTGAATGATTGAAATTGAGTAAAGCACCAGGCAGTCGACAAATTGGATCATTGGTACAGTTGAATCAGCCCTGGCATCGGAGTCTTGACTGCCTCTTGGTAGCTGCATGATCGTAGAAATTTGCATAACTTCTTTGAGCCTCAGTATTCTTATCTGTAAATGGGACTAATTCTACCTGAACACTAAGCTTAATGGGAGAATTAAACAGATAATATAAAAAAGGAAATCTAGGAAAACTTCACCTTACTTTTTTCTTATGGTGAAAGTTTGATTTCTTTTTTCCCTAATGGGTTCTGATCACCAATTCCAACGTGTGGGGCTTTCTCCCCACACCAAACAATTCTCAGACACCAGTTTGTGTCCTATAATTCAACTCAATTCTGACACTATCTATCTGGGGATAGTGTTAGATTCTGCAGGTTAAGGCTTCGGTCCTGTAAGACTTCCCCCACTCTACTTCACGTGCTAATTGCAAGCCCAGATTGTCACCTGTCCCTTCTGACCAAATGGCTATAAATCAGAGGCTCCCATCACCCCCTCTTTGGGTTCGATTAATTTGCTAGGATGGCTCACAGAACGGGTAGCAACATTTTACTTACCTAGATGGTTTTTTATAAAAGGATATAACTTCAGAGCAGCCAGATGGAGGATGCATAGTGCGAGGTGTGGGAAAATGCGTAGAGCATCTGTCCCTTTCCAGGTGTGGCCACTCCCCCCAAATCTCCATGTGTTCAACAACCAGGAAATCCTCTGAACCTGTCCTGTTGAGTTTTTATGGAGGCTTCATTACGTAGGCATGACTGACGAAGTCATTGGCCCTTGGCAACTGACTCAGCTTCTAGACCCTCCTCATCTCCGGTGGTCAGAGAGGTGAAACTGAGAGTTCTAACCTTCTAGTCACATGGTTGGTCCTTCTGGAAACCAGCCCTGCCCTTAGAATCATCTCACAAAAAAAAGACCTTTATTGCTCTCATTACTTAGAGAATTCCAAGGGTTTTAGGAACTCTGTACCAGAAACTGGGTGAAAACCAAATATATGTTTCTTATTCCAAATCACAATGTCATACCCCAACACTGGCAATAAGTCCACTCCCATGTCTATTCAATACCTTACTGGAGGCCCTAGCAATAAGGCATGAAAAAGAAATAAAAGGTATATGGATTGGGAAGGAAGAAATAAAAATTCCCTATTTCTCAGACAATATGATCATCTATGTATAACGTCCTGAAGAATCTATAAAAACTAAACTAGAGGTAGTAAATGGGTGTAGCAAGCCACAGGACACAAAGTGAATGTACAGGGAGAACATAGGAGGAAACGATGTTATTGGGCAGCTCAGAAATCAAAGCAATAGCAGATAGTGTAGATTAAAAGGACCTAAGACCAGACAGTCATGGCACGTATCCCACTCTAGTTTCACAAGAATGTGTGCACCTGATTTTGCACATGGTATACTTTCATAGGCTTGTCTTGAAAGGAACAATTTAAGTTGGGTTTTTGGGTTTTTTTTTAATTTTTTTTAACGTTTATTTATTTTTGAGACAGAGAGACAGAGCATGAACAGGGGGAGGGTCAGAGAGAGGGAGACACAGAATCTGAAACAGGCTCCAGGCTCTGAGCTGTCAGCACAGAGCCCGACGCGGGGCTCGAACTCACGGACCATGAGATCATGACCTGAGCCGAAGTCTGCCGCTTAACCGACTGAGCCACCCAGGAGCCCCAAGTTGGTTTTTTTTTTAATGTTTATTTATTTTGAGAGAGAAAGAGAGTGTGAGCAGGGGAGGGGCAGAGAAAGAGAGAGAAAGAGAGATAGAGTTGGGGGAGGGAAGGATGCCCTAGCAGGCTCTGCGCTGTCCGCACAGACCCCAGCGTGGGGCTTGACCTCACGAACCACGAGATCATGACCTGAACAGAAATCAAGAGTTGGTCTCCTAACCAAATGAGCTACCCAGGCACCCCCAAATTTAAATTTTTTAAATGATCAAATATATTTGTGAGATGTTAGTCCTAATCATGCCTACTGTCTTACAGGGTGATGGGTTCCTTCTAGAAGTCCTGAAGCTCTTCTTGAAACTTGAAAAGACAAAAGAGGGCTTTTTCTTGTGACAGTTACTAACATTCAGTATGAAATGAATATTGCTTATGATCACCACCTATCCGAGAAAAGAAATCAAGAATTTGTTATAATGCAGATGAACATAGGGGAAGAAGAGGAAAAATAAGATACAAATGGAAAGGAAGGCAAACCATAAAAGACCCTTTTTTCTTTTTAATGTTTTTATTTATTTTTGAGACAAAGACAGAGCATGATCGGGGGAGGGGCAGAGAGAGAGGGAGACACAGAATCTGAAGTAGGCTCCATGCTCTGAGCTGTCAGCACAGAGCCCGACGGGGGGCTTGAACTCAGGAACTGTGAGATCATGACCCAAGCTGGAGTCAGACACTCAACCGACTGAGCCACCCAGGCCCTCCCATAAGAGACTCTTAAATACAGAGAACAAACTGTGGGTTGCTGGAGGTGGGTGTGACGGGGGTTAAATGGGTGGTGGGCATTAAGGAGGGCACTTTTTGGGATGAGCCCTGGGTGTCATATGATAAGAGATAAGTCACCTGGGTTCTACTCCTGAAGCCAAGACTACACTGTATGGTTTTTTTTTTAATTTTTTATTTATTTTTGAGAGAGAGACAGAGTACTAACGGGATAGGGACAGAGAGAGAGGGAGACATAGAATCCAGGGCAGGCTCCGGGCTCTGAGCCATCAGCACAGAGCCTGATGCGGGGCTTGAACCGTGAGATCGTGACCGAAGCCGAAGTTGGACGCTTAACCGACTGAGCCACCCAGGCGCCCCTACGCTGGACATTAACTAACTTGAAGAAATAAAAAGAATTTATTATAATGGGATTGACGTGACACTTTTAACGGATTTGTTAAATCTTCATGCAATTCTCTAGTGGAAAAGGCTTCCCTGTGGTTACAGCAGGAAGTAAATTTTTCTATTGCTATAATAGATTCTATATGAGAAATAAACCTTCTTATTACTCTTGCAAATAACTGGGAGTTTCTGGAACAGTCTTCGATATTTTGCCGAAAAGGATGCAAACACACATTATATGAGAAGCCGTATAAGTGATCTATGCCGTCTCTAACATCAGTAATTTTCTACAACAGAAGATTCAGTTACTGGAATTTGGCAACACCCACATACTTGCCGGAGCACGTCCTGTGTTTTAGGAGTTCTGACCGAGATTTTCATGGCACTCGCTACTTTAACCCCTGTCCCATGCAAAAGCCTGAGTCATCAAAGATTTGAAATATAATTCATTATATTTTCTAATAGGTGGTTAACTAAGACAACTGTTAAAATAAGAATGTCTTCCCTCTTGTCACGTAAGGTTATCAGACATCTCACCAGCGGTGTGTATGCCAACTTGGGAAATACTCTTACAAGGGGGAGAAGCAATTAGAATTGGAGCCAACATACCTAACTTCAAATCATGGTTCTGATGCTTTGACCTTGAAACGCTATTTGACCTTGAAACGTTACTTAACATTTCTGAGCCTCTGTTTCACTTTCAGAAAGAAGATATGCAATAAAAAGTGTATTTGGGGGGCGCCTGGGTGGCTTGGTCGGTTAAGCGGCAGACTTTGGCTCAGGTCATGATCTCACGGTCCGTGGGTTCGAGCCCCGTGTCGGGCTCTGTGCTGACAGCTCAGAGCCTGGAGCCTGTTTCAGATTCTGTGTCTCCTTCTTTCTCTGACCCTCCCCCGTTCAAGCTCTGTCTCTCTCTGTCTCAAAAATAAATAAACGTTAAAAAAAATTTTTTTTAAAGTGTAGTTGGGGATCATCCAGAATGCCGTCGTAGATGACCAAATACCGCTACTTACTAGTAGTTCAAATAGAGAGAAACACGGGAAGAATTGAGTCACAGGGCACAGGCATGCTGAACTCCAAATCGCTGCATTTTAGGTATCAACACTATAATTCAGGAGTTTTATTTCTCTAAAAATATGAATAATGCTTCATGCCAATGGAAGACTATATGATGTTGCAGCATGAATTATCCTTGCAGAAGAAAAGGTTTGTCCTTAAACCATTAGGAGAACTCAGGGGTGCCTGGCTGGCTCAGTCAGTAGAACGTGGGTCTGTTGACCTTGAGGTCGTGAGTTTGAGCCCCATGTTGGGCACAGAGTACTTCAAAAAAAAAACTATTAGAAGAATTTGCCGTGGTAACAGTCATGGGTCACATGGGACAAATAACAGTCATGGGCCAATTATCATTTGGACATTAGAACATATCAGATCTTATCTTAACACATTAAAAATCAAGGACTGTCACTTAGGGGATCACTGGGTGGCAATGCAGCCGTCAACAGAAATGTAAATATGAGCCCTGTTCTAGCATACTCTGACATCTGACTTCAAAAATACTTTCAAAATGAAAATATAAGATGAAAAAATTATGGAAAGATAGACGTATCATCAGATTTTTCCTTATTGTGACATAGACAATCATAATGTCAGATTTACCCTCACCTGTTCTTATGTCTACACAACATGTAGGATATTTTGACATGTATATATGAGTATATGTGGTTGATAAGATCACGAGTAGAGGGAAGAGGTAGGCTAACAACGTGACCAAGAAAAAGAAAACGTCCATAGGAAATTACAATTAGATATCAGATTTCCAAGACAGTATCACTCACAAGTAGACAATCTTTGTCTTTATTTTGGTAGGAGTTGCTGATTCACTCCTGGCCTTGAAAAGATAGTACATGATTGTAGCCCACGAATGGGAACCCTCTTCCATCCATCCGTCTCTGACTAATACAAATCTAGGCTTATTCGCCTAAGCCTTGTGCAGACCCATTCTTTGAGTTTGCAGCGGGCACAGAAAATCCACGTTCATTTTGGCTTCAACAAAAAGGACTTGTATTTTTTCTCTGTCATAAGGTATTCAGATGTTGGGAAGTTCCACATAGGATTCACCAACCTCCAACTCCTGGTAGCAAGATGGCCTCTATAATCCTGGTAGCAAGATGGCCGCAACAGTTCTAAATGTGGTACTCAAACACAATATTCGGAGATAGGAAAAGCATTGTCTCTCCTGGTATGTCCTCCTTGGGAATGAGAATAACTTCTCCCAGAAAGAGCTTAGTCATTGGCCAGAACTGTGTCACCTGCTCACCCCTAAATAAGCAACCATCGATGGAAATGAGACTAACCTGTGTGGCTTCAACCAGTTAAGACCTAACCCTGAGCAGGGCATAGCGTTACCTTCTGATGAGTCACGTGGGTAAGAGAGAGAGCACGGTGAAAAAAAGGAAAGAAATGGGTACTAGATGGGCATCAATACATAAACACATAAACCACGTCCCCCATTCACCAAAATGCCTGAACCGGGCATAAAAAGAAGAGTTGGCCAGTTTAGCTCTATAAAGACTTAGCTGGATTGTTTTTCACACCTGATGAGGTTGTCTACTTTCTAATGATCAAGTAATATTATTGACTATTTTCATAATTCCATTTCATCTCCACTTTGGGTTTATCAACTGTACTAGATGTTTATCCAGTGTTCCAGTGTCCACTGGAACACCACTGGAATAAGGAATGTGGCCTTATTTGGAAATAGGGTCTTTGCAGATACAGTTAAGATGAGGTCACACTGGATTAGAATGGACTGTAATCCCATGACTGGTATCCTGATAAGAAGAGAAAACAGAGACATACAGACATGGCACACCACATGAGGGAGACAGGGATTGAGTGTGGCATCTATAAACCAAGAATGCCAACATTTGCCAGTAACCACCAGAAGCTAGAGAGGGGCAAGAAAGGATTTTCCCCTAAAGCTTTCAGTCACCTTGGCCCTACTGACACCTTGATTTCAGACTTCTAGTCTTTACAACTGTGAGAGAATAAATTTTGGCTGTTTTAAGCTATTCAGTTGGTAATAGTTTGTTATAGTTGCCCCAGGAAACTGATACATTAGCTATATACCTCTTAAACTTATTTTTTATGGGGTTGCTTTAGAGTTTGTAATATTAAAAAAAATTTCAAGTTTGTTTGTTTGTTTATTTATTTTGGAAGAGAGAAAGGGAGAAAGAGAGAAAGAGAGAGAGCATTAGCTGGGGAGGGGCAGAGAGAGGGAGAGAGAGAGGATTCCAAGCAGGCTCAGCACTGTCAATGAAGAAGCCGGTGAGGGGCTCGGACTCATAAACTGTGAGATCATGACCTGAGCCGAAGTCAACATTCGGATACTCAACCGACTGAGCCACCCAGCTGCCTCATCTTTTCTCAGTTTCTGATTCTCTAAAGAGGTCTCGATTTTCCCTTCATCTCTGAAGAATATGTTTGCTAGATATAGAATTCTAGGTTGATGGGTTTTTTAAAAAAAAGAATTTCAGCACTTGAAGAAGTTCATTCCATCGTCTCCTGCCTTGCACTGTTTCTGATAAGGAGTCAAGAAATTCTTGTGTTTTGCATTGCTATACACTGTGTGCCTTTATTGTTTTTCCTTCTGGTCGCTTCTAAGATTTTTGTCCTTACAATTGGTTTCCAGAAATGTAATTATTACATTCTTTCGTGTGGTTTTTGTGGGGGGCAGTGTGTGTGTGTGTTTATTTCACTTGGGATTCATTTAGCTCCGGTTTGTAGGTTTTATCAAAATGGAAGTTTTTCAGTTCTTGCATTTTGAAATATTTTTCTTCCCCACCCTATGACTCCAATCTCACATATAGTAGACCCCCTGAAATTGTCCCACAGGTCACTTGGCTTCTAGTGTTTTTTTCCAGCTTTCCCCACTCTGAGGTTCAATTTAGATTGTTTCTATTGCTGTCTTCAAGTTTACAAATCTCTTTTCTATAGCCTCTAATATTCTAAGTCCACTTGGTGAATATATTTTCCAGCTCTAGAGAGACCATTTGATTCTTTTATGTCTTTCATTTTTCTTCTTATACTCATATTTTATATTAAGCCTTTTTTTTAAGGTTTTATTTTTAAGTAATCTCTGCATTCAACATGGGGCTTGAACTCACAATGCCAAGACCAAGAGTCTCATGCTTTACTGACTGAACCAGGCAGGCACCCCCTACATTAAACTTTTTTAAGGGTTGCTTTGTTTATTTTTTGTTGTATGGGATAATCTATATATTTTTCCCATTAAATCTTAAACATATTTTATTTATTTTCATTATTTAAAAAAATTTTTAATGTTTATTTTTGAGAGAGTGAAAGTGAGAGTGGGGGAGGGGCAGAGAGAGGGAGACACAGAATCAGAAGCAGGCTCTAGGCTCTGAGCTGTCAGCACAGAACCTGATGCGGGGTCAAACGCACAAACCACGAGATCATGACCTGAGCTGAAGTTGGACATTTAACTGACTGAGCCACCAAGGCATCCCAATTTTCATTATTTTTTAAGTAATCTCCACACCCAATGTGGGGCTTGAACTTACAAACCTGAGATCAAGAGTTGCATGCTCTACTGACTGAGCCAGCCAGGTGCCCCTTGAACATATTTCAAATATATGTTTTAAAATTTTGTGTACTGATTCCATCTGGGTCTGTTTTTTTCAATATAACTTTTTATGTTTATTTATTTGTGAGAGACAGGGAGACCGTGAGTGTTGGGCGGGTGGAGCAGTCAGAGAGAAGGAGACACAGAATCCGAAGCAGGCTCCAGGCTCTGAGCTGTCAGCACAGAGCCTGATGCAGGGCTCAAACTCATGGACTGGCCCGTGAGCTCGTGACCTGAGCTGAAGTTGGACGCTTAACTGACTGAGCCCCCCAGGAGCCCCACTCTGGGTCTGTTTCTATTGACTTATTTTTCTCTTGGGGATGGATCACATTTACTTCTTTGTGTGTTCAGTAGTATTTTTTTTTCATTAGATGCTGGACATTGTTGATTATATTTTATGCTTTTTTAAAGATTAAAACAAAATTTTTAAGTCATCTCTACACCCAACGTAGGGCTCAAACTCAGAACCCAGGACTCATGGCCTCCACCAACTGAGCCAGCTGGGTACCTTTTTGCCTTTTTTTTTTTAAAGAAAGTTTAGAGTTTATCTATTTATTTTGAGAGAGTGGGGGGAGGGGCAGAGAGAGAGGAAGACAGAGGATCCAAAGCACGTTCTGTGCTGACAGCAGATGGGGCTCAAACCCATGAACTGTGAGCTCATAACCTGAGCCAAGTCAGACTCTCAACCTATGGAGTCACCCAGGCACCCCCAAAAATGAAAGCTTAATTTTGTGTTCAGATGTGGTTATTTTTAGACTACCTTGAATCTTGTAAGAATTTTTTTAAAGGCTTTCTTAGGGTAGACTTTGTACAGTCTTTCCTCGGTGGTATTGAGAAGTTTTTTTCCTCTGACGCCAACCAATTCTGACATCAACTGGGTGTCTTATAGTGCTATTCAATTCTGTCACTAACTACCTGGAGACAATGTCAGACTCCACAGGTTTCAGGGCTCAGTCCCACCAGAATGTCAGCAACAAGTATTAGGTCCCGAGGTTATCCACCCTTCTGCTCAACGTGGCTCCAAAGTCAGAGGTTCCCGCAACCCCTCCCCACATTCAGGTTCCATAATTTGCTAGAATGACACAAAACTCAGGAAAGCACCTTACTCACTATTTATTACTGGTTTATTACGAAGATACAACAACTCAGGAACACCCAAATGGTAGAGATATAGAGGGAAAGGTATGGGGGAGCAGTGTGGGGCCGATCACACCACCCTCCCAGCACATCGATATGTTCACCAACCCAGAAGCTCTTCAAACCCCATCGTTTGGGGGTCTTTATGGAAGCTTCATTATGTAGGTACAAATGATTAAATCAGTGGCCATTGGTGATTCACTCAATCTCCAGTCTATTTCCCATCCCCAGGGGTTGGGCAGGGGGGCTAAGAATTCTAAGCTTCTTTTTTTTTTTTTTAAGTTTACTTATTTACTTTGAGAAAGAGGGAGAGAGAGAATCCCCAGAAGGCTCTGCACCATCAGTGCAGATGCCTGACATGGGGCTGGAACCCACCAACCATGAGACTGGGACCTGAGCTTAGATCAAGAGTCAGATGCTGGGGCTCCTGGGTGGCTCAGTCGGTTAAGCGTCCGACTTCAGCTCAGGTCACGATCTTGCGGTCCGTGAGTTCGAGCCCCACGTCCGGCTCTGGGCTGATGGCCCAGAGCCTGGAGCCTGCTTCCGATTCTGTGTCTCCCTCTCTCTCTGCCCCTCCCCCGTTCATGCTCTGTCTCTCTCTGTCTCAAAAATAAATAAATGTTAAAAAAAAAAATTAAAAAAAAAAAAAAAAGAGTCAGATGCTCAACCGACTGAGCCACCCAGGTGCCCAAGAGTTCTAAGCTTCTAATCAAGCCTTGGTCTTCCTGGCAACCATCCCTCATACTGAGGCTGTCTAGGGGCCTGTCAATAGTCACCTCATCAGAACAAAGGATGCTCCTGTTACCCTTATAACTCAGGAAATTCCAAGGGTTTTAGGAGCTCTGGGCTAGGAACCCGGGGCAAAGACTAAGTATCTTTGTATGATACCAAAGGCATGCTGGTAATCCTATGTGAATTCTGAGATTTGCTCATCAAACATCTCTCTCCGGTCATTGCTCCTTCTCTCGGATTTTTACTCGCCTGGCCTTCACGGGGTTTTATTCACATGTACAGCTCAGCATCCAGGCAAGCCTTCACCTTATGCAGGTTGCTGAATCGTTCTCTTTTTACCTCCCTTCTTCCTGGCACTCTGCTTCGTGCACCCGCACCACCTTCACCTGCCTGAACGCTCTCTCCTCACCTCAGTGAAATTGCCGTGGGCTTCTTGGGCTTCCCACCTCTCTACCACATTCTAGAAAGGGCCTCCAGGCCGGAAACTGTTCGTCGTAGCACTTACTGTGTTTGCTCCCTTTCTCTCCGGGACCACGGTTCTATGTGGTCTTACCGGCCACCGTCTACCACAGGTGTTTCTCACACTTTGTCCAGTTCTCTGGTTGTTGCCAACAGGAGTGCAAATCTGCTGTCCATTACTCCAGTGCAGCCAGAAGGGGGAGTCATCTTCCTGTTCCCACTTAAGCAAAGCGGATTCCTTTCCTATAGGGAGATACCACATTTCGGATTTCATATTTTCCTGTTACAGAAAAGGAGCTTACTTTAGCCCTGTCTTCCCAGAAACCATCAGCTTGCTACTCTTGCTTTAGTGGATGGATTGCCCTCACACTCTGGAATAACTCTTGTAAAGCCAGCATTCTGGAAGGGGCACATTTCATCCGGGTTATCCAACCAGAGCACTGCAATCTGAGGAACAGACAGAGATGGCTATACTCAGGTACCACTGGGACCAGCATCATCCATAACGATCCCGGGAGGACCTCTTTAGCTCAGGAGATTGTGAAAATAGCACGAGGACTGATTGAAAGTAACTGAATTCACATCGCGAACAAGAATAAAGGACTACGTGTCACAATTAGTCAAGCATAAAATAACAATCGCTCAACATTTGAGTTTTGTTTATATTAACTTCAAAATTTTCCTTACGAGGCAGGTGGAAAAATCTTTAACCAAGTGTGCCTAAAAGGCTTGTGCCTGTTCTGGAACAATGTCGACCTCCCTTTTTCAGCAGCATTGTCTGGCTTGGCCGATCCCCTTCTGAGCGTCCCATGCTGTTTCTGCCTCATGGAAGGGTGGGCTGGACGTCTATCCATCACAACTGATGTTTAGCCTCTGTCTAAAATTGCTCATTTCTACTTTGAATGTCAGGGTCTTTCACAACCAAATCAGTAGTGATATTTTTCTTTCTTCCAATAATAATGTTCTTCGTGCTCCACTTCTGCAAAAATGCCCCCCACACCCCCACCACCAGTGGTTACTTACCATCGAGGGAATGGCTTGTCTTTTTTCACCGGTGTCTCGTATTACTCTCCTATGGCTGCTGTAACAAATCGCAACACATTTGGCGGCTTAGCACGACAGAAAAGTAGGCTCTCACAGTTCTGGAGACCGGATGGCCGAAATCGGCTCCCCTGGACCCACATCAAGGTGTGCAGAAGGCTGCATCCCCTTCAGAGGCTCTAACAAAGAATCTGTTTGTTCCTTGTCTCTTTCAACTTTCAGTGGATGCTGGCTTTCCTTGCCTTGGGGCTGCCTTGCTCCAGTTTCCAAAGCCAGCAACTTTAAATCTCTCTCTGCTCCTTCATTACCTCTCTTTCTCCTCCGTATGTAGCACCTCTTCCTCTGCCTCTCACCTATAAGGACATTTGAGATGGCGTTTAGGGCCCACCTGGAGAATCCAGGTAACCTCCTCATCTCAAGATCCTTGAAAATATCTCAAAGCCCCTCTTTCCAAATAAGGTAACATTTACAGGTTCCCCGGATTAAGATGTAAAGGGGGAGGGGCATTTTCAGTCTCCCGGGTAGGGAGGTCGTGTCTGTGTGTATTCCTTCAGTTACTGCTGAATTCTGTGAGCATAGTCTGCTGGTTGTGGCACTTTGAGGACAACATCTAAAGAAAGAAAACCCTAGAAAAATTGAACTGAGTAGGAATACGATGCCATGGGCCCCTGTGGACCGTCATTGAATGAAATACCCTTTCTGTCTGCAGCAACTAAAGATTTTTCTTTCGTCCGTTTTGGACTCACTCTAGCCAAGGTTACCCTGTCTCTATAAGAAGCCTGGTGACCTATCTCAGAGAGTGTTCAGGGGACATTACTATCTCTATTACACGATCTTCATTTATTCTAGAACTGCACAGTCTCCTAGCCTCAAGAGAACCTAGATGAGCAAGGCAATGCTCCCGGCCACCCTTAGTCACCTGAGAGTTTACATGGGGAGGAAAAACTAGCAAATGCAAAAAGAGGGGTGCCCGGGCGGCTCAGTTGGTTGAGCCTCCAACTTCGGCTCAGGTCATGATCTCACGGTTCGTGAGTTTGAGCCCCACGTCGGGCTCTGTGCTGACAGCTCAGAGCCTGGAACCTGCTTCAGATTCTGGGTCTCCCTCTCTCTCTGCCCTTCTCCCACTCGCCTTCTGTCTCTCTCCCTCTCAAAAATAAATAAACATTAAAAAAAATTTAAAAAAAAGAAAATGCAAAAAGAAACATCCTGGGTCAAGACAGATTGAAGGAGAAGAAAGAATAATAAAGAAGCGAAAATAAAGGAAAAAGTAGCCTCATCGCAAGGAAAAGAGTCAACCAACAATTTAAGAAGTGTTTAACGAGCAATCATAATGCAGCGGAATGTGCTAGGCTCAAGGGAAAGAAAACAAGTATGACATCATCCTTGTCATCAGAGGACCTCCAATCTAGGAAGACAGAGATGACCTTATGAGTCCCAAAGAGGCAGTGACAAGAAGGGGCAAGGCACACAAACTCAACGTTAAGTCCAACTGACAGACCGTGGCAACGGAGGGGTCTCGGGAGAGGAGGGAGGAGAAAGCATCGCCAATGGCCCTGACGTGTTCAGCCCAGTACCGGGCTGCAGGCAGCGGAACAGGGGAGCGGGGGGGGGGGGGGGGGGGGGGGGAGGAAGAGCAGCAGGAAGAGCAGGGGATGGAGACGGGGAACCGCTGGGTTGGAAGTGGGACACCAGACAGCAGGTGTCACTCTGCTCCCAGTCTGAAAAATCACGAAGCAGCCACTGAGCTCCCAAAGGGTCATAAAAAGCTGTGACCTTTTATAGCCACCTCCTGGTCCGGACTGCTGTCCTGACTTTGTCTCCGGCAGGACTGGTACAGAAGCTTCAGAGACTCACACCGTGTTAGTGACATCCATGCTGCTGGTGGCTCCCGGGAGCTCTGCTCTGAAGTCCCCCTACTGAGGATTTTGATCTCGGGGAAGATAAGGCCTTAAACCAGGGGTCACAGGCTCATATGCCTTCAGGGGCCCGGGGTTACCTACCTCACGTGGAGGTGAGGTCTGTGCAAACCAGATTGGGTGCCGTCCCTGAAGACATTCAAATTCAGAAATCGACAACAATCACTGCGTTGGCCTAACTAAATACACCTTCGGCCAACCACCTTGCAACCTATGACTTTGGCCCTTCTCTAAGGGATATGTTCACAGATGCCTGACAGCAAAGTCTTGGATGCACAGGAGACATGGGGGGGGGGGGAGGGGGGCTGGGGGAGTAGATATGAGAGTATCCAGACCAAGTAACTCTTCCGGATACACAGTTTGTTTCTTTTCCCCCCTTCATTTTTCTTTTTCTTTTTTTAAAATTTTTTTAAGTTTATTTATTTTTGAGAGAGACAGAGACAGAATGCGAGTGGGTTGGGACAGAGAGAGAGGGAGACAAATCTGAAACGGGCTCCAGGCTCCGAGCTGTCAGCACAGAGCTCGACGCGGTGCTCGAACTCACGGACTGCAAGATCACGACCTGAGCCGAAGTCGGACGCTCAACCGACTGAGCCACCCAGGCGCCCCTCTTTTCCCCCCTTCAAAGGGCTCCAAATGCCCAAAAGCTGGAGACACAGTACCAGGTGCTCAGAAAGAGGCCGTGGTCCTGCTCTGTCTTCATGGAACCAACGAGCATCGGAATATATTTATCTGATTCAGCGGTCCCCAAACCTCAGGCATTTGTAAAAGTCCCCACCTTCGTGATTTTTGTCATATCACTTAGACGGACTTAACCCTTTTCTTTAAATAGATATTAAATTAATTCACGCTTTACATTTAGACTCTTCCTTTAGACGTTTCCTAAGAAAGCCTGAATGTAGTTGGGTGTTTCAGAGTACTGGCTTTGAATAAATAAGACCGAGTTCCAATCCAGACGCTGTGACCTTGCTCTAATCACTTCTACCTTCTGAGTGTCGGTTTGTCTCATCTATACGATGCAGAAAACTGCACGTGCTTTGAGAATCGGTAGCGACGTTCAAGCCAACTGTGTTTCAGAACACACGACGGGAGGATCAATAAATCAAGTTGCTTGGACTGAGGAATCCAGAATGTTTGGGCTGAAAGTCACCGCCCTGGGAATCACTCAGTCCAACCGATTCTCTTGGCAAAGAGGCAAAACTAGGCCCGTGACTTCCCAGAGAGGCCAAGGACTTCCCGAGTTCGCATCCACAGCTGGAATGGCAGCGTTGTGACGGGGAGCGGGGTCTCCCGACGGGACATCTCCCGGCCCGCTTGTGGCGGCAGCCAGTTGTGTTCCCAGAGATGTGCCACTTTGCACGCCAGTGGCCAGAGAACCTGAAATACGGGCTTCTAGAAGAAGAGGTTGCATGTAGGTGAGACGCTGAAGTTGAGTTTTAAAAGTTAAAGTTTGGAGGACTTGTGCTGGGTGTGATTCACAGCATGAGCTTGGAGGCAGACAGACCTGAGGTCAATGCTGGTGGACCCCTCACTAGTTGTGCAGTCTTGTCCCTGGGCAGGTCAACTTCCCTGCTTCTGTTTCGTCCACCCAAGCTCAGGACGGTGGTGAGGATGACGTAAAATTTCTGCACCCGGCTTTACTTAGGGGCGCAGAACATCCCGAACCCCAGAGGACAGACGTTACACTGCCTGGCCCCCCCTGGAGTTTCGCAAAGGCAACAGGTCACGGGACGTGCGAGTCTAAGTCAAGAAGAATCGACCCTCAGACGCTGAAAATCTGCAGTGAAGGAAGGAAACCACACCCGTCACTGAGATAATGGTTCTGAGTGGCTTTTTCCTTGCAAGCAGAAGGGGAGGGAAGCAGGGTGTCATTGATGGGGTGAAGGACGGTCGGGAACGATGGGTGGAAGAGGAGGACGGGGGACACCCAAGGTTAATCGGAACAAGCTTGAGTTGGGTTTTCAAATGGGAGAAAGTAATTTCTTAGAGGAAGGGGGAGAAAGTCGGGGGAGATGGAAACCCGTGGCGCTGCCTCTCCGTCCAAGCGTGTTGCTGCTATTTTAGGTGTCTTCTCCTTGGACGGGAGGGTTGGCTCTCAGAGCACGGAGCTGGCTTTCCTCCTGTCTGGAGTGAGGGGTCCCTTGGGTTTTCACTCGGGACTCCGCGTCAGGCCAGGGATGCCTCGCTCTGCTCACTGCCTAGCTCCAGGCTATGCCGCTGGTCCCCCCTGAGGACCCCCCGCCCCCGACCTGGGCCACGGCAGCCTCCAGATGTGCCTGGGCTGTCCGGCCAACAAAAGCAAGGGGCTGGCAGCTGCCTCCAGAGCCCAGTTGCTAAAGACACTTCAGGAATCGTTCAACTTTCAGAAAGTGACCTGGTTGAACTTTAGTCCCTGAAACAAAGCAAACCCCCAAAAGGGAAAAACTTCAGTTTGACTAAACCATTATCCCCAGGTGGAAGGAACAGAGAATCAAAAATGATAGTTTCCTGGGGCGCCTGGGTGGCTCAGTCGGTTGAGCGTCCTACTTTGGCTCAGGTCATGATCTCATTGTTCAAGAGTTCGAGCCCCGCACGGGGCTCTGTGCTGACAGCTCGGAGCCTGGAGCCTGCTTCGGATTCTGCGTCTCCGTCTCTCTCTGACCCTCCCCTGCTCCCTCTCTCGCTCTGTCTCAAAAATAAATATTTGAAAAAAAATGACGGTTTCCTTTTTCAGATAAAGAAACCGAGGCACAGAGTTCTTACTAAGGTCACATAGTAAATCAGAAACAGGCATAATAATATCCTAGCATTTAATCAATGATTCCTATGTTAGCAGCCACTCACCACTCAGCAAATATTTGTGCACGTGGCAAGCCACGGGCTAGGCCTTTTTATGTATCTCTAAATGCTACAACAACCTAGTAATATTAGAAAAGTGAGGTTTAGGAGAGAAAACTCGCCCAGGATCACCCACCGGATAGGTGGCAGGGTTAATATCAACCCAGGTCTGTGCTTCTGAAGCCCCTCCAAAGCTCAGGCTACAATCACTTCTCTTGCTCCCAAGTGAACCTTCACCTTCGTATCAGTGTCTGGGTTTCCTCTCGATGCTCAACACGAGACCTTTCTTAATCCACCTGCGATTTTTATATTTCTCGTTATTTTTAGCATTGGAATTGGGGAGTGGGGTTCATTCCTCAAGGGGTAGAGAAAGCAACATTGCTGAGCACATAGTAAGCACAGGATGGTACTTGCATGATTCCCATGTTGGAATGAAGAGACCAAGGCTCACAGAGGGGAAGTGACTTGTCCACTTACTTACTTACTAGGTCACTAGTAAGTTTGGAAAGGCCAGATTCCCTAACCCATCTGTCTGAGCCCGGAGCCCGGGCTCCCCACGGCCCCTGGCTGCCTGATGAGGCTAGGGTTGAAAGCTGTTCAAGTGCCCCAGTGAAGCAAAGGGAGCATCCTGAAGAGAACGTGTGTGGATTAAATATTTTCGGGGGCTATTCTGCCAAGTGAAGTGTCTATAACGAGCTGAGAGCTATTGGCTGTGGTTGAACCTAGTGAGAAGTCACATCTGGACAAGTTTCACGCCAAGCTGGAAAAGATATCTCCTGGAGATGTGGACACACAGAAGAGTTGCCTTTGACATTCCTAGATACTAATTTGGATTCTCTCTCTTTTTTTATGCAGGATGACTTGAATTGTCTCTTATAGAGAGATAGTTCTGCTTTCCTGTAAGATGATTACTTTATGTTAAGTAAGTGCGTCTTTGGAGGTCGAGGGGACACACAGAGAGAGCCAGCCAGCCACGGGCAAGAGTGCAATGGATCCCCTTTGACTTGTCTGGTCCTTCCTGGGGCCTGCGCCTCTCCCCACTTTCTTTCTACAAAGTTACCTGACCCCCTCGGCACCCACCTTATGTGATTCATTCAGGATTAGGTACCTGACCACGTGAGATAGGACTCCCGTCTTTGGGCATTTGGAATTGGCCCCGAGAAGGAGAAAGCCTTACTCTTCTCTTCACGTAACTGTGGCCTGAACATCTTCTGTCTCTTGTATGGACCCTACTGACCTTAGAGACCTCGGGTTCTGTGAGACACTCCTGTATCTTTATAATAAGTCTCCTTCTTTGCTTTGTTACTGACCACTAAGGATTCTTACTAATATCCCCAGCCTTCTGTCAACCCTCCCCTGCCGTGCACAGCACATGCTCTCTTTCTCTTCTAGAGACAGTTTTTCTGTCTCCCTCTCTCCCCGTAGCCTTTGACTTCAATTCCAAACTCCCGGCATAGTGTAAAGGCCTCGTGTGATCTGGCCCCTGTTCTCACCTGTTTCCCCTTCTCTTCCTTCCCTGTAACCCCCGTGCCTGCATTTCCCAATCTGGCACGTTCCTCTCCCATCTCTGTTGAACAAGCTTCTATTCATTCCTAATGATAAGCAACAAACGTGAGTCCTTTAGACCTCATGTCAAAGTCCAAGACCTCTGGGATTGTCCCATAATGAGTCTTTTTTTTTTTCCCGAAGATTTTTAAAAATTTTTATTTATTTATTTTGAGAGAGAGAGAAAAAGCACGTGCAAACAGTGGGGGAGGAGGGAGGGCAGAGAGAGAGGATCCCAAGCAGGCTCCGCATTGTCGGTGCACAGCCTGATGTGGGGCTTGAACTCAGGAACCGAGAGATCAAGACCTGAGCTGAAATTAAGTGTGGGAGGCTTTACCGACTGAGCCACCCAGGCCTCCCCCCGTAATGAGTCTTTTTAACTTCCCAGTGTCTTCCTTCTGTTACTTCCCTAGCAAAACCTGTTACCAATTATTTATTTCCTGGTATAGGTTTAAGGCAATGAGTTACCTCTACCGGGAGTATTTGCCTGTAAAGGCTCCCCACTGAGGCAGAATTATTAAAGCCACATTAGGCATGTGTGAGAAGGCAGGGGAGCCACACAGCCTGACGCACATTATCGGCATCAGAACTGCTCTGTTTGTGATCACGGAAGACGGCGCACCGGGAGAAGAGGGAGGGAGAGGCTGGGGTGGGGGTGAGAGAGGGCAGGGATACGATGGTGGGCAGGAAGGAGCAGGCTGTCTGCAGTGTTCCTGACCTGGCCTGGTTGGGGGCTGTGCCTGCCTGATTCTTGGGGGACGGGGGGGGGGTCCATTCACATGGACTGTGGTGTGACTGGTCTCTCCCGGAGCTGTGCCACAGAGCAGAGCTGGAAATCCCATGGGAGGGCAGAGGGCCTCTGTCCACCCGGCCCTCCCTAGGTCACCACAAGGCAAGGGCGCTCCTCTCTGAGTCAGAGCACTGACCCATCCAGCATAGGACTCGGGCTCAGGCAGGGCCACCCTGGGAGGCCAGGTGGTCTGCAAACAGAAAACTGTGTTTGCCGTCTTGCCTCTACCTCTGCGCTCTGCTCTCCGCCGCCCTGATCAACCCATCTGGTCTGCCCAGCTGACCACGGCACCCTCCTCCGGGGCCCAAACCCTTTCACGGCTCCTCCCTGCCTACCAGACACGCTCCCATCCCTCCCGCAGGGAAGAAAAACGTTTTGCTTTGCTAAAATACCTCGAGGGGAGTGAGAGCTCTTTTGTGTGCTTCCCCAGAGTTACGCATCTATAAGCTTTAGCATAGGAGCTCCTGAAAGCAGGGGTCTGGCCGTCTTCATCTGCGTGTTCAGCAGGCCACAGAGCACCTGGCTCCTAACATATGTTCAAAAAGTGAGCTAAACTGAATTAAAGAAGAGAGAAAACGTGGAAGATCAAAGACGAACTAAGAAGCCGAGAAAGCAGCAACGCGAGGTGAACGGGGGTCGGGGGGGGGGGGCGGTGGTGGAGAACTCTTTTTCAGCCAAGCATTCCATCACCCCTTTCCAGCTTTTTATGACAGTTCCCTGGCAGGGCTCCCACGCTGCAGCAAGCCAGGAGAGGGGGGCGGCAGAATGATGTTGCTCGTGGGATTTTGTCCCGTTCTTTGATTCTGCTGCTGTGGGGCAGGTGCATATGCTAAATTACCCACTTAGGTGGCAGGTCATTTATAGCCGCCCCAGCCCCACCTGGCAAACGGAGCCTTGGTTTTTCTACAGGCAGACATTTCAGAGCGAGGCCGAGAGGCTCCCAGATGAACTGGAAAACAGATACTCTTGCCAGCAGCGGACTTGGCTGGGGAGGCCTGGTGGATGCAGCCGCTGACCAGGGATTCCTGGGACCCGGCAACCTGCCGGATAAGGGTCCTGGGTCCCAGGTGGCTGAAGTGGCACGTTCGGGCCTTTCTAAGACCCTCTGAACATTTCCATCTTTGAGCCTGCTTTCTCATTTGTAGAAGGGGATGACACTACCTACTCCAGGAGTATTTTGAATGCCAGATAATGTCCGCACATGGGAAGCACTCTGGGCAGAGTAGCTACAATACATCTCATTGCCTTTTTTTTTTTTAAAGTTTATTTATTTAAAAATGTTTTGATGTTTATTTATTTTTGAGAGAGAGAGAGAGACGGAGTGCAAGCAGGGAGGCACAGAATCTGAAGCAGGCTCCGGGCTCTGAGCTGTCAGCACAGAGCCCGAGGCGGGGCTCGAACTCACGAACTGTGAGATCATGATCTGAGCCGAAGTCGGACACTTAAGCGACTGAGTCACCCCTGTGCCCCTAAAGGCTTTTTTAAGTTTATTTATTTATTTTTGAGAGGGACAGAGACAGCACAACTGGGGGAGGGACAGAGAGAGAGAATCCCAAGCAGGCTCCTCACTGCTAGCACAGAGCCCGATGGGGGGCTTAAACCTACGAAGGAGCCACGAGATCATGACCAGAGCCGAAACCAAGAGTCGGACGCTTAACCAACTGAGCCACCCAGGCGCCTCTAAAGCTTATTTATTTATTTTTGAGGGAGGAGGAGGGCATAGAGAGAGGGAGAGAATCCCAAGCAGGTTCCGTGCTTACCAGCACAGAGCCCGATGTGGGGCTCGATCTCACAAACCGCAAGGTCATGACCTGAGCCGAAATCAAGAGCCGACACTTAACCAACCGCACCACGCAGGTGTCCCCACCTCATTATCTTAATGCCTCAATGTTTCCACCTGTCCAACAGGGAGCGTAATACCTATTTGACGCTCATCTGCTAAGGATCGAGTGAAGTCGAATCTGTAGGTGTTTAGCAGAGGATCCTAAGGAATTTCCAGTACATCGGCTTGGATGTTCAAAAGCCAAAGCAAGCTCACTTCAGGATCTTCAAATCAGGCTATCAGACCGGCAGGTGGAAGGAACACCATGGGCAGTGTCTTGATTTCTGAAAGGCAGGTGCTAAAAGTCTCTCGAGAAACGCTTGTAGATGTGAGGAAGCCCTGGGGCCTAGGCACCAGCACCTCTGACTACCCAAGCAATCACACACCAAAGGACGTAATATCAATAAGGAAATACTTTTCTATGGGTATAGGGCTCTAGAATCTAGCTGTATTCGAATGACTGTGACTTAATAAATTAATGATTTGAATTAAGACAGAAATCGTGCTTATTTAATTCGGAAAACTTAGACAAGATTTCAACAGGGTGAAAAGATGGGCCAAAAGCATCATGATAATCAGTGGGAAAAAATGTAAACGTCTGTACTTGGATTAAAAAAAAAAAAAAGAACATAGCTGGAAAGGACAGGATGGAGGAAACCAGTATAAACTTCATGTTAAAAACAAAAAGAAAAGGGAAAAAAAACTATATTAAAAAAATAAATTAATGTGAATCATTGGTGCAATGTAATGCCAAAAAGGCAAAGTCAATCTTGGGTTACAGTAATAAAATAACAGTGCTTGGAAAAAGAGAAAAAATGGTTTCAATATGCTGTAACATCTACTCAAACCTCTTAGAGAAAAAAAAAAACTGGAATAATAGGGGGTCCAAAAGACCATGTGGTCTGAGAAACAGGTGAATAAAATGGATATATAAGGTGAGTTAGTTATCTGGTTAGTTAGCTTGAGAAAGAAGGAGATCCAGAAGGTACTTAGCTTCTATATTTAAGTGAAAGAAAAACTCTCTCGTGGGAAAGGTCTTAGATGTATTCTGTGTATGACCATGGGACTGAACTTCATTTTAATTAAAAATTAAAAATAATTTTTGCTTTTTAGAGCTGGTGAGGTGGGGAAGAGAAGGAGAGAGGGAGAGGAGGAGAAGGGGAGAGGGGCAGAGGGAGAGAGAGAGAATCTCAAGCAGGCTCCTCACTCAGCACACAGCCTGACCTGGGACTTCACCCCTTGACCTTGGGATCATGACCTGGGCAGAAATCAAGAGTCAGATGTTCAACCGCCAAGCCACCCAGACAGCTTGAGCTTTATTTGATTTTTGAGTAGGCTCCATACCCAGCATGGGGCCCCACATGGGGCCCAATGCGTGGCTTGAACTCATGACCCCAAGATCAAGACCTGAGCTGAGATCAAGAGGTGGACACTTAACCGACTGAGCCACCTGGGTGCCCCAGGGCTGAACTGAAAAAGAAACTTTCAAAGGAGATCTATTTCAGTTCAATAGGAGAAAAGCTTCATGGTCGTGAGATGGCTGCCACAGCTCCAGCCATCATGACTACAATCTAACACAAGAAACGGGGGCACCAGAAAGCTCCTCTCTCTAATTTGTTTCTTTTATCAGGAGGCCACATATCTTTTCTAGTCTCTGTAGGTTTATTTTATTCTATTGACCAGAAGTGAATCACGTGGCTGCCCCTAGCTGCAAGAAAGATTGGGGAATTGAGTATCTGGCCAAAGAGAATGGCAGAGGGGTATCGAGGACTGGCGTCTACCACGCGTGATTAAGTACAAAAGCCAATACCCTAAGAATAATAGTTGGGAAAACAGAAAGAGCGTGGGTCCTTGATGACATCATTGAGCTGCTGAACTAAATTTAAAATGGCCAACTTCCAGTCTTCTTAGAATGACAGAAAAATAAATGCCTATGTGATTAAGCCACCGTTGATTTTCTGTGACTTGCGGTCAAATGCACGCTAATAGATACAAAGGCCGTCTTTGTGAAAGTACCTGGGATGTGTCCACCCGGACTGTTTGTAGACCCCATTCATCCAACCAGTTTTGCGAAGTGTCTACTTTGTTCCGGGCAGTTGGCTAACCTCTGGGGCTGTAATGGTGAACAAACCCGGACAGAAGCCCTGCCCTCATGGAGGTTACATTCCAGTGGAGAAGACAGGCATGACTGAAGCAATCCACGAAGGAATAGAAAAATGTAATTCCCATAATGCTGCGGGGCAAAGGTACAGGTGCTACGGGAGAATACAATGTAGGAATGTCCCTGGTGGTGGAGTCAGGAAGGTCTCCCTGAGAAGCGAGCAGTCTGAGATCTGAATATCCGCTTCAGGCTTGTGTCTCTGCCCACAATGCCCTCTCTTTCTTGCCTATATCTTGTTGGCTTATCTTCTCCCTTGAAGCCTTTCCATACACCCAGACACCTCCAGCGTCACTCTTCCACAAAGCCCTGACCTTTCAACGACACGTGGCCTATACCTCCTTGAATGCCCTTGGCCAATGCTCTCACCCTGCCTTACAACTCGAGCCCTTATTCTGCTTACCCCCTCACTTCCACCCCACCCCTTCTGGAAAACACGGACATGCTTATCTTCCCATTAAAGATCTAGCAACCTAGTTTGTTGTCTTGCGCTTAGCCAACCTTCGACACTTATTCGAACTGAATTTGAAAACTGTATTTTATGGATGTTTACTACCGTCTAGTTTCAGAAAACATCTGCTAGCTCACACAGAGTACTTTGCATGTGCATGTGTGTGTTTGTGTGACAGAGAGGTTTCCACAGGCCCAGACACCCAGAACCTTGGACTTTTGTCCACAAACTGAGATTACAAAAAAAAAAACAAAAAAAAAAAACAAAAAAAAAAAACCCCTATTTAAACATTAATAAAGACAATCATTATATGTCTGTCAACTATCATCACTTACATGAGCTGAAGCTCCTTAGTTCATGACTTTGACTATTGAAACTTATTCCTTGAGAGGCAAGGTGTTTGTACTTCCCCAGACGCGTACTGACACCTTTCACATCTTTGAAGGGGTCTGGCTCTGTTCAATATTTTCAGGATGACAGTTGTCCCGGAAGGCACTGTGCCTTTCTTTGAATTCACACAATATTCATCTTTACAGTAGGTTCACAAAAGGGAGACTAAATTTTTTAAATGTTTATTTTTGAGAGGGGGGGGATGAGCGGGGGATGGGGGGGGCAGAGAGAGGAGGACAGAGGATCCAAAGTGTTGGTGGAGGAGGGCACAGAAGATCCAAAACCGGCTCTGCGCTGCCAGCAGCGAGCCCTGAGGGGCGCCATGCGGGGCTCGAACTCGCGGTGAGATCATGGCCTGAGCTGAAGTCCCCCGCTCAACCGACTGGGCCACCCAAGCACCCCCCAAAGGGACACTAATTAAGGGACACTGTAACATAATCGCACGCTGTTGAAAGTGGACGCCCTCTTGGGGATCACGTAGCGACAGACTCTGACACCTGTCCCAAAGCAGGAAGCTAGCTAAGAGCTGTTCCCTTGGACAATCATCGGCTTCTCGGGCAGCCGCTTCCCCCCCCCACCCCCGAGGACCCGCAGAGCGTCCGCGATTGACAGTCGCGGTCTTCGTATTCGATATTCGCAAAACCAGGACCCACTCCGGCAGGGAGTTCAACGGCCATCCTCTGGGTGGAGGTATTGCCAGGGTGTGACGCGGCGGCGGGCAGGCAGGTTACCAGTGGCGCTAAGTTCAAAGCTGCCGGAGCTCGCGCTGCGAGCCCAGTCCGGGAAGAGAGACGCCGAGAGCAAGGCTCCTTCTCCCCGGGGGACGATAAAAGGAGCGCGCGGAGGACAGGGGCTCGGGCTCGCAGCGAGCGCCCGCTGCCTGCCTACCTCCCGCTCGGGGGGGGGGGGGGGGCGCGCGGCCGCGGGCCGGAACCGCACGGGGGACCCCAGACTTCACCGGGGCGGGGGTGCGGGGAGCGTTAAGGGGGGGGGCGCGCGCGCGGCGGCCACGGGGGCGCCGAGCGGGGCCGGGAGGGGCGGGCCGCGCGCACAATGGAGGCCCCGCCCTCTCCCCCTCCCTCCCTCCGCGCCGCCCCGCCCCCCGGCGCCCCGCGCGCCCGGCGCCCCGCCTGCCACCTGAGCCCCCGGGCGGACGCAGCGCTCGCTCCCGGCGCCGCCGCCCCCCGCCCCCTCTTCCCCCCCCCGTCCCGCGCCGCCCCGCGCCCCCGCCCCGCGCCCCGCTCTCGGCCGGGGCCGCACAGTCGCGGCCGCTCGCGCCGGGGAGGACATGCGCCGGGGCTCGGGGGCGCACCCTCCCGCCGCGCTCAGCCGCGCCCAGCGTCAGCAGGCGCTCTGAGCGGCCACTCCCGGGCCGCGGCCGCGCCGCCCTACGCCTCAGTGCCAGCCCGCAGCCCGAGCCCGCCGCTCTCCCACGGGCGCAGCCCCTCTGCCCGCGTCCCTCATGGCCAAGCCCCTGCTGCTGGTCGTCTGCGGCGCTCTGGTGGTGGCCCGGGCCCAGTGGGGGGCCACCGTGACCCCCGCCGGCACGAGCGAGCCGCCGGACGCGCCGACGGTGGCGCCCACGGAGGACGAGACCCTGCAGAACGAGGCGGACAACCAGGAGAACGTTTTGTCGCAGGTAGGCGGCGGGCCCTGGCCACCCCCGGGCCGGGGCGCTGGGTGGAGGGGGGACCGGAGGTGGCCGTCGTCGCTGGCGTGCGGCCGGCCGCTGCGCCCCGTTCCCGGAGGGAGGGGCGTTCGCGGTGCCCTCCTCGCTGCGTTTCTCCGGGGACGGGACGGGTACTTCAAGGTTACCGAATCGGGAGAAAGGAGAGAAGGAAGGGAAGACTCCGCGCAGCTCCCTGGAAAGAGGGACGTAAACGGACAGTAATAATCCAGACCTAGTTTCTAGCTCAAGGGTTGCGAAAGTGTGGTCGTGTCTTGCCTGTGTGGCTGTTCGTGGGAATTGGAATGTGACAACAGGCAGGCACGTTGGACTGGGGCGGGCGGACGGCTGCCCCAGGGGGAGGCACCCACCAGGGAGAAGCGGGGTCGAGACCCAGCAGCAGCTGCAGGTGTGACGCGTGGCAGGTGGCCCCGCGCAGAGGGGCGGCGGACGAGACCCCGTGTGTTGGTGAAGTCAGGGTGGAAATGCAGACCCACTCACCTCTGGCGCCTGGTCAGTGGGGGGTGAGTGACAGCTGATAGGGACCGGCTTCGTCAAGTGCCCCTTTACAAAGTACTTGGCTCGCTTTATCTGACTCGATGGTCACACACGCCCTGGTTCCCCGGCTGTAGCTCCAGGTGAGTAGAGCCAGGTCTTCTGACAATCTGCAGCCCAGGTGACTGGAAGGGACAGTTCTCTGGAGTGTTCCGTTCAGCATGATGACGTGTGGTGGGAGTTGCCGTCATCCTCAAGATGAGGGATGGCTGCATCTGGAGAAGCCTTTGCTCTGGGTCCTGTCTCCTTCCCGGGGGAAGAACAATCAGTTCCCCTTCCTCGGGAAGTTAGGCTGCTATCTATCCCTAGAGCCACCCATAACCTCTCATTGTCCCCTAAACCGAAAGGACATGAAAACCCTTCATGTTGGCATGTTGGGGCTCTGGAGGACCATCCACAAGTGTTCTTGAAACCGGAGTCTGAAAGGAAGGAATCCACCCGGGGCCTCGGCGCGGGCTCCGGCAGGAATCTAGGCAGAGTCTCAGAGAGCAGACAGCCACGATTTACTGTCAGCCCCTGAGGACCGGCCGCTTCAGTCACCCTGCACTGCTACCCCTTAGCCCGCTGCGCCATTCTGTACTTGACAACAGCTCTAAAGCAAATATTAGTGTTAGAAGAAACCCAGCCTTTGCAAGAAAAACATTACAAGCCTTCTCCCCCCCCCCCCCCCCCCCGACAGCATCCCAGGAACATTTCCACTCCAGCTAGGTCTGTGCCTGCCTGCCGAGGTCATTAAGCAAGTGAAGGGAACCCTTCCCGGTGCCTAGAAAGGCTTTGGGGGCCCCCGTGGCTTTGGGGATGAGGGATCTGTGCAGAGGAGGAAGGAGGCTTCCCCCCCCCCCCCCGCCCCCCGAGCAGGCTCCAGAAAGCCTGCTGCTGCTGCTGTGCGATTTCCAGCCTGGGGAGGCTGGCAGGGGCCAGGGCTCAGAAGGAAATGTTTAGCATCGTAGAAGCAGCAACCACTGCCAGTTTGCTCTCCTGGCTTTGGCCTAGGGTTTGGGTTCAGAAGCTGTTCAAGGAGCCAAATGAATCCCTAGGCTGCGTAAACCTTACTCAGCCTCTCTTTTTCCAAACTGAAGCCGTCTTTCGAGGGCCAGATCAAATACCACTTCCTCCAGGAAGTCTCCTCTGATGCTTGGCCGGAGCTCCTCCCGCCAGGTTGAGCGCCCCCTCCCCCCGACTGCCCTGCATCATCACGTCAGGGCACTTACCACCCTTTACCTGGCATGACTGTGATCTGTGTGCCTCCTGCACGGAGAGCTCCCTCGCGGGTGGGCTCTCTGGCCCGTCTGTTTACCTGGCACAGCCCCGAAAGGGCATTCAGTGTGTGGTCACTGAGTGAACAAGGATCAAAGCAAGTAGCCTTCAGATTGGAATATCAGCTTTCCAATCCTCCCTTTAGCCCCTTCTCCTTTTTCCTTTTTAATCTAAATCTGGATGTCCGCTAAGGCAAGGGCCATTGGAAGAATGATGGGGCTCATTTGTTTTTTTCCTTGAAATGATGAAAGGCTAAGGCCCCCTGAGAAGCACACAGCTTTCCAAGACAAACGAAGAGAGCTGAACTCCTCGTGCCTTCAAGGAAATTTCGGAGTCAGCAAATTGTGTTCTGATGACCTCTTCTCTCCACAGTTCAGAGTTGTCTGAGGTCTTGGGCTAGTGCAGGACATTCAACAGGGTGAGTGGAGAGCCTTCCTAGGTGCTGGGCTGATAGGTGCCTGTATTTGCACACCCAGCCCTTTCTTGCTTTATCTCTGTGTCTAGTTGCTGGGAGACTATGACAAGGTCAAGGCTGTGTCTGAGGGCTCAGACTGTCAGTGTAAGTGCGTGGTGAGACCCCTGGGCCGAGACGCCTGCCAGAGAGTCAACGAGGGGACCTCCAGGAAGGAAGACTTCTACACCGTGGAAACCATCACCTCGGGCTCGTCCTGCAAATGTGCCTGTGTCGCACCCCCGTCGGCCCTCAATCCCTGTGAGGGAGACTTTCGGCTCCAGAAGCTGCGGGCGGCAGACAGCCGGGACTTGAAGGTAGGACCTGGTGTGGGGGCGAGGCCAGGGGTGGGAGGACGCCTTCGGGACCCAGGCCTCTGGCAGAAGCTGTTGCAGGGATTGTAAGGCCTTTGAGTAAATGGGACGTGTCTTAGCCTGTAAAGGTCAGGCCCTGGCATCTGGAGTACTGTGTGTGTCCAAGGCGGTCATGTGACAAAGCGGTCGTTCGCAATCCGGACGTCTGAAGGGGATGCCGACAGCAAAGTGTGCCTGCCTCTCCCTATGGAGCCAGGGAGGCTGGGCCTGGGAGCCACTGCCAGGCCCGGGGGCCAGAAGAACTCAGTGTTCTTCTCCCGGAGACTGTTGCCACGATTTACTGTCGGCCCAGCACGCACCCTAAAGAGGCGAGAGACGCGGAGGGGCGAGCCCGTCAGTCCTCAGCCCGCGGGGTGACCCAGGGTAGGAGGGGCCTGGGGCCGGCTGTGGGTTGGCATCAGACTGTGATCCTGGTCTGGGTGGGGGGAGGGGGGAAGCTCAGGCCTGCCTGAGGCTGCTGCAGGGGTGGGCTGAGGGCTTTGTCCGATCTCTGCCCTCCCTGCTTCATTGTAGTGGGGGGCGGCAGGGGGGAGCGGTGGCCTGGGCCTGGTTTTGCAGTCACACAGATTTGGGTTCAGATTGTTGCTCCGCTATTCTTTGCCATGTAATCCTACTCAAGGTGCCTAACTGCCTTGCCCGACCTTGGTCTCCTTGAGTAGCAAGTGGGGATAACAACGTCTGCTTTGGGGGGTTGCTTTGGGAACCGATGGATGACCCTACGGAGTACTTGGCACGGTGCCTGATACTCAGTCAGGGTCAGTAGACACGCGTCCTGTTCGTGAATGACCAACGTGAAGAGCTGCCTCTGTGCCCGTGCCTGGTATGTGCTCGGTAACTGGCGGTCATGGATGCCCTTCTCGCAGAGCGGGGGTTAGCAGGACAGTGCTTTAACATCCTGCCCCGGGATCCAGTGTGCCTCAGAGCCGCAGCCCCACCATCAAGCCGCTCTCTGAACCACCCAGTTACAGGATTGGACTCCTGGGGGCTTCTGGAACAGCAGCAGGCAAAATTTTCTATTGGGAGCCACTCAGAAAATCATCCCAGTGCGTGCCAACAAGATGCCTTTTTGCGGCTCTCACCCCCAGTTCAGCTACTTTCCTCTGGTGGGGAGGAAGGAGGGCTTCTGAACACAAGTGTCTCATGACATGGAATTCTTCATCTACCAGCAAGGCTGGGAGACGGGTGGGGAACAGAAATCGCAGAAGGGTGTCCAGCAGATTCTTCCAGGGACTGGTCCTCGGCAGGGAGGCCCAGTTCAAGCATCTCTCACCTGCCCCTTTGCCCTTTGGTGACCTGGATATCACCAGATATTCGGCCACTGTCCTCCCAGAGTACTGGCGGGAAGGACAGCATTAAAAGCACTGAGAAGGCTCGCGCCCTACGATGGCATGCTATCGCAGAGATGGGTCATGGGGCCTCTTTTACCCCGTGGTTAGTTTAGTTTTAGTGCTGAGGGAAAACTGTTGGTATCTCCCAGGGTAGACAACGAGGTTGGGTATTTCAGGAGCACATCCTCAAGGCATCGAAGTTTATGAGCCACTTTGTTGAGTATTTATAGATCACCTCTTGTGGGCCAGGTGCTGTGCTAGAGATCTTGGGGAAACAAAGATGGGGCACCACTTTCAAGGAGCTCAGCGTCTAAGAGGAAAGACAAGCAGGCATACACCTGAGAGAAGAAAAGGGGTCTGAGCGATTGGGTGAAGATGTGTAGACTTGTTTCACTTGTTCTTCTAGGATTCTTTTTTTTTTTTCATTTTTTAAAATGTTTATTTATTTTTGAGACAGAGTGAAACAGAGCATGAGCAGGGGAGGGGCAGAGAGAGAGGGAGACCCAGAATCCGAAGCAGGCTCCAGGGTCTGAGCCGTCCGCACAGAGCCCGACGCGGGGCTCGAACCCACCAACCACTAGATCATGACCTGATCTGAAGTCAGACGCTTAACCGACTGAGCCACCCAGGCACCCCTGGATTCTTCCATTTTCTTATCTGAGTATTCCAGGGGGCACAATACTTCCCACCTACAAAACGCCAGTTTCCAAGAGCCCCCCTCTCCGTGCCTGGCCAGTGGCCTCTCTGTTGAGCCTCCAGCTTGGGGGTCTGACAGGAGAAGTCTGGGTGTCACACCCCAGCCCTCGACTAACCTGCTACTCACGTTCCATAGCTTTCCACCATCATAGACATGCTGGAAGGAGCCTTCTATGGTCTGGATCTCCTGAAGCTGCATTCTGTCACCACCAAACTGGTTGGACGGATGGATAAACTGGAGGAGGTAAGGAAGATTCTGGGTTTCCGTACCTTTCTCTCCATCAGGCCCGAAAGCATAGCCAACTTCCCACAATATTTTTTCAGAAAGTGTGTATCCTGACTAGACTTCACCTATCCTGTGCTTTGGGAAGAAAACGTGTACATAAAACACCCATTCAAACTCATGCCAAATCGTGGGTGACAAAGAATTGATGAAATATAAATGCAAATGCCTTCTTTTTTCACACACAAGAACCATATAATCAATGTATTTCTTTTTTTTCTTAAGTTTATTTATTTTGAGAGAGAGAGTGTGTGTGTGCGTATGTGTGCTCAAGAGGGGGAGGGGCAGAGAGAGAGGGACAGAGAGAGAAAGAATCCCAAGTAGGCCCATGCTGTGAGTGCAGAGTCCCACACAGGGCTCGAACTCATGAACCGTGAGATCATGACCTGAGCGCACATCAAGAGCCAGATGCTTAACCCATGGAGCCATCCAGGTGTCTCCATCGTATTTCTGTTTTTACCTTGACTTCCAGGGAACTCAGAGCTAAATGAAACATAAAAGTACAGTAAGCCTCTCACTTCCGGTTTTAAGATGGCGGCGTCTCCCTTCTGGGTGTATAGCTGTTCGTTTCTTCTTCTGGCTTTGCCTTGTCATTTTAGCCGTTCTGCTTTCTGTCTCTGTACGTGTGCGTGCATTTGTGTGGTGACGCATCTCCGGTTCACGTTAGAGGAAAAAGACGTGAAAATGGTTACTGACGCATAATATTCCCCGCTGGAAAACATTCAGGCTCTTCACCCCCTGGGAGAACGGACTGATAGTGTCATTTCCACAGACAGGCATCACATGGTTATGACCGGGCTCCAGGGAGATGTGTGGCTGGCACCATGGTTTCCAGGGGGTGGTGTGTGGGTCGGGGTGCGAGAGAGAAATCCTCACACACCACAGTAACCTGGACGCCATTCCCTTGCTGTAATGCTCTGACACATAGATAAGTCATTTAATCACCAGAAAAGGGACATTCCCCACTCACCCTTCTTGGTCGGGAGCTTACATAGGTGTCATTGACTGGCATCCACGTCTTGCACTGATACCTGAAACGGTGACTCAAAAAGTTAGGTCTGTTCAATCTTTAGAATGTTACCGTAAATGGTAAGTTTAATAACGGAATGATTAATAGACCAATATTCCTCATGAAAAAGTGGGCTTTGGGGGTGGGTTCTCATGGAGGAGCTGGGGTTCCATGATGGCTGAAGAGCAGCCGCAGGATGTGAGAAAGGGAAGACTCTCCAGTTTGGCAGCAAGAGCGCTCGCTGGGCCGGGAGTCAGGACGGAGCGGACGCCTCTCTGTTGGCTGCTCCCCAGCGGCTGTGTCTCACCTTCCCCATCTGTAAAGTGGGAGAGGTGCCCTACATACCTTGCATGGTTGCTCAGGGGATAAAAAAGTGAGCTAATCATCTTGGAAACACTTTGAAATGGTTAAACAAAACAAGGCGCTCGGGGTATGGCCAGGGAGTGAGTGGGGGCAGCATCTCTCTGCTGCCTTGTCCGAGTCGCTGGGATGCGGGTGATGAAATGTTGCCCTTGCGAAGGTTGGTTCCAGCCCCTTCCTTACACCCCAGTGTTCCCGGAAAGTGAACGCCGCTTCCTTGTCCGCCCGTCTTTAGGCTTGACTCCCCCTGTGCTGTGATGAGCGTTTTCTGACCATGGCCACCAGCCCTGGGAGGCTTGGTGGGTCCCCAGCCTTTCAGTTACCAGGTCTGCTGAGAAGCGTCGGGGCCCTGGAGCCTGAGCTTCACAGACAGTTCGAGGCGGCCAACGGGACCACATCAGCCCACTCTTGCTGAGGGCACTTCCCAAGAGAAGCTGGCCTCATCTTCACTCTCACTGTCCCCAGCATTGGCGGCTGGCGTGGAGAGACTGGGAATGGTCAACGCCACCCTTCTGTCGAAGGGCTTCATGCGGGCTTGGGATTCTTTCTCCTGATTCTTTCAAATGGGCTCAAAAGAAGTTAAACCAGGACCCAAGTTGTCCTTGGAAATTGGAAAGTGCTTTAACCCTTGGCGTCCAGCACCATCCAAACGTGCAATGCCCTTTCTGAAAGGGGGTTGCTTTTTTTTTTCTTTTTTTTTTTTTAATAGAACAGGGCGGGCAGCCGCTTCCGCTTTCACCTGGTTTTCATTCTGTCTGCAGAACAGCCTGGAGCCTGGGAAAGACAGCTCCGGGGGTGGAGCACAGGGCTTGTGAGGCCAGAGTCAGGCGCTGGGCCTCCGAGCGCTTGGTTCAAGGGCTGTGGTCTCTTTGCAGCCTGTTAGCAGCTGAGCCCTTACTGCCGGCACAGGAGAGGAGTGGGTTTAGTGGGTGAATTTGGTGCAGTCACACAATAACTGGATTTTTGCCAAAATTGATCCTAGTTCTTTCAGCAAGAGTGATCTCTTTTCCTTTTTCTTTTTCTTTTCTTTCTTTCTTTCTTTTTTTTTTTTTTGAGAGTGATCTCTTTTTTAAAACCATGGTATGTTTAGTAGCAAAAACTGGCCCTTCGTATTAATAATAATAATCCCCTATATTTATATAGCAATTATGGTTTTTAAGCCACCCCGTATACATTCCGTACATTTGTCCCTGTGAGCTGGGCAGGGTGTGAGGCCTGTGGAAAGTGCTGGGGAAACGTAGGCAGGAGCTCAGGCCTTCTGGCTCCTGGGCTGGGGCTCTTTCTAATCAGCCCCGTAAGTTGCTTTGAATCATTGCTATCTGCCCTGGAAGCATCAGTTTTTCCTAACTGGAGCTGAAAACAATAGCTCTTCCAAGGGAACTTCTAGGCAGAACTGTGGCTGTGTCCCAGAATTCCTGTTAAATAGGATTAGCAGGAGTGAGAGGTTCCGCACAGCAGGCAGTCCAAGGCTGCAGGGTGCTGTGGCGTGGCAGTTGTCACAGGTGGGTCCGGGCCCTGGGCCCACGGAGCAGAGCACCGTCTCCCGGCGTGACACCCAGCCTCTCGTCTCCCGGCTGGCGCTGGCTGACTGTCTGTCTGCAGTCGGTGGAGAGGCACGGTGTTGGGTAAATGGGGAAAACACTCCTTCTGCAACCGGGCTCTGCGGGAGGAATGGAAGTACAATCCTGCTCCTGGTCTTTGGATATTCTGGAAGCCCAAGGGGAGTGCTTCGGAGGTCAGACCGGACAAAGGGGGCAGATTGAAGGGGCGTCTTGCCCAGAGTAGGATCAGGGCCTGGCAGTGGGAGCGGGCACACGTGTGCATCCCCGCCCCTGCAATGTAGGAGGACGAAGGAATGGAAACTCCATTTGCAGATGAAAGAGGAAGGAGAGAGAAGTCTAAACCGTTCGAGTCTCACCTTTTGGTAAAATCAACTCCGAGAGCTCTGCTTTGTGGAGCGATTTTGGTGAAGCTGTTGTTCTGAATTGTGAAAATAACACACGCATAGAAAAGTACATACACGGTGAGGGTACAGCTTAAATTATTACAAAGCCGGGCATCTGGGGGTTCAGTCGGTTAAGCGTCCGACTCTTGATTTCGGCTCAGGTCATGATCTCATGGTTTGTGAGAGCCCTGCACTGTCTGTGCAGAACCTGCTTGGGATCCTCTCTCTCTCTCTCTCTCTCTTTCTCTCTCTGCTCCTCCCTGCTTGCATTTTCTCTCTGTCCCTCTCTGTCAAAATAAATAAACTTAATAAATAAACTTAAAAAAAGATTATAAAGCAAATGTCCATGTAACTACCACCCAGCTCAGGAAAGCTCAGCGCCCCCCACATGGCCTCTCCTCACACCCCCTCCCTGAAGTGAACCTCTGTCCTGACTTTTATGTTAATCATCTTCCTTGCTTGTTTTTTTTAAAAACATTTTCATTACCTAAGGATGCATCCCTAAATATACTAGTTATGTCTGTTTTTGAACTCTAAATAGAGTCCTACAGAATTGTGTGTGTCAGTGTGTGCACACACGTGTGTGTTAGGCTTCTTTCACTCATTTGTGTGTTTTTTTAAGATTTTATTTTGTTGTTTTTTTTAAACATTTATTTTTAAAATATATTTGTTTATTTTCGAGAGAGAGGGAGAATGTGAGCGGGGGAGGGGCAAAGAGAGAGGGGGAGAGAGGATCTGAAGCGGGTTCTATCTACGCCAAGAGCAGAGAGCCCTGGACGTGGGGCTCGAACTCACAAACCATGAGATCATGACCTGAGCCGAAGTCGGACGCCCAACCGACTAAGCCAGCCAGGCGCCCCTCAATTTTGTTTTCAATAGTTTTTAAGTAAATTCCACGCCACGCGTGGGGCTCGAACTCATGACCCAGATAGCAAGAGTTACATGCTCTACCCACTGAGCGAGCCAGGCACCCCTTGCTTTTAATAGTTACCTACGTGGTTTTGTGTCCTGTAGTTCATTTACTTTTATCGCCGTGTAGTAGTCTATTGTGTGAATGTTCCACCGCTGATCACTCTGTTGTACTGATGATGGATACGGGGTATGTTTTCAGTTTTATAATTCACAGTAGCCCAGGAGTCTCCCTGTACATGCACGTCCCTGTCTGTGTCCCTGGCCCACACGCGCGTGCATTTCTCTGTGGTGTGTAAGTAGGAAGGGAGCTACTGGGACGTTAGTTACGCTCATCTTCATCTGTAGGGCGGGGGGTTGCCAAGCTGTGTTCGCAAGTGGTAGTTCAAGTTTACGTTCCCTCCAGCGGGGACTGAAAGTCCACCCACGTCCTCGCCAGCACCTGCTGTGGTCAGACTTTCTAGCTTTCGTCAGTTAGGAGAGTGTAGCAGAGCAGGGCCATTTCACTGTATTCCAGAAACCTAACCCCCCACACATCTTTTCTGTTCGCCTGGTGGAGGCCCGAAGCCCCACGGGCGTTCCTCGAGAGCTGGCCCGGGGAGAAGTAACATCCAAAGTGGTCAGCGGTCCAGGACCTTGGATGTGGCAGAGTAAGGCTGACCCTCCCCTGGCAGTGGCTGGGGAGGGGAAGGAGAGCCAGGAGCATGAGTTACATTAGAGTCAGGGGTGGGTGGGCACAGAGAATAGGTGCCAGCAGAGGTGGGAATCGGAAGTCTAGAAGGACAATCTGTGGCTTCCCGAGGCAAACCCTGTTCATTGCATATAGGCCCGGCGGTGACAGTGATTCCGCTGGGAAGACTTTTGCCCTGAGCTCTGAGTGCACCCGGAGACCCGGAACCTCGTAGGCTGCCCAGGCCCGGGGATGGATTCTGAAGGCAGCGGGACAGAGTCATGGGGTCCTATGCCCAGTGCCAAATACTGCTCCCAGGAGCAGATTGATTATCAAAGTGGAGAAAAGGACAGAGGGACAGGTCATTAAAATGATTTCTTCTAGCATCAGGGTTTTAGTACGATTAAGTCATTGCTACACGACTTGCAGGACTTTGTGAAGAAGCGCCCCACCCCCGCGTGGCAGCAGGACACCTGTCAGTGCTCCCAGGTACTTGGATATGCGTGTGACTGTGGATACGTATGTCCACGTGTACGTGTGGGTGCACGGCCCCTGCTCTTAACACAGCTGCGTGCCTGCAAGCTGCCCGGAGTGTGCTTTCTGTTGCGGAAGCCCTGCACCTTCTGGAGAGGGTGACTCGACTCTTCTTCTCCTCACACGCGTCTGCCGGGGTTTGTAAAACTTGTCTGTGAGCACAGATGGTCACCGTGGAACCCCGTGTGTTCTCCGAAGCCTTTTCCCCTGATAGCTTTGTGTCCGAGTAAGATTTAAAATCTGTGATGCAAAAAATAAATAATAAAAATGGGGCGCCTGGGTGGCTCAGTTGGTTGAGCATCTGGCTGCGGCTCAGGTCATGATCTCGTGGTCTGTGGGTTCGAGCCCCTCCTCGGGCTCTGTGCTGACAGCTCAGAGCCTGGACCCTGCTTCAGATTCTGTGCCTCCCTCTCTCTCTGCTCCTCCCCTGCTCATGCTCTGTCTCTCAAAAGTAAACATTAAAAAAAATTTAAAACTCTGTGATGTAGTTACCAGACTCAGAACTGGCCTGCTCCCCAGAATGTGCCAGCACAGGCTTTGCTGAGGCTTCTTCTTCAAACCAAAGGATTCGGTGGCCTTTGTGTTTCAGGTCTGAAAGGCAAGATCACAGGAGCATTCCTGACTCGAGGGGATGTATCTTTTCATCAACTAATAGGAAAATGTAATTTTCGTCTGTGCAGGCCTGGCCGTGAGTTAGGGGAACTGTCTCTTTCCAGGCCTCCCCTCTGTGCCTGCCTTCCATGCCCTTCTAGACACCCCCAGGATTCACTGTTTTTCCTGAGCAAATCTGCTTTCGCAGTTGGTCACGTCCTGCCTCTCCTACTCTTGGCGAGAAGTGTCCCCCACTCTGTCCGACCACTGTGTTGTCATCTCTGAAAGGGGAAAGGGTTGCAGATAATATTTCTAAGATAAATTTCGGCTTTAATGTTACTTAATTCAATTACATCTGAATATGGGTTCGAGTGAATATATTCCATCTCCTGGGCTTGTATGTACTTCAAATCGAATTTGTCTCTGTGGGAAGAAAGGTTTTCTTTCGGCTAACCAGACGAAAGGCGTGAGAGCCCGCCCTCCGTCTGCTGGCCTGGGAGCAGCTCGTAGGTGCCAGGGCGTGAAGGAGCCCGTGGCTGTTTTAAAGGGGTGAGGTTGCCCCTAAAGCAAATTCACCAGCAGAGGCCTGGGACTTCTTGTTCTTTGCTTGGTTGACTGTCCTTCCAGGCTCTGGACTTTTGAGGGCAACCTGGGCCTGAGCCATCTCTGTTTCCGGGTCTTGGCCCCACAGCTGATGTGGGCTAGACGCGCAGCAGCTGTCTGGGGCTGGGCGGGGGCAGTGATTGAAGGCGACAGCAGGTGGCCCCTGCACCCAGGCGGCCTGCCCAGCTCCGTCATCCGTGCTCCAGGATCGCTCCGGGTCCTGTCAGCTGGAGCACCGGCTGCTTCTAGCTGCTCTCCCCCCACCCAGCTCTTTCACCAGCGGCTGGAGACAGCTGTCGGCTGGGGCGGCTGTCCCAGGCCACCTGGTCCTCGCTCCCCTCACGGCAGCACCGTCCAGTGCTCTGGGCAGGGGGAGTGAGACCACAGCGAGCGGCCAGAGCCCTGCGCCGTGGTGTCTCTTCCTCAGGTCCCAGCAGGTCCCAGCACCGCCGGCTCACGCTCTTGCTCAGTCTCCCCCTCGGCCCTGGCCCCTGCCCCTGCCCCCATCCCACCCACCTGCACCAGACCCTCCGTGGCTCTGGCTGGCCACGTGCCAGCTGTGCCCCCGACTTCACCTACACCCAGCCCCTCGCCTGGTTCCTTCCTCTGGTATCTGCGCATCTGGCCGTAGTCAGCACGGGACGCTGGTCCCCTTTGCGCCCTGGGCTCGCACCCTCCCGTGCCCGGTGCCCGACCGCGTGTCCCTCCAGCACGAGCCGCCTGCTCTGTGAGCGCCTCTCAGGTCCTTGGCTCTGCTCGGGTCTTTAAGTGCTGCGCCTGGCTGTGCCCAGCCTCTGGTGCCAGCCTTTTGTCCACTGGCTCTTCCGCCCTCCTCCCCACCCTCCTCATAGCACCGGGATCCTTGGCGGCCACCGTGCGGTGTGCCGGCCCCTGCCAGGTAGACCCCCTGCCTGCCTCCTCAGCCACATTGCCAGCGCTGCCCGTGAGCCAAGCAGCGCTCGCCACGGACGTCACGGTTGCAGCTGTCCCGGGGGAAGAGCCCAAGGCATGAGGTCATGGGGTTCACTCTTCTGCCAGGGCTGAATCTAGAGGGCCCTGTGTGGGCAGCCTCCCCCGAACTTCCTGAGAAGTGCCCCACGGGGAAGCCAGACTCTCAGGGGGCCGTGGGGAGCCCTGCAGGGCCAGCACCCCTGGGGAGGGGGGAGGTGGCCGGGTCAGCGGGTGGCTGAGGAGGTAGAGCCGCTGTGCCATCCTGGGGGACACCGCCTGGCTCAGCCTGGCTGGCCGGTGGGGTGATGTCACCGCCAGCCGGGTGTCGATTCAGGAGAGTAAACTCTGTTGTTCCCGTGGGTGCTCAGGGCCGTGCCATGTCAACCCTCCCGTGCCGAAACCCAAAATAATGCTTCCTCACTGAAATCAGAAAGGGTACTGGGGACTCATACATCAGTGAGAAGGAAGCCCCTCCAGGGACCTAGAACCCCCGGGGTCTAGGGAGCAGGTGAATCTGGGGGGCCGCCCCTTTGCCTCCCAGTGAGCGCACAGGCCGATGCGGACTCCTGCAGGGTATTCAGGAATCAGGCGGAATCTTGTTTTGGCTGCAAGGCTGTGCGGGCCCTGCCTTGGGATCCACCCAGAGTGGAGTCCGAGGGCCTCAGCCCCCACCTTAGAGACAGAGTCATTGACCTCGATGAGGAGCCAGAAGCTACCTCTGTCACCTCGCCCTGCCTTCCACTTGTCACTAGTTGGTGCTTTCTTGTTTATTGCTTTCTTCCCCTCAGTGGAGGGTGGTCTTTATCAGAGCAGGATCCTGGGCTTTGTGGCTTCTGCTGGACCCCTTGGTGCCCAGCACTGAGCACATTAATGCATTAATGAAGAAGTAACACTCTGGACCACTGAGCCTGCTGGGCTGTGTTGCCTCAGGATGTGGAGAATTCATGGGGGAGATGCCTGGACGCTGCTCTTAGCAGGTGCTTGTGGATGTATAGAAAGGCGTGAATCCCGGGGCGCCTGGCTGGCTCCGTGGTAGAACATGAGACTCTTAATCTCGGGGTTGTGAGTTCAAGCCCCACATTGGGTGTAGAGATTACTTAAAGATAAAATGTTTAGGGGTGCTTGGGTGTCTCAGTCGGTTAAGTGTCCAACTTAGGCTCAGGTCATGATCTCACAATTTGTGGGTTCGAGCCCTGAGTCACGTTCTGTGCTGACAGCTCAGAGCCTGGAGCCTGCTTCGGATTCTGGCTCTGTCTCTGCCCCTTCCCCGCCCATGCTCTCTGTCTCTGAAAAATAAATAAACACGTAAAAGAAATTTTTAAAAAATGAAATCTTTAAAAACAAAAAAGAAACGTGTGAATCCAAATATTTGGCTCCGGTGAAACAGCCCCTTTCATACATTTTGGCCCTGTTTCCAGCAGATGTACCCCAAGCTTCCAACATTTAAGACAGCCCTTCTCAAACTTTGATGTGTATGCACATCGCCTGGGGGTCTTGTTAAAACGCAGATTCTGATTCCGCAGGTGCCCGGGCCGGGCCCCAGACTGCACTCCTAACAGGTTCCTGAGACATGCTTTGTGTAACAAGGACTTAGGAGAATCCACCCTTTCTGCATTTCTCTGCATATGCATATTCTCTCACATACCCTGAGACCACACTGCAACATTCACAGGCCCCTCTGATGGGCTCCCCACTGCTCAGAGAACTGGCTGAGCTCCAGGACCCTCCCCCCGGCCGTCTTAGTGGTTCCACAAGTGAACTGCGGAAGCAAGGGCCAGGAGGCCGGGTGCTGGGCTCAGCTCTGCCACTTTTGTGTCTATCATCGTGGGAAAACCACATCGTTCCTCTGGGCCTCAGTTTCCCCATCTGAGAAGGGCGTGAATTCTGGGATCCTGCAGGGGCCTAGAACACCCAGCTGTGACATCCTATCAAAAATAATCACCATGTCCCATGCACTTCCATATATATTCACTTATTTACTCCTAATAATCCGTAGGGAAAATCCTAGTATTACTCCATTTTACCCCTGGGGACACTGCAGCTCAGGGACTTTGATTTGTCTAGGATCAAAGAAGTAGGAATAACATTGACATGTAAGCCAGACTGTTCCCTCCAGAATCCATGCTCTTAACCATTGCACTTGACCGCCGGTAAGACTGCTCGTTCTGGGTGTTCCTTAAAGAAGACTTCTTTCTCAGGGGCTTTCTCTCTCACAGTTAACTGCCATTTAGAGACACGAGCTTAGCCCGAGCCCCACAAAACACATCAAGCCCTTCCAGTGCTCGAAATCTGCCGTGAAATGAAATGCCAGGACAATGGCATGGCTGGTGGTTCCGGGGCCTAGTAGACTGGTCAGGGGAGCCCCCATGGGAGCCACGGGAGCCACAATGCCGGGGGTCACTGCCAGCCTGGATACTTCCACACCCTACTCGGAGCTACGGCGGCTTCCCTCTAGGACTTAGTGTCCTGCCAGGCTGCAGGGCTGTGCCTGTCAACGTCTGTGCTTTTACGGTCCCCAAGACAGAAAGCAAATGCATCTTCTGTTTTACGTGGTGGCTTCCTCTACCCACGTCATAATCACGGCCCAAGGAGAACATCCCATCTGAAAACTCACGGGGCACCTGTCTGTGCTGACAGCTCAGGGCCTGGAGCCTGCTTCGGATTCTGTGTCTTCCTCTCTCTCTGCCCCTCCCCGGCTCGCACCCTATCTGTCTCTGTCTCTCAAAGGTGAATAAACATTAAAAAAATTTAAAAAATAAAAACTCAGATGCTCATGCAAACTAGAATGCAGGCCAGAGCAGGACAGTGTTGGGTCTCCGTGCAGTAAACCAACCTCCCTCAGAATAACCGGAGGAGAAGGGCCCCTCTGAGCCTGTCGGTACCCATCCCTGGTTCAAATCCCGTGCTGCGTCACCGCCTCTGGGGCCCTGCTTTGTGCCCATTCCCTCTCTGCTCTGACCTCCACGAGCCCCACACTTGCCACCTGCGGAACCCATTGGTGCCCGGTCACCTTCCTCTTGCCACGCGGACCTTCTTCCCAGTTATAGTTGGCACCTCCCCGGCACCCCCAGACCAAGAGCCCCAGGGTATCGTGAGGCTTTGCTCCTTAGACACACAGGAGGTACTCACCAGTGTTGGTTGGCTTAGATGTACCTTTGGTCCCTTCCAGTGTGAACCAGGACTGGAACACCATTCCTTTGCCAGGTGGAAGTCATTTAGGGAATCTGTTTTTATGGGTAAATAGGAAAGTTTAAAACCAGCCTGTGGGTTTTCTATGTAAATGATGCTTTCAAAGTGTTGGGGGTTAGTTTGTGTTCATTAGAAATGCAGGTTAAGTAGATGTCTGCAGCCACCTCTTCTAAAATTGCTTTAAAAACCCTTCTTCCGTTCATTGAGCTGCTGGTACACATGTATGGGGTATGAGTGGAAGTTTTTGTAGTGTTAGTTCTCACCGGATAAGGACGACCGTGTGCAAATGACAGAAAAGGAGCCAGGTGTCCTGGTGACCTAGAGACAAGGCAGTGTCATGACTAGGAAAGCTATGGGAGTTTGGGGTAGCATGTCCAGCAGTGGGACACCCCAGAGCCGTATTGGCCCAGAAATACTGCCTGGGATCTGGCCCTCAGCACAGGGCCGGACCTCTCCAGAGCCCCAGTCCCTTCTTGGCCGATTTCTCAGCCTGCTTTTGCGTTTCTAGCTCTGAGCCGAAGATGGCTGCCAGCTGCCTTCTGTTCATCTCTAGAGGACATTAATGGATCTTCTTTTTCTTTTTTTTTTTACTGTTTTTAACATTTATTTATTTTTGGAGGAGAGAGAGACTGAGCAGGGGAGGGGCAGAGAGAGAGGGTGACACAGAATCCGAAGCAGGCTCCAGGCTCCGAGCTGTCTGCACAGAGACCAACGCGGGGCTCGAACTCACGGACCGTGAGATCGTGACCTGAGCCCAAGTCAGATGCTTACCCGACTGAGCCACCCAGATGCCTCATCATGGATTTTCTTTTTTACATTTTCTCTCTTCTCAGGAAGTTTCCAAAAACCTCACCAAGGAAAACGAGCAAACCAAAGAAGACATGGAAGAAATCCGAACAGAGATGAACAAGCGGGGGAAAGAGAACTGCTCTAAGAGCCTCCTGGACAGCATGCCGGACGTGCGCTCGGCCTTGCAGAGGGACGCGGCGGCCGCCTACACCCACCCCGAGGTACGGCCCCGGCTCCCTGGCCTCCGAGCACAGCCTGCTTTGTGCCCACTCCCTCTCTGCTCTGACCCCCACGAGCCCCACACTTGCCACCTGCGGAACCCATTGGTGCCCGGTCACCTTGCTCTTGCCGCGCGGACTTGGCATGGCTCTCACGCGTGCACAGAGCTTTGCCGGATTTGGTTCTTTCACGGTCACGGTGTCATTTTATCTAGGTAGCAGTTCTGTGGGTGTGATGGGGCAGGGTTGACTCTGCGGCCCAGAGGGGCTCTGTGAGTGAGTGTTGCCGTCGAGGTGTCCCCTGGTAGGGTGTTGGGGGGCAGGCAGGGCGCAGGGCCTTGGACACTCAGAGCGTCTGAGCCGTTGCTGTGCACTGCGACGTAGAGAAGGGCTAGGCATTGCTGTGTAGGAGCCTGTTGCCTGGGCCGCTAGGAACTGGGGTCAGAAAGGAAGTCAGCCGATGCTCGGAACGCTTGGAGACTCGTGAAAGAGATGCCAGGCAGGCAGCAGCTGTGGGTTAGGGGAAATCCTGGGCACATGTATTCCGAAGGCAGGACAGTGGGCAGATCAGGACTGTGGAGGCCAGAAACCCTGAAGACCGTACGGTGCTTGCACCCTGCCCAACAAGGAATTGAAAATAAAACCAGTTCCAGACCAGAAAATAAGTATAAGGAAGGCCAATAATTTTCTGGCTTTGCCCATGATGACTGCTTTGATGATTTTTTGGAAATACCATGTTTCTTAAGCAATTATTTTTATTCTCATTTTTAGTTGTCCCCAAGGCACTAGCTGCTGAGCATGTGTTTAGTCAGCTTAGTGGGTCATCCTTGAACAAGTCTGAACTTACAAATTTTCTTTTAACGTTTATTTTTGAGAGGGAGAGAGACCGAGCATGAGTGGGGGAGGGGCAGAGAGAGAGGGAGACACAGAATCCCAAGCAGGCTCCAGGCTCCAGCTGTCAGCATAGAGCACGACACGGGGCTCGAACTCACGAACCGTGAGATCATGACCTGAGCCGAAGTCGGACGCTCAACAGGCGCCCCAGATCTGAGCTTCTAAACCAAAAAGCTGAAGACATTTGGGCTGGAAGGGAACTTGGAGGTACCCTTTCCCCGCACGTGGGACCCAGCCACTCCTGTCTCAGCCCATCTGGCATCTTGAGCTGGCCCAGTGCCCAGCGGAGTCTGGCATTCCCTGCCCTCTCTGGCTTCCAGTTTCCCAGTCGGCTGAGCCTGAGAACCCGTCTGTTGTCTTGATGATACATTATGTGGTATGTTCAGCAACCCGGCTCATATTTCCTGAGGGCAAACAGTAAACCAAATCAAATGCACCAAACCCGTTTTGTCCTTGCTCAGCAAAGCCCTTTCCCCTCCTGAAATCCCCGTTCAGCACGCTGCTGAGGTGAGCACAATCCTCCCGTGCCAGGGGGTAGAGCCTGGGCCAGGGAGGGGTGGGAAGGGGGAAGGTCAAGGCTAGGATCTTCCTGCCTCCCCGCTTCATCTTTCTGTCTCTGTAGCGAACCCCATGACTCAAAAGGGGACAAGTGGGGTGCTGGGTTCGGTGGTTATTTTCAGGGTTCTCGTCGATGATGTTGGGGTTTCTCGGCGTGGTGAATGGCCATTTGTTGGAGGCCTCTCTCCAACAAGGTCGCTGCCTGGAGGGCTGGCAAGGGGCTCTGGGGGCCGGGTTGGGAGTGGGGACACAGGGACGCCAGGAGTTGAAGCCATACAACAGACTCTTGGATTAACAGAGAGGGGAAATCAAAGCTTGGTGGGGGCAGCGGCCGCCCAGCACAGCCTGTCGCCAGCGGATCCAGGGAAATTATATGTTCTCTGGCAGAGGCCGCCATGGTCTTACTCCATCTGCTTGGCTGGGAGAAGGAACTGCGGTTCCCGCCTGTCCCGGAGAGCCTGGAATTAAAGACAGTTCCTGGGGTTTACCATGAAGAAATGACAACCTGCTTTTGCAATGCGGAGGGAGGCCAGGGTCCAGCAATTAGCCGGCCCACAGCGTCTGAGTCAGGCGCTTGGGGGCCTCTTCTCAGCTTCCTAGCCTCCTTTCCCAGTGGGAAATGAGGGATCCCCAAGTCTGCTGGGCAGTAGCCAGACCATGGCCTTGTGGGCTTGGGGGTGTAGACGAGTTTTTGGATGGCAGACAAGTCAGATCCATGGTCACCGGTGTGGGCAGTGTGGCTTAATGTAAGGAAGCGTGCAGGCTCTAAAGACAGCAGCCCTGGGCCTAATTCGGAAGTGCCCCTCTCAACCACTTCACTGATTGACCTTCAGTCGAATTTCTAAATGACCCCGAGCCCCTCTTTGCTTGTTTGTGAAGTGCTCTCTACCTTGCCTCATTGTCGTAAGGGTTAAAAAATGCCATAAAGGGACGCGTCTGGTCAGAATGGGAGCCCACTGCAATTCTTCCCCACAGGCCACATATCCCTGCATCTCTAGTCCAGCTCAGCTCACCAGCAGCAAGTGGGAATTGAGGAGGGGGCAGGTGGCAGGAGTGGGGGCTCCCCTGGGCACACGCCTGCCCCTTTCTAGAGCGCTGTCTGGCCCCAGCCAGGGGAGGCTGGCAGAGAGGTGCCCCTGCTTTGGAGAAGTCGGTCCCCACGGGACGCCAGGGAGCATGGAGCTGCCATGTCTGCTCTGTCACCTGGTTCAGCTCTTTTGTCACGGGAAAACCCAGTACAGCCTTGGGGGTGTGGTTGGGAAGGACTCCAGGTTTCCTCCAGGCCAGATTTTTAAGGTCAAAACAAGAGCCTTATTTGCTTCTTTCTGTGCAAAGTGAGAAAGTTGGCCATTCGGGCTGGCTTTCCTCCAGCTCATATTCTGTGACCCTGAAGGCCCTGCCCTGCCTCTCAGGACCCTGGGCCTCCGGGACAGAGGTGTTGTTTCTCAGTGGGCTCTGCTTCTCTGGGGGGATGTCACTGGGGTCTCAGGTAACGGGATTTAGGGGCGCTTGCCCACCTCGTCGTGGTGAGGAGGGGGCTTCGATGGCTCGGGGGCGACAGGAAGCCTCCTCTTCACTATGGAGCCCCCGGAGCCCTCCTCCTGAGAGCAGGGCAGGGTCACACCCCTCAGGAACTGGACCCACCTGTGGGCGGCCCTGGCTTTGAACTCAGCTCCCAGGAACCTGTGCCCAAAGTCTGTTGTTTTCAGTGGTGGGTGATCGGGATCCTGGGTTGGGGGCGGCTACGTGACCAGGTGGACCGAGGCAGGACCCAGAGAGCGTGCCACGCCGTGGACACAAGAGGCCATTCCCTGGGCAGCAGCTCCACGGAGGACAGGGCGCTTCTTCCGCTGGACCAGAACCAGCACGGCAGCGTCCTCAGGGTGCTGTCAGGATGCCCAGGTCGGGGTGCCCGGCTGGCTCCGTCGGAGGGGCATGCGACTCTTGATCTAGGGGCCATGAGGTCAAGCCCAATGTTGGGTGAGGAGATTACTTAAATAAACGGAACTTAAAAAAAAAAAAAAAAGAGGCCTGGGTCATGAGCTGCCTACTTTAAAGCATCATTTGACAGAATCCCCACGCCAGTCACAAATGTAGACCGTTCCTCGGGATTTGTTCTGATTAAAAAATTCAGCGCAACGGGGGGTGCCTGGGTGGTTCAGTCAGTAGAGTAAGCGACTCTCGATCTTGGGGTCATGAGTTTGAGCCCCGTGTTGGGCACAGAGGTGACTTAAGGGAAATTCAATGTGAATATTAAGGAGCGCCCAGCCGGGGGCATCAAAAATGAGCAAGAGGTGATGGCTGTCCTTCTATTCCATATGGTCTGCAGACGCAAATTCTTAAATACTGCCCATGGAAGGCAGTCTGGGAGAGGTGCTGTGGTAGAAGGGATAGACTTGGGTCCCTTAGGAGCTGTGTTCAGCATCGTGAGGAGAAGGCCCGAGTCTGCTGTTCTTTCGTGTAGCAGGGCTCCAGGGGCAGGCGGACCGTGGTGGGTGGTTAACTTCATGGTGCCATCAGTGGCATCCATCCTCCAGACCCCCTCCTGGTCACAGGAGGGCTGCTCTACTCTAGCAGCCCGTCCGCATTTCAGGCCAGACCAGTCAGGAAGAGTGCGAAAGATGCCTTCCAGCTGACTCAGCCCCCCTTTTAAGGAGCTCCTCCAAAAGCTCTTTCCACCAACTTCTACTTATACCCCACCGGCCAGGACTTTGTCCCGTGGCCCCTCCCACAAAGCCAGCTTCCCATCAGAGAGGAACAAGGAGATTTACGTGGTCGGTTAGAAGTTTCTGCCACAAAGTGCAGAGTGAGAACTGGGAAACAAAGATTAATTATGAACGAGAAGGGCTGGGACTATTTTCTTAAGGACGTGAGAGGTTCGCGGGGCCTTGAGAAATGGGTACATGATGATAAGTAGCTAGAGGGGGGAAGAGAGGAGGCCTTCCAGATGGAGAAAACAGTCCGAGCAAAGGCCCAGCAGCTCAGGAGAGCCGAGAGTTTGAGGAGTCAGCCAGGTGACTGAAGCACCAAGGAAGGGTTGGGGCTGGGGGCGCAGAACAAGAGAGGGGAATGCTGAGCTGGGTCCGGGTCCGTGCTTAAGAGGGTGGAAAATGCCAGGCCAGGCACTTTGGGCTTTATCCTGGATGCATCAGGGAGGCTGTGGAGCAGTTCCTTCTGATCGTGGAAGGAAAAGCTTCATCCCGAGGGGTGCATCTTGGTTCTCGGGCCTCATGTTCCAGCCTGGGCACCGTTGCCCACACACAGACCTCCCCGGAAACAGCTGAGACGAGATCTAAGTCACACAGCAGCCCTAGGCTGGGAAGCACAGTGTGGACGTTACAGAGACACGTGCTGGAGCCAGAGGGCCTGGGTTCAAATCCTGCTGCTACCACTTACCTGCTGTGGGACCTTGGGCAATTTACATGACGTCTCTGTGCCTCAGGTTCCTGATGTGTACGTGGGAGTGATAAATAGCTCCTACCTCATGGGACTCGGGGGAAGATTGGTTGGCGTCCGTCAAGCACGTAGGACAGTGTCCCGGCTCCAGCACTGCCTCCTCCTGCCACTGCCTGTCTGGCCAGTGACCTGACCTTAACTTGTGTCCCCTCTGAACAGTATGAGGAGCGGTTTCTGCAGGAAGAAACCGTGTCCCAGCAGATCAACTCCATCGAGCTCCTGCAGACGCGGCCCCTGGCCCCGCCCGAGGTGGTGAGGCCACAGCGGCCCCTACAGAGGCAGGTCCCCCTGCGGGGCCGGCCGGCCTCCAAGCCCACCGTCATCCGGGGCATCACCTACTACAAGGCCAAGATCCCAGAGGAGGAGAACAACATCGAAGAGCAGCGTGAGTTGGGGGTCGGCGGGGTGGGGAGGGAGTCACCGTTTGCACCCTGTGTACCTGCACGTCCTCTGAGCCACACGCCCCTTCTGGGGTCCGATTGCTGCCGTGGCCTCTCCGGGCCAGCCAGGTCATGGGAAAATTGCCTGCGGTTACGAATTATCCAGAGTTCCTGCTGTATCTTCTCACAGTTTGCTGAGCGGCTTTGGGCAAGTCACTTGACCTCTCTGGGCTTGCAGAAGATCACACAGCAGAGCTTTAAGGGACTTCGGTGCACCCCCCACCCCCACCCCCCAGCCTGGTTTCCCAGTTTGCAGATGAGGACACTGAGGCTTGGAGGTGGGATGATGTGCTCAGACCCCTGCCCCCGCCACCCCTGTTCCTGCCTCCAGGTTACCTGGGCTTCTCCCCTGTCCCTCCTCACAGTTGATGCTCACCTAGCTGTTGGCATAGTCATTTTGCCCATGTAAAAAAATTTTTTTTAATGTTTATTTATTTTTGAGAGAGAGAGAGAGAGAGAGAGAGAGCGTGTGAGCGTGCAACCAGGGGAGGGGCAGAAAAGGAGACAGAGCACCCGCAGCAGGTTCCAGGCTCTGAGCTGTCAGCACAGAGCCTGACGCAGGGCTCGAACCCACGAACCATGAAATCATGACCTGAGCCGAAGTCGGACGCTCAACCGACTGAGCCACCCAGGTGCCCTTTGCCCATTTTTAACCATGTTTGTTGCCTTTTTAAAAAAATTTTTTTTAATGTTTATTTATTTTTGAGACAGAGACAGAGCACGAGTGTGGGAGGGGTAGAGAGAGAGAGGAAGACACAGAATCTGAAGGAGCCTCCAGGCTCTGAGCCGTCAGCACAGAGTCCGACGTGGGGCTCGAACCCACGGACTGTGAGATCATGACCTGAACTGAAGTCGGACACTTAACCACCTGAGCCACCCAGGCGCCCCTGTCTTTTTAAATTACTGACTTATGGGATTTTTTTTTCTTTTACATATTCTGGAACAAGTCCTTTGTTAATTGTATGTACTGCAAACGTTTTTGCCCTGCCCATGGCTTCAGTTCCTTAATGGTGGTTTTAACAAACAGATGAAATGCAATTCTCTGTTTCTTTCATCTGTGGTTAGACTTTGTGTCCTAAGAGATCTTTGCCTCCTCATATTCCTTCTCTGCTCAAAACCGTGCACAGTCCCCCATTTCATGCACAAGAAGAACTCAAGTCCAAACAGCAGCCAAACCCAATGTGACGTGGCTCCTGTGTCCTCCCTGATGTCACCTGTTACTCTCCCCTCACACCCTCTGCTTCTTCCACACTGGCTGCTCCTCAGCCTTCGCAGGCAGGTTCTGGCCTCAGGGCCTTTGCACTGCTGCTGTTCTCCCCAGAATACTCTTCCTCTGATGGCTGCTTGGCCAACTCTTTCACCTCCTTAGGGCCTCTGCTCATCTCCCTCCTGACCACTTTACCCATTACTGGAAGTCTCCTTTCGCCTCCCTGCTCCAGGGCATGCCTCACCCCCTCGACTTTCTCCCCCAAGCACTGTAAGTGTGCTTTGTCTGTTGTTTAGTGTCTGCACCATTGGACAGAAGCTCCATGAAGGGGAAGGATGTTTGTTCTGCTCACCGTTGTTGAATGTGCTCCATATGCGTCTGCCAGGGGAGCGGACAGGGGTGGGGTGACTTCCTCCAGCTCAGGTCGTGGCTGTGCGTCCCCCCGGTGCCCCGGAGACCGGGTGGAGCCCAGAGGCGGTCTGTTCAGAGACCCTCCAGGAGATGCAGAGCCCTCCCATCTCTGCTGCTTCCCACCTGCCTCTTCGGCAACCCCAGCCAGGCTGCATCTCTGAATCAGGCCGTCATGTCGAGGAAAGAAACCTTGTTATTAATCTGCCGAATACCGCATACTCTTGCCCGCCTGACAGTGCTCCTCCGCCCGAATCACAGATGACCTTCTGTTTGTTTCCCAGAAGACGAGTTTTTCAGTGGGGACAACGGAGTGGATCTGCTGATTGAAGATCAGCTTCTGAGACACAACCACCTGCTGACCAGCGCCCCCCGGAGGCCGGTGGCCACCCACCAGGGCACCACCGGCACGACCCACATGCAGACCTCGGCCCCGGCCTCGCCCTCCGATCCCAGCTCCCCCGACCCCACCCTGTCCCCCTCAGCGACGCGGTTCCCAGACCCGCTCCAGACCTCCTCCGTGATTCCGGGTCCCACGACGGGGGCAGGCCTGGAACCTTCCACTCAGGTACCAGCCACCACCGTGGCCCACACAGCCACCCAGCAGCCTCTGGCCTCGGCTTCCATGCCAGGGGCCTCTGGGGACGCATTTACCGAGGCTCCACCCACGGCCCTGGTGCCTCCCACCACAGTCCAGACGGACCCACTGGGGAGAGACACCGCCACAGGGCAGGGCGGGGCCTCCGCCAGCCCCACCCTGAGCCCGGAGGAGGAGGATGACATCCGGAATGTCATAGGTGAGTTCCTTCTGCCTGGCCCTGTCTCCCGCTCACACGGTAACAGGCTGAGCCTGGGGAGAGGTTGAATGGAGAGACAGGAGCCAGATGGTCAGACTTCTCCGGAAAGGAGAGTGAGTGGAGTTGCGTCTTCGGCCAGTGCCGCGGGTTGACCCTGGGTTTATGTGTTCGTAGTGTGGCCGGCGAGCCCGGTGGGAAGCTCCTTTCCAGAGTAAATCGAAATCAGCGGAGCCAGGGCCCCACCTGCATTGGTCAGTTTTGTAAACACTGGTGTGCTTTCCTGTAGTGGGGACTGGGTATTTGGCAATGACTGAGTTAAGTTTTCTGCAGGAGGTTTACCAGGCCGTGAAATAACAAGGGGTTCCTATTTGTGGGGTCAGGGAGGGGGCAGGGGAGTAACTAGTACAACGGGCCCCAGGGCCAAATCTCACAAGCGGCAGCCTTGGAGAGCGTGGGGACATCGCAGCACCGTGTGGCAAATGCTCTCACAGGGGAGGAACAGAGGAGTGGAAAGGGGAGCACCAGCTTGGCCCGGATGCCAAGAAGGCTGGGGGAGCTTTCCTGAGGAAGGCGTCATTTGAGCTGGGTTTTGAAGGATGAACAGGAGTTTTCTAAACAGAGAAAGGGAAGCATTCTGACTGTTGGGCCTAAAGAAGCAGAACGTGTCCCAGAAGCATGGAGGAGTGCAGCCCTGTTCTGTGCCCCATTCTGGGGGCTCCGCGGCCACAGGAGGACTCTGGGAACCGTGGGACACGGGGTGGGGGAAAGTCGACAACAGAAGGAGGGGGGAGCCACAGGTGCCTCTCCCAAAGAGAACGACACCCAGCTTTAGTTAAGTCACCACGGGTAGTGAATGAAAACACTGTTGAATCATAGTTTCATCAAAATGCTTGTTGAAAAGTGCACGAGCTTTGCAGAAGACATGGTTTGCCTTCTGCCTAGGTCTTCCTTCTTCCCGTTCCCTCCTCCCAACAAGGTGCTGGTAGCTGCTGTCGGACCAGGTGGTGGACAGAGCACCTGCCGGGAGCAAACACCTGGGTTGTAGTCTGGTCCCGGCCGCTGACAGCTGTGTGACCTTGGCCAAATCCCTGCCTTTCTATGGGTCTCACATGAAATCAGAAATCTGCTAAAGACTGTCGTCTGCGTGAAATCCTATGGCTTTTTGTTGTTGTTGTTTGCGGTAGGTTTATCAGGCCATGATAGGGCAAGAGATTCTTCTTGGGGGGAAATCCCAGAATAACGGCAGAGTGGCAGCAGGGAAATATCCAGGAAAACTAGACCCCAGGGCAAAATCTCATGAACCTTGAGAAGAAGGCAGTTCTTGGGCCGCAGAGGTTGGGGTGGGAACAGGAGAGAACATTTTTTTCCCTTTCCTTTCCTTTCCCTTCCGTGGCGGAAGCAAGCTGACCACAGTGTAGACGGTGGCTCCTTACTGCGTGGAAAGTCCATCCTGAAGCCACGGGTCCTACCCAATTTCTGCAGAACGTCCTGGGGTCTGAGCCCGAGCTTTGTACTCCCGCACTGGCTCTGGGCGGCCTTGACCATGCTCATGGGACCACAGGCCCCGAGATCAGCACTGTATACCCCCCCAAATGGAGTGAGCTCCCCGGTGCCCCCTTGAGTGGGAGGGACAGTTCGTCCAGAAGACTTGTCCCTCCGCGGGTGGCTCAGATACTGACGGTGAAGACAGGCTACAGGTGAACCGGCACACCTGTGTGCCCTCAGCGATGCTATTTATCAGCCTGAGAGCTCTTCCCTGGGTGACTTCCTAGCCAGGAGTGGGGTTCTCTGCTGTGCCTGCCTTCGCGGGTGGTTGCCCCCAATGTAGCTGCCAACACGTGCCTTTCTGGGGCTCTTAGGACTCTGTCCACCTCCGGTAGCCTGTCTGAGATGCTGAGGCCCAGGCGGGAGAAACCTGGCGTCCTCGTGGCCATTTACCTGGCGGGAGCCCGAGGTGGGAAATCATTTTCTCTTGCTGTTCAGTATTCTGTTTAACCAGAATGACATCGGCACGTAGAGGATATAAGGGTCTGCCTAAAGACTGGCCCAGAGGGTTTTCCAGAAGAAAAACCTTGCCTCTGGAGTCCACTGCAGAGAAAACACAGGGATGTGAACATACATGTGGTGTTTTCTCCGAACACTGAGGGGTGAAAAGAGAGGGGGTTACAGAGAGAGGAAAGTTCTGTGTCTCCGGCGGCGTGGTCTTGGCTGGCTCGTTTTGGGGGATCATTTTTAATCGTTTATCGCTGTCAGGTGGCTCCCTCGAGCTGTTGTTAGTGTGGATGGGATTTCCTTTCCGGAACCTTCTCTGCAGACCCCTGCCTGTCTGTGCCCCGCTGAGTTAGACCAGGTTGCACCCACGTGTCCTAGTTGCAGGTAAATAAAAACCATTTGGCTGAAACCGACGCAGGCTACTAGTATGCTGCCCGTGGAGGCTGTTTGCTGTTTAATGAGTCTGGCAATTTTGATGTTGAGCTATTTGAGATGCAGTTTTAAATGGGGCTGCTTTTAAAAGGAACGTCCTATGCCATGTTTTCCAAATCTGATTTTGTGATGTCCTAAAATGTCTACCATGATCCTCAGGAGAATTGTAAACCTTTCAGAAAAAGTCCAAAAACAAGTAAATCAGAATTAACTTTTGGTTATGAAAACAAGCATTGGCTAAAGTCTACTCACTGTAGGACCAGGAGAGGAAAGATGCTGCCAACTCTCCAGGGAAGGGTCAGCCACCATCCTGGGGCCCGGGGAGGGGTCAGCCACTGTCCCTGCAGCCTGGGGAGGGGTCAGCCACCAACCTGGGGCCTGGGGATGGCTGTTGAGGCTCCTGCAGAGGAGGAAAAGCCTATGCCACGTGGGCCAGGCTCTGCAGAGCCCCAGACTCCAACAGCTGCAGCTCCTGATTCAAGATTTTCCATGGGGCTGGTTTGGGGTGGGGAAGGAGAGGGGAGGAGCAGACAAGGGGACCGTGAGGATGACGACAGTACCCGTGAGAGCCCGTCTCCTCGTTGAACCCAGGAAACCCGATCTGTGAAGACCGGTCTCCCCCACAAGCCCGAGACACTAACAGTCCCCGAGGTCTGGCAGCCCTCTGGTTATGGGTGGGGTGACCAGCCCTGCCTGCCACGTATCAGGGGGTGCCGGTCTGGGCTGCGTGAGAAAGGTGGTGCTGACGGGCCAGGAGCAGTGCTGGCCGGACCCCCCCCGCAGCACCCGGACAGGAACTGCCCCAGTCGCCATCTGCCACCTAACAGGCTCGTTCCCCGACCCCACGGGCACTCTACTGTCAGTTGCTTTGTCCCCAGTCACCTAAGCGGCCCCCTGAAGCCACAGGGAACCTCAGTCACAAGCAGGAGCCCTGGGCCTAGAAGCAGGAGTATGCAGTGCAGGCTTCCTTGTAAGGGGCTGAGGAATCCAGTCCTCACCTCTCCGCCAGGAAAAGGCTCATTTGGTGCCCGAAAGGGCGGGAGCTGTTTTCATGTCCCAGGGGGACTAGGCGGGGACAAGTGGCTAGTGTGGCCTGAGGGAGCCGTGCACATGGGGATGTTCTTGGTCTGGCCAAGGCCGACAGCAGCTCTGACTGTGGACCCCCATCTCCAGGCGTGGTCCCCCAACATACGGCCCCCCGGGGTGGGGGGAGAGCAGCCCCTGCAGGCAGAGCCACCTGCCTGGGGGGCGTGAAGGAAGCCCCCCAGGCAAGGGCACATGCTGGAGGGGAACAGGGACAGGGGCCTGATGACGAAAGGGATCGCAGCCTCAACTCAGAAAGTGGTAGGGAGCTGTTGAGGCAGGACCTGAGATGCCCAGCGGAAGGCAGGTGTTCAGCAGGTTGCCGGCAGGTGCAGGAGGCGTTCACAACTCAGGCGAGGTAGCGTCCCCACTCGTGTTTGGGACCCGTGAACATCGTTCCAGTTCTGGCGGAGGGATGCATGGGATGCTTTGGGTCCGAGGGACTCTCTCCTGGAAAGAGAGCTGGACCGGCCGTCCCAAACGATGAGGAAGAACTGGCCGGGCCGAGCAGGAAGGTGGAAGGTGGGGCTGCGGGGGCGGCCACTGACTTGTGGAGCCTCATCCGGAATGAGAGCGCGGGGGGTGGGGCGTCACGAGAGGTAGTGAATAGAAGCTTTTCCCTTCTGCGGTGACTCTGTCTCTCTCTCTCTCTCTCTCTCTCTCTCTTTTTCTCTCTCTCTCTCATGCTGTTTTTCTTTGCTATTTCGTGCCAGTGTAAGTGAAGAAATACTAAAGATTCAAATTACTCGCGTGAGTTTTACCATTCACGTTTACATTGTGAAACATCAGTTTTAAATGCGAATGTAAGATCTTTTAACTCCCGTGTGGAAGTCGCCAGAATGACGCGATTCCTACGTCACAGCCCCTTCATGCAGGCGGATTCTGTTCTTAGCAGGACGGTGCAAGGCCGCACGGAGCCCGCTCGGCTCTTTTGTTTTCCTTCTTGGTAGGTGCGCGTGGTGGCAGGACGCGCCATTCCAGCCCGCTGGGTGGGGAAGGCTAACAAGACCGGCTGTCGGTCGGCCGTTGGCTAATCCCAGGAAGTAACACAAGAAATAACATAGGGCCTTTTACTCGGTTTTTCACGTTTCTGAATGCGCCACTGTCTTCTACATTCCGCTAAGTCCTGGCTCCCGGGGAAAGCACGGCCTCTGGGGCCGTGGGTCCCCCTGGCTCCGCCGTGGGGGCAACACGCTCACCAGAGTCTGGCTAAACCCCCCGCGCACGGTGGGTCCCCCGGAGTCCTGTGTCCATCAGACCCAGCAAATGCCGAGTGCAAGTGGGTGACGAGGAAGGCAGACACACGCGTGTTGCGTGCTCCTGTACACGTGCACGCGCTCCACGGTCCTGTTAGACTTCGCTTCTAGAAACAAGGTCACAGGTAAAATTATCAAGAGCGTTGGGATGGCGACAGCAGAGCGTTAAAGCCAGGGCGGCCCCTTCCTAGCGGGGGCCCGCTGTGAGGGCACAGAGATCACAGGCCACGAAGGCCTGTGCACCCCGAGAGGGCAGCCCGCGAACGCAGGCAGTTAGTGTGGCGGCCAGAGGGCTGAATTCATCCCAGGATGTTCTTACAGCCTTGAGTTTGGATGCCTTCGGGCCAGCTGCTCTCCCAACCCACCACGGCCTCTATATTGCTGCCTGTCGTCCCACACCCACCCCCCCCCCCCCCCCCGCTTCACCTGTTTCTGTCCCCGCCTGGCCCCCGGAGCCACCAGAGTTTGGTGGGGATCGGCGGGGGCAGGGATAGACTGCAGGAGGACAGGCTTGCCGGGATAGGGGCTGAGTCAGCATCCCACGGTGGCCGGTGATGGCGATGGCGGGTTAAGGGTTTAAGCAGAAAACAGCTCGTGACCACGGGACAGGGGAGGTGGAAAGGGGCAGAGAGGAGCCAGAGAGGCCAGCGGGGTAACCGGAGTGACCCCGGAAACAGGCAGTGAGGTCTGAACTAAGCCACAGTGGTGGGGAGGGGAAAGGCGGGGAGAGGGAGAGGTGGGAGACAGCCACCTGCAGGTGGGGGAGGAGGAGGCAGCAGGAGGGACCAGGACCCTGGTGTGGTGACTGGGTGGCATGCGGTGCCTTTCTCGGGGGCGGGAGGTGCATGTGCTCAGGGGAGGAGCCCCTTGTTTTCAGCCCCTGGGACCCTGCGCAGGAGAGCCACCGAAGTGTCTGATTAAAGGGGCTGATACCTAGAGAGGGTTTCGTACATGTTTGCCGTCACTGAGCACGGGGGACGCTTGTAACGTGAGTCACAGATAGCCCGTCTCCCCTGTGGCTCCTTTGAACTTCCTCCCGCCTTTCTCTCCCTGTCCTTGAAGAGAGTTGTTAACACGAAGCGTCTTCCCTCCGAGGCTGACAGTTTGTTGCCAAGGGCAGGAGCGTCCGAACGGCCCCAGTTCTCAGGCCGCGGTGATGGGTCTGGGCCTCATGGTTTTACTGACCTTGAACATGTTTTCAAGTGCTCTGAAACCGCGCGTGTGTGCCCGCTGTTTCTGCCCTCCTGCCGGCCCGTGTCCCTCTATCTGAGGTCCTGGGTGCCTGCCAGCTGGGACTCCGTCTAACTACAGAGGTAGGGATGCCTGACTCCAGAGCCGACTCCATCCGCCTCAGTGTCCATGTCTCCTGTAACAAATTGCCACGAACTTAGTGGCTTAAACAATGGAAATTTGTTCTCTGACCATTCTAGAGGTGAGAAGTCTGGAATGCGTCTCACGGGGGCTAATATCAAGATGTCAGAGGGCTGATTCCTTCCCGAGGCTCCAAGGGAGAATCCATATCTTGCCTTTCCTGGCTTGGCGGCTGCGTCCCTCATGCTTCCTCCTGTCAAATCTCCTGCCTCCCTGTTATAAGGGAATTGCTGAGCCATTGGGGACTCACTCGGATAATCTGGGATATCCCCATCTCAAGATCTTTGACTTAATCCTATCTGCACAGTCCCTTTTGCCATGTTAGGTCACATTCACAGGTTCCAGGGGTTAGGACCTGGGTGTCTTTGGGGCCATGACTCAGCCTACCGTGCCGTCATCGGAGTGGATTCTCTCCGAGCACCTTTGTGAAGTAGGTAGGACATATATTACGCTCGCTTTACTGCAGAAGAAATTAAGGCTGTATGACATTTTGGAGGGTAACACAGACTCTGGGGTCAGTAGCAGGGCCAAGACCAAGGCCAGGCCTCTGGCTCCAAACCTGGGACAGATTCTAAAGCCTCCCCCGCCCCCACCTCGGAAGCCGCAGCAGAGCCTAGGGGCTCAGACAGGACCTGTAGGGATTTAGCGGGCTGCCCAGGGCACCCTAGTGTTTCAAAAAACTCAGAGGAGTCCTGGCTCCCAGGAGCTCATCGGCAGTTCCTGAGTCTGGTCAGAGAGGGGACACGAGAAGTGCTCCTCCCTGGGGGTGGCACACGAGGGCTCACCTCCGCGCAGAGGAAGCACGGCCTCCCCACCTATCAGCCGGCACCCCCGGTCGGCGCCAGGGAACGAGATATTTTCCATCAGACGCCGCTGCCTGGGCTCAGCTCTAGCCTTCTGGTTTATTGTCTTGAACAGATGAGCTCAGATGTGGGGGAATGAGGCTTTGGCTGGTCGGCTCTGTTGTCTAACAGAGACCAAATCCCTCCCCGCTCTGTCAGATCGGGACCTAATGAACCCCACACAGGGCTGCCTGAAGCCTGCCAGTTGCACCCCACCGCGGGGTCCGCCTGGGAAACAATGTTCATCCCACCTCCGGCCGCCTGCTGCCCCGGGCCCGGGGCCAAGGGCACTGTGCCTGCCTGTCCTGCCAGCTCGAGCTCCTTCCTCAGACCACTAATGGGGAAGCAGGATGGATGGAACGGATCGGAGCAGTTTGGAAATGAGGGTGGCCTGGAATCGAGAGCACCCTGAGTCTGAACTGTAGGCCTTTGTTTTTTGTCCCAGGTGAACGTCAGGGACCAGTTACTCATCACTCTCGCCCATGCGTACGCCAGTCTTGATGGCAGGTGGGGGTGTTCGGCCGGGAGGAGCAGGACGGGGGGCCGTGTGAGGGCTGGATTCACCTTCCCACCTCCTCCCTAACCCACCAGTGCGGGGACAGAAAGAACACACGTCCTCAGTGGTCACACATCATTTCAGTATCTGGGAGGGCTGTGTTCACTTCATAACAACACTACGTATTAAGCACGGCAGGCTTTCCACTTGGTCTAGAACTCAGCGTGGCTCCCGTGGCCTTTTAGGGCCCCTCCTGGGCACAAGAGGTCACTCCAGAGAGCCCATCAGGGGTATGTTACTGAGCTCCTGTCCCACGAAGGCAGACTTGGCTTAGAAGGGGCGCCTACAGCCAAGCAGCTCCTGACGTGGAGCTGGGTCCCCTGTTCCCCCAGCTCCCCAGAAGGGGACCCTGGCATCTTGCCCACCATAGCGACAGGGGCACGGGCTTGAGGACAGCTCTCCAGGACCCGGGGGTGGGCCTCAGGGGCACCGACAGCCACTGCTCAACCGGGACTGACCTGGCCCCAGACAGCCTGGCCAGACGCCTCTGGGCAGCTCAGCGGCTGGTGGAGCCCTGCGTCCCTGTCACAGGCAGTAGGCAAGTTGCTCAGCTCTGGTCGGGCTTCCCCAGCTGCCACGTATCCACCCAGATGCTGTATCCTGAGGACCGTGGGGGAGGAGGAAGCCCCCTGCCTGCCTCCCGCGGTGCTCGCGTTCTAGGTGGGGGAGACCTGGAGGGCGGAGCGGGAGGCACCAGGGTCACTCAGCAGAGAAATGACGTCCCGGAGAGGCTCGTTCATAGCACGGTGGGAACAGATGGAATCCAGTAGAAGTAGGATGGTTTTTCACAGGAGGCTGTGGTGTCAGAAGAGAACTCTGGAGCTTAGATCCTTGAGGGAGGAGCCTGTAGGGCTGACAAGCCCGCACGGGGACACTAACGCAGTGGGGATGGTGGCAGCAGGTGGCTCGGGGTGAGTAGATAGAGCGCAGGACCGACGGGAAGAGGAGCGGACGATGTCGAGGCGTCTCGGCTCTGGGCGCCTCCAAGGCCGCTGAAGCCGCACGGGGTCAGACCCGGGAGGGGGGCACTGGCTTCAGGTCCCCCTTCACCCCTGCCCCTCGTCCCTGTCTCCATCAGGAAGGTGCAAGGACACCCTGTCCACCATCACGGGGCCGATCACCCAGAACACGTACGGGCGGAACGAAGGGGCCTGGATGAAGGACCCCCTGGCCAAGGATGAGCGGATTTACGTCACCAACTATTACTATGGCAACACGCTGGTGGAGTTCCGGAACTTGGAGAACTTCAAACAGGGTACGGGCGGCGGGCCCCGTGGGTGCCTCTGCCCCACCCCTACTTCCATCGCAGGCCCTCGTGGGTGCCCTCCCCCCTCCTGCTTCCATCGCGGCCGATCTCCGGAAGCAAGGGGCGGATGAGAAGGGCCTTCCGCCTTCCGGTGGCGAGAGGTCCTTCCTGGTCGCGGGAGGGCCCGCTTCTGCCCGCCCCGCATTCCCTGCGCACAGCTCCTGGGTCGTGGACTGGAGGGGGCCGGTGGTGACAGCCCCTCCCCCTCCAAGGGCGCGGGGTGGGGTGGGGTGCGGGCTGGGCTCTCGAGGGTTAGCGCCCTGGGACTGGAAACCGCGGGTGGTGGGCGGGCGTGCGGAGGCTCGGCGTGTGCTGGACGAAACCCATAAGTGGCAGAGCGGAGACGCAGCCCCAGGTCCGGACCCCTAGCCGCTGGCGGGTCCCATCACACTGCCCCCCCCTCCCCCCCCCCCCCCCCCCCAGGTCGCTGGAGCAACTCCTACAAGCTGCCCTACAGCTGGATCGGCACGGGTCACGTGGTATACGGCGGCGCCTTCTACTACAACCGCGCCTTCACCCGCAACATCATCAAGTACGACCTGAAGCAGCGCTTCGTGGCCGCCTGGGCCATGCTCCACGACGTGGCCTACGAGGAGGCCACGCCCTGGCGGTGGCAGGGCCACTCGGACGTGGACTTCGCCGTGGACGAGAACGGCCTGTGGCTCATCTACCCGGCCCTGGACGAGGAGGGCTTCAGCCAGGAGGTGATCGTGCTGAGCAAGCTCAACGCCGCGGACCTGAGCACGCAGAAGGAGACCACGTGGCGCACGGGGCTGCGGCGGCACTTGTACGGCAACTGCTTCGTCATCTGCGGGGTGCTGTACGCCGTGGACAGCCACAACCAGCGCAACGCCAACATCTCCTACGCCTTCGACACCCACACCAACACGCAGATCGTGCCCCGGCTGCTGTTTGAGAACGAGTACTCGTACACCACCCAGATAGACTACAACCCCAAGGACCGCCTGCTCTACGCCTGGGACAATGGGCACCAGGTCACCTACCACGTCATCTTCGCCTACTGACGCCCGTCCCCACGTGCGGAAGTGCAGAGGGGCCCGCGGCGCCTTGTGTGCGTGCGTGCGCGCGTGTGTGGGTGGGTGTGTGTTGTTTAAAAAATATATAATATTTTGTATAATATTGCAGTTGTAAAATGACAGTTCGGGTCTATTTTTTTTTAAGTGGATTGTAGATCAATCCATACACGTATGTGCTGGTCTCATCCTCCACGGTTTGTATTTGTGTGCAAATGAACTTCTCCTTCTGACCAGGAACCACCTTCCTTCAAACCCTCAGCCCCTCCAGCTCCCGGATCTTGGCCGTTGGAAAGGTTTCTCCATCCGGGTCTTGCAGGCCGAAGGCCCCAGGAGCAGGGGTGAAGGAGGCGAGAAAGAAGCGTTAAGGGGCGGGAAAATTTTTATGTATTGGAGAAGTTTTAAAAACCCAGAAAAATGCTTTTTTTTAATAAAGAGGAAATGTAAAACCACCCCCCAAACGCGTTTTTGTTCCTCGTGGCTGTGTCCGGCAGGGTCGATCCTGTCCCTCGGAGCTGTACCCGCCCTGAGCCACCTCCCCTGCTGAGGGGGGGTCTGGACGGAGCCGGATCAGTCTGCTCAGTCCGCCTCCCCCTCCTCATCCTCGTGGTAATGTTCCCATTCCGCGGGGCTTCCCTGCCCACCTTCCCCTGGGGGGGGGACTTGGCCACGCTCTGAAAGCAGCCCCCCCCCCCACCCCGCCCCTGCCGGGAAGCGTGTGCAGGAAGGGAAGTCCCGGCCCCTCTCCAGACGCCGCTGAGCCCACCGGCCTGCGCTCGTCTCCTCATGACACAAAACAGACGGAGAAGCCTCGACAGGTGACTCCTGAGTTTGTGGGAAGAGGGCCGACCCTAAGGATGAGGTTGGAAGTCAGGCACATCATGTCACCACGCTGTCCCCACCTCCCCTGACCCCCACCGTTGGGGGAGCAGTTGCCCGGAGCGTCCTTCTGTACAGACCTCAGGTGCCCCCTGCACACGCGCGCATGCACACACACATGCACACACGGCCCGCATGGCTATCCCCGGGCTGCGGCCAGCCTCCCTGTGTGGCCAGGTGGTTGCACCCCCACCCCGCCCTCCGCTTGCACCCAGTGACTTCTCTGTCCCGGGACTGAGTGGGTAAAGTTTCCTCAGCAAATGCAGGTGCCCGTCAGGTTTGGCGGCCGCAGGAGGGTTAGAGGGAGAGAGGTGGCATGTCCAGGGTTCAAACAGATGGCGGCTGGTGCCCGTGTTCAGAGCCCCGCTCGGCGGGAGGGGGGCACAGGTGTTCTGGTCGGGCCCCGGCTTGGAAACCGTAGCAGAGACTCGAGCCCCAGGCAGGGCTGCTCTGAGGGACCGGGGTGATGCATGAAAACGTCCGCTTCTCCGTCCGTCCCTGCAAAGTGACGTGCTGACGGTTGCCAGCCTGCTGGACCGGGGCCCGTCCCACCACCCACTCCTGGCGACCTCGCCGCTGGGCGGCCGGCCGAGTCCAGTGCGGGATAGCTGCCCCCTGTGACCTATGCCTCGCCCTTGGCCTCGGCTCTTTGCTGCTGTCCTCACGATGCCAGGGCTCCCCGGGCTGCTTCCTGTCCAAGCCTCGGCCCTAACCTCAAGGCTGGCCTGCCCTGTGGTGTCGGAAAGGCCTCAGACCCCAGGGTTCCGGGACGGGGTGGCCTTCGGGGCCGGGCGACAGGACCGGCAACCGGGGGCAGTCAGGAGGGGTGGAGGCTGGGTCAGGGCCCAGCTGTGGTGCCAAAGAGTTAATTCCGAGGGGCCCAGCTCGCGAGGTGGGGGCGCGGGATCCCGGGACACAGGCCGCATCCCCCGGCCAGCCGGGCCCTGGCCTGAGAGGCCTCTAGGTGGGAGGGGACAGTGGTGCTGCCTGGGCGGGGGGAGCGGCTGCCCTGACTGGCCACGTCGCGGTCCGGGGCCCCGGGGGGAGGTGGTCAGCAGGTGCGAAGGGCACGTCCCCGCCCCCTCGCTGACTCTCCGACCTGGAAACACCTGGCCACGGACCGGAGCGGCACTCTCCCGGCCCCTCTGTGGGGCGTCCTCACCCGCTGGCCCTCCAGCTAAGAGCCTCGATGACCGGCCCCTGGGGTGCCAGCTGCAGCTCGTGTGTGTGTGAGCTCATTACCCTCGGGCCCCACGGCCCATTGGGGCCAGGTGGGCGGCAGCTCAGCTCCCACAGGCCGGAAGGAGGACGAAGAGGAAGGTGGTCGGGCCTGTGGGGAGCGTGACTCCGGCCGGAGGCCGGGTGGTCGGGAGCGGCTTCCCTGAGCTCAGGCAGGACTCCCCAGGCCGCTTCCTCATCATGGGATCCACCTTTGGAAACGCGAAGAATCAGAGAATGAGTTTCTCAGATGGTTGCAGAGAGAGCAACGCCAGGTGAGTTCTGACCTTGGCCTTCCCCTCACCTGTAGAAGAGAGGGGGGCCTTCCGGCTTTCAAACCTGCTGAGTCTCCTCTGGGCTCTGCCACCTCTCGATAGTGACAGTGACGGGAAGACAGATTTACATTCGACCCTCCAACAGCACGGGGGGGGGGGGGGGGGTGCGGGGAGTAGGACCGCCCCCCCCCCCCCCCCCCCCGTGCAGTTGAGAATCCACCTATAACTTTTGGCTCCCTCAAAACATAGCTATTAATAGCCTACCAAGAGCGCAAACAGTGGATTAACACATTTTTGCTATGTTATATGCGTTTTATGCTGTATGTCACAGTAAAGGAAGCCAGAGAAGAGAAAATGTTAAGGAAATCGTAAGGGAAATACACGGGCAGTGCTGTATTGTATCGGAAAAAATGCACTTCCGTTCAAACCTGTGTTGTTTAAGGGTCAAGTGTGCTCCCCCCCCCATTACAGTACTTTCCAGCAGCGTGATTTTCTCAAGTAGAGAAAGAAATGACCAACATCCCTCTTTTTACATTCATTTATTCGTGTGTGCGCATGTATTCGTTCGATAAATATTCATGGAGCCTCCGGGGCTGGCCGAGTCCTGACTTCACGGTGCTTCTGTTCTAGAGCGGGAGGGAGAAGGAAATGCGTTTCTGTGTAAGGTGACAGGTGGCACTAATCCCAAGCAGGGAAAGGAGCCAGAGAAAAATGGGAGAAGGGGAGGGCGTGGCTGTTTGTAAAGGCAGCTCGGGGACCGTCTGTGCGATGAGGGGACATTTGGGCGGAGGCAGAAGACGGTGAGGGGCTCAGCGGGCAGATCTCCAGAGGCTGGCAGCGGGGGCCGGGACGGCCCAGGCCTCGGGGCGCTCGGTGAGGCCGCCGCACCTGAGGCCGACCCAGCACCGCCTTCCCCGACGGCTACCACGCGGTGAAGCCGGATGTCCGCTGGAGGGAACCGTCCCCAGTGCCTGGCGTGAGTCCTGGCTCCCCTACTTGGCCTTCACGTGACCTGGAGTCAGCCTCTCTGAGCCTGGCTGCCCTCTGTAAACAGGAGCACCCTCCACCTGCATGGGGAGAGCGTTCGCGGAAGGTTCAAACAAGGCAGTGCGAGGAACCTAAGTGAAAAATACCGGCCGCTATCACCCCCCAAAGCTAAAGTCCTTGGTTCCTCAAGTCTGCTCTCCTTTTGGACTTCCCTTGATGGTCCCCTGGGATATAAGCTCGAGGACCCTTTTTAAAAAAAAAAAAAATCTGTTTATTTTTAGAGAGAGAGTGAGCCTGAGTGGGGGAGGGGTGGAGAGAGAGAATCCCCAGCAGGCTCCGCGCTGTCAGCCCAGAGTCCGACGCGGGGCTCGAACCCACGAACCGTGAGATCGTGACCTGAGCCGAAGTGGACGCTTACCCAGCTGAGCCCCCCAGGCGCCCCAGTATTAGTTGTTGTCGAATCTCTTTTAGTCCAGGTTTGTTCCCCGCTCTTCTGCCCCTTTCCGTTCCTGCCGTCGATTTGCTGAAGACACGATGTTGGTTTTTCGGCAGAATATCCCTTGCTGACATGACCCGACCGCTTCCTTCAAACGTTTCTTTTGTTTCTCTCTGCCCCGTTTTTCCTTTAAACTAGAAGTTAGATCTAGAGGTTTGATGACATGCAGGTTCAGTACTGTTGGTACAAAGACTTCACGGTGATGCCGTGCGGTTGGTTCTTGGTATCTTCCACGTCCGCCCTACGACAGCCGTTGGCCCTTCTCCAGCCTCCCCACGCCGTGATGGCGTCTCGCAAACACCCTATACCAGTTCCACCTGCCTCCTGGGTCCCCTCCCACAAACCTGTCGAGCCCACTGCTGACAGATCTTGCTTTGATGATGTCCCTGTGGCGGTCAGGCTGATAGGAGGGCCTCCAGGGCTGTGATCATTAAGCGACTTTTGTTTTTGCTTTTCATGTGGACGAAAGCGTCCCCATGCTGCCTGGTTGCCCACCCCTTCCCCTGCCCCTGGGAATTTCGTGAGACCCTCCAGCAGCATTCTGCTAAAATCACCGTCCCTCTACACCAGACCTGAGAGACCCCACGTGTGGCCATATCTGGTCCGCAGACAATGTCCAACCCATTTGCCCTGACCAAGCCTGGAAGCGGTTGCCCCCATTAAGTAATCTTTGCTGAAACGTAACAGCCAGCCTACCTTCCCTCCCTCCCAGCCTACCCCAAACGGAGTTAGTCACTCATCCGCTGTGACCCCCAAACTATAAGGGACATGGATGAAGTGTCTCAGTGGGTCCATCTAACGCTCTCCCTGCTTAGCCTTGAGGAGACCGGCAGGCTCGCCCCACCCCAGGGAAAGAGTAGGGATCCAAGAAGCTCTCTCCCAAGGAATCCTCCTCAAACATCCCCTTTGAAAAAAGTCCAACTCCGTTTTTATTTTGCACTTTTAATGTGGGTGAAGAGTTTAAAAGTCTCTACCCAGTTCCGGACGTCGCCTTGGAGAACACAGCCCGCGGTCTGGCCCCGTCTCGGGAACGTGGGGTCTAGTGTCTCCTGGGGCCGGGCCGAAAGCTCCCACCCACTTCCTGTAACACCCCGAGGTTCTGCCCTTCTGGAATACCTTCCCCACCACCCCCTCCTCTCCTCCACACTCAGACCGTCTTCAAGGTCCCCTCACCGCCAAAGGGGGCCTCATCCAACTCCCCAGACAGGGCAGCAGTAGCCCCGAACGCTGTGCGTGCAAATGAAAGGTCCTGGATTGTGACTTTCTAAGAAGACAACCCAAGATGAGTATTTGCTCTCTGAGAGCATTCTCCTATTCGGCGTGAATTCATTGGCACCCGTGTCTTTAGGAGTTGCGGGCTGTCAGCAACAGAAAGACTTTCGTGAGCTTAAACGAAAAAGATTTTATTGGAAAGAATCTGCGAAGTTCACAGACTCCAGGAAAACCTGGAAACTCAAGATACGGGAAAGAAAGAATGAGGTCAGGTCTGGGGCTCTGCGTCACTGGATGCGGGGGTCGTCTGGAGATGCTCTCGTGACAGACTCGGCTTTAACCACCTGTGGCCCCCAGGTGTCTCCATTTCAGGTCGCAGGTGTCCCGGAGAGGGTCCAGGGTCCGATGTGATGGGTGAGCCGGGGTCCACAGCCTGCCTCCCTAAGGGGGCGGGGATTCTGTGACTGACACCACACCCTGATGACACCGAGTGAGGAAAGGCCTCTCCCCTAAATGAAGGGCTGCCCCGCAAAGACAAAAAACGAACCCACAAGTCCGCCCCAAACATCTTCTTGAATAGCAGCTCCACTCATGGATTTGAAATAGGACTCCGTGTCCCAAAGCTCAGTGTGTACGTGATGCTTTGGGAAACTAATCGAATTTCTCTGTTCATGCTAGCTGCTGGGGAGTTTACGGCCAACCTCTGTCTCACCGTAGCGAGCACATTGGAGTCTTAGGGCGTCCATGCTGTCTTTGACTCTCTCCCGGTTCTATTTTACATATGTATTTTTAAAATTTTTTTTTAATTTATTTTTTGAGAGACAGAGCACAAGTTGGGGAGGGGCAGAGAGAGAAGGAGACACAGAATCCGAAGCAGGCTCCAGGCTCCGAGCTGTCAGCACAGAGCCCGACGCGGGGTTCGAACCCACGAACCGTGAGATCATAACCGGAGCCGAAGTCGGACCCCCAGCTGACTGAGCCACCCAGCCGCCCCTGTTTTATATATTTTAAATTAAATTTTTCATCTTAATTCCAGTATAGTTAACACACAGTGTTTTGTTAGTTTCAAGCGTACAATATAGCGATTCAACACTTCTATACGATACGTCACCCGGTGCTCGTCGTCCTAAATGTGCTCTTAATCCCCTTCCCCTATTTCCCCAGTCGCCCAGCCATCCGCCTGTTCTCCTTGCCTGTTTGTTTTGTTTCTTAAATTCCACATGTGATTGAAATCATATGGGTGCTTCTCTTTCTCTGACTTATTTCATTTGGCTTAAGACACTCTAGCTCCATCCATGTTGTTGCAAATGGCAAGATTGCATTCTTTTTGATGGAGTAATATCCCCTTGCATGTATGTGCACGTCTGTGTGCGTGTAGGTATGTGTCACGCCTTCTTTATCCATTCATTAGTCAATGGACCCTTGGGCTGCTTCCATAGCGTGGCCGTCGTAGATAACGCTGCTATAAACATAAGGGTGCGTGTACCCCTTCGAGTTGGTGTCCTTGTTTGTATCTTTGGATAAATACCTAGTAGTGCCATTGCTGGGTCATAGAGCAGCTCCAGTTTTAATTTTGGGGGGAACCTCCACACTGTTTTCCGGAGTGGCTGCACCAATTAGCATTCCCGCCAGCAGCGCACGAGGGTCCCCTTTCTCCGCATCCTCGCCAACGCTTGTTTCTTGCGTCGTTGGTTCTGGCCGTTCTGACAGGTGAGAGATGACCGCTCCTTGCAGCGTTGGTTTGCATTTCCCCGGTGCTGAGTGATGCTGAGCATCTTTTTCTATTTTCTGTTTCTAATGTTCTGCTTTCTAACTCGCCGTCTTCGTGTTTGCTGTGGTTTTGTGTTTTGTTTTCCTGGCAAAGGGCAGAGCAGAAACGATGATCTGTGACTCTTCAGGAATGTGTTCTGGTGTAAAGCAAGGTTCATCTGCCCCGTGAGCTTTCCCACTGGAAGGGCTTGTCGTCTGGAAGCCAGCAGTTACACACGCCTCGTGGCATGGTGTCCCTGGAGTTCTGTACTTGTCAAGCTCTCCCAGAGTCGCCAGATGGAAACGAGTCGTATGAAACATTTACTGCACGGCACCCCTATGCGTAGGGGCATGTGATGTGACCTGTGGGGATGTTCCCTGTGCATGGGGTAGGGGAGGGAGGGAGGGCAAAGGGAAATCAGCTACAGCAGCTCAGAGCAGGGCTCTCCTCGGAGTTATTTTCCACGTGACCTCAGCTGAGCTCTCTCTCTGGAGGAGGTGGCCTGGCCTGGGAGCACCAAGGAAAATTTGGTAGTGGCTGGGGGGGCGGGGGGGGGGGTTAAAGTGCAGCCAACAGCAGCAGGTGCCAGGAACGGGCCGGAAAACTGGTGAACTTCCCAGAGTCACATAGCAGCCTCACTTCGGGGCTGGAGAGGAAGCCGGGAAGTCCAAGTCCGCCCGCTGCCCTCAGAAGAACCCCGCTCCTCCCTCCTCCCTCCTCGCTCCTCGCTCCATGACAAGCTGGCTTTTCCTGCCTGAGCCCGGAGACCCGGAGGGGTGGGCGTTCTCATCGGGGATCTCTGGCTCCTAGGCGCTCAGACACAGGACAGTAAAAAAAGAAAAAAGGAGAAAAGAAAAAAGAAAAACAGAAAAAAAAGAAAAAAGAAAAGAAAGATGGAAAAAAAGAAAAGAAAAGTGGGAAAAAGAAGTGGGCGGACACAGCAGGTGCCCCGGCGGACATTGGGTGGGGGGAGGTACCACAGTCGTTTCCGGACCGAGACAGAGAATTCAGGAACCGTCCGTCCTCTGCCCACGCACCTTGTGTGTGCCCCACCCCCCACCTCTGCCTAAGAGGCCTCAGTGAGACCCCTGAGCTTGAGTGCTCCTCGTTTGCTGTGTCTCGTCGTTCGGACCCCTTGGCGGGCCCGGCTCCCCCGTTCATGCAGAGCGCGTTCTCCCCTCGTCCACCAGCCCCGGCTGGAGAGAAGGTCTCGATCACGGTTAGCTCCGCTGGCTTTGCCGCTTGTCAAAGGGCCCCTGAGACGCCCCTCCAGACCTTCAGAGCCCAGAAGGACTCTTGTCAAAAGTGCCGTGGAAGGCATCCCTGGACCCCAGGGCCGCTGGGCCCAGTGAGTCTGAGGGCCACGCGGCGCCTTCCGGTTGTTGGAGAACAGCGACGCTCTTGACTTTCAGCGAAGCACAGACTCCCTTTTCGCAGGTTGACCCTTCGGTCTTTCTAGGAAACTCCTCCGAGCATGGCATTCTTGAGAGACAGCCATCCAAGGTCAAGGGACCAGTTGGGGTTGTCCAGAACCAATCTCTGCGTCAAAGTGGTGCTCTGAGATCCAGGAAGTTACCTACCAGCCGAGTTGGCTCCCCCTGGGCACGAGAGGCCTCCCACACGGAGGCCACGCCAGCTGGAGCTCACCTTTCCTGCCTCTGCTCAGGCTGTTCCCTTCCCCTGCGAGGAGGCCCTGGCAGGTGATCCTCCGCCCACCCCCCCCCCCCCCCAGCATTACCTGAGTGAATTCTTCCCCTCCCCTCCCCCCCCCCGCCCATGGCCTTGCCCAAAGCCACCTCCCTCCGGAAGGCCTCCCGGGCTCACTGGGCACAGCGCCCATCCCCTCCGCCCTCTTCACCCGTGTCCGAGCCCGCACCACATCTGGCCGCCTCCCAGCCACTGAGGCCTGCATGCGTGTCCCCGGCCAGCCTGGCTGCAGCTGGAGGACGTCTCTGCCTCTGGGTGCCTGTCCAGGCTTGGCCGGGGCCTGGCTCAGAGTGGTGGCCTGACGTGATGGGCTGACAGGCAGGCTGTCACCAGAGGGCCCCATTCTGGTTGCACAGAAGGACCTTTGACCCTCAGGCTGTGGTTGCCCTTAGTCAGCTGACCCTTCTAGCCGCTCTGTTGGAAGTGGAACCCCCTCCTTAAAGACCTTAGCCGAGTTCTGACTCCTTTGTGTCTCCTGTTACGGACAGGCCACTGCCCTCCGTGCTAGATTTCCAGAAAAGACAGCCTTCACGGGGGCACCCTGGGGGTTATGGCGTTCTTGTAGGACACACTGTCCTACACGCTGCCACTTTGCAGGAGATGGGCTCCTGACCCCGGAGTCCCCTCCTCTCCCCTCCTCTCCTCTCCTCTCCCCTTCCCTTCACTCCTCTCCCCTCTCCCTTCCCCTCTCCTCCCCTCTCCCCTCCCCTCCTCTCCCCTCCCCCTCTCCCCTCTCTCCCCCATCCCCTCCCCTCCTCTTCTCTCCCCTCCTGTCCTCTCCCCCCTCCACTCCCTCCTCTCCCTCCTCTCCCCTCCTGTCCTCTCACTCCTCTCCCCTCCCCTCCCCTCCTCTCCTCTCCCCTCCCCTCCCCTCCTCACCTCTCCCCTCCCCTCCCCTCCTCTCCTCTCCCCTCCCCTCCTCTCCCCTCTCCCTCCTCTCCCCTCCCCTCCCCCTCCCCCATCCTCTTCTCTCTCCTCCCCCTTCCCTCCCCTCCCCTCCTCTCCCATCTCTCCCCCATCCCCTCCCTTCCTCTTCTCTCCCCTCCTGTCCTCTGCCTCCCCTCCTCTCCCTCCTCTCCCCTCCCCTCCTCTCCCCTCCCCTCCTCTCCCCTCCTCTCCTCTCCCCTCCCCTCTCCCCTCCTCTCCCCCTCCCCTCCCCCTCCCCCATCCTCTTCTCTCTCCTCCCCCCTTCCCTCCCCTCCCCTCCTCTCCCATCTCTCCCCCATCCCCTCCCCGCCTCTTCTCTCCCCTCCTGTCCTCTCCCCTCCTCTCCCCTCTCCTTCTCCTCCCTCTCCCCCTCTCCTCCCCTCTCTCCTCCCCTCCCCCTCTCCTCCCCTCTCTCCTCCCCTCCCCTCCCTCTCCTCTCCTCTCCCCTCCCCTGAAAACTAAGGGTCAGCGGCGGATCGCAGCCCCCAGGCTTTCTGCGGTTCTGCCCCCCGGGGAAGCCAGTCCACTTCTGTTCCTCTGGGAGGCCAGGCCGGTGGTCAGGGTGGACGGGAGGCAGAGAGGGGAGAGGGAGGCCTTCCAGTAAGTGGAGAGCCGAGGCCGTGGCCTCTCTCCCACAGGAAACCGCTGACCAGAGTCCCCGAGGCGCTCAGAGGTTGTGCGGATCCCGGGGCACCTCGGAGCTGGCTGGCGAGGTGCCCCAGGGGAAGGGGACGGCTGGGGCAGAGGCTCCGGTGGTGTGGGGGTGGGGGCGTGCAGCCTGGCCTTGGCAAGGCTGTGCCCAGGGAGGAGGAGCGCCGGCTAGGGAAGGACATTCAGCATCTCGAAGCACTTGACGTTGAGATCGGTTTCCAAGAACCCCAAACGGCGTCTCCGTTGACACCCTCTGGAAGGAGCCCTGTGGGGAGAGCATGAACCCCCAGACGGGGTGGCGGGGTCTCCAGGCCCGCTCCTCCCAGCCGTCACACCGGCAGGGAGGGGACCTGCCTGCCCACCTCTCGGGACACGCCAAAGGGCGCATCTCGGGGGCCACGTCACATCGTGCGGCCTGGTTGGCACGTTTACCCAGCAGATGGCTCGTCACAGGCGCGTGGGTCGCAGTCACGCCGGGGCTCAGGAAGTCTCCTGAGTGCACAGAGCAGGCGGAAAGCCTTTCACCTGGGAATTTAAGAGCCTGTGTGATTTGGTTTTATCTGCAGGGCGTTTTTCTCCGTGTGACTTAACATGTGGATGGCTCTCCCGGAGGGAAGGGTGAGATCTAAGAATGAGGGGGACTGCACCCCTACACAGGAGCCCGATGCCTGTGCCCGGGACTCGCCCACCTGCCTCGGGCTTGGCTTCCTGGTGGCCTTGGCCTGGGGCCCGGTGCCCTCCTGAAGGGGTGCACTGCCCTCTGCTGTGTCTCGTCCCTTCCAGAGGGGCTGCAGGGCGAGAAGCTGGCCACTCGGCCTTGTCATGGGAGTCCCCCACGCGGCCCGGAGCTGGGTGCGTTTGTTTTTTTTTTTTTTAATGTTTTTTCATTTTTGAGAGAGAGAGAGAGAGAGCACGCGCACAGGGGCGGGGCAGAGAGAGAGGGAGACACCGAATCCGAAGCAGGCTCCAGGCTCCGAGCCGTCAGCACAGAGCCCGATGTGGGGCTCGAACCCGCGAATGGTGAGAGGATGACCCGAGCCAGAGTCGGATGTTTTACGGAGCCACCCAGGCGCCCTTCAGTCCGTGTGTTTTCTTATTACCGATTCCTCCTCTCCCTCCTGGCTTCTTCCCTCTGGGGCTTCAGCTTCCTCGGTCAGCAGCTGTCCTCCCGCACCATCCCTCAGGCCAATGGCACAAACCATCCCTCGTTATGCTCCCCCCGCCCCTTCTCTGGAGGCCGGGAGCCAGTCTCCCTCCGGCGCCCTCTCTGGCCCGGCCCTCCCCCTCCCCGCTCCCGCTCCTTCCAAGAATGTGCCATTTCACAGAAAGCGCCGTTTTCACAGCCATGGTTATTTTCATGCGTTTCCCCAGTTCTAGCATCACGGGGGAATGTCTGACCTCATCTCCGCAAGTGAATCCAATGTTCACCAGCCCCCCCAGCCCTCCCTGCTCCCCCTCTCTTCTTTACCAGCTCTTTGCTAAGTCTCGCTTCTGTCTGATGACGCGGACACGTTTGTTCCTTGTCCCTGGAACCCCGCTCCCCCCTCCCGCTGCTCCATAGACATCAGAACACGAGTGAGGGCCTGGCCTCGAAAGACACCGGTCGTGGGTCCCCGGACTTTGCCGCACGTAGGAATCACCTGGGCAGGAGTCCGCGGCACCACCCTCGGCCGGGTCACACCCTGTACCAATGAAGTCACAACGTCTGAGGGTGGGAGCCGGGCAGCGGCCGTTTTGAAAGGTCCCCGGGTGATTCCAGTGTGCAGAGTTTGAGAAGCAGGAACGCAGCGCTGTATCGAAGGGGTCTGAGCCTCAGCCGGCCCACCTTGTCTTCGGAGCGGTGACGGATGGGGACGAGGGGGCACGTCACGTGTCGCCGGCGGGGCCAGGGCATTCTTACTGGGGTACCCAGAGTTTTTCCCTGCCCCGGGGGGGGGGGGGGTTTCCGGTGGCCCAGGAGACTTCTCCCTTCCAGGCGGGGGGACCCCTAGGAGCTCGGTCCCCGGGAGATCCGTGTCCCTTTCCCGGGTGTAGCCCGAGCCCTGGGCCTGCTGACGGAGCGGGTGCACCCCCGTGATCGGGGGCCCCTCTGCGCAGCCCCGATGCCCACCCCCCGCCGACAGCCGGGCCACCAACAGCAGGGAGGGGGGCAGGTGATGCCACCGGGGGTGCGAGGCTGGGGATGTTCAAGATGTGACCCCCGTGGACTCCCAGAAAGGGAGTGACAACGGGAACATCTTTCCTGGTGTTTCCATAAGGCCCCAGCGATGGTGGCCTGGGGAGGTCCGGCTCCGGTGGATGTGGATGCCCGGCGTTCTCCCTCCCCCAGCCTCTACGTGGCATCTACGGGTGGTTCCCAAACTCCTGCCACAGTCCTCTGGAGGGCTCGTCGAGACGCGGGTTGCTGGGCCCAGGCTCGGCGTCTGACTCAGTGGGTCTGGGCTGGGGCCAGAGAGGTTGCATTTGTAGCGGACCCCAAAGAGCCGCTGCCGCCGTGGGACGGGGACCGTGCTTGCAGAGCCACAGCCCGCGGCCTCTTTCCGGGTTCGCCTGCCGCTCGCCGCGGACCGGCATCGGGGGGAGTCGAAAAGCGAGGAGGAAGGCTGCCGCTGCCGCCCCTGCCGCGGGAAGGCGGGCCCTCGCGTGTCGCTTGCGGTCCCGCCTCAGCATCCGGGCAGCGGGGCCCCGCGTGGCCCAGGCTCCGCGAGCGCCTGCCCGGGGGCGACGTAGCGAGGATGTGCCGCCGCAAGCGACAGGTGCCGGTCCGTCCCGTCCGCTGGAAAGACCGGGTCTGTCTGCGGCCTGGTCAACCGCTCCGTCCTTCAGCTCAACCAAGAAGTGCCGGGTCAACCAAGAACGTGCCCCCAAGTGGCACGTTCCAAGCACGCCGTGGCACCGGTGGCCTGGACGCAGCCCGGCTTCCCGGCCTCCCGGCCCGCCCCGCCCCGCGGGGGCGACGGGCACACCCAGGCCGTTGCAGGGGGGAGTCTGGGAAGGAGAAGGGCAAGATGCTGCTACGGGAGCCCCCGAGACCCCCAGCTGTCTTCCTGAGCCTAGATTTTCCCCTGCTCGGACTGTTCACGCTTTGCTGACTTGCACCAGGTTATGGAGCCGGGGGAGACGGAATTCGCCGGAACGCGCTTCTAGTCGCGTTCGCCTGAGCCGTGACCCCTAGAGCCGCGAAAGAGAGGCTAAATGTCCCGGCACCTTCGCTGCTCATACTGTTCCAATTAAGATGAACTTCGAGTCGCCCTCCTGCCGAGGATCTGCTGGAAGCGGCCGGGCTGGGGGTGCGGGGGCCGCTGCGACTCCGTCTTCCGCGAGGGTTGCCAGGCCGGAGGGGGCAGCGTGCGGGTCTGCTGTGCACAAGTCGCTTGGCGGAGCAGAATTCCAGCACCGCCGGGAAGTCAGAGACCGCGTGGGGAAGCGCATCGTCTGGATCTTAGGACCGGCAGCCAAGTGAGTGGGTGAGCCCTGCGGCCACGACAAAGACACCGGCCAACGAATCTTCCACCCCAGCGCTCTCCCGGGAGCAGCTGTTGTGCGTCTGAGCTCGTTTTTCAGGCCGTCCACAAATCTTGCCCCCGTCCTGGAAGTTATCTTTACTCTTCCGTGGGAACAGCAGGGCGACCACACAGACCCACAGAAGAGACATCATTCCCACGCCTCTGGGGGCGAGGGGATCGTCTGGTTCATCTGTACGGTTTCCCACAGATCCATGGGACAGGTCTGGGCCAACCCTGAGAATCTGCGGCGGACTTTCAGTTCTGGGGTCGCACCCTCTCGCCCGCTGGCTGTGCGGAAACGCGCCCCAAGAACGCAAGTCGCGCTGGAAGCTCAGGCCGTGTGGATAAGCCTGGAGGCCGTGGAAGTCAGGCAGGACGCCGAGGAAAGGAGAATCGGGACGGCTCTGGGGGCTCTCGGGTCTCCCTTTGCAACCAGCCGATGCCCACCGGTACGGGGCTATGCCGGTCAACAAGTGGGAGGACCGTATAGTACGTTCTGCTTGTTAGCCTCGCCGGGTCCCCCACTGACACGCGCAGTTTTCAGGAGTGACAGTGCTACCGATAGTTACTCTTACGAGATGACCCATTTCTTTCTTTTTTAAAAAATTTTTTAATGCTTATTTATTTTTGAGACAGAGAGAGACAGAGCATGAACGGGGGAGGGTCAGAGAGAGAGGGAGACACAAAATCCGAAACAGGCTCCAGGCTCTGAGCGGTCAGCCCAGAGCCCGACGCGGGGCTCGAACTCAGGGACCGTGAGATCATGACCTGAGCCGAAGTCGGCCGCTCAACCGACTGAGCCACCCAGGCGCCCCCCAGATGACCCATTTCTTAATATGGCCATGTGGCTGGCGTCTCTTTTCTAGATCTGTCCTTCACTTCTGGATCCAGTTTTGCATCTGGAGATCCGTGATCTCTTACAGAAGCATCCTTTCCCGCCTCAGGTCTACATCCACACTAGACGTGAATCCCGCAGCGAAAACTTTGTAAAGACAGAACTTGCGACCCAAGGAGTAGGCACTGAACGCACCCTGGGGACGGGGCCCAACGTCCCGCTTAGGCTCTTGGACATGAACAGGGTGGGAAGGCCAGCTGAGCCTGGGGCTTTCGATCACAGGAGCACCAGGCTGGTCTTCACCCCGCGGGTGGCTCACCTGGGGTGGAGACCCCGGGGATTGAGGTGCAGGAGAAGCAGGGCGGTAGCCCCCCGTGTGCTCCACCCACAACCAGCACAGAGTATGTGGCTTCGCAGGGAAGCGGCCCGTGGAAAACCCGCCGGCATTGTCGGAGGTCACAGGCTCTTAGCTGTCATCCCTCTTTCCTGAACCCGCCTCAACGCCCTCGTTGCCCGTGACACGTGGCTCGGTATCTTCCTCTCTTCTTCGTCGCCGGCCGCATCCTTTGTGGCTAACAGGGCGAGGGGCCACGTGGTTATCCTCCGAGATCCAAAACTTGGCCGGAACCCGAATCCCACATACAGTGGGAGGTCCCAGCGGACAATCCCGTAAGGATTTGGTGGCGAAGTTCTGGTTCCCTGTTCACCCCTGGGGCTTCATGGACTCCTCGGTTTTGGATTCTCTGCTGTCCCGCGTACACACTTGTCACTGGTCGCCCCACGCCGCACCCTCCGCGACGTCGCTCGCCGAACCACAGACACGGCGCCGTGTGCGCAGCAGGCTTTACTGAAGGCTCGGGCAGAAAAAGCATTTACGTTAGTTAATGAATTAATTATCTTTAACGTTTATTTATTTTTGAGAGAGAGAGAGGATCCAAAGCAGGCTCTGCACTGACAGCAGCCTGAGGCGGGGCTTGAACTCACGAGCCGTGAGATCACGAGCTGAGTCAAAGTTGGACGCTCTACCGACCGAGCCACCCCGGTGCCCCCAAGAGCATTTACATTTTAGTGCTACGGTTTGTAAAAGTCCTCTTGACTTCCCGCCACCAGGGAGCCCCCTCATGACTCCTCTTCCGGAGCTCCAGCACCCAGACACCGCGCCATGTGGCTCGATCCCCCTTTTCTGCCGCTCAGCCCGTCCTCCAGGGTCTGCTTTCTCGGCGGAAAAGGGGCCTTGGGTCTCACTTGCCCAAGAAGTCTGTTCGAATGTCTTTGGAACCACATGGAGTTTTGCCGCTAGGAGAACCCTGACGTTACTCTGTGCGTTTCCGTCTCTGGCCTCACAAGCCAACTGGGAGCCTTGCAGGGCAGGACCTATATGGGATCTGTGTCTCCGGAAGTGAAACAATACGGTGGCCGAGAATCCATGTGCTGGAGCAGACTGCCTGGGTCCAAATACTGGCTACACTGCTTCCTAGTCACGTGGCCGCGATCGGGACTGGGTTGTTGGGAGGACCGAAACAGGACAGCAGGACTGACGAGCCTCGGGTGTCGTCTGAAGCATAGGCCGAGCGCTCAGTGAGCGCCTGCGCTAACGACCCCCGGATGGACCCGCTGCCATCGCTTTTCAGCGACTGTCTCCATGCACGGGGACACTTGTCGCTCCAAACCAGGAGGAGAGGCCTTTGATGGGATTGAGTGACCCAGTTTGTTGATGTAGGACAAAGTGTGAGTTCTTAGGCGAGTTTTTTTCCTTAGTAAGATTGTAGTTGAAATATTTGGACACAATAAAGGAAACTTTTACTTAACCAGCCTGGGGGGCGGGGCGGGGGGGGGGTAGTGGAAAAGCGTTCTGTTGTTTCCACCTAAACAGTAACAGGCCACGGAACCCTTTGGGTTTCCCTTCTCATAACTAATCACTTAACACTGAAGATTCATTTGGGGTCTTGTTTCTTGGTCTATACAGAACAAAATAAGGCAGGTTTAAAAGTCCTTTATTTGAATCTTAGACAAAGAACAAGCATGGCCTTATAAAGACTTGCTTAAAAGCACATAAATCTGGTGTCATTTACGCATCATGAACCGGCGTAACTGTTGTTGGAGAGAATCGTAGCCCGTTCCTCGTCTTTTAACCTGTTCTTTGTTCAGTGTGGACACGATCTTGGAAGGAGAACCCGCTGATGTGGCTTGGTGAATGCTCTCTCCTCAGGCCCTAACGGCTGCTCGGGTGAAGCACCACGGGTCTCAGCCCCACCACACTTGCCAACGTGACGAGAACTAAGTAATTGGTGTCTTAAGGCCAGATGTACATGGCGGTTTTCACCCACCTTCTATGTCCCCCTCATCTCTTATCCAGGCAGCTGGCCTGGCATTTAGGGCCGAGGGTGAGGGGAATGGTCCAATCTGCATTCACTGTGAAAGTCAACCTGCTCATCTCTCTGGGGTTCCCATGTGGGGGCCATCTCAAGCCTCCGGGTTTAATTAATGGTCACCAGCTGCACTGGGCACAAGAAGCAACACAGTGTGCTGTTTGTTGACCTTGGCAAATGACAGACCAGGATTTATTTACTCCTTGGTTCCCCAAACTAATATAATGGAGGCTTTTAATGTGCTGCACCTTTAATGCTTAAAGTGAGCAAACCGTTACGTCGAGACTGGTGTCCGTGATCCGCCAGTGGCTAGCCACGACACGATCCACACACAGGACCAAATTTCCCGATCAAGATGCCTCTGTCCTTCTTTTTATACAGATTATTCTGACAGATAACCCGACAGGTAACACAGCTATGTAGAACAAAATGCTCAAAGTTCTAGACTTATCTAAAATAGACTTTGTTTTCAGCTTAGTCACTAAAAATAGAAGTTAACAGGATACGTTCCGATTTCTGTTTGGGGGGAACAGAACACGGCATTTCTGTTATGTGCATACTTCCGTCTGGACTCCAGCAACATCCTTCTGCACAGTCCAGTATCCTGTTTTCCTAGAAAATAAAAAGTTGACCATAACCCCTAGGAGTGGGGGTGGGGGGGGGGGACACAGAAACTGCCCCCCCTCCCCAAATGTTACTAGGGGTAGAAACGAAAATTTCTCACATTTCCTTTCTTTAGGCTTTATTCTTGTTTTTAACGTACGTAATTAGTGTTCATATTAGCAGCAAAGATCCTACTTTCTGTAGATTAGAATGACTCAGGATGGGCAAAACTAACATTCTGGTTAAGAGCGTGGGGTGCACAGGTGGTAATAAGCATCTATCGATTCTGGCGTCGGCAGTCGTACTTGAGAGGTTAGTTCGTATAAATCAGAGGCTAGTATAAAAGGCTCCATTGGAGCTTCGGTTCCCCCGGATCTGCTGCAGGAGCCCGGAGTCGGCCCATCGGTGCGCAGTGGAGAGAGGGCGTTCCTGGGTGGACAGCTTGCGGGAGGTCGGACTGGAGGGGACAGGGGGTCTTACTCTGGCTCGTCAGTAAAAAAGGGGTCACTCCTCATAGGTAGTTGACGTGGGAGTTGCTTTGAAACTTTTCGGTCGTGAAGTCGAATACGGGTTTTTCCCTGTGCTGTTTTTCTGCCAAGTTTCACAACCTGAGCTTTAGGAAAAGGGCAGGAGTCAGAAAGTAGTGCAAAAGTTGCAGGAGCTGGACAGCCGTCCAGTGTCCAGGACCCCCAATGCCACAGCAACGGCTGTCTCGTCGGGGTCACTGCTGTGACGACCGGGCTCCTGCCCGGCAGGAAGGGTCCAGCCAGGAAGGTTTAGTCGGGACAGTGTCTCTTTAAAAATGATAGAAAAATCAGTTTGAATCCCAAGTTGCTTGTCTGTTTCTAAGTAATGTTTGTTTAGAACATTCAAGAATGACTCACAGAACATTGCTGCTTTCAAATACCTCCGTGTCTACTCCTTGCTAACAAGAAAAGGCAAAGCCGTGCCAACTTGGTGGTGGGAGGCTGCAGTCATTTAGAAAAAAGTTAGTTTTGTTAGATTTTTTTGGTTTTTACTTGTGAAAAGACAAACCCTGACACTCAATAATCTAACGTAAAGCGTCTCAACTACAAGCCTGGCAAACACTGGATTCGAGATGATCCTTGTACAAATCCTCACTTTGGAAAGAGGCCGTCTACACCTACTACTGTAATGCAGCTGCGTATCTGTTCTGAGCGAGCTGAACGCCCCCCTGGGGAAGGAGCCCCTACGTCTGACTCAGTAGTTCGCACGGGAAACATCTATTTCCATTAAAAGCCTAAAAACGTGGGATTTGCCACCAGGTGAAGGACCATTCCTGGCTGTCCCCATCATCACTTCCCAAGACTGCGGCGGGGGCGGCCCCAGGGGAACAGGGTCCTGTACCTCCCGGGGGGACTGCCCGCTCTAGTTTAACCAAGTCCCTGCCAGCTTGCAAAACCCCACTTAAAAACTTAATAAATTAAAATGATATGTACACATATATATCCTGGGGGCAGAACTCCTGGCTGCAACCCCCCAGAGGCGATTTCACCAACACACTACACCAAAACACCAGCTTGCTGTATTAACGAATCAGGTGTAGCCGCTTGCTATTTCCCGACAGCCCTCACTGGTGGGAGCCTTACACGTGTTAGATCAAAAGCACTGTGGGGCCCAGGGAGTAGTAGTGGCTTTGATGGAAACTCAGACGGTGGAATACTTCTTTGCCAATTGTCAGCGGCCATTCGCTCGCTTCCTGAAACCGCACCCTGAGAAGCCCACTCCCTGATCTCCAAACACCAAGTCAAGGCCAGGAAACCACAAGGAGCTAGAGGGTCAGCGGGGCTCCCAGGCTGCCGCTGAAGGTCATGACTCCTTGCTGTCCCTCCTGCACGTCCACCTGGAGGAGAGGCCTTTGGGGGGGCCGACGGCATGACCGCCACCTGCCGGCGGACGGGTAGGGAGAGCTGGGACAGACAGGGAGGTGGCACGCGCAGGCCACCCTTGTGGGCAGCTCCGGCAGACCGGGGGCTGGGGAACGAGGTCACCTTCCCACTGGCCGCGGCCACCGCTGCTTTCTCAGCTGATCTGCACGACGGACGGAAGGCACGGGGACGGAGAAGAGACTCCAAGAGAAGACGGTCCTGTGACCTGTGGGTCTCGTTGGCACGGCCCTCTTGTCCTGGTGCCCATTCCAACTGGAGCGTCCCAGGAAGACGGTCCCTGCCGTCTCTGGCCCCGGACTCTGGGAGGCTTGTGCGTGGGGCAGGGCGAGGCTCATTGTCACGGCCAACTCCAGACGGCCGGGTACCCAGGCAGCAGGGTGCTTCTCCCCCACACTGCATGCGCAAGTTAAACTGATTTCCTTGGAGAGCATCCAACTAGCTCGGGCAGAGGGGCATCACCGTCCAGAGCCAGAAGCATGAGCGAGTCTTCAGATTTCGAAGGCAGGCCTGACTGTGCGGGCTGACAACGCCCCAGCCGCACGGTCCCCTGGAGGACTTGCAGGAAGAGGCGGCCTGGGCGATTAGGGTGAGAAGTAGTGTTTGCAAAGTTTCGCAGGATGAGAGTAAGGAAGACTCACTCAAGAAACCGAAGGCAGAACATCAGAGAGAAAAAGAAAAGTAGTCAAAGTACAATAAGCTACAAAGGAACGTGGTAGGGCTATTTCTTCTTCCTTTTTTTTAATATGGGAGGACAAAGAAGTGGATTCCTTCACTGTCTTTTCCCTGGAGAAGCTGAAAATTATTGCCGAGTTCTGGGAGGCACTGGCCAAACAGGAATCCAAGCTCGCCTGTCTGCATAGTCTTAAGGAATAAGTACTTGTCGGTTCTCAAGAGAAAAGAAAACCTGTTTGCTTCACGTCACTATCGGCAGAAGGTGGGTAGTGGGTGGGAATTCACGGCAAAAGTGAAGGATCTGTCCCGGGGTCCTTGAGGAACCCGCACCAGGCGAGTAATGAGAGCGTACAGGCTCAGACGCTAACGCTCAGCGGCCTCAGCATAGATGGTTGCTGTGGCTTAATCTTAAACTCCAACAATCGCATCAAAACCTGCCGTGTCTTCCACGTGTGTGTTCACAGAGCTGGCCCCCCTCCCACGGCCCACCTCGCTCTCGCATTTTGTCCTCTCCAACCTGCCGCCCTCCCTGTGGCGCCCAACACATTCAGTGTCACGTTGGAACCACAATCCCAGGTAAAGACCAACCTTCCCCAATGGGGAGTCTTTTTCTCCCCCCTTTTGCCTAAAGCTCCACATTGTTTTGACCTTTTTGGGGGGTGTTTTTTTGGCTGTTCCGGTTCTGAAATCTGTTTTCCAATCAGCACAATATCCGCAACGAATTTGCATGAAGTCAACGGGAACGCTCATCCGCGGAAACACTTGGTGTGCTGCACGGCTGTAAATAAAAATCTCTTTATCAAGAAGTGAAATGGCAGAGGAGGGAAGGGGATCTTACTGTAAAGATGACTATTTAAACACAACAGAAATACAGAAGAGACAGCAATTCCGAAAGTACAGGAAACAGTCCACCCCAGGCAGCACTGGAGGACAGGGAGGCAGCTGCCACTGGAGAAATGCCGTCTCCCTCGAGTCTGAATTTCAGTGCTTTCCAAGTGGAAGGGCCGATGGTGAAAAACAGCTTCTCCCACTCCCTTGAACCCCACTGCAAGGCGGCTCTGTGCTCGCCACCAAGCAGGCAGGAAGGAGCATCTCTCCCCGCTCTGCGGTCTGGCAGAGTCCCACTGTTTTCCCACACAGCCCCACGTCACTACTGTAACGACTCCGGGATGGTGCTGACGACGTGGGCTGCCTCCGTGGCTGCAGGAGGGGAGCCAAAGAAGGTGTTGGTCTGATTCCTCTGCTGATCCCGGAGATAAGGAGGAACGGACGAGCTCTTGATGTGCAGAATCCTGGTGTCCATCACCTGACAGTCAATCTGCATCATCACTTCGTAATCCTGCCCGTTGATCACGTTCTCTGCGGGAGGAATACACATACGGAATCAATATTCAACAGAGTGTGCGATTCTGCCATCAGCTTCGATCCCAGAAAGACCTCAATAAGCTTTAACGGCTGTGAACTGTCAATACGCTTTCAAGGGAACAGAGGGACTCCATCAGTCACCAAGCGGCGCTGCGGCTGGGCTAGGTGCTGAGATGGCCCGTCCTCCTCGGTTCCAGCTCCCAAACCGCCTTCGTCGGTTCAGTAAGGTCTCGGAGCAGTGGCCGAGTTAACACCAGAGCTTCTGTCCACAGACATCACAGGAAGGTTTCGGTGGCGGGTGGAGGCAAGAAGGCTTAAGCGCTCCCTTCCCCTTCAACAGTGGGAACGAGTAACTGTCAAAAGAACAAACCTATCATGTGGGTGGCAAGGAGACCTGGGCCGAGACTACTTGCCTCCCATTCATCAGTCATGTTTCTAATTTCGCTAAGATTCCCAGCTACGAGTTTAAAGGTCTGCCTTAGCAGCATAAAGCACAGGAAAGACAAGCTGTAGACATGACAGTGATGCTCTTGCCCAGAGGTCCCCATTGCTCCCCTTCCGCGTGAAGGGACTCCCATCCCAGAGTTCTTGATTCCTGGTACAAGAGACAAGGGCATTTCCCATTTGGGATTAGAGAGAGTGCTACAGGACTTGCAGGTAAACTAGAGGCTATTTGCAGAGGGAACAGGAAAACCACACAGAGCCACACGTACCTGACACGTGTTGGGTAACTCATCATGAGCTCAAAATATATAGACACATGCTCTTACTTCCTAAGAGGATGAAAACTCTTTATTTTAGGGAGAGAGCCAAATTATTTCCTGGTTTGTAATTCTGGGTACTCGCTTTCCAACTTGAAGTCAATGAAACTCGGGCATAAAACTGATGAGGGAACTGTAAGCGGATAGTCTTTCAAGGCCAGCTGGACATTCACGGCAATGCAGTTAGAAGGTGTGTGAGTGCGGAATTCACGCCTGCGCGTCCGTTAGCGTTTCCCCCGTGAATCCGGAGCTGGGAGGGGGATCGGGCAAGGACTGAGCTTACTACCTGTTTATGAAGATGATACGCAGCCCACCGGTGACCTTTGAAATTACACGCTGGGCTTCTCCAGGACCAGGAATTGAATTTAAAAGTAGAATTTTTCTTTTTTTGTTTTACTTTCACACTGTGTATGCCAAGTACTATTAATCTAGAGGAGGGAAATCCAGAGTCTGACATCTGATCTTCAGATTCCATTGTTATGTTTGGGAACACGGAGCCATGGAGTGTGTCACAGGTTAGGATTTACAGAAATGCGCTAATCCAGGGCGTCTGAAATTAGGGTCTAATGTACAGACTTCAGGGAGTCCATACGTTCCTTGAAATTGCATGCAAAGTTCTGTGTGCTTATTTTTCTGGAGAAGGGCCCCAATCACATTCTCAATGGGGTCCATGACTTCCCGAAAGTTGGAAACTACTGGGTCTAATAACCTATCAACTTTAAGTTCCTTGAGCAGATGTGAGTCTATTTCAGAGCTAATGGAAGATTCCATCCGTCCACTTCTCTTGGTTGGTTACCTGCTGTAATTTTTAGCGCAGTCTCCACGGATGACTGATTTCTCATTACAGGTATTGCAAATGTCTTCTATTACACTTGGAGCTGATTTCCTTCTTTCCCACTTTACTGGAGAGGAAGAACTGTGGGCGCTGACTGACCTTACCTATTCTTTAAGACCGTCGCTCTGGACACTTCAATTTTAGGAGCCCTGCCACCATGCGGTGACAGCTAAGTAATTTGCTTAGCTTAAAAAAAAAAACCAAAAACTGAGGTATAATGGACATAAAATATTAGTTTCAGGTGTACAACTTGGTGATCTGGTATTTATATACATTGCCAAGTCACCACCACAGTACATCTAGTTATCATGTGTCACCAAAGCTAACACAATATTACCGACTACATTCCCCATGCCGTACATGAAAGCCACACGACTTGTTTTAGAACCACAAGTTTGTACTTCCTGATTCCTTTACTATTTTGCTCCCCACTCCAACCCATCTCCCCCTCGGGCAATCACCAGTCTGTTCTCTGTCTAGGAGTCTGGGTTTGGTTTCGTTTATTTCTTCAGATTCCACATATGAGTGGAGTATGTCTTTTTGGGTCTGTTTATTTAACTTAGCATAACATCCACTAAGTCCATCCGTGTTGTTGCAAAAGGCAAGATTTCATTTGTTCTATGGCTGAGTACTATTCCATCATACGTATAAATATATATACGTCTTCAAAAAAAAAATTTTTTTTTTTTGAGAGCGAGAGAGAGGGAGAAACAGAATCCCAAGCAGGCTCTGTGCTGTCAGTGAGGAGCCCAACACGTGGCCTGAACCCACGAACCATGAGATCATGACCCGAGCTGAGATCAAGAGTCGGACACTTAACTGACCGAGCCATCCAGGCGCCCCCCCATTTGCTTATTTTTGCTTTTGTTTCTCTTGCCTTTGGAGTTAGATCCAAAAAAACATCACCGAGAGTGACGTCAAGGAGTTTACCACTTATGTTAACGTTTTCTTCTAGTTTTATGGTTTCAGGTCTTCAAGTCTTTAATCCATGTTAATTTTTGTATATGGTATAAAATGATGGTCCTGTTTCCTTCTTCTGCACGTAGCTGTCCAGTTTGCCCAACGCCATTTACTGAAGAGACTGTCTTTTCCCCATTGTATATTCTTGCTTCCTTTGTCAAAAATTAACGGACCATATATGAGGGTTCGTATCTGGGCTCCTGACTCTGTTCCACAGACCCACGTGTTTTTGTGCCAGTACCATACTGTTTTGGCTACTATGGCTTTGCAGTACAGTTAAAAATAAGGGAGCATGGTACCTCTGGCTTTGGACTTTCTCAAGATTGCTTTGAGTATTCGGGGTCTCCTGTGGTTCCACATAAATTGTAGAATTACCTGTTCTGGTTCTGTGAAAAAATGCCATTGGCATTTTGATAGGAATGGCACCAAACTTGTAGGTTGCTTTGGTTAGGATGGAGAGTTAACGATGTTAATTCTTCTAATCCCTAAGTATGAAATATCTTTCCATCTGTCTGTATCTTCTTCAATTTCTCTCATTAACGTCTTACCGTTTCCAGTGCAAGGTCTTCCACCTCCTTGGAGGTATTTTATTCTCCTTGATGTAACTGTAATTGGGATTATTTTCTTGATTTCTCTGGTAGTTCGTTATTCACGTATAGAAACACAACAGATTTTTGTCTACTGATTGTGTATCCTACAACTTCACTGAATTCGTTAATTCTAGTCCTTTTTTTGTGGAATCTTGAGGGTTTTCTAGGCCCAGTATTATGTCGTCTGCCAATAGTGACAGTCCTATTTCTTTCTTTTCAATGCGTATGCCTTTTGTTTCCTGCCCAACTGCAGTGGTGAGGACTTTCAATACTATTTTGAATAAAAGTGGTGACAGTGGGCATCCTTGTCCTGTTCCTGGTCTTTGAGAAAAAATTTTCAGCTTTTCGCCACTGAGTAGGACGCTGGCTGCAGGTTTGTTGTGGACGGCCTTTATTACGTTGAAGTCTGCTCTTTCTGTACCTACTTTGTTTAGAGTTTTTATAAGCAGATGTTTAATTCTGCCCAATGCTTTTTACGGCATCTTTTGAGGCGATCATATGATTTTCATCTTTCATTTTATAAATGTGGTGTATCATGTTGATTAATGTGGATGTTGAACCATACTGGCATCCCTGGAATAAATCTCACTTGGCTGTAGTCTGTGATCACTTTAACGTATTCCTGAATTGGGTTTGCCAGTATTTTGTTCAAGATTTTTACATCTGTGTTCAGCAGGGGTGTTGTCTTATAATTCTCTTTTCTTGTAGTGTCCTTGTCTGGGTTGGGCATCAGGGTAATGCTGGCCTCGCAAAAGGAGTTTAAAGCGTTCCCTCCTCTTCAATTTTTGGAAGAGTTTGAGAAGGATAGATATTAAATCTTCAAATGTTTGGTAGAATTCACTAGTGAAGACATCTGCCCTGGACTTTTGTTTGTTTGGAAGTTTTTGATTACTGATTCAATCTTAATAACTGGTCTAGTCAGATTTTCTATTCTTTATGTTTGGTTCAGTCTCGGAAAATTGTGTTTCTATAAATTTATCCATTTCTCCTAGATTGTCCAATTTATTGGCAAATAATTGTTCATAATAGTCTCTTATGATCCTTCTTATTTTTGTGGTATTAGTTTAACTTTCATTTCTGACATTATTTGAGCCTTCTGTTTTCCTGGTGAGTCTACCTAAAGGTTTGTCTATTTTGTTTATCTTTTCAAAGAACCAGCTCTTCGTTTCAGGTATCTTTCCCATTATCCTTTTAGTCTCCTATCTCATCTATTTCGGCCCTGATCTTTACCTTCTTCCTTGTACTAACTTTGGGCTTTGTTTGTTCTTCTTCTAGTTTCTTTAAGTGTAAAGTTAAATTTTAGTTTGAGATGTATCTTGTTTCTTGAGGTAAGCTTGTATCGTTACGAACTTCTCTCCTCACTTTTGTTCATCTTACAGTTTGTGGTATTTGTGTTTGTTTTCAATTGTTTCTAAGTATTTTCACCTTTTGACTTCTTCTATGACCCAGCAGCTGTTCAGTAACGGCGTTGTTTAGTCTCCATGTACTGGCAGTTTTTCTACTTTTCTTGTAACTGATTTCTAATTTCATACTATTGTGGTCAGAAAAGATGTTTGAAAGGATTTCAACCTTCTTGAATTTACTGATCTGTTTTGTGGCCTAATATGTGATCTATCCTAGAGAGTGTTCTGGGTGTACTGGATAAACATAACACAGCAGCAGAGACAGAGCGTGAGCAGGGGAGAGGCAGACAGAGAGGTTAACATGGAATCTGAAGCAGGCTCCAGGCTCTGAGCTGTCAGCACAGAGCCCCACACAGGGCTCGAACCCACAAACTGCGAGATCACGACCTGAATCAAAGCCAACTGAGCCACCCGGGCACCCCTGATTTTACTAATTTTGTGTTTTAACCTTCATACTAGCTTTGTAAGTGAATGAATCCACTATTTTTACGATAGATTTCGTTTTTCTCATGAGATTTTTACTTTCTCAGGTTTTCTTGTTATTAATCACTGCCATTTCTTTGTAGCTTAAAGAAGTCCCTTTAACATTTCTTGAAAGGCTGGTTTAGTAGTGATGAAAGCTCTGGAAAGGTTTAGCTTTAGTTAAAGCTCTGGAAAGCTCTTTATCTCTCCTTTCAATCCTGAATGATAACCTTGCTGGGTAGAGTATTTGTGGTTGGAAGTTTTTTCCTTCCAGCACTTGGAATATATCCTGCCAGTCTCTTCTGGTCTGCAAAGTTTCTGCTCGAAAATCTGATAGCCTTAATGGGTTGCCCTTGTATGTAACAATTTATTTTTCCCTTGCTGCTTTTAAGATTCTGTCTTTAAGTATTTTAATTATAAATTTTAATTATAATTATAACGTGTCTGGGTGTGGATCTCTTTGGGTTCATCTTGCTTGGAACTCTCTGGGATTCCTGGATCTGGAGGTCTGTTTCCCTCTACAGGTTAGGGAAATTTTCTGCCCCTCTCTTTCTTCTCCTTCTGGGAACCCTATAATGTGAATGTAATTCTACTTTATGTCTTTTTGGTCCCTTAAGGTCTCTTCATTTAAAAGAATTCTTTTTTCTTTCGGCTTCTCAGTCTGGATGAGTTCCACTGCCTTGTCTTCCAGGCTCACTGACCCTTTTAATGTGTTACTCTGCCTGCTGTTGAACCCCTATAGCATATTTCAGCTCAGTTATTTTTCTCTTCAGGTCTCTGACTTCTGTTTGGTCCTTTCTTATATTTTCTTTCTCTCTGATGAAGTTCTCACTGTGTTCATCCATTCTTCCTCTGAGTTCGGCAATCACCTTTATTGACTACTATTTTAAATTCTTTTTCAGATTTCTGAACCTCTGTATCATTAAAGTCTTTTTCTAAGGTTCTGTCTTGTTCTTTCATCTGGAACATATTTCTCTGTGTCATTTTGTTTGCTTCCCCGTGTGTTTCTATGTATTAGACAAAGCAGCTCTCTCTCAATCTTGAAGGATTGGCCTCTGTAGGTGATGAAGCTTCTCATTCAACTTTGCCCTGGTTCATGATTATCTCTTGAACCTTTGGGACAGTCTACACCACCTGATTTATTCTTGATGTGTCCCTGTTGTTGAGAGTGTGCCAAGACCTGTCAGTGTTCCCAGGGGAGGAATCTCACTTAACACCGAGTTCAGGCAATTAAAAGTGAAATCCCTCAGGCCAAGAGCTTTTAAAGTATGCGGCTCAGTTGAGTGTCCAACTGTTGATTTCAGTTCTGGTCATGATCTCATGATTGTGGGATCAAGTCCTGCGTCAGGGCGAAGACTGCTTAGGATTTTCTTTCTCTCTCTCTGGCCCTCTCCCCCCTCTCTCTCTCTTAAAAAAAAAAAAGAAAAAGTATGCAAAGAGATAGTCGTAATCCCTGTGCTGGCCGCCAGACCAGGAGATCTGGAGGTGTCACCTGGGCAACAGTTTTAACAAGTGGGGTTCCAGATGAATGAATAATCTCCTTTCTGGGAGGTCTTATAGATCTGTCATGAGGCCAGAGGAGTGGACACAGAGGTATCTCCCTGGCTTACGCTCCCCGGGAGCACCTTATCAGCTTCTCCCTGTGTGGGAAACCTGAAGCCTACTGCCCAGGCAGGAGCTCGAGGGTAGCTGGCCTTTTCCCCAGGGAGACTGCTGTCTGTGCAATGCTCTAGGGGTGGTGGCCTGCCAGGAACTGTATTCTCCACTGTTACCTTCCCCTGGAGCTCAGGAACGGCAGCCCCCCTGGCACTAGGGCCAGGCAACCGAGGGCAGCACCGTGTAGACTGTGCCTACCTGCTGGCTTCAACTAGGCAGGTGGAGAGCGTACGGGGCGTGGCATGCTCGCCGGCTTCAGAAAGGCAGCCGGAAGATGAGCCCGCCTGTGGGCATCAGGACTGCAGCAGGAGGACGCCTTCCTGTGCCGGAGCACCGGCTGGGGGTGGGGCAATGCTGCGCTCAGCTGCCAGGGAGAGGGGAGCGCGGCACCTGCCTACAGGCACTCTCTGGCTGCAGTGAGGCAGCAGGATGGTCTCCTCCCTGCATGCTGGTGGGGGCGGGGGGGAGGGGGCTGGCAGCGGGTGCAAAACTGGCCTCACCAGTGCCTCTCCTCCGGGAGAGTTTCGACTGTCTCCCCTCCAGCTGCTGCTTTTAGATCGGCAAGTGAATTTCCTTCTCATCTAGTCTAAGCACTTGTCAAACTGCTGTCTGTGCACTGGGTCGGGGTGAATGAGGCTGCAGGCAAGCTCTCTGAAAGGGGACCTCGGTTTCTACAGTCCTTTGGGTTCTTTGGATGATCAGCCCCGTTCACTTCCTAATAAGCCGGATGTTCTGGGCTTGTCTCTCCAGTGCAGGACTCAAGGGGCCTGATGTGGGGCGCCAACCCCTTGCTTCCCGGGCAGAGGCCGCGGGCTGGTGAGCTCCTTCCCTGTTGTGCGTCGCTGTGCCAGGGACGGGGTTTTGGCACCGCTGCGTCTCTCTGCCTCTCTCACCCGTCCGGATGGGGTCTTTCTACCCTTTGTCGGGGAGAAGCAGAGGGAAACTTTCCAGAGGCAGCTGTAGGTGTGTGGGGGGGGAGGGGAGTCGGGATCTTCCTATATGACCACCTTGTGGAAGTCGTTTGCTCATCTTCGGAGAATTAAATCCAAATGCCTGCAAGTTAGCCAACGTTTCCTACCCAAGTGCTTTCTTTCCCCGCTTCTCGGGCAGCTGCAGCTCTCTGGAAGACAGACAACCTGCCCGTGCATTTGGAGCCATTTCATTTGGAACGTGCGGCTGGGCTCAGATTTCAAGGGGTCACACCAATCGTTTCCTTTTGGAACCACAGTTACTCCCCGTTTCAGAAAAACTGTGTGTGTTGTGGGGGGTGGGGGAGTGGGGGGGGGGTGCAGGCATGCTCACGTGCACGCTGGGGCATACGTGCCCAGATAACGGAAAGCACATGTGTTAGAGACATGTAACATACGTTATTAATTTTTACTGCTTTTCTGGATTAATGTGGGATCCGGATGACAATTTTGAGATCAGGAGTAGGTTCCCTCGTACGTGGCCCAAGCCACCTGCAAAAGTCACTACAGCCCGTGTGCCCGTGGTGGTTCACACCGATAACTGGATTTCCCTGACCTTGAGTGCCTGAGAAGAAACGGAGGACCTGGTGACAGAAGCTCAGATGCCTTGAGGGAAAAGTAAAGCTGTGGCCTGGCCCCCAAACCCGGGAGTCCCCAGCCGTGGCTGCAACGGCACTGCCATCTTAAGCGCAGCCAGGAGACTCAGACGAAGGATGGTCTAGGCGGCCATAAAGACAGGTTCGGTGCTTTACTCCTTTCTGGAAGCAACGACTTCTGGGGCAAGGAAACGATGAGTGCCATCGGAAGGCCACCAGGGAGGATGGGAATGCCTTGAGCTGGATTCAGGAAGCCCCTTCTGAGTGACAAGCTGGGGTCTCCGGGCGTGAAGTGACCTGCCGCGAGGAGCCCCAGGTTACCCGAACCTCTGCACGACAGTCGAGGGGCACAGCGTAATCTTTTATCCGCTCCGTGGGACTCAGTAAAGAGTTCTCTCGGTGTTTCAGTACTCACCCCTGCATCTCACCACTACTGGTGAGGTTCTGACTATTTTAATTAAAGGAGGACGGACTGGGAAACAGCGTATGGTAACTCGGGACCCCTCGCCTGGGCTGTCGGGCGTCTGTTCACACGGTACACTTGCAGGAGCAGCAGAGAGGCTCTGAAAGTCCCCTCGGAAGGGCAGATGAGGCTCCTGTTACCTTTCACTCCAAGGCTGTGAGTGTGGTCAACAACTCATCGTCCCTGAAAGGCCAGCGTCTTCAACTGTTGCCCATGATTCGCGCCTCAGTGTGAGTAACAGACTCCGCACCTCCACTGCGGGCCAGGTCCCCGCCGTCCACGCGCAGCGCCCTCGTACTAAGAGCGTCAAGCGCAGGAGCCTTGTGACAGGACAGCCGAGAGCCGAGATACGTGATGGGATGGCTAAGCTGTTTGGGGGTACTTAATAAAAAAAAAGACCTGGACTGCTCGGGGAAGGCTGGCCCAAAAGGAACGGCATGGAACGAGAGGTTAAGGGCTCGCTCTCCGTCACCTCTCAGCAAACATGTGGCTACTGCACAGGTGACGAAAGTCCTTTTCCGTCCTGGGCCTTCTGAAGTGAGCAGGAGAATGAGATGAAACCCTGATCTGAGTCAGGAAAAAGGTGTAGAAAAAAAAAAGGATACTTCAAAAACAAAATTCATCAGACACATAAAAAGGAAAAGGAATGAAGGGCTTCAGATACGAACGCTAAAATGTGATTCTGAAAGCTCAGAAGGGTCGAGGAAGCAGCAAATGTGCCTGGACCCTGGAGGCGGAAAAACTCCAGGCAATGTGGAATTTTGAACAGCCTGTAAACACACAGTAACCGAGAACGGCCTGCCAGGAAGGAGACGGTTAGCTGGCTGGTGGCTAGCCCACGCCAGAACCTTGACCATAAACAGAATTTAAAGATGCAGACGTTTCACAGGAAGTTTAATTTTAAGAAGTCACAAGACTTCAATGCTTTGCAAAGAAGCATGTGTCATAAAACAGATTTCTATTCGGGATCAGACACTAATCCTAACAAGAGGTAGTTGGCTCCGTGTAAGCTAAGCTGGTGACAGGCAGTGACAGGCTGTCGGTATCTGTGCCTGAACCCAGTGGGGTTGGGGGGGGGTGGGGGTGTGTGGGGTTGCATGGACAGTAGATAAAAATCCGCCAATTCACAGACCACAAGAGACACCTTCAAGCAAAACAAACAAAAGGAAAAATACGGAAGGAAGTCCAAGAGGGGAGACACCAAGGGAGGGGAGGGGAGGAGGTGGGGAGGGGAGGAGGGGAGGGAAGGGAATACAACGAACAGTGAAGTGGCACAAGGTCACGGCATGGCGGCGCCCAAGAATTCCCATAAGCTGGGGCCACTACGCCTGGTCCATCTTATCGCCAATTTTCAACTCGAGTCCTGGTTTTGACCATCCCAACACACCATGCATTGTATCTCTGTTGGTATTTTTTCCTCTATTTGGAAAAATCGCCCTTTCTGCTCTTTCTCACCCAAATTCTCTCTCCGAGTTCTATTTAACCCTCTAAGGTCCATTTCAAGTCCCCCTTCTTAGAAACCTTCCACGAGAACTCCGCCACTGACCTTTTTCTTCATACCCAATATATAAATGTTCTACTTAACTGAACTGTGTCAAAATACTTACAGAAAAGAGCTTTGGCTCCTTTAAGAAATGACTGGCACTTCCGAAGGTGGGGCAGCTAGAACCTCTCCCCGCTCAGCTGGGAAGGACCCTAACAGTCACACTATGGATGGAAACACAGTAGGTACTTCCGACTTGAAGAGTCTTTCTGGAGACGTAAGGAACACGGACAAGCAAAAGAGCTCCTTGCGACCCCCATGTCTGCCCTCTGCCTGAAGAAACTAAAAGCAGTGGAGGGGGGAGGGGGGCAGAACTTTGGGCTGGGAGTGTCCAAAGATAGGGAGACCCGGGGGGAGGGAGCAATATCATGTTTAGCTGTAAGACAAACCAGAATTTGGGGGACACCTGGGGGGGGCTCAGTCAAGTGTCCGACTCTTGGTTTCAGCTCAGGTCATGATCTCGTGGCTTCGTGGGTTTGAGCCCACATTGGGCTCGGTGCTGGCAGTGCGGAACCTGCTTGGGATTCTCCCTCTCTCTGTCTCTCTGCCCTTCCCTACTTGTGCTGTCTTTGTCTCTCTCAAAAATAAACTTAAAACAATATATATATACATAATTAAAAAGACAAACCAGAACTTGTTATGGGCACTGAGCAATTGGGAGTCAAATGACAAAAAGCCTATCTAGTTATTCAGATCTATAATAATTTCACACAAAAAAGTGGGGGCCTGGAATAGCATATACAAAAACCATTAACCCTTAGTTGGGGTGGTCATGATGAATGAGGGGAGCTACTAGAATTCAGGGGGCAGAGGTCAGGATGCTGGACAATCTGCAAGGCACAGGGATAGTCCCACATCTTGTGCAATATTCACATAGGTTAAAAAAAAACAAAACCCCTTATTACTACTATATTAATCAAGACAGAACCTCACTGGTTTACTAGGCAGTGTGACTTCAGAATACATTCTTATAACTACCCCACTATGCTGGGAATATTGTTTCTTTCTGAACTCGAGAACTGTTCATCTCATGGACGCCTGGGTGGCTCAGTTGGTTAAGTGTCTGACTTCGGCTCAGATCACGAACTCATGGTTCGTGGATTCAAGCCCCGTGTCGAGCTCTGCACTGACAGTATGGAGCCTGCTTGGGATTCTCTCTCGCTCCTCTCTCTCTGCCCCTCCCCCAGCACTCACTCACTCACTCTCTCTCTCTCTCTCAAGATAAATACGTACATTAAAAAAAAGGGTTCATCTCAGAAAATCACATCACCAGTGCCAGAACCACTCTTGGAATCTGGATCACTGTCAGGACACATTGGCATCAGTCTGCATTTCTAGCAATTGCTCTCGGGGACAGTATGCATCGGTGCAAGTACCTGACTTGGTCACTACCTCTTCTATATGATATATAGCGCCTGAACATTATACATAAATAGTCATGAATTCAACAGACATTCACTCAATTCCTACCATGTGCCAGGCACTGAGGACAGAGGAGTGAACAAAACAGGAAAAGAAATTCCTGTCCTCACAGAGCTTCCTTCTTATAAAACGAGAGAGGAGGCAGAGACAGAAAGTATACAGAATGTTAAATAAGTACTACGGAGGAACACAAAAGCATGGAAGGAGGTTAGCGAGTGTGGTGGGTGGGGAGGGGCATGCGGGTTTAGACATGGTGCCCGGGGCGCCTCTCCTAGAAGGTGATCTCTGAGTAAAAACGTCAGGAAGTGAGGGGCAAGCCATGCAGCCCTCAAGTGGAGAGTCGCGGGCACGTCTGAGATGCCAGGAGGACATTTAGCAGAGAAGAGCAGCAAACGATAGGAAACAGGTGAGGCCTGATGGGCCGGAGAGAACAGGGCTAGCACTGTAACTTGGGAGTTGCCTACAGACAAAAGACAGATGGGACCAAATGGTATCACTCTTGGGGAAGGAGTGATGGGAACATGTGGGTTAAGAAGAATGAGCATGGGGGCGCCTGGGTGGCTCAGTCGGTTTAGCATCCGACTTTGGCTCAGGTCATGATCTCATGGTTTGTGCGTTCGAGCCCCGCGTCGGGCTCTGTGCTGACAGCTTAGACCCTGGAGCCTGCTTTGGATTCTGTGTCTCCCTCGCTCTCTGCCCCTCCCCCACCCCCTCTCTCTCTCAAAAATAAATAAACATTAAAAAAAGGAGGAGGAGGAGGGGGGAGAGGGAGGAGGGGGGAAGAACATGAACAGGTCTTGAATCTCATGATTGATGAGATTGAGCCCCGCATCGGGCTCCACACTGATAACACGGAGCCTGCTTGTTCTCTCTCCCTCTCTCTGTGACCTTTCCCCACTTGCACACATGCATGCTCTCTCAAAATAAATAAACAAACATTTAAAAAAAGAAGAACGAGCATGAGGAGAAAAGGGAAGGTCTGTGGTTTCATCAGATCACGGAGAGTACCTTTATCTGAGAAACCAAACTCAATTTGTAACCTACATTGATCCATTCATTCATTCACCAGTATTTGAGCACTGATTACAGGCCAGGTACTGTTACCGACTCTTATAAACATTAGGTCCCAGACCATAATTAGGCCGTATCCAATTAGACCTAGGGAGCATTTCTAAAGGAACATGGACAACATATGATGGGTTACAAAACTGTCAGTCAACATTCACTGAGTGCTTTAAACTGTGAGGGATTACAGAAGAAAATGGGGCTTCTTCCCTTCCATAACTTCCTGGAGTGTTGCAAAAGCAGAATTTAAAATATTTAAAACCTTTAAAATATTGGCAGTCCAAGATGGCGGCATAGGAAGACCCTGAACTCAATGTCCTCCCATGGACACACTGAATCTATACATATAGAGCAATTCCTCCTAAGGAAGAACTGAGGATTGGCTGAACAGCTTCTGCACAATAAACAACAGAAGGACCACACAGAGAACGGCAGGAGAGGGAGACATGGCTGGAGGTGCCAGCCAGTGCCATTTTTTACGTCTCCCCGCATCAAGTCATAATAGCTCAGGTGAGAACAGGGCCAGCCTGCTAGGGCCACCCCAGCTCCAGCTGTCCATCCCCCCAGGGTAACCCCAGCACGGCACTCCCAGGGACGCCTGGCCCGTGCCTATCTAGCTGCCAGTAATAGTAGGGGACTTTAATAGCCTACTTATAACCACAGATCATCCAGACAGAAAAATCAATACAAAAGCATTGGCCTTATTAGACCAAATGGACTTAAAACTTAAGAATACACACTTCCTTCCCTCCCTCCCTCCTTCCCTCCTTCCCTCCCTTCCTCCCTTCCGAATAAACATTTTCAAGGGGTGCCTGGGTAACTCAGTTAAGTGTCTGACTTCAACTCAGGTCATGCATGATCTCGTGGTTCGTGGTTCCTGAGTTCGTGCCCTGCATCAGGCTCTGAGCTGTCAGCTCAGAGCCTGGAGCCTGTTTCTGATTCTGTGTCTCCCTCTCTCTCTGCCCCTCCCCCACTTGTGTGCCCTCCTTCCCTCTCCCTCTCTCAAAAATAAATACACATTTAAAAAAACTTAAAAATGAGGCACCTGGTGACTCAGTCGGTTAAGTGTCCGACTTCAGCTCAGGTCATGATCTCCTGAGTTCGACCCCTGTGTCGGGATCAAGACTGTTAGGTCAGAGCCTGCAGCCTGCTTCGGATTCTGTGTCTCCCTTTCTCTCTGGGCCCCAACTCCACTAGTACTCTCTGTTTCTCAAAAATGAATAAATGTTAATTTTTAAAAATTTTTAAAAAAAAGAATAAACATTTTCAAGTGTACATGGAACATTCTCCAGAATAGATCACATGTTCAGCCCCAAAACAAGTCTCAATAAATTCAAGAAGACTGCAATCTTACCAAGCAAGCATATTTTCTGGCCACAATAGTACAAAACTAGAAATCAATTACAATAAGAAAACTTGAAAAAAAAAAAACCTACAAATAAGTGGAGACTAAATATGCTACTAAATATCCAATAAATCAATGAAGAAATCAAAGAGAAAAAATTTAAAAATACCTTGGGACACGAGGCAATAGAAACATAACTTTCCAAAATCTATGGGATGGAGCAAAGGCAGTTCTAAGAGGGAAATTCATAGCAATACAGGCATACATACCTCAAGAAACAAGAAAAATCCCAAATAAACAATCTAACTTCACACCTAAAGGAACTAGAAAAAGAACAAACAAAGCCCAAAGTTAGTGGAAGGAAGGAAAGATGAGAGAGGAAGTAAATGAAGTCGAGATTTAAAAAAATAATAGAACAATGTAAAAGTTTTTTTTCTTTTAATTGATAAGCCTCTAGTCAAACTCATCAAGAAAAAAAGATGGCCCAAATAAAATCAGAAACGAAAGAAGTTAACAACTGATACCACAGAAATACAGAGAATCCTAAGAAACTCCTATGAACAATTATACACCAACAAATTGGAAAATCTAAAAGAAATAATGCCAGAAACACAAAACTTTCCAAGACTGAATCACGAATATTTAGAAAATCTACTCTTGAGTTTGGGATGCCTGGGTGGCTCAGTTGGTTAAGTATCTGACTTTTGGCTTCAGCCCAGCTCATGATCTCACAGTCATGAGATCAAGCCCCATGTCAGGCTCTGCGCTGAGTGTGGAGCCTGCTTAAGATTCTCTCTCTCTCCCTCTCTCTCTGCCCCTCCCCTACTCATGCTCTCTCTCTCTCTCTCTCTCAAAAATAAAAAACCTGAATAGAACAATTACAAGTAATGAAATTGAATCAACAGCTTAATATTAAAAACTCTCCCCAAACAAAAATCCAGCAGAAGACAGTTTCACAGGTGAATTCTACAAAGCATTTAAGAAAGAGTACTTATCCTTCTCAAATTATCCCAAAATACTGAGGAGGAAGAAACATTTCTAAACTCATTTCACGAGGCCAGCATTACCTTGATGCCAAAAACCAGACAAAAGCAACATAAGAAAAGAATATTACAGGCCAATATCCCTGATGAACATTGACGTAAAAATTCTCAACAAAATATTAGCAAACTGAATCCAATAATATGTTAAAATGATCACATGCCACAATCAAGTGGGATTTATTCCAGGGATGCAAGGATGGTTCAACATCCATGACTCAATCAACATGATACACCACATTAACAAAATTGAAGGTAAAAATCGTATCTCAATAGATGCATTAAAACACTCAACAAAGCAGGTATAGAAAGAGCATATCTAAACATAATAAAGGTCATATACAACACACCATCAGCTAGCATCACTCACTCAATGGGGAAAAGCTAAAGCTTTTCCTCAAAGATCAGGAACAAGACAGGGATGCCCACTCTCGCCACTTTTATTCAACGTAGTACTGGAAGTCCTAGCCACAGCCATTAGGCAAGAAAAGGAAATAAAAGGCAATCCAAGTTGGAAAGAAGCAGAACTGTCACTATCTGCAGATGACAATATTACATATAGAAAACTCTAAAGATTCTACCAAAAATCTATTAGAATTAATGAATTCGGTAAAGTTGCAGGATACAAAATTAAGTTGGTTGCGTTTCTATATGCTAATAACAAACTATCAGAAAAAAACTAAGAAAACAATCCCACTTACAATTACGTTAAGAAAAATAAAACACCTAGGAATAAATGTAAACTAAGGAGGTAAAACGCTGTACTCTGAAAACTATAGGACACGGACTAAAGAAAATGAAGACAAATAAATGGAAAGATATACCGTGCTCATGGACTGGAAGAATTAACAGTTAAAACGTCCACACTAAGTAAAGCAATCTCCAGATTCAATGCAATCTCCATTAAGATACCAACGGCATTTTTCAGAGAAACAGAACAAAGAATCTGAAGGTTTGTATAAAACCATTAAAGACCCAAATAGCCAAAGCAATCTTGAGAAAGAAGAACAAAGCTGGATGTGTCATGCTGCCTGATTTCAAACTATACTACAAAGCTACAGTAATCAAAACAGTATGGTACTGGTATAAAACAGACACACAGATCAATGAAATAGAGAGCCCAGAAATAAATCCATGGATAAATGGCCAATTAATCTATGATAAAGAAGCCAAGAATATACAATGGCAAAAAGACAGTCTCTTTAATAAATAGTGTTGGGAAAACTGGATAGCTACATGCAAAAGAATAAAACCGGACCTCTGTCTTACACCATGCCCCAAAATAAATTCAAAATGGTTTAAAGACTTGAATGTAATATCTGAGGCCATAAACCCCTATAGGAAACATAGGCAATAAGCTCTCTGACATGGTCTTAGGAATATTTTTTAGGATGAGTCTCCTCAGTCAAGGGCAATAAAAGCTAAAAGAAACAGAAGAGATTACATCAAACTAAAAAAGCTTTTGCACAATGAAGGAAACCACTGGCAAAGCGAAAAGGCAACCTACTGAATGGGAGAAAATATTTTCAAATCATACACCTGATAAGGGCTTAATATCCAAAATACACAAAAAACTTATACAAGTTAATGTAAAAAAAATAAACAACCCTATTAAAAAATGGGCAGAGGACTTGAAGAGACATTTTTTCCAAAGAAGACATCCAGATGGCCAACAGACACATGAAAAGATGCTCAACATCACTAATCATTACGGAAATGCGAATCAAAACCATAACGAGATATCACCTCCTACTTGTCAGGCTGGCTACTATCAAAAAGACAAAACATAACAATCTTTGGCAAGGATATGAAGAAAAGGGAATCTTTATACACTGCTGGTGGGAATGTAAATTGGTGCAACCACTATGGAAAACAGTATAGAGGTTCCTCAAAAAATTAAAAACAGAACTGTCACATGATCCAACAATTCCATTTTTGAGTATTTGAAGAAAACAAACACACAAATCTGAACAGATATATGTGCCTATATGTTCACTGCAGCATTATTTACAATAGCCAAGATATGTAAATGCCCATCAACAGATAAATGGATAATGAAGGTGTGGTATCTATACACAATGAAGTATTAGCCATAAAAAAGTATGAGATCCTACCATCTGAGACAACATGGATGGACTTTGAGGGTACTGTGTTTGGTGAAATAAGACAGAGAAAGACAAACGCTGTATGATTTCACTTATGTGTGGCATCTAAGAAACAAATGAACAAAGGACAAAGAAAACAAAACAGAAAAAGACTCGTAGATAATACAAAACAAACTGTTGGTGTGTTTGTAAATGTTGGTTAACAAAAGAGAGAGGGATTGGGGGGGGGGGGCTGGCCAGGCAAAATAGGTGAAGGGGGATTAAGAGGTACAAACTTACACTTATAGTAAGTCAAGATGTAATGTACAGCATGAGGAATATAGCCAACAATACTGTAATTAGCTTTGTGGGGATCGTTTTGTATAAAAATACCAAATCACTGCGATATACACCTGAAACTAATAGGATATTGTATGCCAGTTATCCTTCAATAAAAAAAACTATACTGGGTAAAATATCACGCAAGTGAATTTCCTCCGAAAGGCCTTTCCTTACTACCAAAACTGAAGTAACCTCCCCAAGTCATGTCAGCCCTTTTTCTTCAAAGCACCTGTCACGTGCATAATTAAACACTGGACTGTTTTCTTGTCTACTGATGGGTGTCTTCCCTACTAGATCATCGGCTCGGTCAAGTCAGGAAGCAGGTCTGTTTCATTCACCACTACTCACACCCAGAGCTAGCACGGCACCTGCCCGGCACCCAGCAGACAATGAGAAATACAGAAAGTGACCTTAGTGTTAAGAAGGCTGACCTCTCATACCTGCTAATTATGTCATCAGCTAACACTCTGCTTCCTGAAAATTCCACCATTCTTGGCTCCAACCTGAGAAAGTGCCATCCCAGAAAGGTTCCAGAAAGGGTGCTAAGCAGCAAAGGATTTCTAATGTCCTCAAACACAAAAATAGTCCCGCTAAGACCTCGTCTCTGAAACACAGTCACTTCTCTTCGACCTCTAGTTTATATACTGAATTCCTAACCATCCACAATGATTCATTATTACTATTATTATCATTATTATTGAAATATAGTTCATATACAATAACAAAGACTCTCTTAAAGGTGACCAGATGAGATTGATCCCCTGGGAAATTTTGAGGCCTATGCTACAAAGGTCTACACTATCTATTTGGGCAAGTTCCTACTTTTTCTCAAGTTCAGATCCTCTGGGGCTTTTGATAGCCTCCTAGGAGAATTTCAGGAAACCTGGCTCATTCCACAATTGTTCGGAGATGGATGGTATTAGACTTGCTTTTCTCTGGGCCTGCCTACTCTTTCCCTGAGAATTCTGCCCACAAATAGGGTGGCTTTTTCATGGGATGGGCAGAAGAGTTCTGGTTCACTGATCTCAAACAGCTCCTGAAAGATCATTAAAAAGGATAGGATTAACAATATTATTACTCGTTTCTTCAAACTGAGTTCCTGAACTACCAAACAGACATCTGCTTATGTAACTGTAATTATTGCCTCAAAAACTGAAAACAAGTGAACTGCAGGTAGGGGACCCATCATAAGACTGGGCGGGGGTTAAAATTCATTCCGAAAGCCGAGTGAACTGGGCCTGGTACCTGCTCTGCCCTGAGGCTGTAGTTGGGAGTGTTAGTTTGGGATCTGGAGCCCAACTTTAGGGATGGCCAGTAACTTTCTTGCTTCTAATAATTAAATCACCAGCACTAGCGCCTAGAAGACTGCTTTGCAGTGTCACAATCTGAAATTCAGGACCCATAAACACTGAAGCAATGTTCAGAAGCACCTCCCTGCACAATCCAGCACCCAGGGTTCCCTGCAGGCAGATTAAAGACCAAACCTCTGCCTTTGCTGCTACTGGGTCAGAAAGCACTCTTTCCTCTGAAACACCGTGGCTCTTGAATCGCACTTAAAATCAATGTCGGGGAATTACACCTTCTTCTCGGGGCACTGACGTAGCTTTCTCTGCAATATTATTTTTGCAGTAATTCTGTGCCCATTGTGTTGGTCAGATTCAGGTTCTAAAGGGAATCCCTGAATAAGCGTTTTAGAGCATAAAGGAACCTTCCAAGGGTAATGAGGTCTGAGACTACCAAATGCCTCCCAGCCTATTAAAAGCCTAGCGTACCTTTTATTCATCAAATGGACTCCTGTCCTACAGATCTGGATTAAGTAGAGGAGTCCCTCCCCCTGAAAAAAAAAAAAAAAGGGGGCAGGAGTGGAGGCAGGAGGGGCGGAGATCGAGCTCGCAGGTTGGTGTCCAGAACGTTATTTGCCATTCCGGGTGTCACTTTCTCTGCAGAAATGTCAGCAGTTCTCAGTCGGCATTAAACTTGGCTGCTTTTCAATCACATAACGTTCAAAAAAGTCTAGGCATTTGAAAACACTTGCGTTTGCCACCCTCAGTTACTTGCAACTGATAGTTTTGTGGGCTTACATAAGTGAAACCAAGGAAACAGGTCTTCATGAAGGTGTTTGGATTCATAAATAGTTTTATTGCTCTAAGTTTTGCAACATGCAGCCCGGCTCGCAGGCAAGTTTGGTTAACAATAGGTAAGGCTAAATAGATGTGGAGAATCTGAGGCTGCTGATTCAATCTCACTCTTAGCTGAAACCTGGATGTTGAGTCATTTAAGATTTTATTATTTCAAAGAATAGAAAAGAATTGTTTTTTAGACACAGGTCTTTGATAACAAGTAGGATTTTAAGAAATCATAGGGCGTCTGGGTGGCTCAGTCGGTTAAGTGTCCGACTTCGGCTCAGGTCATGATCTCACGGTTCGTGGGTTTGAGCCCCACAGAAATACGATCACAGAAGAGAAGTGACTGATGAGTGCCTGACAGGTGGCTGACGCTCACCTGGGCATTTTCAATGTCCGCCTTACTCCTGCAGATGGAGTAATGAGAAAATATTCTGGAAAAGATGGAAGGAAGGACGCTCCCTTTTGCTAGGGTGAGACACCAATCTAGAGAAGCCGCCTAACAAGCGAGGAAGGATCTCTACATTATCTACAGAAGAAGGAGGATATGTGCCTGAAGAGCTTGGAAGGTCGCCACCAAGATCAATTAAGGCTCTGCTCTGCTATGAACTCAAGTCCCCAACCGACGGAGTGAGGAAGGCACGGGCCGTTACCCTTGTTCAGATACTCAAAAGAAACAGCTTAACGACTGTGGAGTGTTTTTGACTTCATAACACAGAGTCGTTCGGAACATATTACTCTACACATTGAGGGATTTTTCCGTTCAGTGGATTCTGACACCAGTACCACATACGTCTGCAAACAGCACGACTTAGGGATCTTAGAACAAATGCACCTTCTCCAAGAATTTATCACGATTTTCAATTATTATAAAGTGAGACACAGACAAGCCATCGCTTGCTGTAGTTACACGATTACTCTCTGAGCCATAAAAAGTAACTTTTCTTTTTAGCAGGGAAGCCTCTCTCTCTCTAGCTCTCTCTCTCTCTCTCTCTCTGTGGCTTCTATTCTTTTGGAAAAGGGCAGCAGTCATGTTTACAAGGCTCCTAAGTCCTGGCTCTGCAGGCACGAAGCCAGATGGCATTTTGGAAAGTTTAAAGGTGAATTAACCATAAAATGCTCCGGTCAGTAAATGCCATCTGACTTGCTGAGGAACAAGCAGGAGCAGAGAGTGAGGGGTGAAACCCGGGGGTGAAGTCCAGCGGAGAGGAGTTTCTTCCTCTCGTGTGTTTTACAAACTAAACCTCACAAAATCAAAGCAGGTGTTTGTTTTTTTAACACAAGAGCTGCCACACGGGAAAATGATAAATACTGGATGAGGAATGGGCACAACTGACTAAATGTCACATTCCAGCACTCCGCTCAGCTGTGACGATGACAAAGCGGGCTGGAAACTCCAACCTAAGCCTGCTCCGTCCCCCAAGGCCCTCGTGGAATGTATACAACGCGCTCTGAGAACAGCTTCGAGGCCAAAGTCCCAGAGATTCCTGCTCTTAACCACGATACTCAAATCATAAAGAGATTTTTTTTTACCAAGGATGTCATTTTGGTGTTTTGAACTCCAGAGAATTTCTCATGCTCTCTCATGAACAGCTAATAGGTGTCACTGATAGAGCCAAAACATCATCTTTTTAGAGGACCCGCAGTTGCCTCACAGAAGCGTTAGCACCAGGGGGAAAAGGCGGGAGGTTCTTCCCAGCATTTACTCCTGGACGAGAAAGGCTGTAGGTTTGAAGGCAGGCACCCGGTAGCATCTTCTGGAAATACTTGGGTGGGAGACACAGGAAATGTGCTCACAGAAGCAAGTGGCTGAGGGCTCAGCGGACCCGGGGTGGACTCGGGGCAGGGACTGCTTTCGCGGACGTGTCTAGCCAAGTTCCCGGTTACCTGCCACCGTTCACAGAACTAGCATGGATTCTGTGCCAGATGATCTCGTAACAGTTTCTGTCTGTAAGGAGTTTACAATCAGAAAACTGGGGTATGGAAAAATTAGAAGACAAAGTAACAGCGTGCCCAAGTGTAACAGAAATTAACAAAGGGTAAATCTGTCCTGTCTGTGGTTCTGTTGTGAAGGATCGATTATAATTTCTCCCTGTGAAAAGTCACTCAGGAGTAAATGTAGACGGTGTTTTGGAAACCGCAAGACCTATTTGTGAAATCCAGACACTAGCGGGTACAGCGACAGGCGTAACGGTTATGATCGATCAAAGACACTTCAGTTTGAGCAAAGAAATTAATAGAGCTGCCTTTAACCGAGTGCAGATACGGAGGTGCTTGGGGAGAAGAAGGAAGAGATACATTCCTTTCGGAGAAAATGGACTAAGAGAAAGGTGACTGAAGATGCGGGTGTGTTCTTTTAGTTTGTTTTCAGATAGAAGCTTTGGTCCAGTTACTGACCAAATCCCAAGGTCAGTAATTCACCTGCCACTCTCATTGTCTCAAACTTTCTCTGACGTGTTCTATCCCGCGACGGCGTGCAGGCTCACTTTGTTATAAACCACTGTGCAGCAATATAACAGGAGTGGGACTCACCAGCCTCAAACCGTGCATTTTAATAACTCATATTTGTGAAGGAGCTTGGAAAGCTCACTCCTGCTCGTAAGGATGTGGACGCCACCTCCAAAGAACTGCATTTTCTCTCTGTGGAGGAAATTTTTAACAGGGAAATGAACCAGGCTGAGATACAGTGCTAAATGCTGCATTTAAGCCTCTCTGCCAAAACTGTCTACACAGCTGGACAACGATGGCCTGACTTACTGCACTTCTTTTTAGGTCTGACAACCCGTGTGCATGTCCTTAATTCAGAATGGTGGGGGCGGGGCTCTGCCGCTGACTGGCATCCTTTCTGGACCCACGAGTCACTGTTCTGACTTAGTTCCCTGGCCTTACGTGGCCTGGCCTTCTGGTCTGTTTGCCTCTTGGGAAACGCTGCAGAGGCAGTAGTTGTAGTCTTCCCGCAACAAACGATGCAAGAGATGATCCCACGATGCAACACGGTGAGACGAAAAGCCTACGTTTTGCACAAACATAAAGACGCCGAGCACATGGGTGTGGATCATCTATGAGAAAGGAGGAGCTGCAGGAAGGCACAACCCCAGTTCATCTCCTGAACCAACTGTGCGTACCTTGTGTGCATGGAATTGGGCAAATGCAAGAGAAAACGGCATCTCGTCCACTTCTGTGATTTAGTGAAGATAAGTCAGAGCTGCAAGGGACTCTGAAATGACACAGCTCATCATTTTAGAGGCTCAGACTCAGAAGGCCCAGAAATAAGTATGTTGGCATGAAGTCCTGTGACTTCCTTATTCCTGCTGCCTGGAGACGGTCCAAAGGAAGGCTGCTCTCCATCCCAGCCTGAGTGAGGGTGATACGCTAACTGATGCAACAATTGTTTAGAAAGTGCATATTATAGAAAAAGTGTTCATAATTAACTGGGTTTTCCTGGTAACACTACTTGCAACTTTTTCCCGATTTTGACCTTGCTGGGCTCCACGCTCAAAGAGCATGGACCGTGTGGGTCAGGAGACCAGTGTCAGTTCAAGCTCTGGCACTTCTGGGGCCACATCATTTTCTGGGGGAAAAATTCCCCTTGGGAAAAAAAAATTTACCTCTCTGAATCTTTCAGTTTCTTTTTTTTTTTTTCAAAGATTCACTTATTTATTTAAGTAACTCTATACCCAGTGCGGGACTCGAACTCACAACGCCAAGATCAAGATGCACACGCCCCTCTGACTGAGCCAACCAGGCACCCCTGATCTTTCGTTTGCTAATTTGTTTTCATTTGCCAAACACGCACCAAGTGCCTACCACACGCCCACCTTGTTCTGCAGCTGAGACGTGAATTAGACAGACAAGGGCGTCTCTGTCCCAGGGGGCAGGAGGCAGATGGTGAACAAGACAAGTACACAGAATGCTTGAAAATGACGAAGACCAGGATCGAAAGTAAGGCATGGTCTGGAACAAGTGACCGGAAAGATGATTTCTGGGAAAAGAGAACTTTCTGGTCAAGCCCTGACAGAACGGAGGGGGCCGGTCCTGCAGGCACCCGGGGAAAGGGCACTTCGGGCCCCAAGGGACAGCCAGAGTCAAGGCCCTGAGTATCTGCGGCCCAGCGAGGAGGCCAGCGCGCCTGGGCAGAGACAGTGAAGGGAGAGAAGGAGAACGAGTCGGAGGAGGAACCAGGGCACCAGACGCCTTACGGGCAGCACGAGGTCTGGGCCTTCACTCTAGTTAGAGGGGCGGCAGCCGGAGGGGTCAAGCGGGAGCGCCGGGAATCGACGGTTTTAACAAGAGCGTCGGGTCCAGTGTCTTGTCTGCCACAAAGGGTAGGATAACCGCTCCTATTTCCAAAGTTCTTAAGGGGGGAACGCGAGGGTGTCTGTGGAGGACGGCCAGGCTACCGAGTGACAGCAAATGTAACGCACGGTGGCTGTGTGGAGTCGGTGTGGCACGTGGAGAGGTGGAGAGGGCTTCGGGATCACGGACAGGGGCCTGGAGGCCAGCTCTCCTGATCAGAAGCCAGCAAGCAAAGCAGGCTTTTGTGACTTCATCAGGAACAGGAAGGGTAACACCTGACCGGCAGGGTGGCTGGGAGAGCAAAGCTTAGGTCACGCGCCTGACGCGGCAGGTAACACGCGCCTCTCCGGGGAGCAAGAAACACAAGGTCCAGAGCACAGAAGAGCCCTAGCAATCAGCAACCCTGGCGTCTAGCCTTGACCTCCCACTGCATCGCGGTCTCGTCTTCTCCGTCTCTGCCCTGGATGGAGGTGACGGTGGCTGCGGTGGCGTGACAGTTGAATTAATGCTTGTGACACCGCCATACGAAGGATTTGCTGCAGCCTGTTTCCACTGTTAATACAAGTGTGACTGAGCCTTACCCTACGGAGACAGCGAAAGAGTCCAGAGGAAGCTGTTGCATTGGAAACAATGTGGGATTTATCTGTTTATCTTGAAAACATCGTCCCGTCTTTTGAGTTCGATGATTTAGTGTATGGAAAGGAAAGGGAAGGGGAGGGGAGGGGAGGGGAAACAAAACCAAACAGATTTCGGAGCAGCGGCTGTCTATCACATAGCAGAAATGGTTCCAGAAAGGAAAACCTGGCAAGTATTAAGAGCTTCTTTAAGTCCTTTTTTAGTGCTAAGAAAGTGCTAGAAAACCTGGCAAGTTTCCTATCTCTCTTTCATTCCGAGGAGAAGTTATCCCAACCGGCTTCTTGTAACTCAGTACTTCTCAGCAGGATCTGTGACAGCTCTTCCTTCTGGGGTTCTTCAGTGAACATCTGGGGGCCCATCCTGAGTAACACAAGTGGAACCACCACGTCGTTTATGCGGGTCGCCACTAATCTTGAGGAGAGCCAGGCTGAAGGCTTAGAAAATGCAGGCCATAAACCTTCTTGAAAGAATCTGCCTTTCTTGGGATTTTTTTTTTTTTTTTTTTTTTTTTTTTTTTTTTTTTTTTTTAGAGCAAGACTTGAAAGCAGAGAAGGCTTGCCAGCCACCCTCTTCCACGGAGCAACAGTGACTTGTTACTTTTACACTATTAGCTCATCTAGTCAAAATACCACGAGACGCAGAAAGCCCCTAGACTGCAGCTGGCCATCGCAAATCCCAAACAACCGCACACTGTAGTCACTACCTGTTTTCGTACTAACAGCCACGATGTAATCTCAACAGAACTATGAATATGCTCAATTTAACCTTTATTTTCTAAGCAGGGACTAAAATACCCAACTTCCTATGTATAGCACGGCAGCTCTCAATTAATAGACTGTACTACACAAGGGCTTTTTTCAGATACATAAGGCAGGGCTGATGTTCTCCCAGTGGGAGTTTGTTCATATGATCAATATGATTCAATTACATAAATATTTACTTAGCAGCTGTTATGTGTTGGGCACTGTGCTGGGTGCTGCAGAAACAGAGATGAGTAAGACCTGGCCCCCGATCAAGGCGTCTGCCATGCGGTTCGGGAGCCAGCTATATAAACAGATAAAACGCGGTGGCAGTGGCATAAGTGTGATACGGGTATGCGTGTGGCGTAATGAGAACAAAGAGAAAGGGGCCTTCCCTTGCCTGGGGAGGCGGGCTTTTCTGAAGGAGGTGACACTTGAGCTGAGCTCTGAAGGCTTCTTCAGCCTGGTCTGAGGTGGCGGAAATTCTAGAGAGGGATGGATAAGCATTAGCAAATACATGAAGTCATGGGGCAACGTTCTGTGCAAGGTGTCGCTGAAGTATAGAGTGTGAGATGGAAAGGGGGAGCGTGGGGCTAGAGAGGCGAGAAGGGACTTGGATGTCCAAATCCAAGATCGCTTGGGTCCGCCATTTAGATGGCAGAGGACAAAAGACAGTCCGCCCGTCTCTACTCCGCATGTGCGGTCATTCCCCGAACCCTGAATTCCTACGTCATCTGCGGCGGGCTGCTGGGTCTCTGGCAGCCTAGTTGGCGGTTATACACTACGGTGAAATACGAAGAAGCGGCCAAACATCCAGTAAATATCAAGCACCTGACACATCTCAGGCACCATCTCAGGGGCCAGAGGTAGAGCAACAAGGAAATCGAAGTTCCTGCCCTCACGGCACTTGTATACAGCGGAGAAATGAGAACAAAACCAGAGTTCCACACAGGGGTGGTGCTAGGAAGAGACCAAAGCAGGACGGTGAACAAATCATGTAGCTCAAGGATGAGCAGAACACGGTCAGATTTCTTGGCAGAGTCAGATTGTCTCCATCTGTAATAGAGGGTCAACCAGAACAGGGGTAAGGAGAGAAGTAATGTTGTTTCGGGGAGGAAACTTCCTGGGAGTGGGCAGCGTGGTGGGCGATGCCCCAGGAGGAGAGCAGGGAAGGTGAAAGCTGGTCCCGACTCCTCCCCCGCCCCTCGGAACACACGGGTTACCTGAGGAACACGGGCTTAAGTAGACTGAGCTCACTGCCTGGAAACCGATGCAGTTTACAACATGCTAAGTACCATGGAAACATATCTGTTCTTTCCACAAGCATGTGAAAAATACAGGGGGAAAAAAAATAAATCACTGCGCTTAAGAACAAGGGGAAAAACAATTAGAAGGGAGCTTGGAAGTAGAGAAACCGCCAAATCATAGCTCCCTCGGAAAAAACCTCCAGTTGAGCCCACGCTCCCGAGAGTCATGGGCCTTTCCACAGAGGGTGTTGGCCGTAAGCTTCCTTGAAAAGGCCTCTGGGAAAGTCTGTGGTATGCCCAGCAGACGCTGTTGCCAACACCACCGGGAAACGTCTACGGGCTGAGGGAGTCTCGGGAGCGAGAGCACACCCACGTGCGCCCCTGTGAAGAGCTCCCTCCTTCTAGCACAGCCCCTCCGGCCTGGTGGTCTTCACTCCCGATGAAGAACTCCCTGCTCCTTCTCTGGCGCTTCCTGTTTTTATCCAGCTTCACCAGGGGTTGGGTTGTGCAGTGGCTCTGGTAAAGGGCCTACTTACCCACAATAACGTCTCTTGCGGTCTCCAAAACGTCCTTGGCACAGATGGGTGACAAAGAAATATGTGCAAAGAAACTTTATATATAGTCCAGAAAACACAAGAACCAGAATGCCTGCAATAACAATGGTCTCAAAGGGTACGTGGGTTTTTGGTAGGCTATAGATAGTGACCGGGGCGGGGGAGGGGGGGGGGAACCAGCCAACAGCATGCTCAGGAGCCATGACCGCTTGACGTGAATTCTGAAAAATTCACGGGGTTCTCGACACAAGCGTAGAAGCAGAAAGAGTGGTCTGCAATCTCACTGAAAAGACAAAGATAACTGGACCGCCGGTTCGGGGAAGACTGACCCCGTACATTCCCTATGACAGGTAAACAGAAAGGCTAATAGCAGATGTTTTCCATTTAAGGTCAGCTATCTCCCCTGTGCTAAACAGACATAATCAGAGTAACCATGGACATCCTACATGTTCAGCAAGACATCTGTGTTCAGGAGGGAAGCATTTCTCATGAACAAGTCTCTGAGGCAGAGGCAATAAAATGGATAAAATTGTATGCAAAGAGCTAAACAGGATCCTTTAAAAATGAGGTCAGTTGGCTCAGTGGGCTAAGCGTCCAACTGCGGCTCAGGTCATGATGTCACTGTTCGGGAGTTCGAGCCCAGGGTCGGCCTCTGGGCTGACAGCTCGGAGCCTGGAGCCTGCTTTGGATTCTGTATCTCCCTCTCTCTGCCCCTCCCATGCTCATGCTCTGTCTCTCCCTCTCTCTCTCTCAAAAATAAACATTAAAAAAAAAAAAAAAAGAATACACAGTCCTTTCTTCCACATCAGACCATTATCGATGGACACCTGCGTGAGTGTGAAAGTTCCTAACTGTTGTCTCTGCTCATGCACGTTCAGTCCAACCTCTCTGTACATACAAGTCATTTAAAACATTTTTTTAAATGTTTATTTATTCTTGAGGGAGAGAGAGACAGAGCGTGAGTGGAGGCAGGGGGAGGGCAGAGAGAGAGGGAGACACAGAATCCAAAGCAGGCTCCAGGCTCCGAGCTGTCGGCCTAGAGCCTGACGTGGGGCTCGAACTCACGAGCTGTGAGATCACTACCTGAGCCGAAGTTGGACGCTTAACCCACTGAGCCGTCTAGGCACCCCTACACACAAGTCATTTTGCACACTGCCAGCAGAATAATCTTTCTCGAGCATCATTGTTACCGTGTCCTTGGCCTTTGATGGTCCTTACTACATCGCGAAGAGTGGTGAACGGATGCCTCCTTGTGGCAGCGATGAGGGACCAGAGAAGGCAATGAAGTAAAGCAGTGAGCCATGTGATCATCTGGAATAAGAGGTTTCCAGAAAGATGGAAAGGCCTGAGGCATAAATGAGCAGCCAGGGCAAAGAAGCACAAGAAGAACTGTGGGCTCTTGGTGGAAAGAACAAGGCGGGTGGGGTGGTGGCGATACTGGAAAGGAAGTTGGAGAGATGGACAGAGATCAACTGAGCCATGGAGGCCGAAGGAGGAGTGTGGACTTTAATTGCAGGTGCAACTCATAATGACTTGTAAGAGTAACTCAGTAAAGCCCTGTTGAACAAATGAATTATTAAAGTCCAGTCTGAACTACTTATTTTGTCAGATGGGCCTGAAGTTTACAGTAAGGTTTAGGAGGAAGAAAAATATTCTTGGGCACGCCCAACGTGTTCAAACGGAAATCCTCTTTTCACCGGCCAAAGTCTTTCATTACTGAAACTGACCAACGTCCATCTTTCTAAGTCAAGGAAAAAAAAAACTGAAGTTACACATAAAAATTTCTCTCCTGATTCTGTCCCAGGACTCGAACGCTGTCTCAATAAAGTGAATGAGTAGCAAGTATTTATAATTAAGATACTTTTAAATACACACACACATTTTAGGATGGAGACAACTTCCAATACATACTATCTGAAAATTATCACTTGTTTGCGTGATGGAGTTACATATGCCAGTTTTCTAAGCACGCCATGACTCGTGGATACTTCACGACTGAACAACACATTCACTGCATGTGACAGGCAGCCTCTAACGTCAACCTCTGTGGGCCCTGCATCCCAGTATTGATACCCTTGGCACCCTTCTGTTGAGTGTGGACTGTAGTTAGTGACTTGCTTCCAGTAACTGAAAAAGGATAAAAGTTGATGGGTTATCAACTCTGAGATTAGGTTACAAAGAGACTGTGGCTGGGGCGCCTGGGTGGCTCAGTCATTTAAGCGTCTGACTTCCATTCAGGGGTCATGATCTCACAGCTTGTGGGTTCAAGCCCCATGTTGGGCTCTGTGCTGACAGCTCGGATTCTATGTCTCTCTCTCTCTCTCTGTCCCTCTCCCACTTGTGTTCTCTCTCAAAAATAAACATAAAAAAAGAGAGAGAGAGAGAGACTGTGGCTTCTATTGGGAGCACTCTCCTGTCTGCTCATTCTGAGAGAAGCCGGATGCCATGTTGTGAGCCGTCCCACGAGAGGCTCATGTGGCAAGGAACTGGGGGAGGCCTGTGGCCAACAGCTAGTGAGAAAGCACAGCACTCAGTCCAACAGCTCATAAGGAACTGAAACCCAACGGTACTGATGTGAGTAAACTTGGACATGGATCCTCCCCAAACCGAGACTTCAGCATGGGCCTGCAGCCCCAGCTGGTGGCTTCACGGTGGCCTCGTGAGAGACCCGGGGCCGGAGGCACCAAGCTAACACCTGGATTCCTGACCCACAGGAACTGGGAAACACTGAATGCGGTTTTAAGCAATTACGTTTTGGGGTAATTTGTTACACAGCAATTTATAACTAATCCATTGGGCCACATTTTAAAGGAGAAGCAGACCAGTTAAATTCTTGACAGTGGCTAAAATCTGAAAGACATTTACAATGCCTAAAATATACATTTAATTACTTTGTAACAGCAAGTTGACCTTCATAATATTTTTTAAACACCGACAAATATTAAAGTTAGTTTGAAAGAGCCAATTTGGAGGGGGCAGGAAAAAAATCAAAAGGTTGTATTAGTGGAAAGATTGGGTCAGAAACTAAGAAATTCCAGTTTCAAAGAGGGAGAGCTCCAAGAGCAGAAATGAACGACTAGGTTCCAATACACCCGAGAAAAATTTCGCGATTATTAATGAATGAAGAACACAGCTGTAAGATAACATCGTTCTACAAAACATGATGGTGTGTTATGAAGATACAAAATAAAATATGAATAGCAATTAAGAAAATAAGGTGCACTGGCATTCCAATTTCTTAGTGCAACCCAGCCTCTTCAAGCCTCTGTTTCTCCACACAGGTAACAGGAGTAAGAATTCCTACATTTTAGGGTGATAAAGCACTCAGTGCAATGCTGGGCCCATGGTAAAAAACCAAAAAATACTGGTTCCTGTAACAGCTACTCTTTTCTGTTACAGTTTTAAATTAGAATCTAGTTCTACTTTTGGGGCGCTTGGGTGGCTCAGTCAGTTGAGCGTCTGACTCTTGATTTTGGCTCAGGTCATGATCACACCATTCGTGGGATCAAGCCCCGTGTGGGGCTCTGTACTGACCATGCAGAGCCTCCTTGGTGCAGTCTCTCCCTCTCTCTCTCTGCACCTCCCTCACTCGTGCTCTCTGTCTGTCTCTCAAAAGAAATAAACATTTTTTTTTTTAAAAAAGAATCGAGTTCTACTTTCAAAGAATATCAGGTTACTTCACAGCTTGAGACACTTAGAAAACTTAGCAGAAAGTTCAAGAAACCAAAATTTAACCAGAGTTAAGAATAAGGTTTGCTCAAGAAAGTGAAAAGACACACCCACGGAATGAGTAAAAATATTTGCGAATCACGTATCTCGTAAGTGACTTTTATTTAGAAAATATAAAGAACTCTTACAAGCCAGTAATAAAAAGACAAATAACCAAACTGAAAAATGATCTGTTGACCAATAAACATACGTGAAAAGATGTTCAGCATGATTAGCCGTTGGTAAAATGCAAATGGAAACTATGAGCTGACAAACCATTTCACACCCACAGGATGAATATAATCAAAGGAAAAAAAAAATAAGTGTTGTCAAGAATGTTGAAAAAATGGAACCCTTGTACACAACTGGCGGGCAGGTAAAACGTGGCAAACTCTTCAGCATTTATTTGCTTGGTTCACTTATCCATTATATATGCACAGTGTGTGGCCATTTCCATCACTAAATCAACTGAATCAAAACAGTGAGCTTATCAGGGGATATAGAAAAGTCTCCAAAATTCTCTACTTTACAATAAATATGAAGCATCTGGTGTTTCATACTAAGATAAAGCCCTTTTTGAAAGAAACATGGCACCATTCTAATCCATTTCCATAAGTGCAATTTAATCCCCAAGTGTTAAATCAGATACACTGCGGCTTACTATCTATTTGAAAAATAAATTATCGAAACTAGGAAACTAACAAGGCTCTCATAAAAGTAGAAGCCAAAAATAATGATGACAAATTCAGTGAGTATTTCCCCTGTCGCAACTTGAATGCTTAAACTGTACTGTGTGGGAAAATACCATTGTTTAAAAAATAAACAACAAAAAACTAAGTGGAAGATGGAGACTTAATTCTTTGAGTTCATGGAAATTTATTGTCATCAAAAAATAAACTCACGATTTACTGGCCTTCTAAAACCTACAATCAATTCAAGTAAAAATAATTGTCATTGGCCTATCGTGTAGAAAGTTCCAGAATTTTAGAGCCCACAGGAGACTAAAGATCACGTACTTCAACCATCTCAGTAAAACTGAACTAGTTGATAACAGGTCACACATCTGGCTGAGGACTGAGCAGGGTGAACACTAGGAGCTTTGACTCCAAGCGTGGGCCTTTTTCCTGTATGTTATACTGAGGCTAATAACCCTTTCCAAAGAGATGATAGTTCCTGTATTTGCAGAGAGTAAATGAGCCTCAAGTGGAGGGTACATTCTTTAGGATTTCTGAACTTAGGTCCTATCACCTAGCCTTCCATTAACGGAGTTTTATCAAATGGTTTAGGAAGACATGTTTATTATCATTTTTTTTAATTAACTTATTTCTATATAATTTATTGTCAAGTTAGGTAACATACAGTGTGCTCTTGGTTTCGGGAGTAGATTCCCATGATTCATCGCTTTACATAAAACACCCGGTGCTCATCCCAACAAGTGCCCTCCTCAATGCCCCTATCACCCATTTTCCCTTCTCTCCCCCCCCCCCCCCCAACATCAACCTTCAGCTTGTTCTCTGCATTTAAGAGTCTCTTATGGTTTGCTGCCCTCTCTGTTTGAAACTAATTTTTCCCCTTCCCCTCCCCCTCCCCCATGGTCTTCTGTTAAGCTTCTCAAGTTCCACATCTGACTGAAAACATGACTGACCTATTTCACTTAGCATAATACCCTCTAGTTCCACCCATGTTGCTGCAAATGGCAGGATTTCATTCTTTCTCACTGCCAAGTAGTATTCCATTGCATGTATAAACCACATCTTCTTCATCCATTTGTCAGTTGATGGACATTAGGCTCTTTCCATAATTTGGCTATTGTTGAAAGTGCTGCCATAAACATTGGGGTACGTGTGCCCCTATGAATCAGCACTCCTATATCCTTGGAATAAATTCCAGTAGTGCTATTGCTGGGTCATAGGGTAATTCTATTTTTAATTTTTTGAGGAACCTCTACGCTGTTTTCCAGAGTGGCTGCACCAGTTTGCATTTCCTCCGGAAAATACGATTTTTAAAAAACAACACTTCTTTTAGTGACATTAAGGCCAAATTCACGGTACTTCTCCTTTGCTTGTTGTTTTCTTCTTCTCACTTCCTGTGTTTTCCTTCTCTGATTATTCAACATGCTATTGGGAGAAGTTTTGGGCCAAAGCATCTGACCATCTTCCTAGGTTTAGAGATTCTCCTATTTTATGAGGCAGCACTTACCTCCCACTATGTAAGTTTAAGTACCTGTGAGATAACAGAAAGATATATTTTGGTCTCTGCCCACAGAGTTCCTGAAACCAGGTAATTTCCTAGGTAACAGGAATGTCTTTTGTTCTAATGAGGTGACTCTGGGTGGGCTCCTGGATGGGGGCTGGCCATCAGAAAGACCAAACCAAGATTCGAAGTCTGCAATTTTCAGCCCACTCCCCATTCTCTGGTGAAGGGGGGAGTTAATGAATGAAAATGGAGTTAATGATCAATCATGCCTGAACCATGAAGCCTCCATAAAAACCCCAAGAGTATGGGGACCTCAGAGCTTCTAGGCTGTTAAACACATAGACAACCCCAACTCCACAGGGACAAAAGTTCCTGCATTTGGGACCCTCCCAGACCTCACTCTATATCTCTTCATCTAGCTGTTCATCTGTATCCTTTATCACATCCTTTCATAAACTCGTAAGTGTGTTTCCCTGGGTCTGTGAGCTGCTCTAGCAAATTCATGGAACCTGAGAAAGGGGTCAAGAGAACCCTTGATTCATAGCCAACTTGGACAGAAGTTTTGGGTAATCTGGGGACCTACTTGTGATTGGCATTTGAAGTGAGGTGGGAGCAATCTTATGGAATGGAGCCCTTCGACCCAGGGATCGGGTGCAATCTCCAGGTAGAACTGAGCTAACCTGTAGGACATTCAGCTGGTGTCATGGAGAACTGTTGGTAAGGGGACCGCCTCCCCAAAATGGTGGCCACAAGTGTCCTGATTATTCCGTGTGAGGAGTAAAGGAGGAAGACACAGGAGAGGAGGGCTATAGGTTTTTCCAGCACAGTACCAGATACTTCAGTTCCCAGGCTTCCCTGTAACGAGGGTGTGGGCATGTGACCTAGGCAATGCCAACCAAAGGCACCAGGCTCTAGACCAAATAGAAGCCATGGCTGTGAAACTCCTCTGGGGTGGGGGGGTGGGGGTGCTGGAAGCAGTAGCATCTGGTTTCAAGAGTCACCCATGGCACTGGTTCTGGAAGCAGAATTTGGAATCTGTGTTATCAGTGGTGCATGCTCTGTGGGGTAATTTGGGGCTCTGTTTTTGCTTAACAAACCTCGAAGTCTATTCCTCTGACTCTCCTAGAAATTCTGCTTATGTTATCAAATTCTGCTTAAATACCCCGTTATTTGAAACTAAAGAAAACTTACACATAAAAGCAGTAAAAAGTTAAAAAAAAAAAAAAAAAAGCTCTATTATATTGTGAGCTTACCTAGGGCAGGGGCCTAATGTATAATTTTCATATTAAATAGTATCTGCTCATAAAATGACATCTAACATTTAGTAGGTTCTTCATAAATGTGGAATCAAACTGGCTATTTACAAAGTAGTACTTATTAACTGTACGCTTAATGAGGCTCTGTGGGATAAGAGAGAGAAGACAGCACTAACAGGACAGTACATTTGCTAGAATGTATGAGAAGAACATGATTAACTGAACTCAACTGAGGGAGCAAGAGATTTTTCATGTTCACAGCCTATTCCATTTTTTTTTAAAGTTCATTTATTTTGAGAGATAGACAGAAGCAGAGAGAGGGAGAGAGAATCCCAAGCAGCCAGCCTCCATGCCGTCAGCACAGAGCCCAATGTGGGGCTCAAACTCACGAACTGTGAGATCATGACCTGAGCTGAAATCAAGAGTTGGATGCTTAACTGACTGAGCCACCCAGGCGCCTCACAGCCTAGTCCTTCTAAAGGAACTTCACTAGCTATTTTAGTCTCACTGCAGGCCTGTTTTCCTGGGAAAACACAGGGCCACATCTATACAAATGCAGACAGTAACTTCATTCGTGAGAAGACAGACCGCTTAATTTTACTACAAAGTGGTATGTTTTATTTTGAACGTGGAACTGATCTATTGGTCTGGGACAAGCTAGTTTAGGGAAATGACTAACATTTATTTCCTAGAAAATGGGGGGAAGAAGTATGTTTAAGTACCATGGAAAAAGCCAGCAAACTTCGAAATCAATGTCCACTAAACTTGGATGGAATGAATTTCTTAAACAGCGCTTTAATTAGGTAAACTTAGGAGGGCAAGGAAGCTGAAGCTTCCTACTGTTTCTATTTTAAGATAGTGGTGAAAAAGTCTTCTCAGTTTACCATGGAAATTCCAGGGAACTGTTGGGTGAGTGCGTCTATCTTTTAAGAATATAAATATGTCATCTTTTGGTTGGCCAGCACGCCAAATTATGTGCTTAATATTAAAATATTTACAGATGACTGGAACATAAATGCAGCAGCTGTTACTCTGGAATTATGGGAGCATAAACTCGTATTCAATTCTCCTGTCTTCACTAGTCGCAAACTGTGCTTGAGGGCAAGGCCGACAGGAGCCAGTGCTGGGGCCACAGGAAACTGACGGCAAAAGACTATTCAGAAAGTTCACTGAGGGTTCCCCGAATTTCATAGCCACTACAGCTGCGAAACAGGGATCAAATTGTCATGAAGCCTTTTGGGGACCAAATGCAATTATGTATGTCAAAGAACCCCACGATATGCTTAACACACATGGTGGGTGCTCAAAACAGAGGAACTAAACCTGAATTTGCAACTTAAACTATTTAGTGATATAGACGACGGACGATTAAAAAGCATTTTGTTTTGGAAGGAAAAAACCCTCCAAAATATTTTAAGCTGTGGTAGATATATACTGAGTAGATCTTGTAAATGCTTTATTTTCTTTATTTCTACTCTCATTCTAACCACATAGCTCATGTTTGCATACTGTCTTTACTCATAATTTTGCACTATAATTTTTACATTATTTAACCATGGATATTTATTACTTTAAAATGGGAAAGTCTGGGGTGCCTGGGTGGCTCAGTCAGTTAGGCGTCCAACTTCAGCTCAGGTCATGATCTCACAGTTTGTGAGTTTGAGCCCCGCATCCGGCTCTGTGCTGACAGCTCAGAGCCTGGAGCCTGCTTCCAATTCTGTGTCTCTGTCTTTCTCTGCTTCTCCCCCCAACTCACACTATCTCTCTCCCCTTCAAAAATAAATAAACTTAACACACACACACACACACACACACACACACACACATGGGAAAGTTTATGTAAAGATCTCACTGTCAATTAGGGTGGTCCCTGCTTTCAACACTGTAAGGTATGTGGCACCGTGAATTATTTTGTGTATACTCATGTATGATAATTCAGCCCCAAGCCACACAGTGATCATGACGGAGTGAGGTGGTTTTCTAACAAAAGACAGAAACGTCTTCTAAGACACGCCTCGCCTTTCCCCACATCAAATACTAGGTCATTTTGCTTCAAATATAAAAATGGTTTCTGCTTTCCAAGAATGTCCTTGTGGTAGGAAAAACATTACCTTTCACATTTAACTCACGAGCTGTGCCGGGGGTGGGTGGGTGGGGGGGGATGTAAAGACGTGGCTTTGGGTCACAGCCCCTCAGTCATTTGCCTCCACCTGTTTTCTTACCTTGTGTCAGGAGGCTGCTGTCTCCTGCCTTCCATAATCCCCCTCCTGCCTGTTGTCTCAGGCTTCCAGCTCTGAGATTCTCTCTGATCTACGTAGGTCCTGCTTCCCAGTGAGATTATGAGCTCTCTGAAGGCATAAATCTCATGGTAAGGTACCTCCAAAATCTGTGCATTACGTAGCAGAGTGCCACGTGATGGCTATGTGTGAACCTGAACGACAGCCGCGTTACGCTATAAAACAAACGTGGAACCAGATTATCAGAGCTCAGGAAGCGAAGCCATGATGGCACAATAACCCTTATTTAACATTCACAGTGGGGGCTCCATGATCTGACCTTCCAGTCAAGCAAGTGCACTAGGCAGTAATGAGCTGGGAGAAACGATGAACAGGCTAGATTCGAGGTGAGGTATTCTGTCCTTTTGTCTCCATAAAACCCCCACAATATTCCCGACTTCTGGACTCACTCTCTGTACCCTGTGACAAGCCAGCATGGTAAGCGGCCTAAGATGCTCCCTCCGCCCCTAAGCCCCACCTCGAGGTGTTCGCACCCTGGTGCAGCCCCTCCTCCAACGTGCCAGGTTCGGTCCGTGTAATCTACAGTCTGTGGGGAAGAGACGGCGTGTCACTTCCGAGACCAGGTTTAAACGACTGGCTTCTGTTTGAGGAGCTCTCTCATTCTCTCACTCTCTTGCCCTCTTGGATCACGGATCAGTTGCTCTGGGGGAAGCCCCAGGAAGAGGCCCTCGTGGTGAGGAGCTGAAGCGGGCTGCCGACAGTTGAGTGAGCTTGGGAACAGATCCGTCAGCCCCCGTCAAACCTTCGGCTCTACCCACAGCCTGACTACAACCCCACGAGGGACCTAGAGCCACACGCACCCCGCTAAGCTGCTCCCACATCCCTGGCCCCCAGAAACTGTGACGTAATCTGTGTGTGTGTTCAAACTGCTGTTTCTTGCCTAGATGACTGTAACTTTCTAACTGTTGCTTCTGTAAAAGTATCACCCCCGCCCCCCCAATCCATCCTTGCTGTCAGAGAAGTATCTGAAACACGATTCTACTAGTGCCTCTCCTCTGCCCAAAATCTTTTGGTAGATCCCTATTACCCAAAACTCCACATCTTGTCCTACAGGCCTTTGGGAACCGAACCCTGCTGGCCTCTCTGGCTTCCTCTGCACTTCAAGGCCCAGGCACTTAAATCCTACTTTAATCTCCCATGCAGGCTAACTAGTTTTCTTTCTCTGATATCCACTGTTCCCAGAACGTCCCACACACTTGGCCGATCCTATGAATCCTCCAGGATTCAGTTCAAAGATCACCCTGTGAATGTGTATTTGTTTAATTAAATTTTTTTTCTTGGATACAAATGGCAGTACCTGGTATGAAGAAATGGTATCGTTTCCTAGATACCAATGACAGGCTGTACACATTTAACTCAATCCAACCCATTTTGATGAGCACCTACTGTGTGTTAGGCACATGTTTTTCAGGAGGCACTAGGACTAACGAAAAACATTGAACAAATAGGGTCCCTAACCTTGAAGAGCCTACAGTTTAGCAATGAAGTTAGACAATAAGCTACTGATGATAAATAATATGAATGTTACACAAATAAAGAGTTCAGAGTATTCGGGGCAGTGGAGGTGGGGGAGGGGCACCAAACCCGTTCTGTGGGCTCAGAAAAGCTTTCCCGGAATGTTTAAGGGATTTAAGAAAAAAAAAAAAAAAAACTTTATCAGAAAGATGTTAAATCAGGATAAAAAATGGCCCCAAAATCAAAATCAGCAACCAAAATGGAAGAGACACAGGTTGGTGGTAATATACGTGAAAGGAGCCACGGACTAGGACGGACCAAACCCACAATGTAACCGGGAAAAACACTTTGTTGTCCCCAAATGAAATACAGTCCACAGACTTTGGGGATACTCCATTATGTTCAGGATTCACAGCCCTCCTTCAGAGACGGGAAACCTGAACCCACCCAGGACTGAGACACCCTGAACCCAGGTCACAAGAGCAGCTTCTGACAACTCGAAGGCCTTGGTGTCTGAAGCCTCAGAGGAAATCTGCAGACTACAAGTGGCTGAAGGTCTGTCGTGTGGAAGAAAGACTAGTTTTATATAGAATCCTGTGGATTTGTAGGTACAGAAAGGAAGAGACAGAAGAGGAACAATCTCCAAATCGCCAGAGCTATTTAAAGCAGGCAGTCTGCATCCTCGGAGGGGACCGTATCTAAAGTGGCTGGCCACGGAGCAAAGTGTCGCAGGAGAAAATCCTAACACCGGAAGGGAGTTACCCTGGATGACTGTACCCTGGATGCCTTTTAACCCCAGTACTTCATGGCTGGACAACATGAATATTAATGAGTCTCTCCTTGTCCTAATCTCTACTGTAGTGATACCAAGTGGATCACATTTCCCACAAGGTCCTGTCCTGTATGGTAAACAGGATGAAAACAAAGCGATGGGCTTTAGACATCCTCAAAATAACGGTACGGCCCTCCTAACAACTCCGCTCCTAGCAACAAACTATTCTACGGTTCACATTTGCCTCATTATTTAATCTAAATCTTATGTTTAAGGCACACGATTGTCTCAGATCGTAAAATCTGTAATAAATACGGAAGAAAATATCTCTACGGATATTCGGTTAAGTCCAAAGGCAATTCTTGTCTGATTCGCTCAAGATTCCCAAAGCAAAAGTTTTAACGATCCGTATCCATATTGTCAGCTGCAACATTCTAGATTCAGAAAAACCTAGATTTCTGAGGATGCTTTAACCTTTACTTGTAAAAGCCCAAGAAAAGGAGCATTCTCCAATGTGGACAGAATGACAGCGTCTGTGACACGTATATCCCTGAGATGATGCTGGCCTAGCATCCGTCCCCAGCTGTGTCTTAAATAACAAAGAAATGATCTGTCATGCTCCACAGAAAGTTAGGACCCCTACTGTTTCCAGCTGCTATCATGGCAGAAGAGAAAACCGAGGACTTGAGCCCTGAGCTTAAGTAGTTCTTAGGAAAGACAGAAACTGGAGATGATGTGAGATGGTTCAATCTTGCGACACACTACAGTAAGACCCTTGATGTTCCAGCACAAAGAAAAATGCAATCTGAGGACCTCAATATGTTAAAATAAAGAAATGATTCAGATTTTGAACAGTCAGTAGTAGGAAGCTCAAACCAACTTTGTTGGCTCAAATAGATGCTGATCTCTAGTTTTTATTAGTCAAAAGCTAAACCATCTGTTTGAGTAGAAACAGATTTTCGCCGCAAGGGAGACAGAGGGAAAGTGGCCTCAGTGAAAGTTGATGGGACTCGGAAGGTCGGCTAGGTGCAGGGGTCTCGGGAACTGGCCCCTCTGGGTGAAGAAAGAAAAGAAGTACGAATATCCGAGAAGGCACAGTGCAAGCCGATCCGATGTAAATCTCTGGAGACTCGCAAACGTTCCCACAGATTAAAAAGTTTATTAGCAAATCAAATACAGAAAAGACAAACTACTCCTGAAAAAAAAATTTACCTGTGCAACTGCCAGTAAATCTTCAAAGCAACATCACTCTCAACAAAGTGAGAGGCATTCAAGTACAGAAAGGCAGGTCCAGCATTCACCTTCTTTTTCCCATTCCCCACATCTACTTTCAGACTGCCTTTGTACAAGAGGGCTCAGAAGAGGCTATGCCAAGTGGAGATAACCGAACGGTTTGGGAGGAGTTAAACATGGATGCCCTGATGACTTCAACCAGAGGAAATGAGGGTGGCAAGAAACAGCCACAGGACGGCTATTCCAGAATCATGGAATCAGCTTCTCCTTCTCCCTCCTTCAGCTGCCAAGCGCAATAGACTTTTCCTTTGCAAGGTCTTTGGATATTTTTCCTTTCTCTCCATCCCAGGCCTTTAACAACCTCACCCCAACACTGTTGCAATGCATCCCAGCTCACCTTGCCTCCTAACTTTTTGTTTTCGTTTACAGACCTCAGCCCGATCAGCCGTCTCTTAATAGAGCTTTCACGGCGTAATTTTTATGTTGGAGAGCTGTCAGTCATTTCCTTCACTCATTAATGGCCTCAATCATATAGCTGCGTCTCAGGCAGTAAACACTATTTCTCACTCTCTTCAACACGCGTCCTCTCTTTCCCGTCTCCTCCCAGACGCTTTACTCAATCCCAACTGAGCACATGATGAAGTGCCGCGGCAAGCAGCTGCTGCTGATCTGTCCACTCGGTATCCGTTTCTTCCGTGCTAAGAGAAGTCCACGTGTTTTTTTCCGATCACAGTGTGCCTGGTTAAAACATTGTATTTCTGAGCCTCCCTTGAAGTTAGGCATAAGCACGTGAGCCAGTTTATGTCCCATGAGACATAAGTGAAGTCTGCTAGAAATGTCTGGACAATGTTTGCTTTCCTGAAAGACGCCATGCCCTCCTCCTTTTTCCTGCCTGGAATACAGACGCGATGGCTTGAGCTGCAGCAGCCACTTTGAGGACATCTGCGGCAACCTTAGTCCTAGCATCCTTAAATTGTTGAACCAACACTGGCAACTAGACCGGTTCATTGCTGTGGACTTCTTAATATAGAAGAAAAAATGAATCCAATTTATTTAAGCCAATGCTTAGTTAAGGTTTTCTGTTACTTACAGCTAAATGCAGTCCTTATGTAAATACATATTCCTCTCCTTATCCTACTCTAAGTTTCCTTTCCAGTCCAGTTCAAGTTTTGCTTTCCAAGGTACCAAGCGAGGTTAGTCACCAAGATTCTATCACGTCTCATATATTCAAATTTTTTATCCTATGCCAGAAGCGTTACGATTTATAACTAGCCGGTACTTAACTGATTTCTCTTAAAATATTAATCAGCATGTTGTTTCTGGTTTAGAACTGATCTAAATCACCACTGTTGGTCTAGGCCTAGCTGGTGATTTAGCATGGCTAAAAAGGGACCTAAGGAAATGAGCCAAATTTTACCTACATTCTAAAGACAATTTGAGTCATATTCTGCTTCGCATACGTGATTATCTTCCACTAGGAAACTGCCGATTGAATCTGAGGAATTAAAGTCAAAACTTAGGTCTTTATGAAGGTATTGTTTATCATAGCCAGTATAGTGAATATTAACACTCATCATTTTACTGCCAGTTACACATAATTAATAGATCTACAGATATACCCTGAAAGAAAACAATCTTTTTTCCGGGTGAGTAGTGTCATTTTTCTCCCTTTCTCAGTAGAAATTCTCAGTGTGGGAATTTTTGCTACTGGTCTCAGTAGTGAATCAAAAGTCAGATATTTGTGCATCTTTAAAAAATTTAAAACGTGGTATGAAGAGAAGACTCCACTCAACTGTCTGGACACAATTATAGAACACTGACATGGAATAAATTGCAAAGGAAATGCAAGCTTGCAAATGTATTTTAGGAAAGTAGGTAATTTGCAGACCTTTAAGAAAAAAAAATGGACTTACAAAAGTAAAAGGCACAACTTCCAGGCACAGTTCTCTTGGATAACCAGCCTGCTTGTGTAGAACATGTCTAAATAGGCCAGTTTCCAAATACATTTTCTTTGGGATCACAGTTTTATGAAACCGGTGATCATCAAAAGCAGTTGTGTCAACATTCTCTTATTATTAGAACCAACACATTTATTTAGTTGGTTTTCTTCCTGCCCTTCTATTACGTCCTCTTCAACTAAAAAGGTGTTTCATTGCTAGTAAGTTCTTCTCAATTTTCTTCACGTGGAAATTACTTCGAGATTAAATATACATACAGTTTAGCCTTATAGTCATTTGTTCATCTACGTGAACCCTTACTAAGGACAGGGTAGGATCTGAGTTAGAGTTTTCTCTTTATTACTTAGGTATGACACTAACTTAGGTATATGACACACAGAGGGCAGGAGAACAGTAAAACCCAATCAGTGAAAATGGTGGTCAAACTATGGAACCTGTTTGCTAATGGCAGTGTTCATTCTCTGTGAAAGATACTTACAAAGCAGCTACCATTAAAAACAAGATCTCTACTATGGTCTATTTTGTTGAGTTACTTATGAAGACGGAAAGACGGAAAGACGGAAGGACGGAAAGAAGGAAAGAAAGAAAGAAAGAAAGAAAGAAAGAAAGAAAGAAAGAAAGAAAGAAAGAAAGAAAGAAAGAAAGAAAGAAAGGAAGGAAGGAAATGAACAGTTTTACCACAACATAAGTGGGAATCATTTAAAAGCAGGAAATGTTGACTTATAGTATAAGGAAAACTTCCAGAATCCTTTCTTTAAAAATAGCAATAGCCTTTAATTTATCATCCACTGCTCTGCCAACCATCTGCAATCATTTTTTAAAAGCGTTTTTAAAGCATACCTAGCATTTTATTTTACTTTAATAATTTTCAGTGTGAAGAATTCCCTCAAAGAAAGCCTTTCTTACAGCTTTACTAACCTGTTTTCAAACGTCATACGAGACAAAGGAAATTCAGTAACGAAAGGGATTGCAAAATGAGGTAAATTACAAAAATTAAACTGGCATAGAGAACAGAATGACGTAACTGCTATTTTCTAAACGGCATGAGTTTCACACCCATATCCTAGTCTCTTTAGCTATTTCTTGTATAGACTTTTTTCCACAGCTCAAAACCACAAAGTAGAATCATTATACGTTATGGTTTAAGACCCGATATTGACTTCGGAATCTAATTTACTTTGCCAAAATTGGAAAAGCAAATTCCTCTTCCCAAATATCCCTGTCCAGGATACGACATAAACCAACGGCTCAACAAAATTTGATTTTATGCCTTCTATCACCCTCTCCAAAGCCTCAGGCACCACTTGAGTCAGCGAGAGGGATCAAGCCCACAACTCATGTTCCTTCGCAAGTTACATATAACTTCTGCACTCAGAAATGGTGGAAAGTATCTTTCATTCAAATTTCTCAAGCCCTTACACTGCTCAGGATGAAAAACTTTGATGTTAGAGATGTCCTCACTACACCTCTGCTCTTCCAAATGGTGCCCGAACGTTTCTGTGTGCACATAACTTACACTCTTCAGATTGTAAGTGATACAAATTCATACCCGCAATAAGGCCAAAGAAATCCAATTTATGGATCTTGGAGAGTTCTGTACTTCAATTTTTTTTTTTGACATTTATTTTTTTTTTTTTGAGACAGAGAGAGGCACAGCATGAACGGGGGAGGGAGGGTCAGAGAGAGGGAGACAGAGAATTTGAAACAGGCTCCAGGCTCTGAGCTGTTAGCACAGAGCCCAACGCGGGGCTCGAACTCACAGACCGCGAGATCACGACCTGAGCCGAAGTCGGACGCTTAACCGACTGAGCCACCCAGGCGCCCCCTTCCATTTTTTGCATGCATTTTCCTTTGTACAACAAGCATTGAAAAGGAGGTTAATAATTTCAATTCACTCTTTACTGTGAATTCCAAATCTCGACCAATGTGGTAGAAAGGTTAACTAAGTACACATTTAAATTAATTTGCATTTGAAAAGATTGGAAAAACCGTGCTTGCCAACCGTTTTTAATCATGTGAAGAATTAAAATAGTAAAATCTTTCAAGTGACCACAAAGTAATGACCAAATAGCATTTACCTTACTTAATTAATCTGTCATTCAACAAGCGTGAGCCTATCAAATTCAAAACACACGAATCACACTGCATTATATTGCGCTCACCGAATGTGCACAGCCTTACCCCCTAAGGGATAAAGTGGTATAAAAATCTACCTTAAATTCTGGAATCCCAATCATTTTTGATATTCATATATCTGTCTTTAACACTGAAATAACAATATACTCATTAATCAGGATGTATTCTATACACTATTTAAATCCCGGCTCTTGGCTCTTGGCTCTCGGGGGTGTAGTGGCTGTACAAGCAGTACAAATTACTTTGTTGAGCTTTACCGTCTTCATCTATGAAAGGAGGATAATACTTCGCTGGCAGGTGAGCATTACCTGAATTAGCACAGATCAAAGTGCCTCGTCTTGCAATTTTCTTACGCACCAGACATTGTGGTAGGTGCCGGGTTGTAACTGGCAAACATAACATGACAGACAAACGTGCTGTCCTCACAGAGAAGCTGGCTGAGCTGACTGAGAAGGAGACACAGAAGGAAAACTAGACGAGCCAGGGTTTCATGAGAGCATATAAAATGAAGCGTTTCAAGAGGAAGGAATGTCAAAAAACGGACTTCAGGGGAATGACTGCAAAGGGGTACAAGGAGACATTCTGAAGTAAGGAAAACGTTTGTATCATGATTGAGTGGTGGTTTCACAACCGTTTACATTTGTCAAAACTCGTTAACCTGTACACATAAAATTGTTAGTTTTTACTGTATGGACGTTATACTTTAATAACTCTGGTTTCTAAAAGGTATATACCTCATGAAAGACCAATTTTATTTTTAAAGGCAAGGGTTCTAGATGAAAAGGTGCTAAAGAGGGGTGACAAGTGGGTGTAATATATGGTGTCTGGATTCTGAATCCCTCCCCACAAAAAGCCGTAAGGAGTATTTTGGGGGCAAACTGGAAATGTGAATGGACTATATGTTAAACTGTATAGTATCAATGCTAAACTTATTTTTTTAATGTTTATTTACTTTTGAGAGAGAGAGAGAGAGAGAGAGAGAGAGAGAGAGAATGAGAGTATGAATCGGGAAGGGGCAGAGAGCGAGGGAGACACAGAATCTGAAGCAGGCTCCGGGCCGTCAGCCCAGAGCCTGACACCAGGCTCGAACTCATGAACCGTGAGATCACGACTGGAGCCCAAGTGGGATGCTCCACCGACTGAGCCACCCAAGCACCCCTAAACTTATTTTTTTAATGCTTACTTATATTTGAGACAGAAAGAGTGTGAGCAGGGAAGGGGCGGGGGGGGGGGGGGCGGGGAACAGAGGATGTGAAATGGAGCTCTGGGCTGACAGCAGCGAGCCAGACGTGGGGCCCAAACTCACGAACCGCAAGACCATAACCTGAGCCGAAGTCAGATGCTCCACCGACTGAGCCACCCAGGTGCCCCAAACTTTTTTTTTTTTTTAAGTGTAGTCACTTTCCTGTGTTTATGTAGAATACCCTCTGCTTAGCAGATGCATATTCAAGCATTCAGGGGTAAAATGTAAGAGTGTCTGCAACGCGGTCTCAAAATGGTTCAGAAAAAAACCCACAACGTGAGTGTGGAGGAGAGAGCCAGAGATGAGCAAACCCTTCCAAGAGTGTTTCTCTGAAGGGCCACAGGGAACCCGGGTGTTGGGAGGGCCGCCCCACACCCGGGCGGTATTAACACGCTGTGTGTAGCGATGGGGCGGAGAAGACGCTGACCTCGCAGGACGGGAAGTGTCGGTGCAGAGGCCAAGGGTCTGAAATCTTGAGAGGGGCCGCGACGCGGGATCCAAAAGGAAGGAAGCCCCTCCCGTGACGGTGAGCGTGACAACGACGACCGTGACCCAGGGGCACGCGCGACCAGGCGGAGAAGAGCCAGAGAAGAGCCAGGCGCTATTTAAAGCGCCTTCGTTCATTTCGTTCTCTCGCCAACTCGAAGATAAAGGTATAAGGCATCTCTCCTTTCGCCGATGAGGCGGCCGAGCTACGGAAGAACGAACTGCCCTGCCCAGCCACGCAGGGCAGTGGGAGGAGTGGGATGCTTGGAGATGGGTTTTCAAGGGCAGTCAGTGCATCAGTGATGGTGATGAGGTCTAGAGGATGACCATATGGATGGGAACTGGGTCCAAAGAGGCGGGGGTGCTGGATGAATCCTCTGTGCGGATGCTGAAGTTGTACAGAGAGCTAGCAAAAGCAGTGACGGTGAGTCATCGGTGATGGTGGGGGAGGACGGCAACAAACAGGGGTCAGAGGAGTAAAGCCTGATTTTAAACAGTTTAAGATGTCAGGGGGACTGAGGGGAAAAGGAGGAGAGATGATGTGGAAGTTGCCGTGGGGAGCAAGGATATACCCGCCCCACCTGCAGGCTCACAGGCACATGAGGGGAGGAGGCAAAATCAGATTCTAACGTGAGACGGATCCCCAGAGCAAACAGTGAAGGGACCGTTCAGAACGGAGCCCGAGGACGCCACACGGTGCTTAGCACATGCTATACGTTCAACCAGTATCTCTTGAATTTGAATCTTAACTTTTCAAATGGTTTACTGTACTCTAAAGAGGAAAAAACTGAATTTATTTACCAAGAAATCCAAGCCAGATTAAAAAGGAAATGATCCTCTAAGTGATTGTATTCTTTAAACCCATGAAAGGCTCATTTGCAAAAATTGGTCCCCAGGCCAAGATAAACAGAGTGGAACAGCATCTTATTGTTTTTGGCTTAATAACTATGGATAGCTCACTGTTATAAAAATGACACCGGGCATTCTCTTGCATAAGAACATAATATCAGAACAAGATTCCATGAATTCTGTCTTTTGAAGCTTAGATAACAGCCTTTCTGAGCGTGAGCTGACCAGAACTTAAATCTATTATGGTTCAAAGCACAGAAACCTAGGTACCCATGAAATAAGAATAGAAGATTACTTCCTAAACATCTTCTTTCGAGTGTAAACATATTCTTTGGAATGTACTGTTCTTCTTGACGTAGTTGTAGGACTGCTCCATGAAAGCTTTGGAGGTGTGCCTTTGCTGAAGGAAGAGAGGTTCTCGGTGTTCCGGTTTGTTTGTTTTTTAAAAATTTGTTCTAATGTCTTTGTAAGACTAAGAAAATGTCATAATGCTTTTAGACATTAGCAAAGCAAAGTTTTTCTTTTATATCTATAAAGCTGCCTCCTGAGCATTTCTAATAAGCGGTCGGGAATCGGCTCATTGAAATTCTATAGTCCTCTACGGTCTTAAAATGTACAATGAATATCTAATACTTTTTCTCCAAGACTAAATCTTACTGGAATTTATCTAGAATCCCAGTGATTTTTGTTTTGTTTCGTTTTGTTTTTTAATAATTGTATGTGGTTGTTTAACTATGACCGTCAGTCAGAATGTGAACTAGCTCAACTACAGGTTAGTTCCAGGAGCTTTTCATTTTTGGCTTACCCATAAACTGTGAGGTTCCTACTCCTAGACAGAAAAAGTACGGGTAGTTCCATTACGTCTGAGAAATGGACTTGAGAAGGATGGCCAGTCCCCCCGGTTTCATTAGAGCCTTAATATGATGTGTCAGAGAAAGCAATTAGTCAACGATATACACTGTGCTCATTTACAACACACAGCTGGCATTGGGAGTAAGCTCTCTTTTCCATGAAGAACCCAGCTGGAAATAATCTCTCCTTTACTAAATTTCTTTAGTACTTCCTATGTTCCTTATGGGACTTTCTCTTTGGACCACAGTGATTTCTGAGCTCTTTTCTTTTCTTTTTTCTTTTTTCTAGATTATGAGCAAGATGTCTTAACATCTTTAGATGATACCAAGGTGTTACAACATTATTTGTGTTTTCGGTAATACCCAGCACTAGCAGGAAAACAAAATGCAATCGTGACACTGTCGAAATCAAATTCATCAGTATTACGGACTAAACATAAATAGGCTTCTGATGTTTGGTCTGGGAATCATGTCACCATTTATATAATACAAGAAACTGCTCGGAGTTCCTAAAACCCAACTTGCAAGTTCACTCTCAGAAGCCGGCAGAGGCCTCTTATACTATGTGTATCACTAGAAAGGTCACAGAAAAGAAGTCTGTAGAGCAGTCAAGATGCTAACTTTTCCAATTTTGTAAGTAAGAGAATGAATTTTTTTCTCTTAAAACTACAGTAATTTTAAAAGTAACTTTAAATTAAATCTTTTACTTTTTAAAAGAGTTATTTTTAGAAAGAGTATAGGAATTTAAAACTAGTATTTTGTAAAAACAGTGGAAAATGGTTCAAAATTAATGCAGGGATATATATCTGACCAACCAAACATTTTAAATGTCTTTTAGTTAATCCAGAGAATATTGGTTAAGTAAAGCAATCTCATGTTGTTATTAAACCAAAACTTCAACTTACCATTTATGTTTATTGCTGGTAATACAATTGACATCTTTGGTCTTGTGGTCTTGTTATGGGTGGTAGCTGGTAACAGCAGGTGATCCTAAGAATAACAAAAAACAATCTGTTGTTAACAACTGGCTTAGTCCTATAACAGGCCAAAATCAGAGTTTCTAACATGCCAACGTTTCATTGGGATCATAAAAAAATGACCTTTTTTAACTTGGCAGAGAGGTCATTAACTACAAATCATCTCATGATTCATTTATTCACGATGCAACAAACATTAACGGAGTGTCTATCATTACCAGGTGCTATGTAGTAGTCTTGGAATACTCACACATTCTAATAACATGCATGCTGTGCTACACCACACAGAGTATTGGTCAAGGAGTCAGAATGGAGGGATTTTTTTAATTTTTCATTTTATTTCAGAGAGAAAGAGAGAGAGATAGCTTGAGCAGGGGAGATGGGGAAAGGGAGAGGGAGAGGGAGAGGGAGAGAGGGAGAGAGAGGGAGAGAGGGAGGGAGGGAGAGAGAGAGAGAGAGACAGAGAGAGAGAGAGAGAGAGAGAATCCTCGCTAAGTGTGGAGCCTGACGCAGGGCTCAATCCCATGGCCCTGGGATCATAACATGAGCCAAAATCAAGAGTCGGACACTCAACCAACTGAGCCACCCAGGCGCCCAGAACAGAAGGATTTTAATTCTAGTAAAATGAGGGAGCTAGACGAGGTAGTATCACAAGATCCTGAAATTAATCTACTCAATAGAATCATCTTCCCTTTTTTTTTTTAAAGAAGAGGGACATTTCCACCCCCCCCACCCCCCCGCCCCACAAGTCCCAATCCAAAACTACCAACACATAAGATAGAGATTCTGATTGATGTTAAGGCTAGGGCCTGGAGCCTTGCCTGCTTAGCCTCCCCTTTTCCCTTTGAAACAACCAAGTATTTGACTTCTTCGGGTAAGCAACAGGTACGTACCAAAGAAGATGTATAGTTCTTGCCCTTAAAAAGTATTCAGTCCAGTGGAAGAGTAAAAGACAATTATAAATGCATGTCTAGCACAATTTTAAAGTTCCAAATATTATACTGCCAACTTCTGATCATCTATAAGTGACCCGTGGCGTCTGAAGTTTCTGGTTTCCAACCACACAAATAGTCAAAGTACGAATACGCCAAGAGGAGTCTGGCTTCAAACAAGAGGGAGTGTGTGTGTTTTGAAAGAGGTATGCACCTCCGCAGGTATCTTGAAGTAGACTATAAATGACGGAGGACTCTAATATTAACTATTGTTTGAACATCGATAACTCCTTTTTCCTAGCAAAAACAGGAATTGTCACAGCAAAAGGAAAAAAGAGAAAAGACAACAACGTACGTTAATGTTTCCACTTAAGGGAGCACAGAGCCGACCCTGCTATTAAACCCTCATTTCCTTCTCCTGCTCCTCTGCCCCCTTGCTTCATCACTCGTTCGGGTGACATAAGACTACAAGCAGGACTGAACAGAGCAGAGGGTGACAAAAATGTGGTGCAACTTGGTTCAAGGGTCAGTGTGATTATGAAATGAAATGATCAGCAAAGCTAAGGGGGAAAAAAAAATCTAGAACGCAAAAATCAAATTGAAATGAACATACATGAACAGAGCTGTCCAGAACACGTTTCCAGTAACTGCTTGTACTTTGTTGAACTCAAGGCAACATTTCTGTGAGAACAGTTTTGTTTTTTTTTTTTTTTTTTTTTAAAGCAGGGTAAAGATGAGTGAAGCTGTTCTGCTGGATTCCAACACGGCAGCGGCAGCACGGGGGTTTTTTCTTTTTTTTTTTAAGTGCATTGTTAGACACAAAGATCACACATTTCTGGGTAAGATAACATAATATAGCCAAGAAAAAAAAAACTTTGCTGATCTTCATGCCATGGAAATTATAAATACGATAATTCCTATAATTAAAACACTGCTTCAGGGCCCCCAAAATCGAATGAGAAAACAAACCAACAAACTCGCAAGCCCCAAATTAAAGCGACTATAAAAATAAACACGCTCAGATTCCACTGGCCACGGGTTAAGGTCAGGCTCAGACTTAAATCTGAGTTTCCGGCTCAAATCTAGATGCCATACTAAACATTGTTTTTAAACGTGATCTTCTGAACATAATGTCTCCTGCTTTCTTTCTTCATTAAATTTCAAAGTAGTTACTTTTGCAGGAGGAGGCCAAAAAACACATTATTATTTATGAAAAAGAAGAATCACATCTTGGATGCATATCAGTTATTACAGTTCACCAGCCTTACCTCTAATTATTAAAGTTTGCAAATGGGGGAGGGCATCTATCAAGTTCAAGTTTTTGTGTCCCACAGGGAATCAAAGCTGGTATAGTACAAATCCCAACGGTGCTTATATTAAAAAAGAATGTAGGGGCGCCTGGGTGGCGCAGTCGGTTAAGCGTCCGACTTCAGCCAGGTCACGATCTCGCGGTCCAGGAGTTCGAGCCCCGCGTCAGGCTCTGGGCTGATGGCTCAGAGCCTGGAGCCTGTTTCCGATTCTGTGTCTCCCTCTCTCTCTGCCCCTCCCCCGTTCATGCTCTGTCTCTCTCTGTCCCAAAAATAAATAAAACGTTGAAAAAAGAAAAAAAAAAAAGAATGTAGACACACACACGTCTGGGAGAGTGTTGTTAGTTCATTTCACATTTACTTTCTCTTCCTCAAATTAAATGCCCTTGACACAACAGTGATTTTGAATCACTTTTTTCTCCCCAGCTGTGTTCATCCCACTCTTTTTTAATTAGCATATCATTAATTTTATCAATGACATTTTCAGGAACAAAAGAGCTTTATTTTGGCACTGTTACTAATTTTAGGATATCTTCAACCACACTCCTGAAAAGCTTCTACAAGGACTGAGCTACCACGGGGTATCTTTGGGGAGGAAACTTTGTGGACAGATATTATCATCAACACATTGTTATTTTTATTCCCAGAAGAAGTCAGAGAAACGCTGGTGGGAAAACACCAAAACATTTGACTGTGAGAATAAAGCATCAGTTTTCCGATGTTACGCAATATCGTGCATGAGAAAATATGCTATTTTCATGACAATTCTCCCGGTTCCCTTTTCCAAGCACTTTGTTAGAAGAAAACCAAAATATTAGTGCATAACACAGCATCCAAAGTTATGTTTCTTCTCTTTTTAAGAGGGCTAAAGCATTGGAGACTAACTTACCAAAAGAACAGAACCACATTTGCTGTGCTGAAGGTTACAATGGTAATTCACAATAAAATTAAGGTCGTAGTACTAAGTGTTCTCAAACGTTGATTCTACATGTCCGTGCAGAGTCAAAATTGACCTCAATTTAAACTGACAGCCGAGATTAAATGACCCTACTCCTTTCTAAAACATACTGGCTGATGCCCATGGTACAACTGAACATTCATAACTAGCTGTGTTTTTTTTCCCACAACTACTTTTGCTAATTGTATTTGTTAGTGTAGGGGCGCCTGGGTGGCTCAGTCGGTAAGCGTCCGACTTCGGCTCGAGTCATGATCTCGCGGTTCGTGAGTTCGAGCCCCGCATTGGGCTCTGTGCTGACAGCTCAGAGCCTGGAGCCTGCTTTGAGATCTGTGTCTCCCTCTCTCTCTGCTCCTCCCCCACTCACACTCGGTCTCTCTCTCAAAAATAAATGAACATTACAATTTTTTAAAAATCGTATTTGTTAGTGTAATTGTGTAATTTAAAAAATACAGAAATTGATTTTTAAAAATGTGTGAAAAGGAGAACAAGATTTAATAAAAGTAAACAGTTTAAAAAATCCACCCACTGTAAGACAACCATAAAAGACTGGGAAAAAAAAACATACCAGTCTGCATTCAGATTGCTTCAAAAGTACCTTTAAGTTCTTATTCTAATTTAAAGGAATTGTAACTGACCCTGGAAATTATGGTTGATGCACTGTGAGTGCAGTTCATACAAGAAAGGTGATATGGGGCTCTCGTGGATCAGAAAAGAAAAGGTGTTGGCCCTACATCAGAACTTGGCAAACAAGTCCACATTTATATAATTAAATGAAACCAATGTAAAATATACATTTGAACAATCTCCTGCTTTAACCAATTTTGTTAGCTCGTAGATCATCCACTAGTCTCTGTTGTATGAGGTAAGACAGCTTCTCTTGTATTAGGAAACTCTGACCTAAGGTCGGAGCCCCTTCTCCTTGATAGAAAGGAAATGTATTTAATATCCAACGATGTTTCCTGGGGATGAGAGAAACCGTTGGCAAGAGGCTGCACCATGACACCAACCATCTTTTCCTTGGATCAACATGGGCCTCAATTAGTCAAATTTTGCATGTCAGGCTCATGCTAACAACAACGGTCCCTTAACATCTTATGTTTGGTCTGTGTCCACTGGAGTCCAGAGATGGGCTTGGTTTTCCAATATAAACAGTTAAAACCAGATCAAAACTAACAACAGCATCCATCCTTGTTTCAAAAATAGCTTCGTATTAAATTTTTTCTAATCTATGTTCCTCCCCTGGGGAGCTTTTGTTTTCCACTATCACTCTCCCTGGCTCACCTCACCAAGTCTCCTTCAAGTTACCAAAGAGACAAGCATACCAAAGCTTGGAAACAGGAGGGCCGAAGCAGGCCTTTCAAAGCAATTTACCCAAGTCAAACATTCTGAATGTATGTTGTTTTCTAAGAGCCGAATTGATTGTTGACTGGAAATCAGATGTGTCCATATATTAAAACAATTAAAAAGCAAAGGTAAGAAATTTGAAATCATTAAAATATACAGACACATGGGGCGCCTGGGTGGCTCAGCCGGTTAAGTGTCTGAGTTCAGCTCAGGTCATGATCTCGCGGTTCGTGGGTTCGAGCCCCGCGTCAGGCTCTGTGCTGACAGCTCGGAGCCTGGAGCCTGCTTCGGATTCTGTGTCTCCCTCTCTCTCTGACCCTCCCCCGTTCATGCTCTGTCTGTCTCAAAAATAAATAAATTTATTTAAAATAAATATATTTTATTTTTTTTTAATATATTTTTTATTTTTTAAAATAAATATATTTAAAAATATATATACAGACACATACAGTGACATGTCCTGGAAAAAAAAAAAAAGTAACAACAACAGCAAAACCAAAAAAAACAGAGGTAGTAAAACTAAGTAGAATGTAATCATTTTAAAAGTCTATTAAAATGTCTAGGATGTAGGGCTTCCCGTTATCGTAAAAACAAGCAAAGTACATTACTCACCCCCAAACTAGAAATGGTTAATATAAATAGCTAATATGAAGGCAATATTTGTGCCACTAATGTATGCAATACAATTACAGACCAATAAAAGGAAATGTTAAGCTTGTATCAGCACCATTCGTATGCATGTCGGCCAGAGGAAGGATAAATCAAAACTATGAGTGCACAACAGATGGCTCAAGAGTGAGCCAAGGTTTACACTTGACAAGAGGAAAACTTTGACACTACATTCAAATCTGATAGATGCTGCCAAGGTCACCAAAGGAAAAATCAGCTTGACATCCTAATAGATACAAACTCATTTTAAGATGTGGTTCTCATATCAAACTCTGCAGGAGCCCCCGAACCTGCTGAACGCACTGAGACCTCCCCTTTTACTCACACAAAAAAGTGTAAGGTTGTACCATACAACAAAACCGTCTTTTTTGTGGGTAGGCCGAGCATCAGTAATTTCATAAAGTCAACCTAATAGTCACTGTATATGCCTCTTTAAAAAAAAAATAATTTTTTAATTAAACTTTAGACCTAACGTGGGGCTCGAACTCATGACCCCAAGATCAAGAGTTGCATGCTCTACCGACTGAACCAGTCACGTGCCCCGACATGCCTCTTTTTTAAAAGTAGAGTTAATTTGGGGGAACCTGGATGGCTCAGTCGGTTGAATGTCCAACTCTTGGCTCCTGATTTTGGCTCAAGTCATGATCTCAAAATTCTTGAGTTCTGAGCCCCGAGTCAGGCACCGCCCAAGCTCTGCTTGGGATTCTCTCTCTCTTCCTCTCTCTCTGCCCTTCCCTGGCTCAAGTGCTCTCTCAATGTCTCTCAAAATATACAAACACTTAAAAAAATAAAAGTAGAGTTAATTTAGTTTCTTGGTCAAAATGCTTTCTTGTAAATACTTACCCAAGGATAAAAGAATGTTTCCAAATCATTCTTCTGTTAATAAGAGTTTGCAGAGAAAGTGTTTCTAAATCAGGTCAGGGTTGTTTTCCCTAGAGAAAGCTCTTAGACAAAATGCTGGTTATATGCTCTGAACAGGAATCAGGCCAGCAAGTCTTTGACCCTGTATTTCATATTACTCCATTTCATAACTCAAGCTAATCAAGTTCAAAACTTTGTCAGCCTTAATACAGAGCTTTTTCAAAAGCTGGACAGTGTGTGATTGAGGGAAATGAATTAGGACCCCTCAAACTTGTCATTAATCATCATTTGTTGAGTGCCAACAGTGTGGCCATCCAAAAAACTGTCTTAAGGAGAAAGGTCAAACACTAAATGCATGGAGAGTTTAACCATTAGGAGTTTGTCGGATGTAATGTTTACAAGATGTTTCATTTCAGAAAATCCACTTTACTCAGGACTGCTGGTAGGAAGTGAACTTGTAAAAGATTAAATCGCCTCCTACAGATACGTTACCAAAGCGGCCAGACTGAGGGCGGGGGGGGGGGGGGGGGGGCCTACAGTGAACTGAGCCAATGAGTTCTCTGAGAAGAGACATTACGAGGAAACACCTCAAAGAAAAAGTTCAACTCCAATATCTAAGAAAATTATTTTACTTTGCATTGTACAAAATGGGGGGAATGTCGGGTTGAGACAAGAATATTTTTTTACTTTTCCCTCCTCCCCCCAAAAATAATTTTTTAAAGTTCTAGGCAGGAACTACAAGAATGGTGTAAAATTGTGTAAGTGGTCTCAAATGTTGTGTGCGTGTGTGTGTGTGTGTGTGTGTGTGTGTGTGTGTGTGGACTATCCCAGCAGCAAGGGAAGGGAGACACCATTCTAGCTGAATAGGATCTTCCTATCGATGCCACAACTTTCTAGAGGGAAGGAGGAGAGGGGCGTCCTGCTTTACTTTATGTTTCTAAAGTTCTCTCTCCCACATGATTCTGTGTCTGGATAGCCCTCCAGTCTCCACTAAAGACCTTGCTCTTCCTTCCAAAGGAACTTCGATCTGGGTTTCACACAAAGAAATAGGAAGGACTATAAAATCTTCCTAAAGTACCTTTTAGGAAAACATTGGTCTTGACAAGGCAAACAACCAAGTGGGGGGGGAAAAAAAGCCCTGTAAAGTTTCTTTTAAAGCTCTTAAAGATTTAACTGTAATCTGCAATCATCTGATTTTTCTACTTCCGTGGACAAATTTTCTCTTGAGATCCTGGGTTATTAACTGAACGACTGGCCCACAGGGGAAGCTGAGTTTCCAGCTGCAGCCTTGCTAAGGAAGGTGGGGGTGCTATTACACACACTTGTTCCACAGGAGTTCAGACGAGTTCTCCCTTCGTCTCACCAAGGGTGTACTTTCCAGAACCTAGTACATTTCTCTGCATTCGCATCACAAACAGAACATCAAGTTCTCAGTTTCCATTCCGTTCTTAATATTTATTTTTGAGAGAAAGAGAGACAGAGAGTGAGTGGGGGAGGGGCAGAGACAAAAGGAGACCCAGGATCCAAAGCAGGTTCCAGGCTCCGAGCTGCCAGCACAGAGCCCGACGTGGGGCTCAAACCCATGGACACCGAGATCATGACCTGAGCCGAAGTCAGACGCTTAACTGACTGAGCGACCCAGGCACCCCCCCCCATTCAGTTTTTAAAGTGAATTTCTGACATATAATGCATTTGTGGAAAAGGAATGAAAATTGTTTTCAGTGTCTGGTCCAGTATTGTTTAAGAAAGGATTTCAGCTACATTTCAGGTAGGGGTGGCTCCAAAGGCAAACTAAGGTATTACAGTATTAATGTTAAGTTCTGTAATGATTAGGTACCCTTCAGAATGCATTTAATCTTCTGGCCACAGGAAGCCGAGATCAGAAGTGAACATACTGACAGTAGGGGGTCCTTCTGAAGCAGAAGTTCTTAACAAAGGATACATATCGGAATCATACAGGACTTCATCGTGTAGGCACCAGGGTCCCCACCCCCTAAAGGAAGTCTGAGGTGGGCCAAAATTGTGCAGGTATCCCTGGCAATTCTGATGCAGACAGCTGGATGACACTGCTTTCACAAGCACTGGCCAGCGTGGTGTCGACAGAGATTATGAGCACGGACTCTGGAGCAAGACCGCCTGGGTCTGAATCCTGCCTCTGCCACTCCCATCTCTAGCTGGGGGACCTACAGCAAATTCCTCGATCTCTCCGTGCCACAGTTTCCTCATCAGTAAAACAAGGACAACAGGAATACATACTGCACAGGTTGTTTATAAAGATTAAACAAGATAATGCTTTAAAGCACTTGGGAGGGGTGCTTGGGTGGCTCAGTCGGTTAAGTGTCCGACTTCGGCTCAGGGCATGATCTCACTGCTCCTAAGTTGGAGCCCCCGCATCAGGCTCTGTGTTGACAGAGCTTCAGCTCCATCGCTCTCTGCCACTCCCCTGCTCCTAGTCTCTCTCTCAAATATAAAATAAAATAACAAAAAAAGTGAAAGCACTTGGAATAGTAACTGGCAAGTGAAAAGCACTACTGTAAGTATTCAATAATTTTTAAAATGTTTATTTATCTTGAGAGAGAGAGAGAGAGAGAGAGAGAGGGAGGGAGGGAGGGAGGGAGGGAGGGAGAGAGAGAGAGAGAGAGAGAGAGAGAGAGAGAGAGAGAGAGAATCCCAAGCAGGCTCCACATTGCCAGCACAGAGCCCAATGCAGGGCTCGAACTCACAAACCATGAGATCCTGACCTGAGCCGAAATCAAGAGTTGGACACTTAACTGACTAAGCCACCCAGGCAATGTATAAGTATCTGATAATTTTTTTAAAACGGACCAAAAAATTTGAGGTCAGAACAGTCCTTGATGACATGTACTGGGTAGGATGATCATGGACACGGATGTAGACACTGTTGTCCAGATTTCTTCCATCCGACCTCATGGCTGAGAGCCACTGTCCCACTGCTCAATAAAGAAACTGACAGTGACAGGCACTCACTACTGATCCAAACTCTGAGCCTAGAAATGGAAGCTCTTTATACTTCAGTCCCTCCGATCTGGCCTCTTTTCCACCATGATCTCCACTATTCCTTTTCACAAACGTTACCACCAACTGTCAGAGATATTCTCTATAAATTCGACCAAGAAAAGAAGATTCCCTCACATTTAAGTTTCTTTAATTTAAAAGGTAACGGGGGCGGGGGGGGGGGGGGGACGACACCTGGGTGGCTCAGTCAGTTGAGTGTCTGACTCTTGATTCCAGCTTAGCTCATGACCTCACAGTTGTGGGATCGAGCCCTGAGTCAGGCTTTGCTGAGCGTGGAGTCTGCTTGGGATTCTCTCTCTCTCTCTCTCTCTCTCTCTCTCTCTCTCTAAGTAAATAAATATATCTTTAAAAAAAAAAAGATGACGGGAAAAATAACTGAAGCCCAGATATTCAAAGCTTCTACTCGATTTTTTTTAAGTACTGCTGGACTGCATGTGTGGTAGGGGTGAGGTTACAGATGGAGAGGAGAGCTGAAAAAAGTTAAGTTGGTTTTAAAAAGGTATGAGTTATTAGCAGGGAAGAAGTGCCTGGAAGTTGGAAGAGTGGAAAAGAGATGGAAAGAGAGGGCTAGCCTGGGTTGCTGCCTTTGGGTGACAGGGGAGAGAAGGGGCAGTGACTCTATGGTGTGTCTTTGAGGGGTGGGGAGGGAGGGGCAAGGGGACACTGCTGCTGTTTTATTTAATAATTCTCTTTACGGTATCTTCAAGAGATGTCATTAAAGGCCTTACGTTACTTATCACGTTTATGAGGTTTGGGAATTGGATTTCTTTTAGATTTGTCGCTGCATCAAAATCAGTCTTAAAAAGGGGCAAGCAAAAAAAAAAAGTCCAGTGTTATTTAAATTACACATGGTCTCTTCCTCTGTGGAGACCTCCCAATGGACTTCTGGCAGAGAAGCACCTTGAAAAATAGAATTAAACCCTAGTCCCAAAGCCAAAACCAACCCCAGGAAACAAAACAAAAATCCAACCAAAAAGAGCTCTCACAGGCCTAGTTTGGGAAGGATTTGGGCAGCCCCTGTCTGTGCGACACATGCCTTTCTTTGCTTCTCTCCATCACATGCCATGTCTCCGGCCCCTCCCAATCCCCAGCCTGGCCCAGCCACTCGGGCCCTTTGGGTCTGTTGTGGCCCAAAACCACTTTCTCCCACCTCAACTCAGTTTGCTCTTCTGACTGTAATTTTCTCTGCCCCACTTCCTCCCCCGCCCCCCCCACCCCAGGTCACGGCTCTTCCTAATATCCACCCAGGACAAGCTGAGCCCAATCTCACTCCCAGAAATGTGCTCCTACCAGGAGGTGGTAGTGTCGCCTCCACTTGCTTCCCTGGTTTGACCAGGCTGCCATCCTAAATCCCAACGTGGGTTACAGGGGCCCCGAGAAGATGTGGGGGGAGAGGACGACATTTAAGGGCCTGTATGCTATAAGGCATAAGGCAGGAGAGATCAAAGCCAAGTTTCTAATTTGATACTCTTGATATTTATTACCAGTAAAATAAGCCATGGAGTACATTCCTAAGGTTACTAAACCACTTTCATTTTGGTCATGTGACTTTCAAATTAGTTTCCCTAAACCTTTAAGATTTTGTACTTAGTTTTTACAGTACTGGCTGTTGGTTTTGGCTACCCAGCATTTGAATATCTTGTCTGTTGGTGGGGTTTTGTGAGGGAAAAACCGCAGAAGCCTGAAGGGGAGACATAATTTCTCTCCCAGCTCTCTGGCCACTAGGACACAGACGTGTGACCTAAGCTCGGCCAATCAGAGTTTGCCCTTAAAATTCAAAGTCTTGGGCATTATTGGCAAATAAGGACTGAGACTTAGAGTCCTCGCGCGATGGGAGCATGCCATTGGCGGCAGTGCTGGTGGCCGTGGGGGTGGCCAGCGACGAGCTGTTCTAACCCAGCTTCTTGAGTTTGGCTGTGTCCTTAGCTGCGTTCGGTTCCCACCCCTGTTCTGGGCTGAGCTCTCCAGCATTCGCATGGCGTCTGTGAACAAACAGCCTTCCATTAAATTCCTTTTCTGTAATGTAAGCAATTTCTGCTTTCACTTAAGTTACAGTAAATTTCTGTTGCTTACAACCAAGAACAATCACCGGCACAGGGCTGGGATTCCATTTCTGACATATTTGAGACGGCCGGTTAGTATCTGACCTAGCATTTCCCCCCAAACGTTAATTTTAATTAGATTAATCATGGTATCATATTAGGTAAACAGATGGAGTCATACATCAGACTCCCATTTGATCCCTAAAGTAATGCAAAGTGGCTCTGTCACCATCATTCTCACTGAAACTGTCCTTATAAATATTACATTCTAATGGTCAAACCCTCTGCTTTTAGCCAGTCCTCCCCCTACTTGCTCCCTGCAGCATCTGACGCTTTCAACTTCTCCTCCAACTCTTAGCCTTCATTGTGCTCATTTTCCTTCGTGTCCCCGCCCCCCCTTTCTGCTGCCTTCTCTTCCAGCCCCATCACACATTAAATATTGGGGTTTCTCAGAGGCAAACCTTTTTTCTTTTCTTGGCATTTTCTTCTAGTCCCGTAACTTGAAATGTATGTTTGGCTTAAATCTCTTGAACTTAAGAAGCCCATATTTACAAATGCTTACCAAACACTTCCACTGGTATATTCTATAGGTCCTTAAACTACAATTTATCTTCCTCCTGGGTTTCCTATTTTAATTAATGTCATCAATTTCTATTTAGTTGTCCAAATAGAAACCCAGAATGATCACGGACTCCTCCACTGTTCTTACCGTCCACACGAAATATGCCCCTTTTCTTAGTCCCAAGAGTGAATCCCACATTTAGCTCCTCCCATCTACCTGTATTCACCCCTTGGTAATGTCATTTACTCTCAGGGACTTAAATATTATCTACATACTGATGACTCCCAAATTTGTATTCCTAGCCCATCTCACTCCCTTGGCTTTGACTCCTATATCCAACTGCCTACTCAAAACACTCACTTGGACCTTGGACCCTTCCAAGGTAAGATATCCAGAACTGGGCTCCCGATATGCCTCTCACACGTGCTCTCCCACAGCATTTCCCATCTCTGTGGCAAAGCCGTTCTTCTCCAACGCTCAGGCCAAAGGTCCTGTAGATCTTCTCGTACTCCATATCCAATCTATCAGTGAAGCCTGTCGATTCTGCTTTCCAAATACATCCAGGATCGAACCGTCAGTCCAAGCCATTATTGTCTACTGTCTGTATAATTACAAAAGCCTCCCAGATGATCTGCTTTCACTCTTTCCTCCAAGTCTATTCTCATTACAGCGACCTCAGTGATCCTGTTGAAATGTACATCAAAATGTTCTGATGACTTCTAATCTCCAAGTGAAATTAAAATAACCTCGATGGCCTTTAAGGCTGTATATGTTTGACCCAGCTACTTAATTCTCTGACATCATCTTCTACGGTTCTTTCCGCTGCTTACTCTGCTCACATATACCAAGCATGTTGTTGCTGTGACCCCAGAACGTCCTTTCCTAAAATATGTGCATGGCATGCACCTTCCCCTCCTTCAAATCTTCACTCAAATGTCACCTTCTCAGCGAGGCCTTTCTTGGCTGCCCTAGTTAAACTGCACAGACACATGCCCACCAAACACACTCATGTCCTTTCCTTTCTTTGCTTTACTTTTCTCCCTAACACTTACTGTTTGTCTTTATCCTTTATAAGTAAGCTTTCCAATAGCTGGTATTTTCATCTGGTTTGTTCATTGCCAAATCGCCAGGATCTATTACAGTCTTTCAAATAGCAGGTATCCAAAATGGTTTATAGGATAAATAAATTAGCTACAGGACTGATAATACAATAGATTTTTAACTAGTTTTTTTTTTTTTTTAATGTTCATTTATTTTGAGAGGGAGAGTGTGCAAGTGAGCAGGGAAGGGGCAGAGAGAGAGGGAGAGAGAATCCCAACCGGGCTCCGCGCTGTCAGCACAGAGCCCAACTTGGGCCTCGATCTCACAAACCATGAGAACATGACCTGAGAGGAGATCAAGAGTTGGATGCTTCTGACTGAGCCCCCCCAGGTGCCCCATTTTTAACTAGCTGTTTGCCTCAGGGAAGCAAGGATCCATGAGACTCTTTCAGCAAGTCTGCAAGGTAAAGCTATTTTCATAGTAATACCAAGGCATTATTTGCCTCTTATCATTCTTGAAATTTACACATAGCGAAAGAGCAAGGTAAAACTGTCGGGCCTTTGCACGAATCGAGGTAGTGGCACCAAACTATACCAACAGCACTGTATGCTTCACTGCCCCATGCTCATAGTAAAAATGAATCCGTACAAAAATTTAAAAAGCCAATTTCAATTAACAGTATCCTTGCTGGGGAGCGTGGGTGGCTCAGTCGGTTAAGCATCCAAGTCTTGGCTTCAGCTCAGGTCGTGATCTCACAGGTTCATGGGTTTGAGCCCCACTCATGGGCTGACGGCACGGAGGCTGCTTGGGATTCTCTCTCTCCCCTTCTTGTGTTGTCTCTATCGCTCTCAAAACAAATAAACTTAAAAAAAAGTGCAATACAGATCAATGAATTTTAATGTTACAGAATATAAAGGTTCCACTGACATGGTGTCAGATTCCATATTGCAATTCATCTTTCAAGAAATGATCACCTGTTGAATTCTGATAGAGTATCAAAAAATAATAATCCCCCACAATGATCTGAAAACAGTATTAAAATACTCCTCCCTTTTCTAACTATGCATCTGTAAAGAGCAGGAGTTTCTTCTTATATTTCAACCCAAACAACATCCTGCAACAGATGGAATGCAGAAATACATATGAAAATCCTGCTAGTTTCTATGAAATCAGATAGTAAAAATCTGCAAAACTATAAAAAATGCCACTCTTCTCACTAAAAATAAATTTCTTATTATTTTCGTATGAGTCACTAAATTAAATATTTTTAACATTTATTTTTAACTTTTACTAACGGCTAATGATTCTGAGCATCTTTTTATGTGCTATTGGCTTTTCACATATCTTCTTTGGAGAAAAATCTATTCAAATCCCTTGCCTATTTAAAAATTGGGTTATTTGTCTTTTTATTGTTGAGTTGTAAGATTGCTTTAAAAAAATTTTTTTAATGTTTATTCATTATTGAGAGAGAGAGAGAGAGAGAGAGAGAGGGAAACAGAGTACGAGCAGGGGAGGGGCAGAAAGAGAGGGAGACACAGAATTCAAAGCAGGTTCCAGGCTCTGAGCTGTCAGCATAGAGCTCGACGTGGGGCTCAAACCCACGAACCATGAGATCATGACCTGAGCCGAAGTCGGATGCTTAACCGACTGAGCCACCTAGGCGCCCCAAGATTACTTTTTATATTCTGGATACAAGTCCCTTACTAGATACATGATCTGCAAATAGTTTCTCCTGTTATGGAGGGTTCTCTTTTCTCTTTCTTAATGGTGTCCTTTGAAGAACCAAAGTTTTTACTTTTGAAAAAGTTCAATTTATCTATTTTTAAAATTTTCTGACTTGTGTTTTTGGTATTATATCTAATGCACATTTAGTTTTATAAACTTTTCCAGAGTGGCTATATTATCTTATATTCCCATCATCAATGGATGAATGATCTGGTTTCTTTACATCCTTACCAGCATTTGGTTTTGTTACTGTTTTTTATTTTCAGTCCATTATTTTGGCACAAAATATCAACTCTATTCATAATTCGGATTCCTGCTCAACTCACTTCTCCTTCCATTTCCATTCTCTATCATGTACGCCAAGGGAAAATTAATTGCCCTAATTTATGTTCCCACAATCCCTTATACCTCTCACAGTGGAATCACCTAACATATGACAGTTTGTGCTCACATGTCTGTTTCTACTGGGTAGAAAAGGTAACATCCATAATGGTGGGATCCTCCTGAAAGTACGTAAGGCATTCTATTCAAATATGTATATGTATTTTCCCAAAAAAGGATAAAGAATCATTGCTTTTGAGGGAGAAATGTTTCAATTTCCAGCAAATAACACCTTGTTCACAAAGACTAAAAGTACTCAACAAACATTTTAGCATGAATGGCTCTTTTAGCGAAAAGTTGCCTCACTCAAAATTGTTTCATATCTTACAGATATGACTTCCACACTATAACAACTACTTTGTTTACATTAAAGCAAAACGATTAACTTATGGACAAAATGTGTTTGAATGGTTATTTACAGTGAAACAGTGAAAAACCTTCAGCCAGGCACTTATAAGGAACAGTTTATTTTCCCAATTAATGACCATTTCATTTCAGATTGTTGTCTTCTAACATCCCAGACATGAGTTAACAGAAATGACTAACGGCTCTGGTCGATTTGTGGTTAGTCTATCATCACGATTATTACTCATAAGCTTAGAAAATCTTTTTTTAACCTATTTTATAGCCTTGCCCACAATTAAATGCACTCTTTTCCTAATACATCTCAAATTTCACCAAAACAAATATTATCACATACCACATGTATGTATAGATATGTATACATAACACATGTATTCCGTAGTATAATGAAATATCCTAGGAGTAAAAGGAATTTAGGGCTAACGACTACAAAGATGACTTCTAGGCCAGAAGGAGTTTGAAATTTTTGTATCCACAGCACTAGAATACTAACAGAAGCTCATCAAGACTTTTAAAAAGTTGGGGCCGTTGGGTGGCTCAGTTGGTTAGGCGTCCGACTTCAGCTCGGGTTGTGATCTCGAGGTTTGTGGGTTCCAGCCCCGCATCGGGTGCTGTGCTGACAGCTTGGAGCCTGGAGCCTGCTTCAGATTCTGTGTTTCCCCCTCTCACTGCCCCTCCCCTGCTTGTGCTCTGTCTCTCAATAATAAATAAACGTTAAAAAAAATTTTTTTAATTAAAAAAATAACTTTAAAAAGGTGAGTAAGTGAATGGGTGAATCTCTTCTTATTGTTAAAGGGAGTCAAGTCAATAGAACATGAAGGACACTCATTTCAAGAGACTTCTATGCCTAGAGATGTTATAATGTCTAGAGTAATTCATTTTTTTACAAACTTCCTTAGCTATAAAGATGTAACGAAAGACACACACACACACACACACACACACCAAAACACAAACAAAGCATAACACACATGCATAAAATAGGATAAAAAAAGAAAGTTCAGAGCACCCAACTGGAAAATATGCTCATCAGAAACAGTAACATGAAAAGAAAGAAAGAAACAGTAATGTGAGAAGCACAACGGGAGGAAATCGCACTAGTTGGAAATCATTTACTCTCCTCAGCAGAGTTCAGCTGTTAAACAGATGCCTCTGTGAAAGAAGAGCCATCATTTTAAGACACTGCCCACCACTTACCTGTGGAAACTCTCAGAATAATGTGACAAGAATCTAAGCTGCTCTTTCAAAAAACTGCTAGAACTGATCAACGAATTCAGGAAGGTCACAGAATACAAAATCAATGTGCAGAAATCTGCTGCATTTCTATACATTAATAATGAAGCGGCAGAAAGAGAAATTAAGAAAACAGTCCTATTTACAATTACACCAAAAATAATAAGATCCCTAGGAATAAACCTAACCAGAGTGCTGAAAGACCTGTACTCTGCAAACTACAAAACACTGATGAAAGAAACTGAAGAAGACACAAACAAATGGAAAGACATTCCATGCTCATGGTTCGGAAACACGAATATTGTTAAAAGGTCTATACTTACCCAGAGCAATCTACATATTCAATGCAATCCCTGCCAAAATGCCACCAGCATTCTTCACAGAGAACAAACAATTCTTTTTTTTTTTTTTTTAACATTTATTCATTTTTGAGAGATAAAGAGAGAGCATGAGCAGGAGAGGGGCAGAAAGAAAGAGAGAGAGACAGACAGACAGACAGACAGACAGAATCTGGAGCAGGCTCCAGGCTCTGAGCTGTCAGCACAGAGCCCGACACATGGCTCGAACCCATGAACCGTGAGATCATGACCTGAGCCAAAGTCAGATGCTCAACCGACTGAGCCACCCAGGTGCCCAGAGAACAAACAATTCTAAAGTTTGTATGGAACCACAAAAGACCCTGAGTAGCCAAAACAACCTTGAAAAAGAAAAGCAAAGCTGGAGGCATCATAACTTCAGACTTCAAGTTATATTTCAAAGCTGTAGTTATCAGAACAGTATGGCACTGGCACAAAAATAGACACATAGATCAATGAACAGAAAAGAAAGCCCAGAAATGAATCCACAATTATATGGCCAATTAATCTTCAACAAAGCAGGAAAGAATATCCCATGGGAAAGAGTCTTGTCAACAAACAGTGTTGGAAGAATAGGACAGCAACGTGAGAGAATGAAACTGGGCCACTGCCTTATACCATACACAAAAACCAATTCAAAATGGATTAAAGATCTAACTGTGAGAACTGAAACCATAAAAATCCTAGAACAGAACACAGGCGGTAACTTCTTTAACATCAGCTGAAGCAACTTCTTTCTAGATATGTCTCCTGAGTCAAGGGAAACAAAAGCAAAAATAAACCATTGCGACTATATCAAAATAAAATGCTTCTGTCCCCAGCAGAGGGACAATCAACAAAACTAAAAGGCAACGTACAGACTGGGAGAAGATATCTGAAAATGACATGTCCTATAAAGGGTTAGTGTCCAAAATATATAAAGAACTTCTAAAACTCAACACCCCAAAAATGTTAACAACCCAATTAAAAAATAAGCAGAAGACGTGAACAGAGAGTTTTCCAGAGAAGACATCCAGATGGCCGACAGGCACACGAAAAGATGTTCAACATCACTCATCGTCAGGGAAATGCAAATCAAAACTACACTGAGGTATCACCTCACACCTGTCAGAGTGGCTAAAATCAACAACACAGGAAACAACAGGTGTCGGTGTGGATGTGGCCAACGCTGGTGCACTGTTGGTGGGAATGCAAACTGGTGCAGTCACTCTGGAAAACAGTATGGAGGTTCCTTAAAAACTTAAAAATAGAACCACCCTATTATCCAGCAATTGCATTACTGGGTATTTATTTACCCAAAGAATACAAGAACACTAATTCAAAGGGATACACACACCCTTACGTTTATAGCAGCGTTATCTACAATGGCCAAACTATGGCAGCAGCCCAAGTGTCCATCGACTAATGAATGGAAAAAGATTGGGGTGTGTGTGTGTGTGTGTGTGTGTGTGTGCGTGTGTGTGTGAGAACATTATTCAGCCATAAAAAGGAATGAAATCTTGCAATTTGCAACAACACGGATGGGGCTAGAAAGTAACAATGCTAAGCAAAATCAGTCAGAGAAAGACAAATGCTGTATGATTTCACTTCATATGTGGAATTTAAGCAACAAAACAAATAAACAAAGGGGAAAAAAATCTTTAAGAGGGAGAAATCAAGAAACCGACTCTGATAGAGAACACACTGCCGGTTACCAGAGGAGAGGTGGGTGGGGGGATTAATAGGTGATGGGGATTAAGGAGTGCACCTGAGAGGAGCACTGGGTGCTGTATAGAGGTGCTGAATTACTCTGCTGTACGCCTGAAACTATTCTAACATAGATGTTAATTCATTATTCTGTACCGGAATTAAAATAAAAACTTAAAAAAAAGAGAAAGAATCTAAGCTGGAGATTACTCTCCAGTGTGAGACCTACACAGCGCTGGTATTAGTAATTAATGGTGAAACTGGAGGGAATAAGAGGTGGTGAGCCCTGCCCTGGAATGCAGGGCACACAAAAGTGCTCCCATAAACAAAGGCTCTGAGAAGACGGGCGGCCTGAGGCAAGAGTAAAGTAACACCCCTTATTCTAGAGGGGGGATTTTGGGGGAGGGGGATTTTTTTTCCCCCTCAGTTTTAGATCTTCACTCTTACAAGGATTTCCTTTTATTAGGAAATGTGGCCACGGCTATCATCTTTACACCTAGCAAAACACTGTGCACTCGGACTCCACGGAAGATCATGGAAAATCCACCTACCAACACAGAGCTCAAAAGACACGTAGGATGACAGCCTAAATAAAACGGCGGACTGGAGTATTAGGCTAATTCATGAAGAGGAGCGATAAACTAAAAAGGGAAATAAATGCCTATCAATTAGGAAAACAAATAGGTTACTGTTAAAAAAAAAAAAACAACCCCATCAAGGAAAGTGTCTAGGAAGTGAATGCTGGACCGGATAACGAAAGGAGGTGAGGAGAGCCAACTAACTAACCTCAACCCTTTCTTTGCTTCCACATTCTTAGAATGATTAAGATACCAAACCGCAGCTTTCTACAAGGTTAGAAAAATTTCCCTGAAGTCTTTCTATTTCCCAACTCTCGCTGTGTCTGTGATACTCAAAAAGTATTCAAATACAGAATATGTATATAACTAGGAGGCGATGGCCCATAAGCTGAAAATTTGGGCCCAACTTCCTTTCTCCAACCTTATCCTGTACAATATTCCCTGAATTCTAATAAACTCAGATTACTCCCTTTCTTTCCCACCACACTCTTTCAGGGACCGTTAACTTTACAGTGCGGTTCCCTGAGTCTGGAATGCCCTGGGTCTTTATTATTCTGTGCCGAGAATACCTATTCACCTGATAGAACTCAGCGTACAATTTCATCTTTGAAGGCTTTATGATCATCTCCATCCCAACCCTAAAATCTCCGGTTTGGCCAAGTCTTACATAGGGGATTTTCCTGAAGGTCTGCCGTTACATTCAAAAAGTCAACCAAAATATGACAGATTATATTAAGCAAAAGCACAGAGTCATGGGGCAAGAACGGCCCCTACGGACTGGGGAGTCTATGCCCTCATTTGAAAAGAATTAAGGCCCAACTGGGATCTAGACCCGGCTCCGTCAACAACAATTTTATTCCAACATCCCAGCGATCACCAAATCAAAGTAAGTGTTTCCAAAATCACCAAGAAAAAAAGAAAAAAAGACCTTGAGACCTTCAAAGTGGAAAATACAATTCACTCACGAAAGGCGGTTTATCACATTGCTAAGAGTAGCAACCCCCACAAGCTGCGGGGGTTTCTGGGATGTCCCTAAATAAAAGGAAATCAATATCCATGAATGACTTCACAAACATACTTATCTCTCAGGTCATATCTGTCTAGAATACAGAATTTCTGCTCTCTCCCTGTGTGTGCCTGGGCTTTGGGGTGTGACCAGGAATGAGATGCCCCCTTTCACATCACTCTGCATCACGGAAGATCAGCATGGTAAGAATACGGAGGAAAAAGATGGTCATCACAGTTAATCTTTTTAGCCTCTAAGTTACATGAATAACAGGTAATTATGCGAAAGTAAGCACTAGGGATGATTGTACATGAAGTTGAAGTAATTTCACATTAAATATAGAGAATTATGGATGGAACCCTCAAATGCATTTGCAATTCTAACAGAATCACATACTGAAGTGTTAAAGTCAAACAGATACAGGCAGCCTTACATATTAGTAATTATTCTTATACGTTTTAAGTCATGAATCATGGAAACTGTCCTATAAATCTCTGAATCTATTATTTCCGCAGCTCCCAGGATACATCTTTTCCTAAAGAGAATTCAGAATCGTTAAATGGCTTTCTTTGTCCACAGAGAGGAAATAAATATATGACTCTACTACAGGCAAAAAAAAAATCAAAGAATGGTCGAAGTATGATCTGACAACTCTCAGAAAATAAAACTTTTACAGAAAATAATAATCTCACCAATATAAAATAGTAGGTTAAAACCAAACTTCAGGTGAGTATATAACTTAGCTGTTTAAAATGATCCAAAAGCAAGATCAAATACAGAAATAAAAAAGAGCTGTTGTCTGCTACCCAGAACTATGAATATAAGCCCAATTTATGGCTCACCTAAAACATACTTAAATGTACTGGAAGGGAAAGGCTCAGGCTGAGGAATATGTCTTAGTCATTCAAGACTAACTGGCTTTAAAAATTACACAAGTACATACATGTAATTCATATACATGATAAGCAGGAACACCTCTTTTATAATAGTTAAGGGTAATGTTTGTTTAATTAATACAGGACAGAATAGGGGCGTCTGGCTGGCTCAGTTGGTGGAGCATGTGACTCTTGATCTTGGGGTTGGGAGTTCCAGCCCCACACTGGGCACAGAGTTTATTTAATTTAAATAACACAGGGGTGCCTGAGTGGCTCAGTCGGTTGAACGTCCGACTTCGGCTCAGGTCATGATCTGGCGGTTCGTGAGTTCGAGCCCCGTGTCGGGCTCTGTGCTGACCCCTCAGAGCCTAGAGCCTGCTTCGGATTCTGGGTCTCCCTCTCTCTCTACCTGTCCCCTGCACGTGCTCTGTCTCTCTCTCTCAAAAATAAATAAATAAATGTTAAAAAAAATAATAACAAATATATACAAATAGGTCAGAATAATGTATGAGTAGCCGACATAGTGGTTTACTGTAATTTTATACTCAACATCATTCCACTGTTACTAAGATTGCCCAGCAAAAGTATTGATAAACATAAGTTAGTAAATACATTAATACTACTTGTGATCCCAAGAACACGTACAGAAATAGTTTCATATACACTTGAAATCAATCCTGAGATCAATAAATCCTCAGGATATGTTCATCACGGGGTCGGTACAACTTTGTTAAAATAATACCCTCTTGAAATTACTGAGAAGAGATCAAGATCGTACCTAAGAAAAGAAACCAGCCATTAATCTCACAGTGTAGCTAAAAATTTCAGAATTGGCTTCAGAGTAAATTTAGTTAGTTTAGAAATTAGTGAAGTTTCGAAGAGAACAAATAATTAAAAGAATAACTATATTCTGGCATTAAATCATTAAAAGGATCATCAATCTTTCATATAAACATGTTTCACTTAAGAGATCAACACAGCACTACTGTGAATAATATTAAAAATCTCAAATTTATTTTCTAGGCAGAACTTTTAAATTAAATCTTTTTGAGTAAGTTCAAATGATTTCTGAGGTAGGAACAGAAGGGCAAAAATGAATGAGTAATACTTCTTTCTGACGAGGACAACTCCCGTGTCCTGTGCTTTTAGCAAAGGTTTCGTTTTTTAATTTTCTTTTTTTTTTTTTTTTTAATTTTTTTTTTCAACGTTTATTTATTTATTTTTTTGGGGGGACAGAGAGAGACAGAGCATGAACAGGGGAGGGGCAGAGAGAGAGGGAGACACAGAATAGGAAACAGGCTCCAGGCTCTGAGCCATCAGCCCAGAGCCTGACGCGGGGCTCGAACTCCCGGACCGCGAGATCGTGACCTGGCTGAAGTCGGACGCTTAACCGACTGCGCCACCCAGGCGCCCCAGCGTTTTTTAATTTTCAATTTTCAAATTTTCTTAGGGAGCTCTAGAGCGTTTTGCACAACATTTTTACAGAATGAGTATGTCTCGGGTAACGCATAGGGTTCTGTCTCAGTGTAAGGACTGCAAAGCAAAAAATTAGCACACGCTATAGAATTAAGGAGATATTCTTTTAATAAGCTACAATTATTTGCTTGCTTTAATGAAGCTATTCTGAGTTGATCTGTTGCCAGTACTCTTTATCTTCCTTCTAAAAGTTTACACATAAATTACATTCATCAGAATTCTTTTATTCTTCCTACGATACTAAATTGTTTTATCTTTAGACTTCTTATAATAAAATGCAATCATGTGGAGTTTAAATGCAGAAGAATTCTATTCGACTTACTGGCTTCTTATTGAAAATATTAACCCTTGGCTCAGGAGGTTCATAAAAATGGCTTCCTAAGAGGTCTTTTTTCATGCCATCTGTTAATTACAAGGAGAGCGGAATCTTACTCCTCCAACAACAGCAACCATAGAGTCAAGTTTCTTCAGTTCTGGATGGTGTCTAACAGAAGCAGTGGAACAAGCTGTGAAATACACAGGTCGTGTTGTCAGTAATTTTGTGCTGGTCCCACAGCAAAAATGTAGGAGGGAAAAGCAGAAAAATGTTATTTGCCAATATTAAAGAAGCAGCAGAAGGTTGTGCTGTGCAGACTTCACCACGCTTCTACACTGTGTGAAATTCATGACAATTTTTCCACCAAGTATTTTACGTCTTTATATTTATTAGCAAATAAAACTTAAAACCTGAAAGAATTCCTTCTTAACTATTTAACAAACTATGCTAACACTCAAGCATTAACGAAACTGTTTAACTTTTTGAGTACCGAAACCTGGAAGGGTAAATAAAGCATTGTGGGCATGACCAGAGAGAATCAGTTCTGGAAAACAATTTTCAGGATTCTTTACTCTTTGATATACTATACTTATTTCTCCGTAACTCGTGGCTAGAAAAGTAATAAGAGAATTACTGGTGTTGCTAATGGGGTGAGAGAGTCGTGTGTTCGGCGGGGGGGGGGGGCGGGGGCTCGGGGCAGATGTTTAACAACTCGCAGCTGTCGCACGGCGAACAGGCTTAATGACATTACCAGGAAGAGAAAAAGAGCGCTGCCAGGACTACTTTAAAGAATTTATATTATTGTGACATGAAAAAAGCTTAATTAGAAGCCAAAAACTGGCCTTTGTTTAATTCTGAATCAGATCCCTCGGGGTCCCGCACCACTGTCACACGTGTCTGGGTACACATCCACATACGTGTTCGGCTGTAGCAAAGTTTTTCACTTATTTACTAGAAGTCTTAGGAGAAAGGGGAGAAACAATTTTTTTGTCGTTTGATCTCGCTTTGGCTGGATTCAACTTAATTCAAAATACTTTATAAACTTACTATAGGCAAAACCCCGTAAGGGATAATAGAGTGAATAAAATAACTCCTCACTATTCTCAAGGGACTTATGTGGAGAGGCTATGTATGTACATAAAAATAATACAAGGAAACAATATTATGGGAACGCTGCGGAATTATGGGGATTTGGGTGTTCAAACGCTGTTCCTTGTGGTAGAGCCTGACTTTGCCTGTAGGTATCTGTGGGCACCAAAGGTCCACTATTTTTTCATCCACACAAAAACAGGTGTCTAAATTTTTGTAAGATGCCAAACTTAGGATCTATTTGGTTTCTAATTTAGCTGCCCTGAATTAACCATTCAGATTACTCCCCGAAAGTCTGGGTAAGAGACACCGTATTTATTTATTTATTTATTTTATTTATTTTTTTTTTAACGTTTATTTATTTTTGAGACAGAGAGACAAAGCATGAACGGGGGAGGGTCAGAGAGAGGGAGACACAGAATCTGAAACAGGCTCCAGGCTCTGAGCTGTCAGCACAGAACCCGATGCGGGGCTCGAACTCATGGAGTGCGAGATCATGACCTGGGCCGAAGTCGGCCGCTTAACCGACTGAGCCACCCAGGCGCCCCGAGACACCGTATTTAGAAAAGGATGCTTACAGGGTATTCTAGCCATCCACTCCTGTAGGAATTCTAAGTTCCAAGATCAAGCAAAGTTTAGCCTCTCTCTGAATGGCTTTTACTGAATTGCACATTATGAACCGGATGGAAAACCAATAAAAATTTCACTGAAGGGGCGCCTGGGTGGCTCAGTTAAGCGTCCCAACTTCGGCTCAGGTCGTGAGCTCACAGTTCGTGAGTTGGAGCCCCACACTGGGCTCTGTGCTGACAGCTCAGAGCTTGGAGCCTGCTTCCAATTCTGTGTCTCCCTCTCTCTCTGCCCCTCCCCCGCTCGTTCTCTCTCTCTCTCTCTCTCTCTCTGTGTCAAAAATAAACATTAAAAAATGTTTAAATAAATTTTACTGAAAATCAAAAGGTCCACACTTAATGAAATGCCACGTCCCCATAATACGCCACCGGAGAAAGTTCTGTTTCAGCTTCAAGGTGCATCTCAATCACCTTAGAAATCTTAGCTCCCACACAGTGCTGACTTTATACGCAGAGGTAACTTCAAACTTCCTAGTACACAATAAAAAAGGAAAAAAGAAACTGGTGAAATCGTTAATAATCTACTTATTTAACCCAGTGTAGCCAGGATATTATCATTTAACATGCAATCAACATAAAAGTTACTGAGATATTTTACTATTTTTCTGTGTACCAAGCCTTCAAACTCTGGTGCGCCTTTCACGCTGCTAGCACATCTCAATGACTAGTTCTATCTGAAGACTCGTGTCTACTGTACGGAACTCGCTAGAGGGCAAACTTCTTTTGGGAAACGGCCCTTTCGGGCTTCCTCCCTAACAAAACACTACAGGTCTTCTCCTTACCCCGCTTCATTCTGTATGAACAGCGGTTGTAACAATTCCACTTAGCAATTCTTCGGCGGTGAAAAGTCGGGGTGGGGGAATTGGCCAGCAGGAAATTTTAAACCCATATATCACGAAAGTAAAAAACCAAACTCTTATACTAGACGTCTTCTGGTCTATCTCCAAATGCTCTCACAGCCCCATCCTCCAACAAAATGGCATCGCTGATGGTACAGAACAACTCCTCGTCAGGAGGATACAGAAGTGGAGGTGCTGACGTTCCCGGGTTTCATTTAGCGAGGGTCATTTTTATGACCCACGCAAAGTTACGTTTAACATAAATTGAGAGATTTCTTAAAAATGTCTTTACATCATCTTTAAGTAAAAATATTATGGGCTTAGAAACAGTTCAACATCTCTTAAGTTTTGCACAATAACATTTTTTGACATTTTTTTAATATTTATTTTTGAGAGAGACAGCAGGGGAGGGGGAGAGAGCGAGAGGGAGACACAGAATCCAAAGCAGACTCTGCCTCTGAGCCGACAGCACGGAGCCCGATGCAGGGCTTGTACTCATGAACCATGAGATCATGACCTGAGCCGAAGTCAGACACTCAACCGACTGAGCCACCCAGGCGCCCCTAGAAGGACTCTCTTTGAACAAAATCTCATTACTGATAATAGGGAGACAGTGTAGCTCGGTGAAAAAAAGCACTAGCCTGAGATGGAAGATGATTTGCCTTCTAGACTTTGCTTTGTCACACATGGGTTGTGATGCTATAGAGCTCACTGGGCCTAAATTTCTTCATCTGTGAAATTAACGGGGACAAAAGTACACCTCTCAGTCTCCAGAATTTACATTAAAAACTTTATCTGACAACTTCAAAATACTTTACACTTTGAAAGCAATAGTATTTGAAGCAGATGTGACTTCCAACATGATGCCGGAAAACTGTAAAAGTGAGCTTAAATAACAAAGCCAAAACAAATGGCCAAATTGTGAAAGGAATCTAATTCTGATTATAGGCTCATTTCCTGTTCATCAGCTCCTGCTAGCTTTCCACGAATAAGTAAAAATAACACTTGACGTTCTCTGTGTGAGAGAATTCATTAAAATCAGTTTACTGGTGAGACATTTTAAATTTGAGTGACTGGGGTCACTAAGTTTCACTGCTAAAATTCTGCCTTTAGGAACTCAAAGACCTAGCGCAATAAAGAAAACCATATACAAATGTATGGTCATCAAACAGAAAGCACCTAGTATTGTTGATGAAAAGATAAATCTGAAACTTTTAAACATATATTCTGCTTCCCAGGAGTAATTTCAGTGGAAGGTGGGCAGATACTAATGAGTTAGCAGAATAGTGTTCCAATGCCAAGAACAAGGGTGGTCCAGCACCTGTTCCCTAACTGACTGAGTCCTTTGTTTTGTGTTTTTTTTTTTTAAAGGATCAGTAATTTCTAAAAAATGCCTTGATGTCAGTGCACAATAGGATCTTTCAGAAATGTTTACATGTTGACAGAGGAAGTAGGATTCCCTCCCACTCATAACAAATCATGCACATAGGAATGACTCCTCTAGTCAGTATAAAATAACGCCACTGCTCTCTTGTACACATTTCATAAAGGTAATTAATATGCATTTCTTGGGAGGAGATAAGCACTAAAGAGTGAAATTATTACAGCTATATTGCTAATGCCATATGGAGCCCCAACCCAAAAGCAGCGTAACCTCCTCATCTACATGTCGAAACATTCTAGGCACGTGTCCTCCTGGCTACCTGATCTCGATTTTCCACAGTCTGGTCAAAATCTGTGCCTCAGACAAATACTCTCACCATTAGGTGACAGAGCCACAAGAATCCTTGGGAAAGCAAATGAAAGGGGATTTATCTACTGCTATTTCTGAACCTGGGGTATCAGTCAAATGAAACTGATTTTGGCTAGATTGGATCTAAATAGAAATGCCTATCCTCTACAGAAATACGCATAATGATTTGCAGTGATTTAAAAACGTGTATGTATTCTTTAAAATAAATGAAACCCACAAGTACATTTCAATAACTTTGAACTATAGGGTTATGAGTAATTCCTCCCTGTTTATTTTTCCAAATTTCTGAGCACTGAGATCGTTCTTTTGAGCTTTAAAACTGATCACACAGTTATCTATTAATGGTTAAGGCCACTTGGTAAGAATTCTGTAGAAACATGAAAACCTCATAAAGACTATAAAAATTGTTGCCTCTAACAACCAAGGAATTTATAAACAATTCAGTAATTTAAAAGAACCCTCTAAGCTCCAAAGTTTCAGACCTTAAAAATTAAGCCTCTTCTACATCATTTAAGAATCTTCCCTCCGTTCTAAAACCCAGATCTACCAATACCCGAGTTTCAAATCAAATCTGAGTCAGCAGCTGTCACCAATTATAAAAAGAACTTAAAACTACACTTATTTAATCCCAAAATAAGTTTTTAAAACCATTTTTTAAGAATAAAACATCAAGGGGCGCTTGGGTGGCTCAGTCGGTTAAGTGGCCGACTTCGGCTCAGGTCATGATCTCACGGTCCGTGAGTTCGAGCCCCGCGTCGGGCTCTGTGCTGACAGCTCGGAGCCTGGAGCCTGTTTCGCATTCTGTGTCTCCCTCTCTCTGACCCTCCCCCATTCATGCTCTGTCTCTCTCTGTCTCAAAAATAAATAAACGTTAAAAAAAAATTAAAAAAAAAAAAAAGAATAAAACATCAAAACATGCTATCTCAATTCAGCGGTCTTTTAAAAGGGACCAAACTGGGGCTGTAAGTGCCAATAATGGGCAAATAACATGTATCAGAAACCACCAGTTGTATTCACACCAGTTCCTAACATAGGTCTATTCTTGTAAGAGCTTTTGCAACCATTTGCAAGAAAGGGGAAAATCACAAAAGGCTTGATTTTTGCAGAAGGCACTTTATAAAAGCGTTCCAGCTCCAGTTTGGTTGGGTATAGTGTCAGAACAGGGAAATAATGCAAATACCAAAAATGCAAATACCTTAACTATGGAGGACATGCGTCTTTTCTTAGTAAAAGGCAGGCCTGGGTAAGAGAGACAATTTGTTTCAATCTGGCACAGGGTTTGGCAAAGCTTAGGAGTAAAAGGAACAAGCAAAATATGACGGCTATGTTGTGCACGGAATAGATACTTTTAAAACTTTTAACATTTGTTTATTTTTGAGAGAGAGGGAGTGAGAGTACAAGCAGGGGAGGGGCAGAGAGAGAGGGAGACACAGAATTTGAAGCAGGCTCCAGGCTCCGAGCTGCCAGCACAGAGCCAGACGTGGGGCTCCAGCTCACGAACCAGGAGATTATGACCTGAGCCGAAGTTGGATGCTTAACCGACTGAGCCACCCAAGCGCCTCTGGAATAGATAATTTAGACCTGAGAAGATGAACCATGCCTGAAAACTAAGTTTGGACATCTCTTACATTGTCCATTACATGCCTGTGTGCAATTAAATGCCTGCCAAACTGTTCCTGGCACTTTTGTGATTCAGATAGAATACCTTACAAGGAAAATAAAGAACTCACAAGGGGGAATGTCAAATGCAGACAGAGGTTTTTCTATTAGGCCAGATCTTTTGTTGTTGTTGCTGTTTCAAGTCAGATTTGAAAGACTCAGTCTTTTCAGAAGTTCAACAAAACAATGAATTTATTTTACCCCAGTATCATTTTTTTTAAGTTTATTTTGAAAATAGAGTTTCTACTAAGTCAGTTTACAAATCTTTCTGATTTATATAGAATAGAAAAATATTCATATCCATCTTAATAAGAGTAGGCCCAAGTACGAGGTACGTTTTCTAGATGTAACTACAAATAAAATTTTATTTTTCTTTAAAGTTTATTTATTTTGAGGGAGAGAGAGTGAGAGAGAGAGGGAGGGAGGGAACAGGAGCAAGAGAGCAACAGGGGGAGGAGCACACAGAGAGGGAGAGGCTCCAAGCAGGTTCCGAGCTGTCAGCACAGAGCCTGACAAGGGGCTCAAACCCATGAACCGTGAGATCATGTCCTGAGCACCAATCAAGAGTCGGACATTTAACCCACTGAGCCACCCAGGCGCCCCACTATAAATAAAAGTTTTTTTAATAAAATGTTTTAATGTTTGTTTATTTTTGAGAGAGAGAGAACGAACGTGCGCGCGTGCATGCGCGCAGGTGGGAGAGGCGCAGAGAGAGAGGGAGACACAGAATCCAAAGCAGGCTCCAGGCTCCAAGCTGTCAGCACAGAGCCCGATGCAGGGCTCGCAATCACGAGCCATGAGATCACGACCTGAGCTGAAGTTGGACACTTAACAGACTGAGCCACCCAGGCACCCCTATAAATAAAATTTTAAAAACCAAAGGTGATTGCAACAGAATTCTACATCACTAACTCACTTTCCTCATGGAGAAATATCATCTCTTTACTCACTCAGGTGAAACAGAGAAGGAAAATGAAAAAGCAAAAGAAATGCCAAGAATCATTCGGCACTTCCTAGAGAGACACTGACACCAACCTCAGGAAAACATAATGCGTATCCCTACCATGTTAGAAAAAACAAAAAATCTGCCCACCATAATGTGGTATAGTTCAAACTCGGAAACATTTCTATTTTTAAAAATATGCAAAAGAAAACATCTCCGCTTTACATCTTAAATAATTCTTGCTGATAAAGAGGAAATGTTTTTCTAACAGCCTGTAGAGTCAAGTCTGTCCGTAAAGGTTCATGCTGGTTTTCACTCCTGGCAACGAAAACACACTGAAGAGAAACTCCTGCAGAAAAAGCCTCATTCAAAAGTGATTTCGTTCATTAAATAGGGAAAGGGGGAGAGGGAACATTAGGATCAATCAAAAGAAGACATGAAATTATTCATGAAACAAGTTCAGAAGGTAATTGCATTTGTGGCAAGAACTATATCCTCACAAAGATATTACTAAAAAAGGGGAAAAGACAGAATTACAAATAAGTTTAATTTTTTTTATTTTTTGAGAGAGAGAGAGAGAGCAAGCACGGGAGGGGCAGAGAGAGAGGAAGACACAGAATCCAAAGCAGGCTCCAGGCTCTGAGCTGTCAGCACAGAACCTGACCCGGGGCTCAAACTTGTAACTGTGAGATCATGACCTGAGCCGAAGCCAGACGCTTAACTGACTGAGCCACCCCAGGCGCCCCTAACAGAGGTTTCAAAATAGGCACCAGACTTTTATATGGTCACCTTGTTTCAGAGGATCTTATGTAGAAAAGAAATTGCAATGGGAAATACATTTTCACCTCTCACAAAAAATAAGTTTAATCCCTCATAATTTTCCCACCAAAAGCTCATTTGAGAAATAATTTATCGCATGAAAGTACTACTATAAAATACTTTAAAAGACCAAGGTCATAACTTACGTACATATATAGTTTCAAAAACATTATGAGGATTCAGGGTACAAGTAGCTGAACGGGAAAAAGAGAGGAAGCTATCCACCGGGCACAGAGATGATCTCATTCCTGTATATAAAAAAGCATCAAAAGGCACTCTGCTCATGCTTTTTCCCAATGGTATTTCTGAGCGATGAAGATCCTCAGATTAATATTAATACTAAAAAGCTGACTAAAGTACTTTTACTATCAGAAAACATGAAATTCGGAACAAAAACCACTAGGGAGAGAGGATCCCTCGCATCAAAAGAAAGAAGTTCTCTGTAATGCATGAGGTGACTCAAGAGTGTAACAATCTACTGCAACTGAAATCTGGAAATGTGGGGCTTGAAAAATACCAACAGTATAGATCACCCAGGAAAAAGACAACGGTTTCCTCTCAACCAGACCCCAAAAGCAGGAGGTAAACACCCAAAGTTACGTTTTAGAGTCTTTGGATTTAAATAACGATCCACATCCTTTGAGATGGAAATTCGAATGAGCCGCCCTAAGAAATATCTCAAGAGGTGAGAGGGGAAACAGAGATGAAATTCAATGGAGGGAAGAAAAAAAAAAAAAGCAAATGCGATACAAAGCTTAAAGGATCCAACAGGAACTTCTGAGGCAATGGACACACAAAAGAAATCCTAAGCTGTGTGAAAGAAAACTGGAAGACGTGGAGACGGTAGAAGGTCGTGCAAGGAAGCAGTGTGCACAGATCCCTCTTCGCTCTAAGGGAGGTGTGGATGTGCATTTCTTCAGAACACTAAAGATCTAAGACTCTTGATCTGCTCATTTTTCTTACACGCCAGAGCTGGAAAATCTCGAGCGTGGGGGGTCCAACCGAGGAGGAGGGAAACCCTATGCCACTGAAGACTACATTCTGATAAGCACGCTGAGTCCATCGCAAAATGTTAAAACCAAGTTTTATTTCAATCTGCCAAACTGGAGACACACGGTGACCTCGACACATCTCTGTAAACTCCTTTCCTTGCAAAAAAAAAAAACAGACGATGGTGACGAAAGGAGCATTTCTGAGGTTTGAACAAAGTAACACATAGCAGAACCTCAGGAAAAGCTTCATTCAGCTCTCTTTTAAACATTAAGGTTCTTCCTGGAGTAACCCCTCAAACCATTCAATGTCAGCAATGCCATAAAAGAGAAACCCTGGCCCACATTCGTCTACGAAGCTGCTTTTAAAAGCTGTTTTTAAAAATGGCAGTCCTTTTCCTTGGCCAACCCTACCACCTTCTACCAGATGGCTTGTCCCCATCCTCTCAGCGAAAGAAAAAGCAAATAAAAACTACACCGGAAGTATTCAGTGGGAGGATAAGCTGTACGAAACCGTCACTGAACGGTCCGGCACGTTTCCAGTCGGCCCATCACCTACAGTGTCATTTCTAACCCCCTTCGGCTGCCCGAACAGCTCGGCCACCTCCTGAAGGAAAGAGGGGTGGGGGCAGGTCCTCAGTAGAGGTTGTCAGTGTTGGTGCTCCGAGGGGTCTTGATCTTCTCGATGTTTTTGAGGATCACATCATGCAGGGTGGCGTACTGGTTCCGCACGTGCAGCAGGATCTGGCGCACGCTCAGGTACTCGTTTTCGTCCACCTCGGCTACCGTGCGGCGATAATCTTCCACCTGGGGGTACTTCACGATCTTGGACACCAGCTTGGCCCTGGTGTTGTAGTAGGTGGAGAAGCGGCGCAGATAGGAGGCTGCCGTGCTCTCCACGGTCCACAGCTGGTCCACGGTGTCCTCCTGGATGGACACTCCGAAGTTGTTGCCGTCCTCCACCTTCGGGATGAGCAGCTGCACCCACATGCGCACCGTGTTGCATTTCTCCCTCAGCAGCTCGATCTCGGGTTTCACCCGCGCGATCAGCTCCACCAGATGCTGGTTGCTCCGCAGCAGCTGTCCCTCGCCGCCCGGCAGTGCCGGCACTTTGACCGAGGGCTGGGTCTGCGGAGGCGGCGGGTCCCGGTTGGGCCCGTCCCCCGCGGTGTCGGGGGCGGCGGGGGGCTCCGGGGCCGGCACCGAACGGATTCTGGACAGGTCTTGCAGGCGCAGCTCCTGGACCCGACTATCCAGCTCCGACAGCTTCTGAGGGAAGAAGGTGGACACCAGATCCTCGGCCTCCTGCGCGATGCGGGCCCGAAACGAATCCACCTTCCCCCGCACGTCCTGCTCCAGCTTCAGCGGGGAAGCCATGACGTCCAGGGGCGTCGAGCGTTGGGGCGGCGGACACTACCCGGGCTCCCCCCGCGGCCGGCGGGCCGGCCTTGGGCTTCCGCCGCCACGGCCAACTCCCAACAGACCATGCCCAGCCACGCCGGAAGTGACGTCCCGGACTCCCGGCGGCGCGGCCAGGCCCGCGGTGGGTGGGGAGGGGAGGGAGCCACGTGCCAACCGCGCCCTCCGGACAACGCCCCAGCCAGGCGGCCCTGGCACCTGTGTGTGTGCAGGGGTGGGGGTGGGGGGCTGCGGATCTAGTTCCCGGAGCAGTCCCCCCCCCCCACCCCCACCCCTGGCCTCTCGGCCGGAAGCCTGCGCAGCAAAGACGGTTCCGAAGAACTTCGGTAAACTTGAGCACTGTGAGGACCAAGCAGACGAGTCGATGTACTTTATACATAGGAGCTCAAGGAGATCCACGATCGCTCTACTTGTTTTACTTTTCATTTTCCTGAAATACTTTCCTTTTGTTCTTTGCAACACCATAGTGCATACCTTGGATTTTATACTGAAATTATTAAAGTTTAGATCAAAAAAGGATTATTCTAAAGATGTTATAAGTTCTGAACGTAACTGTCACCTCAGTTGAACTGCAAACTTCCTCAGGGCATAGGCCAAGTCTTAATTTGTCTCCGCTGCATGTGGCACAATGCCTGGTGTGGAGCAGGTGCTCAATACCCATCTGATGAAACAACCTTGAATTAGTAAGATTTTAGCAAACCATGACTTCACAAGATCTAGAACAAAAAAGTATCAACAAGACATGTTACAGGTTGGTCTCCGCAGCAAGCGGACAGAGATTGCTTCCAGGAAATTTATTAGGGACTGTTCTTAACCAAAGGACCCCTGGAAAGGAAGAGCTACAGCAGAGGGAGAAGCTGATGAAATCTCTAAGCCTCAGCTGACCCCATGGGGAAGGGGAAAGCCCCTTCACAGTTGTCCAAAGTTGAGGACAAGGCAATTCCTGAAGGGAATTTGGAAAGAAATTCCTTAGCTCTGAGGCACGACCTGGGGAGTGCCTCAAAGCTCCAAGAACACATGTACCACAGTAAGATAACTAGACTAACAAACTAGCGATTTCACTTGCATTCAAGTCGTCTGTGTTCAGCCCCAATTAGGGGATGAAATTTCTGTGTTTCGATCATTTCAGGTCTTGGAATGTGACAAAGGTGTGGTAGAGGGAATTATACTTTCAACGATGTGTGTATGGGGATAAAGGTGTATACATATTGTGGTGTGTATGGGGTGGGTATTGGGGAACTACTGGTAAGCTGGATCTTCAGGTAGGAGGGAAAGTGGCAGGAAACGAGGCAGGAGGGTAAGCAAGGACCAGCTCCTAGAGGCAGGGCCCTGTTTGCCATGATTAAGGAACTTGGATTTAATAAAAAGCCAGTGAAGGGCAGGGAAAACACAAACACACACACACATACACACACAGATGGAGGACTTCAGTGGTCAAGGTGGATCTGAAGAGGAGGATAGAGACTGCTGATAGAATCCAAAGCATGCCTCAAAGAGATGGCAATGGGGCTGGAGAGAAGAATATAGAGTTTTAGGAAGTACAATTAATAGTATATGGTGATAGTTTGGGATATGAAGAGGTGAGAAAAGGCAGAATTCAATACTAATTTTTTTCTTTTTGTGGTTAAAGGAAGAATTTCTATTTATACCTACATTAAACCTCTCCTAAGAGATAACTTGGATATACATATATTTTTACACATGCAAATTTACATTCACGTTAATGGGAATTTAGATAGAGCGATCACACGGAAAAGGAAAATCCAATCTTGAAACATGACCACAGCGTTCCCACATCTTGATTTTCTTCATAAGTTTGGCTATAACAGATTACACGAGAGCTACTACAGAAATTCTCTTTAATTGAAAAATATCCTCAGTGCTATATATGGTTTATCAAATGGTTACTCTTTTTTTCTTATTCCAAATTTTTATTTAAATTCTAGTTAGTTAACATTTAGTGTAATACTGGTTTCTGGAGTACAATTTAGTGATTCATCACTTAAGTAAAACACCCAGTGCTCATCACAACAAGCGTCTTCCTTAGTACCCATTACCTACTTAGCCCATCCCACTTCCACCTCCCTCCATCAACCTTCAGTTAGTTCTCTATCATTAAGAGTCTCTTACGGTTTGCTTCCCTCTTTTTTTGCCCCTTCAAATATGTTCATCTGCTTTGTGTCCCAGATTCCACATATGAGTGAAATCATATGGTATTGGTCTTTCTCTGGTGGACTTACTTTGCTTAGCATAATACACTCTAGCTCCATCCACATCATTCCAACTGGCGGTATTTCACTCTGATTGACGGCTGAGTAATATTCCACTGTACATACCACATCTTCTCTATCCATTCATCAGTTGATGGACACCTGGGCTCTTTACAAAGTTTGGCTATTGCTGATAGTACTGGTACAGACATCGGGTTGCACTGTCCCTTCAAATCAGTATTTTTGTATCCTTTGGGTAAATATCTAGTAGTACAACTGTTGGATCGTAGGGCAGTTTGGCTACTCTATTTTCAAAGAGAAAATATTTCCAGTTGCTCTTTAAAATAACGGAGGACTTTTTATATTATGACACTGACTAATGCAGCCATTTATACGAAATTATTTTCTTTAGTTGTCTGATGACAGGATATAAAATCCTTGGGGAGGGGGCTCAGCTGCTCTTTTTTCTGGCGTGGTGTAAGAATTGTATTCATTCACAATGTTTCTTGTCCTTGTTAATGAAAGCAACAGTTGGTAGGAAAATGACAGCTCCTAATGCTGCTTTGCCCACTGACCATCGGCAATCAGCAGTTGTTTTTAAAAATTATTTAATGCACTTGCATGCCATGATTCCACCCATGAAATGGACACCGAGTGCTAACAGGTGGAAGAAAGCCATGAACAGCTGTGTAGTGTTGTCTTGTTCAGGTTTCTCCTTTCTCCACAGCCCAGCAGGGTTCAGCGTGTACGGATGCCAAGACTGACACACCACTCTTCTTTTAGTAATACCTACAGATTTACGGATTGATTTATCCTTTAAATATCCTCCAGCTCTGAAACTAAGCCTGTAAAGAAAGGATTCTGTGGTCCTATGTATGAGTTCCATTTAGCGAATTAGTCTAAGCAACTATTGTGTCAACTCTTGGATATAGATGTAACTTCGAGGGGCGCCTGGGTGGCTCAGTCGGTCAAGCGGCTGACTTCGGCTCAAGTCGTGATCTCGCCGTTTTTGAGTTCGAGCCCCGTGTTGGGCTCTGTGCCGACAGCTGGGAGCCTGGAACCTGCTTCACATTCTGTATCTCCCTCTCTCTCTCTGTTCCTCCACCGCTCACGCTTGCGCTCAACAATAAACATTAAAAAAAAAAAATTCTAAATAAATAAATAAATGTAACTTGGAGATACAGATTGGAATTTAATCCTTCAAAATACTTATTTCCTCACAGCTTTCTGTCAATAGAAGTTAGGAGAAATATAATCAATGGGGGTAAACCTAGATAATCATAAGATTCTGATGAGCCCTTATGTTGATGAAATTCTTCATCTCTAGATTGCAATGGACCTTAAGTTATCTAGACCAAAGGGCTTCATTCAAAACTTATCGGTACCCCCTAGTGAGCATAAAATGCTTCGTTTTCCAATGTAGTCAGTGAGAACACTGCCAGAGTCACTTTCTAGGTTGACAAATGCCTCCCTTCCCCTTCTCATTCTTCCTCCTAGTCTGCAGCAAGCAAAGGTACAGAAATAAACAGTGTAGAAGCACCTGCTGCCATGGCCTCTGGTCGGTCGTAGCTGCCAATTCAACATCTCCAGGATCTGTCTCCAGGTCTAACCTGTGCACACCTTTATGCAAAGAGGAGTGGGCAAAACAGCACTGTGGTTAAGGCTGTGCAGTCACCCTGCCACGTTCCAACCCCGGCTTTGCTACTTACCAGCCATGGGACCCTGCTCGGTTATTTTACCTCTCTCTGCTGCATTCTCTTCATCTATAAAATGAGCATTACAATAATAGCTATCTCATAAAAGTTGTTTTGAGGATCTAGTTAATAAAGAGTTCGGCACAGTGCCTTGAACGTGGGACGTGCTCAGTAAACGTTAGCTATTATTAAAGGAGAGGCATCGACATTCCAACATCTCCCTTCAAGGTATACTTCAAATCAAGGTATACTTTTCTTGTTCACGGTCTTGTTATTTATCAGTGATGACTCACTGTATTACAGAGTTGGATGTAAGCAATTAAAAAAAAAAAAAAAAAACTTGCTTGAGTTTCTTAGAATCCGTATCACAGAGGGCGTAAGTGAAGTGCAAATGTTACTAGCTACCTTGGCTGAAAAGTACATTTCTCAGCAGAACCCTTTCTGCAATTGCCATGTCTTCATCACATTTGTATTTTCTCTTACAAATGACATAATTGGTGTAATTATGATGTCAGTGTCAGTAGACACTGATGTCTACTATCAAGGATCTCTAAGATCATGGACTCTAACCAAAATCTATTAACCTCTGGGTCCCAGATGCCTGACTTTTTTAAATGATTTGGCCAATGACTCTCTACCCAAGACACTGATGGCTCCCTTGTTTTCAAAACCCCTGTTCTGGATGAACAATGAACCCTCTAGTTCTGCATTTCACATATTGTGGTCCATCAGTTCCCTGTAATTATTTGTGTGAATTCACGGTGATGATAAAACAATCGATGTAAGCATGTTCTGGGGTGATATTATAACTGCCATGCAATTTGGGGGCCAGTAATTCTATTTTTTATGATTATAATGCCAAGTACCATTATTTTATTTTCATTTTTAAAGGTTTATTGGATTATTTATTTTTTGAGAGAGACAGAAAGCACAAGCAGGGGAGGGACAGAGAGAGAAGGAGAGAGAGAGAATCCCAAGTAGCCTCCGTGCTGTCAGCACAGAGCCCAACTTGGGTCTCGATCTCAAAAACTGTGAGATCATGACTGAGCCAAAATCAAGAGTTGGATGTTTAACCAGGGGCACCCGATGGCTCAGTCGGTTAAGCATCCTACTCTTGGTTTTGGCTCAGGTCATGATCTTGCGGTTCATGAGTTCAAGCTCCACATCGGGGTCCGTGCAGACAGTGTGGACCCTGCTTGGGATTCTCTCCCTCCTGCTCTCTCTGCCTCTCCCCTGCTCTCTTTCTCTCTCAAAATAAATAAAAACAATTTTTTTCAATAACAAAAGATTTGGATGCTTAACCAGCTGAGCCCCCCAGGCGCCCCCAGTACCAATACCACTACCTTGATTGATCAGAGAGAAAAGCCTATTAGGTACGGTTATCTTTGTTTCCCCTTCTCCCAAACAACTGTTAATCAGATGGAGCAAAGGTTTCCTTAGTGGGTCAGAGAGAAAACTGGAGGGAGAATTCGGTTCTCAGAGAGTACTCGATAGTGAGAAAACGTCTAAGTAAAAATGCAAGGAACCTGCACCGTGAGAGTTGGCATCACGCTCACTTGTCAGGCGTGACTACTTCCCACCAACATGATCTTTTACGTAAATTCATGTTGTTGGTGTTAATTTTATTCTCTTTGTAATTTTATTTCTATTTAATTTACACAATTACTTTGGCTTTATAGCTATAAATCTAGAAGTTTAAGATGCTTTGAGAACTTAATGTTTGTATATGCTTAAAACGATGCGTAACAATGGAGAATTTCTTCTTTAAAGAAATCACTTCCTTTAAAAGTACAAACCCTCTTGTAACATCTGGTACAAACAACTGCAGTTACCTTCTTAAAATGCGTGTCTGGCCACATTTCCATCTTCTACAGGGTACGGACCAGATTCGTTAGGCATGGCCCACAAGTTCCTCCACGAATGGACCCTGCCATCTTTTATTTCCCAGAAGCTACTCTCCATTTCAACAGAGGCTCTCTCCTACGTCCTCTGCACTTACGTATTCACCTCTCTCTGTGTGAACGCCACACTGCCTCCAACTCCTCCCGCTCTACCCTACTCGTTCCCCCTTCTAGAATCAACTCAAGGGGTGTTCGGTGAAGAAACCTACCAGGTACCACCCCCTCCTTCCTCGGTGAGGTTAGTGTTCTGGGCACAAGTTACATAGTGTAGTAATATCTACCTCATAAAGCTGCTGAGAAGGTTACATGAAACAACTTACCTCACACAGCTAGGACACTAAATGCTCCCGAAATAGTAGTTCTGTTTGTAATCTCAGAGTATTCCGCAGGTATCTCTTTCACAGTTCCTATCACAGCGTTGTCATTTTAGATTTACAAGTCACTTGTCTCCACTATGATAACCTCTTGGAGGACAAGGATTTTAGCTTATTCATTTTTATACAGTCTATGGTAGCACAGTGTCTGCTAAAAGCAAGTGTTCAATGAACATTTACTGAATGAATAAATGAATTAATGAAGCAAAATAGGATAAAACTTATCAGACGGGACCTAACTAGCAGAAGACATGGGACTCTCAAGCAGCCCATCTTTCTCTTTTTTTCCTCCCTGGAAAGTTGCTCAACTGTGCAACATCCCTCCTGGGAGTCCTCACTGCCGTCTTCTGGGCTGGGCTCTTCAGGGATTTAGACAGGAAAGGTAGGACACAGATTTCTGTCTCCCACCAACAGGGTGCCGAGTTTGACATTCTGCTTCTGACTGTGGTAACAGACCAGAAATCTGGGAGTCACAGGATTGCTGAGTTCTACACAATCACCCTCGCTTAACTACCTGGAGCTGCTCTGTAGAAGAGTAGTTACGCAGTGCTACGTGTTTGTGCAAAACGAACATATTGGGGAGCAGTAGAGAGGTACACACAAGGAATAAGGGTGATGCTGGCTCTGACTCATGCTCCTACTGTTTATTTATAGCTTCTTATTAGTATGAGATTTGTTTTATTTGGCAAGAGTACAAGATTTCAACAGACTGAGAGAGGAAGATGTAAGAAAATGCCTAAGCGTAAAACTTCTACAGCTGAATAATAATCTGTAACTCGGTGCTGTGTCAACAGGCTCCCGAGGGGCTGGTGCAAGCTGAAACCACTCCAGAATCACAGATTTCATGAGCTGCAGACTTTACTGCAAAAAAGTATAGTAGTGGTTAACTCAAGATTTTATTCCTCCATAGACACTTCCATTTATAAATGCTAAATTCACTAGGTGAGGCTACATTTTTTTTATACAAAATATGTACAATGAGTTTTTAATTTCTCTAATTTCCACCAGCAGCGATGGTCAAAAATCAAAATTTTTAATTTAACAACATATGCCGAAGACTTTATACGCTTCAACCTGAAAACAAAAGTACTTTCTCAATGTTCATTTAAAAGTATGCTCTGTCCTCTGACCCTGATTTTCCTTCTTGGCATTTCCCACAAACTGACATTCGTTTTACACATTTGTATATCTGTTTATAAGTATTTGTCGCTAGAACATAAAAGTGAGGGCTTTGTTTTATCACTGGATTCTTTAGAATGAGAACAGCCTGCAATATAATGGCTACTCCATAAACATTTTGTTGGATGAATAAGGGTAAAATGGTTCCATCTCTTAATAATTCTTTGAGGACAGCTGCATTTGGAAGAGTGTTTTTTTTTTTTTAATTATGAAAGTAAAGCAATTAATCAAATAGTCACACCTAGCATGAATAAAAGTTTTCTGGATAATAAACTCAATTTTTTTTTTAAGTTTATTTATTTGAGAGAGAGAGTGTGCGCACACACGCATGTGCGGGAGGGAAGGGGCAGAGAGACAGGAAGAGAGAGAATCCCAAGCAGCTTCGGTCAGTCCAACACGGGGCTCGAATTCACGAACTGAGATCATGACCTAAGCCAAAATCAAGAGTCAGAAACTTAACTGACTGAGCTACTCAGGCGCCTAAAATCAATTCTTAAAAGATTTGAAGAAAGAAATCTTTTATGCTCTAAGGGTATCTTATATTCATCTTTTCTCTTAAAGAGAAACAAAAGAGGCACGACTGGGTTTTTAGAAATTTGAATTGGTATTTATCACTACCATTCACCTTCTTAAAATAGAACTGTTTGTTTCAAAATGAAATTACGAACTGCATTTTGATAGATGGAAAGTATGCCTTCCTAGCTTTATATTTTAAAGTCAGGTCAACTACCCAGAACTACAGTAAAATCTCAAAAATACAAATAAAAACAATGGAGTGTGGACCTGTTTTTAGTTCTATTAACTTTTTGCTTAAGAACACTATATTCTTCCTCAGGGCACCTGGGTGGCTCAGTCGGTTAAGCTCCCGACTTCAGCTCAGGTCACGATCTCACGGTCCGGTCCGTGAGTTCGAGCCCCGCGTCAGGCTCTGGGCTGATGGCTCAGAGCCTGGAGCCTGCTTCCGATTCTGTGTCTCCCTCTCTCTCTGCCCCTCCCCCATTTATGCTCTGTCTCAAAAATAAATAAACGTTAAAAAAAAAAAAAAAGAACACTATATTCTTCCTAATCTAAACTGAACACAAACTTGGTAAAATAATCCTAGGAGGAGAACAGCTTTCAAATAATTAGCAATCATCGAGGCACAGAAATTAGATTGACCGTTTCTTTCTGTATGGTGCACTATTATAAATAACTAGATATTTTACTAAAAAATAAGATAAACTGTATAACTTAAAAAGCCGACCCCCAGACCTCAGACTTCAGTGAAGCTGTTATATCAGAATAGACTTGAGCTATTTTAAAATCTGAATTCAAGTTCTTTGATCAGTAATTTTTTAATATGTTTAATAACCTATAAATTTCTTTTAAAAAAAGATTTTATTTTTAAGCAATCTCTCTACCCAGCATGGGGCTCGAACTTATAACCCTAAGATCAAGAATCACATGCTCTACCGAGTCAACCAGGTACCCCTAAATTATGGACTTCTATTATATATAATAATGTAAGGTAATAGGTTTCATCTAAAAATGAGAAAGAACCATAACTTTGTACAATGACATTTATTAATAATTACCAAACCTGTGCTGATGTAACTGTTTTGAAATCTATGTAGGGGTGCCTGGGTGGCTCAGTCAGTTGAGCGTCTGACTTTGGCTCAGGTTCACAGTTCCTGAGTTCGAGCCCCGCATCGGGCTCTGTGCTGACAGCTCAGAGCCCAGAGCCTGCTTCACGTTCTGTGTCTCCCTGTCTCTCTGCCCCTTCCCCGCTCATGCTCTTTCTCTCAAAAATAAAACGGAAAAAATATATATTAAAAAATTAAAATCTATGTATGATAGTATTTATTTCATTAACACTTGTAAGAAAACAATAAAGACTGGCTTTGTGCTACACATGAAAATAATGTTTATTATATATCCTCTGGATGAACTCATGACATACCATGTGGCTCTCTGATATCAATAGGGAAAGGTCAGGTTAAAGACTACATAGTTTCTTTTCAATTATCAGCTGATGTCACTAAATGCATCAAAACAAATGCGACACAGTCAATCTGAATAAACACTAAAAATAGGAGAGTAGGTTATATCCCTCCCCCATCACATGAGAATCTGGGGAAATGGGAAGACAACAGAAAGAGGCATCAAAGGAAGCCAATCTCTCACACGCTTTCTAGGCAGGGCAGAGCTTGGAGTGAAACCAGGTTAAGAGGTGGGTGGAAAGCCTATTTGAGGTTATGGCTGATCCTGCTAATAACCTTCTCCCTGGGGGCTGGGAGCCCAGGAAGAGGGAGACCCCTCTGTAGGGTTCCCAGGTGATCTTTCCTCCCCACCCCTTCATGAGGCAGATGCAAGCCGCCTGCTGACCACCCCCTCGAGGAATGGCCCTGCCTGGGAATGCCCGCCACACACACCCACCCTCTCCTTTTTTTCTAGTCAAACTCTGTTCACTCCTTGGCCTGCATCCCTCCCTCCTCTATAAATCTTTACTTCTGATTTCTATTTCATGGAATCTGGGACTAAAGTTAAACTACAACAACGCCACCAATACCAAGTCTTGCAAGAAATAATACAAAGAAACTTGATAAAAAATATTAAAAAGTAAAAAAAAAAAAAAAAGTAAAAGAACAGAAAAGCTGGTGTCTGCTGTCACTCGGTTTTCTGTACATCATCGAAGTCTCGAGTTTCTGCAGACATTATGTGAAATGAACATTGAATTAGCACCAATACAGGAAATATTTAAAAGAACTCTAAAATCACTTTTTAAAGGCTAGTGTAAGAGATTATAGACTACTGAGGAAGATTCTGGGTATATCTGTGTTTGGAAAGCCCTTCCTTTCAAATTTATCATTCCCTTTCCCCCCCAAAAGTGACAAAGGGTAGGTCTAAACTATCGAAATCAAACCTTCATAGACCTAGTTGGAAAATGAATGGTAATGTAAAAGCCACTGTAAAATCTTGCATATTTCATACTTTGCAAAGACGCCAATTAGGTTCTGTTGATGAATGTTAAGGAAAAACAGCATCAAAATGAATCTCTATGGTGAGCTGAAGTTGGGAGGGATCATGGATGATTGGCTACATCTAATGGAAAACAATCTCCCCTTGCCATCCATTTATAGGTTCTTCCAACTGTGGCCATATGTTTCAAAGGTCAGTCCCCCTAATGACAGACACATCACATACTGAACACCTACTATGTGTTAAGTACTGTGCTAGTACTTGATTTATTATTTCATTTAAACTTATTAACCTAGGAAAAAGTAACTATTAATATTACTATACTAGAGATAAGGACCCTGAGGCTCTGAAAAGTCTTTCCTGATAGTCTTTGAGTCTGCCTGCAGTAAAACAGTGCTGGTTGAAATCCAAATTCATTGGACCCCAAAGCCCAGGCCTCATGACTACCTACAAAACAAATGCTCTATCAGTCCTCCAAAAGTTTTCCCAACTAAACTAAAAAGTAATGACTCCCCCAAAAGTTATTTTCTCCATTAAACTAAAAGGTAGTGACTCATTAAAAAAAAAAAAAAAAAAAAAAAGTAATGACTCATGACTTAGTAAAAAGACTTTTTTTTCTTATTTCTGAATAAGGCTGCACAATGTTACAGGATGAATGAACTACCTGTATACCCTGTGCTATTTTTCTATTTAAGCCAATGTCTAAAATGTGTGTCTACACATATTCGAACGTACGTAATATATATACTTTTTTTTTTTAAAGATTAATTCTAGGGCCTAATTCTGCAGCTCTCTTTAAATGAAGGGAAAAAAACTACTAGCAGATTAAACAAAAAGTAACAGTTCTTCTAAGAACTTTAATTTTAGTTCCTCTTTCACTTACTTTCTGTGTATTTCCTACTGCTGTGATATATATGTGCACATGTTATGTGTTTATTTCATCTGGTCTCCAGAATCTTGGTTTGGCAATATCTTCCGCTACCCATTACACTTTTGCTATAATTATCTACAGTATATGTTATGTTTCCAAAGAGTATAAATAACATTTCATTGGTTAAGTATAAAGACTGGAAATTTGAGGGTGAGGAAGTTCAATCACAGGATACTGTTTTAAGAAGTTCCAGCAAAGTGTACAACCTAACAAGACTTAAGGCTAACACAAAGAAAACTGAAGCCTGGTATATAACCTTTTAGGCCTGGCTTTGGTTTAGTTCTCCTTTTAAAAGCTACTGGATGAAAACCAGCACTGACTATCACACGACACTGGATGCCATGTATAAAAAAATGAACTCTGATTCATCCCCGCACCATTTACAAAAATTAACTCAATATGGATCACAGACCTACGTGAAAACCTAAAACTGTAAAACTTTTAGAAGAAAACATGAGAAAATCTTTGTGACTTCGGGTTGTGTAAAGATTTCTCACAACAACAAATACTATCCATAAAAGAAAAAGCTGATAAATTGGACTTCATCAAAATTAAGAATTTCCACTCTTTGAAAAACACCGACAAGAAATTGAGAAGTCAAGGGGCACCCGGGTGACTCCGTCGGTTGAGCATCCAACTTCGGCTCAGGTCATGATGTCACGGTTTGTGAGCGGGAGCCCCGCATCGGGCTCTGTGCTGACGGCTCAGAGCCTGGAGCCTGCTTCGGATTCTGTGTCTCCCTCTCTCTCTGCCCTACCCCACACACGCTCTTGTCTCTCTCGGTCTCTCAAAAATAAATGTTAAAAAAAAAAAAAAAAGAATTTAAGAAATTGAGAAGTCAAGCAAGAGATTGGGAGGAAATGTATCCAACTCACATATCTGATAAAGAACTTCTATCTAAGAATATACAAAGAACTTTCAAACCAATTACAAGAGAACAAACAACTCGACTGAAAATGGGCAAAAGATACGAAGACACTTCACCAAGAGTCTGTGGATGCCAAATACGTATGTGAAAAGAAGGTTGAAATTATTAGTCATCAGGGAAATGCCATGAAAACCACGCCCTATGACTACACACCTACCAGAAAGGCTACAGGGAAAGAGACTGGCCACACCCAGCGCTGGTGAGGACGTACAGGTACTGCACGCTCGTTACTTCTGAGAACATAAAGTGGTACAACCGCTCTGGAAAACAGTTTGGCCATTTCTTAAAAAGCCAAGTACACATCTACCATCTAACCCAACCAGTCTATTTCTAGGTATTTACACAAGAGACATGAGAGCATCTACCCCTACAAAGATTTGTACATAAACATTCGGAGGAGCTTTGTTTATGGGATCCGAAAATGGGGGGTGAATGGGGGTAAGCAATTGTGTTCTCTGCCTTCAATGGAATACTAAGCAACAGAGGAATGAACTACCAATAAAGTAACGAGGTGGATGAATCTCAAAATAATTACACTGGAAGGAAAAAATACATAATGTGTGACTCCTTCATATCAAATCATTTTTTACGAACATGTATTTTTAAATTTATTTTTATCTTGGTTTTGGTTTTGTTTGTTTGAGAACGATAAAGACAACATGCCAAATGAAAACAAAAGAACACTGCTAACGCTGCATCCACAAATTCCTGGAAATGTTCTAGCGTCCAACAGCTGGAACTAGAGAAAGGTGTGAGGGGAAAGAAGCAGAAGAAGGAAAGGAGGGATGGCGATTTGTCACAAAACCTCAAAGTGCTAATGACAGTCAGAAATTCAAAGATGCCTGATGATATTAGCAGAAAGAAAACGAGCCATTACATAAAGATGTTAACAATACAGTTGTGACTATCATGCTTCTAAGAATATTTTTGTTACCATGAGCTATGATGTCATAACTTTAGGTAAAGTATCTCAGAGCAGTTCTGTCTCAGCTTAGTGTTAAGTCTCCGGGAAGATTTCCTTGTATCCGACTGTATTCTAACTACTGGTCTCTCTCTTTTTTTTTTAATGTTTACTTATTTGCTTTTGAGAGACAGAGAGTGAGCAGGGGAGGGGCAGAGAGACAGGGAGACAGGGAGAATCCCAAGCGGGTTCCACGCTGTCTGCACAGAGCCCAATGCAGGCCTCAAACTCACAAACTGTGAGATCATGACCACAGCCAACACAAGAGTCAGACGCTTAACCAACTGAGCCACCCAAGCGCCCCCAGTCTTTCAATTCTTTAGATTAGAAAGTCCCTGAGTACAAGGCCTGTGTCTTACTAATCAACTGTAACCCCATACTTGGCACCTTCTTGCAAAAATGTCACTGATGCTACAAACTGGCACCCACCACGGCCTGACAATCCTGCCATTTCTCTGGCACGCACAAGACAATCACAATATACTTCAGCGGGAAACAGAAACCCTCAGAGGTGTCCTCTCTTACCTTCCTGGAACCAAACCTCCTACCTATGAACCTGTCTGGCCCCTACTGCAAGAGGATGAAGATCCTACCTTCTGGCAAAGGGCAATCTTTCTACTTGTAGTAGGAATTCGACCTTTCATTCCTTGTCAATGACCTCATTACCTCTCCCATAGTACCGCTCTCTTCCTACCGCCTAGTTCATTCTCTACAAATTTGCATTGTTGGGGAGCCCCAGAGGTTCAGTCGGCTGAGCATCCAACTCTTGATTTTGGCTCAGGTCGTGATCCCAGGGTTGCAGAAGTGAGCCCCATGTCGGGCTCTGCGGAGTGTGGAGCCTGCTTAAGATTCTCTCTCTGTCTCTCTCCCCCACTCCTGCTCTCTAAAGTGAAAAAACAAAAAAAAAATGTAAGTTGTTATTCTGAGATAAAAAAATTCCTGTTCTCTGTTCCCTTTTATAGCCGATACTATTAACATAGTCATGGTGCCCTTATTTCCTTACTGCCTGATCCACTGTTGATCTTCATTTCCATGTCGTCCCTACAGGGCTCCTGTCAAGGACGAGCCAATGACTTTCATGTTGCCACAGCCAGTGGCTCTTCACCTCCATCTTACCTGACCCCTCAGTAATATTCAAGTCAACCACTACTGCCCCCTGGAAAGCATCTGCTCTCCCACTTTCCTTCTCCTCTGCTGGCTGCTCCACTTCAGTCTGGTCTGTTAGCTTAATCTTCTCCAATGGGATCGCTCACTCGGGCCTGGGCCTCCTGCTGCCTCTACATTCTCGTCCTAGATGAGGACAGCACAGTCATGGATTTAAATACCCTAAACAGTCAACTCCTAAATTCAACTTCTCAGCTCAGAGTTCTCCTCTCCCCAAGTATCAAATTCACAGAGGCAATCTAACATGTCCCCTTGAAATGTCTCACAGACTTTTCAAACTTACATGTGTCCAAAAAGAACTCTTAAAATTCACACCAAACATATTATCCTGCTCTACCCCAAACCTGTTTCATCTCAGTAAATGGTACCACCATCTACTTGGTCACTCGAGCTAAAAATATGAACATATCCAGTACGTCTCCAATTCCCACTGAATCTATCTACAGAATGTATTTAGAACGCATTCATCACAACACTGCCATCATCATATCGACTGGACAGCTGAGAAAGCCTTCTGATTGGTCTCTGTGCTTCTAACATGTCTCCCTCTAACCCACTGTCCAGACGACAACTGAAGTCACCCTGCAAACTCTATCATTCATGTCATTCAGTTACTTACATCCCTTCGTTGGCCCTCAGGATAAAACCGAGGTCTTGCTTGCAACCGAGCTCTTGCATGATCTGGCTCCTTCCAATCCCTCCAGCCTCACTTTCATTACTCAGCCTACCTCCACCCCATTCGCTAAGTCTTCTGCCACACTGGTTTTCTTTCAGTACCTCAAATCAGGCTCTCTCCCGCCTTGTACAGGTGCTCTTTTCTCTGCCTGGAATCCCAGCCTCACTGTCCGTTAAATGTCACCTCTTAGGAGAGCATCCTTGATCCAATCTTCAGTAGACCTCCCTGTTAATCTCTGATCCCACTGTTTGCTTTCTTCATAAATCTTACTGTGTTTGTATTGTATTTGTCAATTATTTTACAATTTTTTCTGTCTACTTTTTCGGTTTTCTGGTCAGTCCCATCAAGTAGAATACAAACTGCAGGAGCACAGAGGCACATTTATCACTGGAACACTTGCCCCCAGCATCTCATCATCATACTCATTAAATTGTTTCTGGGGGAAAAAAAAAGTTCCCTGGGTACATGAAAAAATGAATCTTAAGATAAATATATAAGCCTTATGATCTAGCAGCAGACTAAAGGAGAAAGTCCTGAAAACATACTAATCTGGAGTTTAGTTACATGGATGCAACTTACCATCTAGATACAAGCAAGAAAGTCTATTTTGTTGTTTTGTAATAATATTTACATTTTGAAAACTTCTAAATTTTACAAGAAACTCTTATTCTTAAATTTAATATTTCCTAATATCTGCAACATGTTTTTCTATTTAAGGTTGAATAATTGGCTTAAAAATGGGAGATTAGAAGACTTGCTTCCTTACCCCACAACTGTACTGTCTGTATCTAAGATGCTGAAAAAGGTAAAACTGATACTTTAGAGAATTCTGTGACTCACGGAAAGGCAGAATCCACTCCAAAGAAACTGGTCGAAACTGTTAATAAGAAATGACCGTATGTTGAAAGCTATCTTTCTCTTGTACTATAGGTGTTAATAATTTATCTTACTGTCTCTGATGCAAGAAAACATTTCAAACATTATGGTGTCAGCTAAGTTACGGTGTCATTCTGAGACCAATCACTTAGAAAAAGGACTTGAATATTTTAAACAAAGATGTGATGAATTCTTTAAAAATTAAAATCTGTTACAGCTTTTCCTTCTAGAAATGAAAAGACCACTGAAACATCTTGCATGTTACGCTATGACGCACTGGCTACAGAAGCACACACGATGGCTGACAAACTAATAAAATCTTGGATAGCTGACCCTGCTCAGTGCCTGCTGGATGAAAGATCAGGAAAAGAAATCACCGCCTTGCTACTTTCTTATCTTATAGTAAGTCATCAAATTAAAGATTTCGCTGCAAATATGAAGACTAAGTTAATATTTCCACCACAGGATTGTGCTCTTGTTTTACCCATAAAAGAATCTACAGACTTAACGTTTTGTTTATATTCAATCAATTACAGCTCCAAGCAGTCAGCAACAAGGATCTTTCAAGTGAATGCTTGGCAACAAACATAAACAGGACTAAAATACTTAGTGATGAGTAACTTTCTTGAATCTCATCATCCACCCTGATGGTGCAAAGGCACTGCGGGTGCCTTACCAATGCAGTGGGACCCAACTGTGTTAGAATCCACTGTATTAGTTCTCACCCCATGTTCGGGCACGCGCGCGCACACACACACACACACACACACACACACAGAGTCAGTTCAACTGAAGGATATCCTTGATAAAAAATAAAAATTATTAATTAAATCGTGACCTCTGATTAGATTCTTGGTATTCTGTGTAACAAAACAGGAAATACACATAGAGCACTTCTGGTGCCTCACAAAGTATTATGATTGTCTAGAGGAAAATCACTTCTGTATTGACTTGTGTGTGAGCTGTATAAGCCACTGCCTTAATGGAACACCAGGTTTACTTAAAAGAATATCATATAGACAAACTGTAGTTATTTAGACCTGGATATCTGATAGACATTTACTTGAAAATAAATTAAAGGAACCTGACACTTGAAGGAAAACAACCGATAGTATTTCTGACAATGGTAAAATTTGAGCCTTTGAGCGAAAACTAGGATTTTGGAAAACTTGCATCTGCTACCATAACCTTGACAGCTTCCTGATACTTAAAGACTTTCCTGGTAAGATTTGTAGATTTGTAAAGAATGTAGATTGTAAAGAATGTGATTTTTAAAATAATGTGTAATAAAACGTGTGAACGTTTGGAAGATCCGTTTAACTCAGTGAGCCAAGATTCTCCAAATGACCATTGTGTGATGTTACAAAATCATGCATGGGTGAAAGATCCAAAATGCAAATAAATGAAGGGATTTTAATGTACCTGAGTACTCGAATTAAAAGCTCACAGATTTGGCTTCTACACCGCAACTAACCTTTAAGAAACGATCTCTCATTGAATGGTGTTGTATCAGAGAAGAATACGCACAATTATCCGAAAGGGTTTAAAAAGATTCCCTCCTTATCCAACTACATTATCTATGTGAGGCTAGGTTTTCTTTACAGATTTCAACCAAAAAGAAATGATTAATGTGGAAGCAGATACATGAATCCAGCTGGGTTCTAGTAAGCCATCGACTAAAGAGATCCATAACAATGGAAAACCATGCCACTCTTCTCACTCATGTTTCTTTGCATTTTGGAAAACATAAAGGAGTTATGAAACCAGAAAGCTGGAGGAACACTGGCCTACATTAAACTAAGGATCTCCAGTTTCTTATATCTCAGGTGGGTCTTAAGGCCTGATGGCAAAATGGAAGACTGAAAGGTCAGGGTCAAACACATAGAAAATGAGTGAGTACACATCTGATCAAATAAATGTGTGCCTGCATAGCTCCGACTTGGATTTTCTTCATTTCAAAGTCAAGGAAAAATTGTTTTTTGACTATCTATCATTCTCGTTAGCTCACACTGCTTGTACCTCCACCAGAATGGATATTGAAAAGCCACTAATTCAAAGCACATTTTACAGGGAGAAGGCAACCAGTGTCTTTAAGAGACTTCAAAGTAAATATCTGACACCCCTCCAAGGCAGACCCCTTCTTAATAGAATAAGCTGTTGAATTCCTATTCAGTAACAAATGGAATCAGAAGAGAGATAGCTATAGAACTTAAACTGGATAACAGAGGCCTGTTTATTCGGTAGGATATATTTTAGTTTTATCTTCAAAATTTATTTCTAGGCGTATTATGATCAAACGTAGATGACTCTAAAATTATTCCCGACACGGTTTATGGAAGATTTAACAATTTAAGTTGACAAGCTTTTCTTGAATACCTTCCATATTCAAAATAAACACTCCGCAGGGACTAAAATGCTAACATCGTCCCATCCTTCTAGGACACCATGGGCATACAGTATAGATGAGCCTCCATCAATATGGAGCTTATTCAGTCCGTGGCTTATGAATTTTGGAGCTTAAAATGACACCACGGTCTGGCTGGCGTCCTAACTGAAAAACAATCTCTATCCGTGTACTACCGACATCAACTCTGAAATACAAGAGGATCTTCCTGAGTGGATAGCTTCCCTCATGCATAATGGTAACTAGCCTTGGCATTTGAATTCATTACTTTTCAAAGACTGGTTTTCAGATTCACCATGAGACGCAGATGGCCCTGATAAAAACGGTCAAGAAGCTGGTCTATCACAAATTCTCTATCAGGTGGATGGTATCCAGTCTGTTGGTGTGTTCAATCAGTATCTGCAATATGCCTGGTGCTCTGGTGGAGACTAGGGATAGAGTGATGACTAAGACAGAGACAGTTCTTGCCCTCAGGGTGCTTAGGGCCAGGCAGAGGAAATACACACGAAGCAAACAATCACATCATCATTTAGTCAGACATATTCTACACTCCTGGTCTCAACTAATCATCCATCCTGTTGACTTCCAATGTGATTCCCATACTAGGAGTTGGAAAACTCCTCAAAGCCTACTCCTAATAGGCTCTTCATAGATTAGCATCAATGCCTTAAAATAAATATCACGCTACTGCTAGCCTTAGGATTTTTCAGCAAAAACCAACTAAGTGTCAGTGTTCAAATTTGCTGATGGTGTTAAAGTTAAACAAATCAGAGTCCAAAATGAACAAATCACCACATATGGGGGAGGGGAGGAAATGACACGAGTGTTTCAGACCTTAATCCTGAGTCAGATCGTAAATCATCAACTTTTCCTAACCATAATAATTGCTTCCTCCATAATTAAGATTGTGACATCATCAAAAAACTTACACCAAACTTTGTTTAGACATAAAATGATTTAACAGCCTACGTTGCTAGTTTTCTGGCTTTATATGAGGAAAAAAATCCTAGACCATCTATGTATAAATTAAATTAGAAAGAGTTCTATCAAGCTTTGTATTTTTAAAACTCTTGACCATTATTTTAAAAATGCCTCTTTATTTAAGATTTAGAAGACTTGATGCCTCAAGGAATACTTGAAATATGATTTTATTTTTTAAAAATCTGGTCTTAATTCCATACTCTTTTTTTTTGTAGTCCCACTGCAAATAAACAAACAAGAATTGTTCTTCAACTTTCTCCATGCTCTGCTTTAAACACAAAAGCATTAAGATGAGGAACGAACAATGACTTGCTTATTTTCTTTTAAAACAGCTGTCAAGAATAAAACATATGCTCCTTCTTACATTCAATATATATAAATTAACCACAACAGTCTGCATTTGCCGTATATTTTACCTTTACCCTTATCCTTAAACAAAGGCACGCACGCACGCACACACACGTGCACATACACATGCACACACACACGCGCGCGTGCGCGCACACACACACGGTGCGCCCTTAGCTCTCTTTAACCATATCCAGGCCATCCACCTTCCCTTAAATGCCAAGTTTACCAAACCCACCACTTTATTTCCTTCACATTCTCTCCTGCTGCCTCTGGATTCCGTTCTGAATCTGTTCTACCACAACTGTAATCTCAAATCACCAACGACTTCCATGTTTATACAGAACAAATGGACTTTTCTCATGTCTCATTCTCAGCGAGCTCCGTAAGACCCGATACTGCTGACCACCTCCTTTTTGAACTCTTCTTCCTCAACCTCCATGTTTTAAAATCAAATAAACAAGTCAGTTTTCTCACTTCATCTGTGGTATACTATTCCAATTCTCCTTCTCCATCTCTAACCTTTTCTCTGTGTTCCCCTGCTACCTGCTGTTCCTCCTACACTATTATTTTACGTAGCATGTGGCTTGGTTTTCCATTGGGCTTTGTCTTGGATCTTGTTCTCTTTGGAAAATTAACCTGAAGCAACTCAGTTTATGTTATGAACACGGAGATCCATGGAATTAAATTCCAAATTGAATACTTTGAAAGAAAAGACATTTGGATATATAAAGGTTCTAGAAAGGCAATATAGGGAAATGATCGTAAACACAGACTGTGGAGCCAGACTTTCTTGGTTAAACTTGACTCTGTCACTTCCAGACTATGTCATACTAGACACCTGAGTAACCCTGCTGTGCCTCAAGTTCCCCATCTGCAACATGAGCGTAATAACTGTACTTACCTCACAGGGATATTGTGAAGATTGAAGGCAGGCACATTATAGGCACTATGAACGTGATTATTAAACAAATTATAAGACCAGCAGCTATTAAAAACTCAACCTCAGGGCGCCTGGGTGGCTCAGTCGGTTGGGCGTCTGACTTCGGCTCAGGTCATGATCTCGCGGTCCGTGAGTTCGAGCCCCACGTTGGGCTCTGTGCTGACAGCTCAGAGCCTGGAGCCTGTTTCAGATTCTGTGTCTCCCTCTCTCTCTGACCTCTCTGTCTCCCTCTCTCTCATGACCCCATTCATGCTCTGTCTCTGTCTCAAAAATGAATAAACGTTAAAAAAAAAAAAATTTAAAAACTCAACCTCATTAATTTATGGGCCCACCTCGTAACTTGACATTTTGTTGTTTTTGTGATAGGTGTTTTCTAAAACCCTTAAAACATACTAACTCCACTAGACTGAATCACTTTAGCTACGTCAAAAACAAACGTAATACCGGGCACCTGGGTGGCTCAGTTGGTTGAGCAGCAGACTTCAGCTCAGGTCATGATCTCACAGTTCATGAGTTCGAGCCCCGCGTCAGGCTCTGTGTTGACAGCTCAGAGCCTGGAGCCTGCTTTGGATTCTGTGTCTCCCTCTCTCTGCCCCTTCCCCGCTCATGCTCTGTCTCTGTCTCTCAAAGATGAATAAACATGAAAAACAAACAAACAAACAAACAAACATAATACCACAGATTTCTAAGAGGACAGTGTTCACACACACACACACACACACACACACACACACACACACAGGAATACTATAGATTTCTAGAGCTACAAACCTACTCCATCATTCTACAGATAAAGAAACTGAAGAAAGGAGACAAGCGATTTGTCCAAAGTCACAGAGCAAATAGTGAGAGGGAGAATCAGGGCTGGAATGCAGGTCTCTAAAGTATGCATCAACATATTACTGAAAAAACGTTTTTTTTCCCTCATCTACTCATGATGTGAAGAAATACCTTTCTTAGAATGTAGTTTTGCCTTCAGGAAATATTCCCTCATTATGAAAAATCTGAAATTTGATGAGAAGGAAACTATCAAAATTTCAAGCTATCAATTACTAAACACCACCTTTCTTCAAGGTAACTTTAGAAGGCTTGCAGAAAGGACTTTATTCTATGGTTAAAAGTCCACCCACATCAGAGCAGATTGTGTATTTTTAAAGTTGTCATTGCTATTTGAATTACAAAAGTAGTTTTAAACATTCAGTGAGAAAGATTTCCTCTTTTGTTTCTGCAAACTCCACCTCTACTAATCTTTTGAACAGTAGGATATAAAAAGGTTAAAGGGCACAAATAAACAGTGATTTGAGCAGCCAACATTTATTTAGGACTTGCTCTGCACAGTCTGGAGTGTGTTGCAACAGACCTTATAGAAAGAGAAAGCAGAATGAAAAGATTTTTATCCCTGCCCAGAAAAAGCATGCAACCTAAAAAGGGAGATTAAAAAGTGCACATGAAAAACATGTTATAAAATAAAGACTTAAATAGAGCACACAAATAATGAACAGTTGGAAAACTGTCCTGATTCAGATGGATCTGCCTACCACCCTGAGAGTTTTGAAGACTTTAAATCATTTGTGGGAGCTCCTGGGCGGCTCAGTCAGTTGAGCGTCCAACTCTTGGTTTTGGCTCAGGTCATGATCTCACGGTTTGTGAGTTTGAGCCCCGCGTTGGGCTCCGCATTGGCAGTGTGGAGCTCGCTTGGGATCTCTCTCTCCCTCTCTCTCTCTCTCAAAATAAGTAAGTTAATTAAAAGCTTTAGAAAAATAAACAAGCTATTTGTGAATTATAAGTTCTCTGTGGCCATGGCTATTCTGTATCCAAGTCTAGTTACAGAGACTATCATCATTTTTCAAACATAAAACAAATCACTTTAGAATTCGCATTGAAGAGTATAAATAATAGAAATATTTATGTTAGCTAACAATCTGTTATAGAGCCAAGGAACAAATGACTAAATCCCCTAAAACCACACAACAGTAATTCATATTTAACGAGGAGCTTGAGATCAAAAGTTTCTGATCTCCGGGATCTGGCAGGCCAGATACAGAATCCATCATAAAATGCACTTATACATGCACAAAAACCACCCTTCTCTATGAGACATTCTAGAATACCAATTATTAAAAGGGTGTCTATTTTGGCTAAAGTCCTTTCTTTTTAAGATACACATAGATTTTTTCCCAATTGTTTTAAAAAGAAACCAGAAGCTCTCAATGCCCATTTATTCCATTCCCTGGATAAAATCTTACAGAGCATCAGGTTATTCTCTACTATTGTGAAAGTGTAACCTAATAAATAATCTATCGTCAGGTAATCAAAAATCTGAATTGTTATTAGGTAACTCCAGTAAAAATGCCTAGCAGATCTGGCAAAGAAAATGGCTCTGGAGGAGTAATTATGCTATTTACATATTCTGCAGTACGTCTGAAGGACAGCACTAGAGTGTAAAGAAAACAATCACTGTATTAAATTAGAAGGCCTCAATGATTGCCCTAGCTCTATTGCTTACAATTCCTGTGTCCTCAGACAAGCCACTTAACCTCTCTCTGCCTCAATTTCTTCACCTGTAAAACGGGACTAGGAATACTTACTTTATTATTTTAAGGAACTAACAAAACTATGTCAAAAATGTTTGTACACTATAATGGTCGTAAACACTGAAGGTGGCAGCATTTGTGTATAAATGAAATGGAAGAGAAAATGAATGAAGACAATGTTACAGATTTAATTGTTAAGTGGTTGAGCGGATACTCAGAGAATTCTGCTCTATTTTTTATAATGTGCTTCAGACCTGAATGAGATATATTTCAATGTTAAAAATTATTAGGAAAAAAACCTCCTAAAAGGTTTTTTAAAAAAGTCTCTCTTCTGAGATAAGACTTTTTTTTTTTAATGCAAGTATCTTTCCAAACTCATTTATTCCCATTTTTTTGTCTATCTAGAGAAAGAATTTGGCTAAAACGCAATGAAACTGGAGATAAGAAAATGGCCAACCTCCAAGATTGATGTGTCTATGTTCCAGTTGTGAGGTCCCGAAACAAAAGGAGCTGAATCCTTTTGAAGTAGACTTTATAAAGTGACTAACATTCTTTGATTACTAAGGAAATTCCTCTTGCCTCTGACGATTTCATACACTAAACAGTAATTCCAAGAAATAAATAACATGCATCCAAAAAGATGCCATTCTTTCTAAGCATATAGTAGGTAATAATGTAGGTGTTACACTTAGGAAATATCATTGTTATTCTGTGAAATTCCTTTTTATGGCCTTCCATGGGAGTCAATACTTGGCAAACATTTTGAATCAACAATATCACAAGTCAGCCTTCCTGCACTAATTAGAGGCTTTCCTATACTTTGTCCAAGGCTCCAAGTTTCTGGCTCTAGCTGCCGGACTCTACAGATACTAGACATAAGCTCTTCTCCAAAACAAGAAAGCAATGAGGTCAAATGACAATCTATGCCAAAATGTTTCTGCCAAATACTAAACACTGAGGATGTAAGCACCTCAAAGTTCTATCTCTGAACTGTTCAACATTTCACAGTCAAACATTTCACCCAGGTGATTTCTTCAGCTCTAAACCTTAGATTCAGAGTCAAGAACCAAGCCGATGCAGCTCTGGCCAGTGCCACCATAAAGGGACAGAGGAAAGGTCATCTCTGAATTTTCTGTTGGAATTCAGCATCGCTTATGTTATTCCTTGCATCAGTAAAGTAGATTCACATTGCTTTAAGCAAAGCAGATGTAAAAATATCCTTTAATGATTATGAAAAGCAACAAACTTCCATCACTGTGATTTCTCTTAGTGAACCATTACCCAAAATTGTTCTGCTTAATAAACACAGAGTGGCTAGGGGTGCCTGGGGGGCTCAGGCGGTTAAGCGTCTGACTCTTGATTTCAGCTCAGGTCATGATCTCACGGTTCATGAGTTTGAACCCCACATGGGGCTCTGTGCTGATGACACAGAGCCTGCTTGCCATTTGGTCTCTCTCTCTCTCTGTCCCTCCCGTTTGCTCTCTCTCTCTCAAAACAAATTAAAAAAAATAAATAAACACAGAGTGGCTGGCATTGTGCTCAGTGTCAGGAGTGGTAATAAAAAAGCATCTGACACTTTCCTGCCTTTAAGAGGGTTATGATATAGATGAGAAGGCAAGCCTCTTAGATCCAACAATTAGGAACCAATACAAGGAAGAATTGTTTTTAAAAGCCAGATTGTGTAGTGTAATAAACACTTTATGAAGCTCTAAAGGCTCACCACAATCATTTTTTCACAAGAGTGGCCTCAGGCGGTTCCTTCTGCATAAAGTTGCTGGCTTACAAAGCAAGAGAATACATTTGAAATCAACCCTATTTCCCTGGTCACAAATCAATGAACCATGACTCATGAGGCAGGCCATCTACATAAGATTCTACATAAGAGATGATATATGCATGTATACACACACACACACACACACACACAGAGTCAGATATTCTTTCTATCCAGAAAGTCTGAATGAGCAAATGTGTGAAAAAGAGTGCCGTGGCATCACTGGAACTGCCACCAAATCGGGAATGACGACAAGCCACTATTCTAATCTCTGGGAGGACCAGTACACATTCCAGGCTATGAAGCACAAGCCCAGGGGGACTATTTGGCTGTTGAGCCAGGTTCCTGCACCTCTTCAATGCTCATGTATCTTCCAGGAAGACCCTATTATTTAAGGTTATCCTAACAATCCATGCCATATACATGATACCACTAACAAATTTTTTATAAGAGACCAAGAAGGGATAAAATACCCAAATAGGGGACTATATCTAAGAATACATAAAACACTCAGAAAGGGTTATTGTATCTAGAACACATAAAGTATTCAGAAGGAGGGGGAGAAACATCTCTGAGGCAGGCACACAGCTACAACTCACATTCTCCTTATGTGTGTTACGTTATGTATGTATCTGAAATAGATGAAAAGACAGCGTTAAATGTATGACTTTGTCTTGAGGGACAGGCAGTGAAAACAGAAAATATAAAATAAATAGTGTTCCAAAAAGCAGGCATCCATTTCATTTGAAAAGGAAATCTCAAACAAGAATGAAAAGAATATGGTTGGGGCACCTGGGTGGCTGAGTCAGTTAAGCATCGGACTTCAGCTCAGGTCATGATGTTGAGGTTGGTGGGTTCAAGGCCCGTGTCGGGCTCTGTGCTGACAGCTCGGAACCTGGAGCCTGCTTCAGATTCTGGGTCTCCCTCTCTGTCTGCTCCTCCCCCACTCACGCTCTGTCTCTCTCTCCCTCAAAAATAAATAAACATTAAAAAAAATTTTAAGAATGAAGATAATACGGTGAGCTGACATTCACAGCCATCTGAATCAGAACGAGGCTGTTCTTAACGGGAAACTGCCCCCAGGAAGATCACGAATGACTCTCTCCTGTTATTAAGAGATAACAGAGCAGCATCTAGAATAGTATTGCAATGTTTAGTGGAATTATAGATAAGGCAAATATCATTTTCCTGCCTTTTTTCCCAATGTTCTCTTTCCTCCCCTCTTTAGAGTCACTTTCTTATCCCACCTTGCACGAGCCTTGCTGAGCTATTTGTCCCTGTCCCATGTTTTTGACATCATTTTAGTCTATTCTTTCATTTACTCCCTCCCTCCCTAAACAGACTATCCTATGAAAGCACAGAGAAAAAAAAAAAAAATCAACATTAAATTTAACTAGATTTTTTTTATTAATGTATCTGACCACACTCAAAGTGACTTGAAAGTCTGAGAAAAAGTTATTTCCCACCACTGCAGCTCCAAACCGTAGTCAAAGAAAGGAGGAAAAGACAAAATACTTAGAAGAAAATAGGTTATGAACACCTGGAACTAAATAAAGGGAGTAGAGGGAGTTACTAAGTTGGAGGCAAAAACTTAAAGCAAAGTCAAAAGAACAGGAAAAGGTTTGAGCCTCTGACAGGATTATTGGGATCATAAGCATTCTTTCCTGCTGGCCTGTAGCAGGAAGTCAGCAGTTATCCAAGAGTGAGTCTGCTCTGGAGAAAATTATTTCAGCAGCTCAACTGCAACGTGATTAAAGAGCATAGGAGTGTGGGGTGTGAGGAGTACGAGGCTGAGACAAGGTAGGTTTATTAAATAATGGTATCCTAAATGGTCAATGGCTATGTCTACCTTTTTAGATAATCAAATATTTCATCAAATACATATCCAATTATAAAATGAAACAATATGGCTTCTGTTATGTCTCATTTACACTAAGCCAAACCTTGAAGCTTTAGAATCTCTGTATTTCTTAAATTCCAATGCAATCATATAGTATCAATTAAGATAATTTCTGTCAATGAGAAAAAGCCTACATCCTTCTGCACAAGAAATGATGCTCCTCACCTTTTTGATGAAACTGTTAGAATATTTTATATTGACAAATGGAAGCAGAAACCAAGCATGAGGTCATTACTTCTTTCATTTTCATTTTAGCAAGAACAAAAAGAACCATCCAGCATTTAGGAACCAAATATTCTTGTCCCATGACACAGTTTATAGCTATCATGATCAAATTAACTTCCTTATCACCACTGTTAAAACAAGAAAAAATGAAAAAGGATGTTGTCTCTAACTACTGTTACCTAATGAAGTTCAGGTTTATCCTTACTGTTACTTGACATAAAACACCAAGATGTGATAAATCAGTAATTAGGAAATAAAAAATCCAAACAGAATGTGACAGATAGTCTCAACAGTTTTCCAGAACATGAGAAAGACTGTTTATTCCAGAACATCAAAAGGTTGGGGGCAGCGAGAGGAAATCAGTAATTCTCCAAAGGCACTTTCTACAGCAAACTAAAGAGAGCTCTTACAAACGCAAGAAATATAATGTGTATATTTAAAATAAAAACACCATTCATCTTCCTTTGTAGATATAATCCCTTTAAAGCTAGAATTATTGTTCTCTTCCCTAGAAAAACGTTACTAACCATGATTTCAACCCATGGCTTGACCACTGCTACTTCTAATATGTATTAAATATACTGTTTTAGTCAAATAATAGAGAAGTTGTCTGGAACCTAAGAAAAAGTACACAGCTATTCGAGTGTTAAAACACTCTTCTGTGGTAGCTTCCATAAACGTATACTTGAACATGTTCACTTTAACACCCATCAAGTCTCTCCACAGTGCTCCCACATCTCACGTCTAAAGTTTAGCTTTTTCTTCCCACTTTTAACATGATGGTGTCTGACGCTAAGGCAAAGACTTACTTCTCAGCAGCCAATACAGTTGGAACCTTGCTGAAACCCTGTTCTCAGCTGCCCCCTTGCTGCTGGAAATGAACTTTGAGGCTGGTGCAGTATAGAAATACACCAATTACGTCTGAGAGAATAAGCCGGGCACAAGGAACTTTGTGAAAGGGCAGAAATCATGAGATGCCATTGGTGAAGTATGCCAAATCTCCCAGTGTATTTGATTATCAGCTAAAAATACATGAAGTTTCTTATTTCTCTAATCTTCAAGTGTCAATGTTCTCAGATTCTAAACTTCCAAGCTACTAGATATTCATGCCTTAGGAAAAGAATTAACTGACAATTTTAGATAGTGGCGACCATAACCAGAGAATGAATTGTTTGCTCTCCTGTTGGCACAGGTTTATTTCTAACAGTGCCCCCTCAACATTCTTTAAAAAGGAAGGAAGGAAGGAAGGAAGGAAGGAAGGAAGGAAGGAAGGAAGGGAGGGAGGGAGGCAGGCCGGCCGGCCTAGGATACAAACCACCCAGGAGTTCTAAGTCATTCATGTGTTCCTGGTTTCACACACAGCACTGTTAACAGAGATTCACATGGCAACTCCATGAAAAATGTATTTTCATTTTATAGGAAAAGAAGATAGAAAGCATACAGCCACGCATCTTATTTCCATTTAGTCTAACATTCGTAACATCCAAGAGTACTCGTACACCCATTTCCTTTTGCATCGACTAACACATTCTTCACCAACAGAAATAAATGTCTGATGGGGAGGGAAAAGAAGAATAGGAAGTCTTAGGGACATAAATCCAAACATTCCACATCAATATTACTGATCCGCCCATGATTCACCTTAATCCCACATTTGGGAAGTCTGTTTCTCAATTACCAAACAGGACTACCACCACAAAGCCTAAACAGATTTTTGTTTTTTAATATTCTCACTTATTTTGTTAATAATCAAACCATATGGATACAGGAATGACAAAGAATAAACATCAACAAGCGGTTTATATTTTCTAAACTTGTGGCCTGACATCAATCCATGTTCGTCTTCGCAATGCTGAACAGCTCAGAAACAAGCACGTGTGACAGAACTGAGATAGACTGTTCCAGTCATAATTTCTTTAAACGGCTTTCTATCTCTCACATCTTTTTACCTCCTATGGTACTCAGCTCAATGCCCTGTACATAACAGGTACTCAAAAATATCTTCTTTTTTCTTTCAGAGTGAACTTACCCTTCGAAATGACACGACATAGAACGTATCTCCCCTTCTGCGGATGGCTTCAAAGAAGTCTTGATAACTTCTGGGTGATGCATAATACACTTGCAGCTCACTCCCTGAGTTCCTGCTGAAGGAAGAACAGGGCAAAGTGTTCTTAAACCAAAAAATTTCATCTCCTCTCAAAAATACTCCCCGTGCTAAGGCTACGTCTGAATTATAAGAATTACTCTCAACCAAAATAGTAGCAGCATTCGGCAGTAATTTTTATAATAACGTTCTGAGAAGCCCAAGGTCAGGATATTTATAAGATCCAATTCACTAAAGCAAAAACTCTCATTTCTGAATGGAAAGCTCTAAAAAAGCACCACTCAAGTTCACTGCAGAGCATGTAAAAATAATAAAGAGTATCAGAAAATAGATTTCTGCATTGGTTTGCATGATTTAAAATTTTTGGTAACAGACATTAAGTCTTAGGGAAGTTATTTTTCACCGCTCAGTCAAATCTGTAAGGCGTACTTTTCTATAAGGCTGTGTGAAAAGTGGGAAGAAGGTAGGATTTGGAAACAAACAGATCTGGCTTTGAATTTCGTCTCCACTCCTCAAGTGGGTATTCTTAGGGAAATCAACCCCCGAGCAACCTCGGTTTCCTCATCCATAAAATGAGGATAACCATGTAAACCTGCAGGATTGTTACTGGTCAGAGACGTTACATATGTGAAGCACCGAGTAAGGCCTCATAGGAGTCACTCAACAAATGCCAGCCACAGATACAGGAAGTACCACGTCAGTGCCTTCGTAACATTAGTAACTAAAATTATAGTACCTCAACCACATCGTAGCCCCAAAAGACACACTCAAATGATATTAGTGTAGTTTTTAATATTTCCAGTCTTTTATTATTTAGCGCAATAAGCCAAAACCCAGAAGTTAAAGAGAATTTTTTAAAATGTTGCCTTTTTCTCCAGACAACCTGTGTTTTCTTTCTTATAGGTTCTTCTACATTTTCTATCCAACTTTATGAGGAAAAAAAAGACTGATCTAAAAGGAAAATTATAAATGAATCATAAGAACTTTCTTTGAAATAATTCCATTTGCTCATGAAGCCACTTCTAACCATATTATTTTGACATACAATCAATTCTGATTCATCATGATAGTTATGTTCTACAAAGTCGGTGTGAACACTGAATTAGTAAATACTGAACCATTCTCCTAAGGGAAATACCGTGTTAGGTTCCTTATAAGCCCCTACCTATGGCATATTTGTCAACAGATTAATATATAACCTTGTTTTTATGTTTCTGTTTAAAGACACCTTCTTCAACATATCTCATTCATTCATTAACACTGAACTCCTAGTCAACAGCACTGTAACTTATGCCTGAATGAAGCTTATCTAATATGTATATTTTTCCATATGGCACAACACAGCCTTTGTTTTTTTTTTTTAAGTTTATTTATTTACTTTTAAGAGCGAGAGAGAGACAGCAAGAGCAGGGGAGGGGCAGAGTGAGAGTGAGAGTGAAAGAGAGAGAAAGAGAGAGAATCCCAAGCAGGCTCTGCACTGCCAGTGCAGAGCCCAACGTGGGGCTGGAACCCACAAACCGTGAGATCATGACCTGAGCCGAAATCCAGAGTCAGACGCTTAACTGACTGAGCCACCCAGGCGCCTTGGCACAACACAGCTTTCTTGAACAATAGGTAGCCCTTTGGGACTGTGCTTCAGGGCCATTTTAGACAGTGAAATCACACACACACCCAAAAAGCATAAAAATGTGAAAAGTATGGCATTAAACAGACTTCAAAAAGAAACCTGTTTACAGCAGGAGCTGAAGCAGGAAGGCGCAGTGTGGCCTTGTTAACTGAGCCTCACCTAGGACCATCTATGCACACTTGCAAATGGCTGTAAAGGCATCTTGAGCACTGGGGAGCCTGGGTGGCTCAGTCGGTTGAGCATCTGACTTCGGCTCAGGTCATGATCTTGCGGTTTGTGAGTTCGAGCCCTGTGATGGGCTCTGTGCTAACAGCTCGGAGCCTGGAGCCTGCTTCGGATTCTGTGTCTCCTTCTCTCTCTGCCCATCCCCCGCTTGTGCTCTGTCTCTCTTTGTCTCTCAAAAATAAATAAATAAATGTAAAAAAAATTTTTTTAAAAAGCATCTTGAGTATTGATTTGGGGGCACAAATACACTTTAGTGAGTAGGCTGACTGACTCACTGATACAGAATACATGATTAATTCATTTAAACCACTTTTTTAAAGACTTTTTTTTAAAGCAGTTTTGGATTCACCCCAAACCTGAGGGGAAGATACAGAAATTAATATTTTTGACTAGTTAACGAAATAATATGCCATCATAATGATGCATCAAAAAATGAACGTATTTTTAAATATATATATAGTAAATGAACGAAACATTCTGATCACTAGGAGAATTATTAGTCACTATACCTATTTGAATTATCTATTTCTACATGATAACACCGTATCTCCCGATTTGAAACATTCGTGATTGCCAATATACTGCTCACTGCCATTTAATAGAGACTCTCAGTTAACAGGGTAATAAGCAGCTTTCCACTTACACTGGGCATATGTTCTCAGGGCCAGGTACCCGGTCTGACACACGGCTGGTGCTCAGTAAATGTGAAATTAATAGTAAATAAATTGTGAACTCTATGTCTGTGGGAAAGCTACACACAGAATCTGAGACCCTCTACTTCCATTTCAGTGGCACTGTCATCAATATATCACATCAGCACCATCACCAGCTTTCAAACGTGCCAAGGACCATGCGAAGTGTTTCAAATAAATTATGCGATTTGATCATCCACTCTGTGTGGCCAAAACTGTGTAGATGAGGAAACTTTAAGTTCACCTGTTTGATCCACAGAGCAAGTGAGTGGCAGAGATGTTCTGAACTCTGTCCAATTCAAAAGCCAACAACTCAATCATAATGCTATATTGCCTCCGGTAATATTGTTCCTTTTAGTTGGATGTGTTTGGTCCAAACATTTCGACCTTAGATACAGCACTCCTTCCAGATTCCTTCAAAAGCTTAAGTAGCATCAGTGTAGTGAAAAATGAATTTTAAGTCAAATTGATTTGAGTGCCAATTCTGCCTCTTGTTGGTTCTATGACTCTGGCTTAGAAAAACTAAGTGACTTGCCCAGTTTTTCTCCATATAAAATAAGGACTGTGATATCTACGCTCTAAGTTATTATACAGATTTTGAAATAAAATGCATGGAAAGCACTCAGCAAGACACCTGGCACATTCATAAAATAACACTCCCTACCCCTGGCTCATGAAATAGATGCAAATCGAGGACGAGAGTTATGGATGTTTACATTGTACAGCAAAATGACGACTGAACAGCATTCTGACTAAATCTGTATTTAAGGAATCTGAGAGTTACCCTCTTGAAATTCTCTGGGTTTACTCTGACCACTCAGAAGCAGTTTGTTCTGTGAACTAACAGAAAAGTCACTGATGAGAACAAGCGTAATTAAGACAGAAGAGAAATGTGCCTCTCAACTTTACTAAAATATTAGTTATTTAAAATTCCTTGGCCAAGAACTTCCACACTTTCTTACCTGATCCTAGTGGTTTCTGTGTATTGGACAGCCATGAGCTGAGAATTTGAGCCCTGTTCCAGAGCACCCTGGAAGAAAAAAAAAGACTTAATGCCATATAATGAAATTAGATGAAGATCTTCCTATATTGACTCACTTTACATTTACTAAACTCTCATTAAAGTATTCATATACCGGGGCACCTGGGTGACTCAGTCAGTTAAGCGTCCGACTTCAGCTCAGGTCATGGTCTTGTGGTTCATGAGTTTGAGCCCCACGTCAGGCTCTGTACTGACAGCTCGGAGCCTGGAGCCTGCTTCGGATTCTGTGTCTCCCTCTCTCTCTGCCCCTCCCCTGCTCACGTTCTGTCTCTCTCTCAAAAATAAGTAAACGTTAAGAAAAAAAAATTAAAGTATTCATATGCCTTTTTTTCATGAGTATTCTGAGAGATCAGGTTCACATAACTAAATACCAACAGAGAGATTAGAACTCTTCTGGTCACGCTCTGGGCTGAGAGAAGAATCTTAAGGAGATTAAAACGTTAAGGCATTTTCCCATAAAGTTTAAAAATACAGTCCAAAAGCTTAGTTCAACTACCATAAGTTTTATGACCAAGTCGTACAAATATTACTGAACATATAACAACCTGTTTGTCTAAAGTAATTATTTTTCCAAGGCAAGTTCCTGAAGTGTGAAAGGTTCATAATGAAACTGGATCCTACTGTTTACTGAATGAAACACAAAGATCTTCTCGCCAAAATGTACCTATGGGCTAAGCCATCATTAAAGAGATTTCAGCGATGACTTTTCTGGCCAGAGAACAGTCCAATATGGAACGATGAGTGGCCCACATATGCTCTACTGGGGACCTGTCTTCTTTCAGCACCTGCTTGGCACGGAGCCTTCTTCTATTCCTTGCCGGTTTTATAGACTCATCTTCTGAAGTCTTTTTTAAGGGGATCAGAGTTCAAGGGCACGTTACCAATTATTATCTTAGGAAGTGACCTTATTATTACCCTGTCAAAAGCGGCTTAAGGAACTGTTTACTCAGAAGACTATTAGCATTTGTTCATTACTGTATCCATCCATCCATCCTGCAGTAATCAACTTTTATAGAGCACTTAGGACAGGCACTGACTGGGAAGACAGACATGTGGAAACAATACAATGTGATAAATGCTAAAATAGAAGAACATACAAGGAGTTAAAGGGGAAAAAACAAAGAGGGAACAATTTTGTTTAGTGGATGGAACCAATATGCAGGGCTGAATACTGGGCTAATTTCTGAGAGTAAAATGCCAAGGGTCTAATTTTATGAAAATCTAATGTAGGGGTTACATATAACAGGTGTTCAATAAATGCTTATTTACTTATTTATTTTTTAATGTTTACTTTTGAGAGAGAGAATGCTTATCTCATGGGCTCATGAGTTCCAGCCCTGCGTCAGGCTCTGCACTGGAAGTGCTTGGGATTCTCTCCCTCCCTCTCTCTCTGCCCCTTCCCTGCTTGTGCTCTCTCTCTCTCAAAATAAATAAACTGAAAATATAAATTTGACATACCCCTCAATAAATGCTTATTTTTTTAACGTTTATTCATTGGGGGGGGGGGGGGGGGCAGAGAGAGAGAGGTGGAGACAAAGGATCCGAAGCAGGCTCCAGGCTCTGAGCTGTCAGCACAGAGCCCGACGCGGGGCTCAAACTCATGAACCACAAGATCATGACCTGAGCCGAAGTCAGATGGTTAACCGACTGAGCCACCCAGGTGCCCCTCAATAAATGCTTATCTAAACAAAATTTTTAAAAATATCAACAAAATGAAAGGTGCCTGGGTAGCTCAGTCGGTTGGGCGACTAACTCTTGATCTTGGCTCAGATCATGATCTCGAGGTTCCTAAGATCCAGCCCTGAGGTGGGCTCTCCACTGACAGCATGGAGCCTGCTTGGGATTCATTCTCATTCTCTCTCTCTCTCATTCTTGTTCTCATTCTCTCTCTCTCTCTCTCTGTCACTCCCTGACTCGGGTACTCTGTCTCAAAATAAACAAACATCTAAAAAATATGTATCAATAAAATGAAAAGGAAAAAAGAAAAACAGATACACAATAGTAAACTCACTGATATGTTTTCAAGTAGTAAATAAAGCCAAAATTAAATTATAGCTAGCTGATAAAAACAATGTTTAAAATTAAGATTAAATATCTGGTGAATTTTTTTATTAAATTTTTAAAATATTTTTATTTATTTTTGAGACAGTGAGAGACAGAGCATGAGCACGGGGAGGGGCAGAGAGAGAGGGAGACACAGAATCCGAAGCAGGCTCCAAGCTCTGAGCTGTCAGCACAGAGCCTGAGGCAGGGTTTGAACCTGTGAACCGTGAGATCATGACCTGAGCTGAAGTGAGATGCTTAACTGACTGAGCCACCCAGGCGCCCCTGGTGAATTTTAATGTTTAATTATTTTGAGAGTGAGAGCATGAGCAGAGGAGGGGCACGGGGGGGGGGGGGGGGGGGGGGGGGGGGAGGCAAGCAGGCTCCGTGCTACCAGCGCAGAGCTCAACCAAGAGCCAAAACCAAGAGTCCGACACTTAACCAACTGAGCTACCCAGGGGGTCCCAATATCTGATACATTTTAAATGATTTTGCTAGTTTGGCACATTTGAAATTAACACAGAAGTCTGAAAGAAACCAGACTTCTTTCTCTAGACTCAGAAATGAGTACACAGACTTTCGCTGTTACAGAGACATTAGAAATAAAAATTAGACATGCCATTTAACCTAAGATTTAGACCAATTAACAAAAGAACCTCTGAAAGGGGCGCTTGGGTGGCTCAGTGGGTTGAGCATCCAACTTCGGTTGGAGATATGATCTCACAGTTGGTGAGTTCAGGCCCCACATCAGGCTCTCTCCTTTGTCTCCCTCTCTCTCTGCCCGCCCCCCCATTCTCATTCTCTCTCTCAGAAATATTAAAAAAAAACAAAAACAAAAACTGAAAAACTGTCCAAGAGGCTTTTGCATTTTTAGCTACACAGAATTTAACAAAAGGTCATAATTAGCAAAAATATGACACATTTACATATAAATGATGTTAAAATTTCAATTACGCTGTAGATTTGTCTGTTTTTCCCTTTAGTTCTACCACTTTTTTTGCCTATGGGTCTATATATTCAGAATTACATCTTCTTGATTAAATGCTCCTTTTATAATTATGAAATATTCTTGTCTCTTACAATATTCTATCTAGAAGTCTCTGATTAGTACAGCCACACCAGATTTCCAACGGTTAATATTTGCATTGTATACATACTTTCCCACACTTTTATTTTCCATGTGGCTTTCTATTTAAAATGTTACTTCGTGTAAACAGCATATACTTAGGTCTTTCCTTTTACAAAATCTAGTTTGACAATCTCTCCCTTTTAACTGATGTGTTCAGCCCATTAAATGGAATTACTAGTATGGCTGGGTTTAAGTCCACTACCTTGGATTATATTTCTTTTTATCCTATTTGTTCTTTATTCTTTTCCTACCGTCTTTTGGTTAAAATACTTACTTTATAGTATTCCAATTTTATTTCCTGAATTGGCTTTTTAGCCTTACTTCGTTGTGCTAGTTTTTAGTGCTTGTGTTAGTGTTTAGTAACACAGTCTACCTTTAAATATTATTTGGACAATATAACTTTATAACTCCATTTACCATTCTCTGTTCTTATTGTCTTATATTTTACTGCTACAAAAGCTATAAACCCATAAAATTGTTACAAGTTTTCCTTTAAAAAAACAACAATCTTTGGGGCACCTGGGTGGCTCAGTCGGTTAAGCGTCCGACTTCGGCTCAGGTCACGATCTCACGGTCCGTGAATTTGAGCCCCGCATCTGGCTCTGTGCTGACAGCTCAGAGCCTGGAGCTTGTTTCGGAATCTGCGTCTCCCTCTCTCTCTGCCCCTCCCCTGTTCATGCTCTGTCCCTGTCTGTCTCAAAAATAAACATTAAAAAAATTTTAAGACAATAATGTTCTAAAGACATTTAAATATACATATATACATAAAATACTTTTATAAAAAGGCCATTTATTTCTCATAGATATTTACCCATTCTGGTGCTCTTCCTTCCTGCTAATCTGGAGTTGTGTCTGCTACCGTTTCCTTTAGTCTAAAAAATTTTAGTAGTTCTTATAGTGCAGATCTTCCAGAGACAAGTTATCTCAGGTTTCATCTGTCTGAAAATGTCTTTATTTTACCTTCATTTTTTTTTAATGTTCTTTTTTTTTTAAGACAGAGAGAGAGAGAGAGAGAGAGAGAGCAAGCACGAGCGGAGGAGGGGCAGAGAGAGAGGGAGACCCAGAATCCCAAGCAGGCTCCAGGCTCCGAGCTGTCAGCACAGAGCCCAACGTGGGGCTCAAACTCACAAGCTGTGAGATCATGACCTGAGCTGAAATCAGACGTGCATCCGACTGAGCCACCCAGGTACCTCTATTTTTCCTTCATTTTGAATGATATGTTCACTAATTTGCCCCTTTGCCTTTTCTAGACTCACAATCTAGAAAGGGTAGAAGTATGAAATGGGACAAGCCAAATCAAGGATATAATACTTAAGAGATCACAGAAATTTCAAAGAAATGTCAATTTGTCAAATTTACAGAATATCTTATCTAGACTAGTGGATCCTTTTAAGCATCTGAAAAGAGTGGTTGTGAGGAAAAAGAGGTTGAAATGAGGAAAGACTAGGCAGAACAGTTATAACTCATTACACTAAGGAAGAGAACCAGAGGAATTCTTTGTATGTTTTAGTATTGACAACAGCATAAGCAGAATGATCCTTCTTCTGACCAAGAACTTCTTTTATCCTTGACAAACAGATTCATCCTTGTCACTCGTTTCTCTGGAATAGCTAAGTGTCTCACACTTCTGATCATTATCTAAGCTCATAACAGAAAGATATATACCCAAGATAGCCAAGAGATAACACTTGAGATTAAACTCCAGGTCTCCTCATGTTCAAAGGCTGTGAAATAAAAACAAAATTCTCTTCTTTACGTTAAAATTCCTTCAAGATTAGGGGTGCCTGGGTGGCTCGGTTGGTTAAGTGCCTGACTCTCGATTTCAGCTCAGGTCATGATCTCTGGTTCGTGATGGAGCTGAGTCCACAGGGGGTTCGGCACTGGGCATGGAACCTGCTGAAGATTCTTTCTCTCTCTCCCCCTACCCCCTCTCTCTCAAGTAAAATACAGTAAGATAAAATAAAATAAAGTAATAACATTCAATAATTAAAATTAAAAATATAAATATAAATCAGATCAAGTCCCTCCCCTGCTGAAACCTCTCAATGCTGTCTTCTCAAACCTGGGATGAAATCCCAAGTTCTCACCGTAGACTATGAGGCTACAAATTAGCCTCTGCTCCCTCTCCGATGACATCTTCTACTATTCGACCCCTAGGCATTGCAGTCCAGCCTTACACAACTTCTCGATGTTCCTCAAATATCCAGACTGTTTTCCTCCTAAAGATCTTTATATTTGCTGTTCCAGTTTTCTGTAAGCTCTTTCTCTAGATTTTCCCTTGGACCTTTGCATTGTTTACGCCTTCATTTTTTTCTATTGCAAAAGCAACGTTCTCACCAAATCCTGAACACACAGGAAAACGACATTTGCCTCACCTACTGCAAGGGAGACTGTGAAAAGTGACAAGAGTTTTAGCCACCTGAACACTGGCTAAAGTCTAGGCGAGATCCCTAAAACATTCTGCATAATCTTCCAAGCTCTCTCTTCCCCCACACCCAAAGCTAGAAGCAAAGAATTTCCAGTTGTTGAGGTCACAGAGTAGAAAGAATCTGGGTTCCCTAGCCATTGCTTGAAAAGAAGGCATTCTAGGGGCGCCTGGGAGGCTCGGCCGATTAAGCATCTGACTTCGGCGGCTCAGGTCATGATCTTGTCATTTGTGAGTTCCAGCCCCATGTCGGGCTCTGTGCTGACAGCTCGGAGGCTGGAGTCTGCTTCGGATTCTGTGTCTCCTCTCTCTGCTCCTCCCCCACTCACATTCTCTTTCTCAAAAATAAACATTAAAAAAAAAAAAAAAGGCATCCTGGAGAGCTGTATCAGACTTTGTGTGGGTGAGAAACAAATTTTTATTCCGTAAGCTACTGAGATTTTGAGGCTAGCGGTTACAACAGCTAGCATTAATTACCTTGGCAATACCTTACTCAAGTGAAGTCTCTTTATTTTTTTATTTTTTTAATTTTTTTAACGTTTATTCATTTTTGAGAAACAGAGAATGAGTGGGGAAGAGAGAGGGAGACACAGAATCTGAAGCAGGCTCCAGGCTCCGAGCCGTCAGCACAGAGCCTGACGCGGGGCTCGAACTCACGAACCGTGAGATCATGACCTGAGCCAAAGTCGGACGCTCAACCAACTGAGCCACCCAGGCGCCCCAAGCGAAGTCTCTTTAGAGAAGCCTTCTCCAACCATTCAATCTAACATAGCCACTTACCTCTCAATTTAACCTCTAATCTCCAACCCTATTTTTTCTTTAGAGAATTCTCTAACTTTGAATATATTTAAATATTTATTTTTTCTTTTGTGATGAGAACTTTAAACATAGACTCTCTTACTAACTTCCAAATATACTATACGGTATTATTAACTATAGACATCATGCTACATGTTACGTCGTATAACGTATTTATTTTGTAACTAGGAATTTGTACCTTTTGACCTCCTTCATCTATTTCACCCACCCCGCTACCCCCCAGTCTCTGCATGTGTCCTCTGTATCTAGTTCAGTTTTTTGTTTTGTTTTGTTTTGTTTTTTTACAGATTCCACATATAAGTGAGCTCATGTAGTATTTGTCTTTCTAAGTCTGTTTTCAACTTTACGTGTTTGTGCATATCTCTCCCATCAAAATGTAAGCTCCAGGAAGGCAGGGATTTTATCATACTCACTACTGTGTTCCAGGATCTAGAACCCGTAGCCGGCTCATCATTACTACCATAGGTACTAATGGTGGGGAGCTTGTAATGTGCCAGCTGGTAGTCTCAGCACTTCAGAAGCAATAATGAATACCGGATGAATGATGCAATGACCACAAACGGTGCTGTGGGGTAAACCATGTTAACCTGGAAGCCCAACCGGGGTGCCTGGCTGGCTCGGTCGGTAGAGCACGTGGCTTCTGATCTTGGGGGTTAGAAGTTTGAGCCTCATGTTGAGTGCAGAGATTACTTTAAAAAAAAAAAAAAAAGATGGGAGCCCAACTAAACAGGCTGTAAATAAGAGTTGTCATTAACCTGGAGCCCCACGTGTGTAAGTTCAAAACGTCCTCCTTGAAGATGTGCCTCCACTTTCAAGCTGTCCTACGTCTCAACACCCTCTTCTCGAAAAGCTCTTGGAAGACCGGAGATGAGCAGTACCTTTTATCCTACCATTTGCGCCCAAATCATTCGACATACATGCCCGTGTAGAGGAAGCCCTGGCTTGAAAGTAAATGTGAGGGAGAGAGCAAGAAGCAGCACCTGCCCGAGCAAGAACTACTCGTGCTGTTGAACCGGGCGGACGGCGTTCATTGCCAGTGCCGGCCACGTCTGAGGCAGCAGGACGCAGCGGGAAGCGGCTGAAGTTCAAGTTTTCCCAATTTTACAGGGAAGAAAGCAATCCATCTGAGGGGAGACTTCCAACAAATGTGCCAACCGTTGTTTAAAAACAAGCACAGGGGCGCCTGGGTGGCTCAAGTTAGTTAAGCCTCCAACTTTGGCTCAGGTCATGATCTCATGGTTCGTGGGTTCGAGCCCCACATTGGGCTCTGTGCTGACAGCTCAGAGCCTGCATCAGATTCTGTGTGTGTGTCTCTCTCTGCCCCTCCCCCACTCACACTGTCTCTCTCTCTCTCTCTCTCTCTCAATAAATAAACATTAAAAAATTAAAAATAAAGACAAGCACAAACAAACCTGAAGAATACGGGTTTTCTGTTGATTATTCGTCATTCTTCTGGACTTGGTCCTTTCCACTTCATGCCTATGAACCCATCCTCGAAGCTCATGATTTAACCTATAAAATAATGTAGTTAATTAAACATACTTCCTAGAAACAAACGTCTCACTCTTGGTCGAAAATGAATTTAATCCTATTCTACAGGTTCCAAATAGCATCCCGAGTGCCTGATGATTCAATGCTGCTTTTTCATTGGAAAAAGCTGAGACACTAATGTCCAGTTCGTTTTGACACGACATGGATTTTTATACAGTAGCCTCCTCGATCATGAGTTCAAAATTAAAAACAGCCAAATACCTTCCGAATGTAAATACTGGATGCACAAGTTTTTTCACAAAGAGAGTATTTCCTACTTCTGCTCTTGGGCCACATACACACCAACAATGGCGATGCTGGAGAGCATTTAACAAATGGGTGCGTGAAAGCCTTTGAAAATCACTCTCTTTGGGGAGAAGGAAAAGAATGAACTCAATTGCTCAAGAAAAAATAGTGGGGGGAGAAATAAATTTCAGTGCACTGTAACCCAAAATGCCCAACACTGGGAATATAAAAGGGCTAGTTACACCTCTAGAATCACCGCTCTTCAAACAGTTATCTTCCTAACTTGAAGAAAAAGGTGCTGTCAATGTTACCGCCCTCAAGTCAAACATCCTGAATTTTTGTATTAAGATCGTTCTGTAGTTCTCAGATAAGGCATATACTTCAATAGGCAACCCCAATACCCTCACCCGAAGCAGACCCGTCACCATCTTCAGCAGGTTGGTGGGGGAACTGGACAGCAACTGATACGCCATGGTCATCCGGCAAATAAGCAGAGGTCCTCTCAGCCACTTAGCTAATCTGCACGAATAGTTTTCCCGGTTTCAAAGCCGAGCCCAGGAGCCCACTCAGGTATCTGCAACAGTCTACAACACTCACCTGAGAGATTCTGTGGTGTTAATCAGGGGCTGACAAGGAGGGGGAGGGATATAGAGGAGTGGCTCTTCGCTGAGCACCATCAGGGCCTTGTCATTCGAAACAGAATGATCGTATCTGGAAAACATAAGCACAAAATACATCTCCTTGTGTCTTAAATTCCTAAGTCGTTTGCTGTAAGAAAATCATCACTAGCATTAACGTTTTATGGAAATAAAAATATACGGAGCAAGTACTACGTACCAAAAACTAAGGACACGATGGTAACACATGACCCACAGAGCTGCCGGAACACAGGTGACACAGTAAGGGGGGAAGCAGGGGCACAGACCCACTGACAGGAAAGACAGTACCACGTGACCAGGACTCAAGTTTCATGGTCATTCACAATTCTGTGACGACAAAACTGAAGTCTCCCTAAAACCATGTGTGACAGGGGCAAGGAGAGGCATCAACACCTACAGGCGGTGAAGTGAAAGTGTTGAAAAGTTGAATATAAATTTTAGAGTCCTGGGGGCGCCTTGGCGGCTCAGTTGGTTAAAACGTCCGACTCTTGATTTCAGCTCAGGTCATGCTCTCATGGCTCGTGGGATCGAGCCCCACGTCGGGCTCTGTGCCGTCAGCGCGGAACCTGCTTGGGATTTCTCTCTCCCTCTCTCTTTCTGCTCCACCCCTGCTCACATGTGTGCTTTCTCTAAGTAAATAAACATTTAAAAAACGTTTAAATCATGAAAAAACCTGAATCGCTAATAAAACACCAAAGTAAAGTTAACCAGTCACCACTCCATTAGCTTCAAAAATCCACTTTCCTAACCGTCACGCTGATCTACACCACGGGAGCTGATATCCAGGGTGTGATGGAGGGAGCACAACCGAGGCTGGACATCAGAAGCCGAGCTGCAGGCATCACTGCTATTTATTCTCACTCTGCTACCTTCACCTTTCTCACTCAAAACTCTTAGATCGGTCTTAAATTTCTTTACACTCAATGCTCTAGATTTAGAAAACCTGGTATGCTAAAACTCAGAAAGAAAAAATATAAAAACAAAATTAGACACAGCTAGACTCACAGTTTTCATCAACTCATCGAACCACTATTTACTGCATACCAACCGTGTGCCAGGTACTGCGCTAGGAACCCAACAGGGAACGAGAAAAATGAAGTCTCTGTCCTCAAAGACCTTAAGGGGGAAGAAGGACCAACTATAAGAGAACAAACACATAAAATAAATTCAAAGAAAGAATCTAGGTAGCAAGAGAAAACCTGTGGCAGTGGCTACTTTAGATGAAATGGTCTGAGGAGATGGTATTTAAGTCAAGGCCTAAAGGAAAAGAGGGAGGCACTACTATAGAAACTGGGGAAACAGTGTTCTCGACAAAGGCAGGTGGGGAGAAGGTGGCCGTCAGGAACTCAAAGAAGGACTACACACCAGCTGAAGAGTTGTGAGCAAGTGAGGGAGGCACAAGACAAGCTCAGGAAGACTGCCTGGATCCTAACAAGGAATTACTGGAACATAACGAGAGGCTCACAGAAGGAGAGAGGTGATAGGGTTCAGTTTACGCTTGTACCCCGCCACTGTACCAAAACTGGATTCGAAAGAGATCAAAGCGGAAACCGGGAGGCCGGCCAAGAGGCAGCTATCATCCAGGCAAGAGCTGCGACAGCACGACTTAGGTGCTGGCAGTGAGACGGAGGGGAGCAAACCAATGCAAGATACTTTTTGGAAAGGTATCAATGGCACCTGTTGAAAGGGAGGAATCAGCGTTTCCGGCAGAAGCAACGACGGAATGAGGAAGACCGTTGTAGAGAAGGGGCTGGAAGATGAACAAGAAGACGGACGCAGGGGTCCACCGTGCACGTGTTAAGTCTGACATGTTAAAAAAAAAAAAAAAAAAAGAGATGTCAAGCAAACTACTGGGTGGAGGAGTCTGGAGACTCAGAAGGGAAGTCTGGGTGGGAAACACAAATTTGGGAGTTGTCAGGATACGGAGATATGGGCTGTGCGCTAAATTACGGACGAGTCACAGAGGCAGAAAGAAAACTAAAATACCCACAGTTCCAGAGGATGAGGTTTGGATGGAGGAGGAGCCCAGAAAGAGGACTGAAGCAGAGGTCTGTGAAAACAATGGAAACTGAAACCTGGAGCGACACAAGGAAGAAGGTCCCCAGGAAGGAGGGACCCCACGGCTGGACGTGGAGGAAAGACCAAGATGAAGACAGAAGTTTCCGCTGAATCTGGCAACACTGAAATAACCGGCCTCTGTGACAAAAATAATTTTGGCAGAGTAGAAAACTAACTTCAAGAGATGAAAGTTACAGACTTCTATGTAAGCCACACACAACAGCTGAGGACATACAGATCATTCTTCCTGCAAGTGGCCCCAGAACATTCTCCACGTCCTCTCTTCTGCCTCTGGGAGTTAAAACGTTTGAATAACACAGAAATGGCAGCACACACAGGTAGTAACAGGTAGCACACACACCACCCTGAAATTAAGTGTTGAGGGAGAAGGGAAGAAAACCTCTCCTTTGCACTTGATAAACTCTAAATGCCTACAAGAGGAGGCTGTCTGCTAGACTCAAAGCAAACAAAAAATACCACCACCACCACCACAGACCTGTCTCGTGTGCCTTAGGTTAAAAAATCAGGTCTTCATACTTAGGAAAATATAACTGCTGCTGTCCATCACAGAAGTCTAAAATTACTTTTGAAAATATATTTTTTATTTATAATTTTATTTCTATGTGATAAACCCTACTATAATGACTTCTGCACATCTGTGCTCACTGGCTTTTTCTATCAGCCAAAAATATTCGTTGGAAAAGAGAAAAAAGTCTGATAGGAGAAATACCAGGAAAGGACCTGGGTGGAGCTAAAGGGAAAGGAAAAGGGAGAGTCTCAGCCAATATGCAATCTGGAGACAATCAGATCCACACTAATCCTGAGACGGCCAGCGTTCTAGGCTGCTTGCAAACAAATCATATTGATAGAAAACATTTTAGCAAATAAATCACTACCGCAGAGGACAGTGCTATGGGAGGGAGAGTTAAGTGATCAAAGCAAGAAGATCACACTGGTGGACTGATACCTATTTCAATTTCCCAAGCTGCTCAATAATAATCTTAGATATTTCAAGAGATTTGCATGTAGCCAAGAATCCATAATCTTGTCCATTTTTTTGTTGTTGTTGTTGTTTTTACCACCACCAGTAAGCCGAAACAGGCCATGGTGACTTTGGGGTGGGCAACAGTGGACGGCTTGCATCTCATATACTACTTTGAAAGTTGACAAATTATAGCCTGAAGGTCATTCAAATATCTGGGTCGAACTAGGATCATCAGAGCACCGTGTTTTCCACGTCACCTTACTCTACCACAGACAGATTGATGAAGGTTTCTACTTGTTGTGGTTAGTTCAACATAAATAATATTCTAGTAAAGGCTATCTGAACTTCACTGCAAGTATGCAATCAAGAACTCGTTCTACTTTTTTAACGGCCTGCAATACGTAGCTGAAGGGCACAGTCTGCACTCTCATAAACCCGAAGACTATCAAATTTAGAACGTAACTTCTGACAGATCTCACGTGGACATCAGAGCTCAAAATTACACGTAGAACATGTAGGGCAAACTTGGACAAATTACTTAGTAAAATTAAAGATACTACTAAACTCTAGCGAGATTTAAAGATACTGTTAAGTGAGTACTAAGATCACTATGTTCGAAGTACGGCTGATTTGGGCACGAGAGAAAAAGCAAGAGACGTCATAGAATATCATCCCACATTATAGCACCTGTCACGGGTGCTGCATCACACTAACTGACAAGGAACTCTCTGGATTCTCCGCCACACTTAACATCGTACTTTACACATTGCAGATTCCTAAAACAATGAACACTAGCATTTTTTCCTAGGAAGGCTAAATGGACACAAGCCCACAGGACTATGGTAATAATTTCATTCAATGGTTTGGCTGTCACAGTAAAAGTTTAAAAAAAAAAAAAAAAGATTCCCCGATGGCTCTTGGCCTGTAGAGCATCACAGAGTTACAAGTACACAGATCTCTAAGGGTCCTAAAGCATTACACTTTGGCAGCAATGGCTGCCACACTGGGATGTCCCTTGGTTCTGTTAATCAAGGACCCAGCTCCACTTGGCTCTAGTAACACAGGGAAAGGTTTATCAAAAAGTATACAGCTTTGAAAACGTCCATGACGACCTTCTTCTACTTTACATAACATAGACCTTGTGTTTTCAAAAAAGTTCAAGCCTTTTACTATTTGACAGGCTATAGAGAAATTTACTAAGACAATATTAAACTGTAACAGGGGAGGGAGATCCAACAAAGGTCACAATAAACAAGTATAAATGATGTGATCTGATGACTGCACGCAGGTTCAATCATAATCATTCCACCATATCATGTTCATCACAGGACGATACTATTAGATACGTTATATGTGTAATCATATGATAATAAAAAGCTGTATTAGAAACATTATATGTAATATAATGTCTGTTTACCATATGTGCCTCAATACGTATATTAGTGCACATAAACTGAGATTTTAAGGTCACATCTCTACAAGAATTTCAAAACTTCTCAAGGTTTCAAAAAGTAAATGTATTCTCGGAACTGATCTTAACAGTAAAATTCATTAAGGGCCTCAATAACTTGTCTGTTCTAATAAAAACTGTGCATAAACTAGTAAATGTAAAGTTACACTATATAATTCTCTACGGCAGTTTCATTAAATCATCTTAACAGACAGAGACATGCCATCTTCTAACCTGTAGCTGTTTTTCTGGATGATACCATCTGATGTGTCTGGCACCTCTTTAGCAGAAAATTCTAGAAGATGCCTCCTCTGATTTGCAGGGTTCACACTAGGATTCTTTCTCCTGGAATCCTGTTCCAGCATGCTGAAAATTGTAAAAAGTGAAACAATAATTGAAACAAAAGTAAGTCACACATATGCAAGCGACATTAGCTCTAAAACAAACCACGATTCCCTCACAGATCCACGCACTCAGCACGAACACTAGGTGCAGAAACAAAACAGCATTATCTGTGGTCAGATTCCCCCGCCTGGTATCCTGTCTGTAGGCAAAGCAATTTTAAGAATAATTTCTGTTAAGTATAAAAAGCACCTCATTTTTAAACAGCAGTAATCTGTACGCTTTGAAAACTGTATAGTTACGTTAACTACGTATAAAAAGTAGAAGTAAGTACAATATACACAGAAACAAATTTTAAACTCAGAGAGTAAACTGAAATAAGAAGTCCTCCTGAAGACACCTGGGTGGCTCAGTCGGTTGGGCGACCAACTTCAGCTCAGGTCATGATCTCACAGTCCATGAATTCGAGCCCCGCATCCGGCTCTGTGCTGACAGCTCAGAGCCTAGAGCCTGCTTCGGATTCTGTGTCTCCCTCTCTCTGCCCCTTCCCTGCTCATGCTCTGTCTCTCTCTGTCACAAAAATAAATAAAAACATTAAAAAAAAAAAAGTCCTCCTGGACACTGCAAACTAATATTTTAATGAGGGAGTACTTCAAATGAGATGCGAGCTTTTCCCCTTATCTGCAGCCAATTCATTAGCCTTTCGCAATCCCAGATGGCGGGCTATCAGATAAAAGTAACAAAAAATTATTTTTAAAATACTTCTATTTTTATTTACATGTAAAAATTTCCTATTTACTTCTTTCTCCCCATCTGCCCCAATGCCTTCATTCATCAACGTATGTGCTCTTGGTGGGTGTTAAATATTTGCAACAACAACAAAAAATATATGTATATATATACACACACACACATAAAATATAAGTATATGTATGTAGAGATACATACACACACATATAAAGAGAAATACTGCAATAGTTGTTAAACACATTTAATGCATTAATCATGAGCTCAGAAATTTGGCTCACCAGTAAGATATTTTGTGTGTGTGCACTTTATTGTATAATGCCACGCACACAATTTACACTAGCTCTATAGTCCTCTTGAAATGAAACACAAAGGCAATCTCCCTAGGGAAACACAAAAGAAGGGATGCCAGGCTCTACTTAAAGGAAAGTAAGGCTGATGAAAGGGACACAATTAAGGGCCTGAGGTTCTAAGAGAAAAGGAGTTCTCCGGGGTATGGCAGTTTGCCTCCACATCTGGGGAAAGCAGTGTAGGGGGAAACAGGAAGCAGGTACACCTTTCTAGAATCTTCTTCTGAGCTCTTATTATATTTCCCAATCTCCTCAGTTCTTCCCCCCCGCAGAGTCACTGCTGTCCAGTGGCCCTCACACAGCATGCTGTAGCGCTTGGACGTCCTGTAAACTCTTCAAAGGTATACCACCAAATGAGATGCCTTGAGGAACATTTAGTTTTGCTACAGCCGAGGATACATTTTGTCCCCATTCCTATCTTTCAGACAGAATGTCGCCAGCAATCCCAACCCTGCTGCAAATAAGGGAAGAGAAAGGCCTAGAGGGGTAGCTAACTAAGGAAAACTTGGCTTGGTGAGTATTTAAGAAAACATGAGATCAGCAGTAAATGATAATTTTGTAGGGAAGACAAACACTGGGTGATGATAACTGCAGATTTTTTTTTCCTTTTTGCAACTTACTTTTTTGAAAAGGATTTTACTTCTAAATCTTTCAAGTGTGGTGTCAAAAATTCTACTTAGGAACGTACACTGTAAACAAAACAAAGTTAAGACCTTTCTCCTCAGTTTACAGAATCTCAGTTAATTTAACACCGACACTGTGTTAGGGACCCATCCACGTAATAACATCCTGGTTCGGGACAAGTTCGCCCTCAACCCCTCCAGAGACCGCCCTAACTACTCAAAGAGCTTAGTTTCCCCTTGTTTTAACTAGAAATGTGCTTCCTTCTAACTTTCCCCTCTGGGTGCTAGTTCTGGGCTCTGCGGCTATTCAGAGGAAGGCTAAAAAGATAAGCAAGCCTTCTTCCAATGTCCAAAGACACAGAACACCTCCCCGCAGGCTCTCTTTCTCAAGGTTGTGGTTTCTTCCCCACGTTCTACTTTCCGGTACACAGTGTCAGGCCCCTCTCCTGTCACACGCCCCTCGCGAGTGGTGTCCAGAACCGACCGCAGTACTTCTCAGGTGTCATGACGAGTCAGGATGGAACAGATAATTCCTTCCCGCGTTCTAGATCATTCTTCTTCCACTGATGCAGTCTAATATCACATAGGCTTTTTTTGGCAATTACATCAGAAGTTATTTATACCGAGCCTGGTTTAATCAAAATCCCAACTCTCCTCACAAACTGATTTTGAACCATTCCCTTCTTTTCCCTTCCTCTCCCTCTTCCAATCCTAAATTTATATAATTGAGCTTTTCTGATCCCAGCAGAATGATTTACATCCACTCCTTTAAAAATATCATTCGGCCTACTAATCAGTCAAAAACTTCTAGGAGCCTAATTAGCAAAAGAAATTCTCCTTTTAAGCAAGGATCAGCATGCCATCAACATCCTCAACTGAACTGTTATTCAAATATTGAGAAGAGCAGAACAAAAAAATTGAGCCATGGTGCCTGGCCCTAGAGAAAGCCTTATAAAAATTAAGTTTAACCATTTCTGAATTAATTCTATCTCACAGTCCAAAGTTTCCCATCTTGACCACACAGATGTCACAAGACTGTTAAATGTTCTCTTCTTCTAAGATGCAAACACAGTGCGACAGCAGCTGCCATTTTCTGAGCACCTACTACGTATCAGGGAATGAACACGTAAGTACAAACTGAGGCTCAAAGGGTTTGAACAACTTGACCAAGGTCATGCTCTGAGTAATTAAAGAAGCCAAGACCCAGGGCGCCTGGGTGGCGCAGTCGGTTAAGCGGCCGACTTCAGCTCAGGTCACGCTCTCGCGGTCCGGGAGTTCGAGCCCCGCGTCGGGCTCTGGGCGGATGGCTCGGAGCCTGGAGCCTGTTTCCGATTCTGTGTCTCCCCCTCTCTCTGCCCCTCCCCCCCCCCCCGCCCCGTTCATGCTCTGTCTCTCTCTGTCCCAAAAATAAATAAAAAACGTTGAAAAAAAAATTTTTTTTTAAAAAAGAAGAAACTTAAAAAAGAAAATTAAAGAAAAAAGGAGGGGAGGACACCTAGGTGGCTCAGTCGGTTAAGCGTCCGACCTCGGCTCAGGTCATGATCTCGCGGTCCGTCAGGTTGAGCCCCGCGTCGGGCTCTGGGCGGATGGCTCAGAGCCTGGAGCCTGTTTCCGATTCTGTGTCTCCCTCTCTCTCTCTGCCCCTCCCCCGTTCATGCTCTGTCTCTCTCTGTCCCAAAAATAAATAAAAAACGTTGAAAAAAAAATTTAAAAAAAAAAAAAAAGAAGCCAAGACCTGGACTTAGGATTGGAACTACATTGCTGCATTATGTTGACAACATTTCTCAGAATGACGGATTCATTTATTTAACATGCATTAAATACCTATCATGTTCCAGGAACCATGTACGATGCTAAAGACTCAAAAATAAAAGAAAGGTAAAGATCAAATTGCAGTTTAATGTGTGGTGGGGGGGAGGGGGAGGGCGGGTATTGATACAGATAAAAGATAATAGAGTGATTAATGCCATAATAAGGTTAATGCTGAATGCTATGGCAGCATATAGCTAAGGTGCCTGATCTTTACTAAGAGGATCGCAAAGTTACCTTAAATGGAAAGCAGTAAACAAACAGGTGGAAAAGGCGGGGGGAGTGAAGGAAGACACTCGTATAGACGGAATGGTGTATGAAACAAGCACACGGGTAGAAGAGAACAGGGTATGCTCAGGGAACTAGAAGTCAAGCAGGAGAGGCTGTGCGGGTGGACACACGCATATGTAAGCACACAGCAAGAAGGGGTCTCAGAAACAGAGGAGAAAGAAAGGGGACCAGGACGATAATGTAAGGCTGGATTACAGATGGCCCTGCCTGCCACAGTATCACTGAATCTAGCAACTTATTCAAGTAACAGAAACACAACTAGCATGTTTTTGGGGCGCCTGGGCGACTCCATCGGTTAAGCAGCCGACTCTTGGTTTCGGCTCAGGTCACGATCTCAAGGTTCGTGGGTTCGGGCCCCACTTTGGGCTCTGCACTGACAGTGTGGAGCCTGCTTGGGATTCTCTCCTCCTCTCCCTGCCCCTCCTCTGCTCGTTCTCGTTCTCTCTCTCAAAATAAATAAATAAACTTTAAAACAAATAATAAACTAGCAAGTTTTGTTCTTGTTTTAATTTTGGCTCTCAGGCATCATATCTCTTCCTTTTCTATTTATTTTTTTAAAGACTTTATTTATTTTTAAGATTTTTTTTAAATAATCTCTACACCCAACATGGGGCTCGAACTTAACAATCCCAAGATAAACAGTCACATGCCCTACTGACTGGGCCAACCCGGGACCCCTTTCCTATCCTTTTCTACAGCGGAATCTTCCTATGATTACTGTTCAATTCCCCGGTATGATTATCCCTGGTCTTTCACAAACCGGTATTACAATCATCTCCTAGTCACCTAGACTACTTACAAAACAGCAGATTACCAGAACAGCTCCCCTGCTTCCCTACATCCTCGCTAAGGGGTGTAAGCCTTTAAAAAGGAGGCTCCCTCGATAACTCCCACAATTAACTCCCAAGCCAGAGCAGAGAGCGAGGGGGACAGAGGATCCTAAGCAGGCTCTGGGCTCACAGCAGACTCACAAACCGTGAGATCAAGACCTGAGCCGAAGTCGGGCGCTCAACTGACTGAGCCTCCCAGGCGCCCCTGATCATTGTTCTTTGGATGATTTGCACCAAAAGACGGGCAGGCGTTTCAATCGACAATTTACAGCTGTTACAAGCAAACGCCTTGCGTTTAGTTTAGTTTAGTTTATTTCACGTGTGGCTGGGCTGCGCCACAGTCACTTGGCAGCTGCACTTGCTGGACATCAGTTTGGACGGTGACTGGTCTGGCTCACAAGTGATCACTAGTTGTCACTACTGCCCACACAGGTAATGGTTTCACAGGGCAATGACAATTTACCTGTCACGGAGCTACTCTAGTAACCTGCACCTTTTTTTAGCCTCATTTATTATCTACCCGTTGGACGAGAATGTATTTTGAAAGGCAATATATCAAGAAACTTTGTAAACAATCTTTTAAAATTTTTTATTTATTTGTTTTTGGTTGTTGTTGTCATTTGGCCTCCATTCGTCGTACACCTTTTTTTAAATCTTAAAATGAAATTTCTCGTAAGCTAAACTACAGGCAAGCCGACTGTCCAGTTCAGCTCAAACGAAACTACAAATGTTTGAACCCTATGAAAAGACCTACAGAAACTAGTTTAATCACCTGAATAACTGCAGATTTCTATTTTCCTTGTTTTATTAATATTTGAAAGACATGAAAGAGCTTTATTTCACTGCCAGAATTCGAGACTGTCTTAGATACATCTGTGACACCACAAGTATTAACAAGGAATTTGACAGTTCTTATCACGGCCAAATGTACAAAGAAGTAAGAGAAAATTGTTGATGTGAACTTTTAGATTCTTGACATGAGAATTTTAAATCATTCAATGCTCTTTTCATTAATTCTGGAAAAATTAAATTTATTTTTTTGATTTATTTTTTGAGAGAGAGAAAGAGAGAAAAGAAAGACAGCAAGCAGGGGAGAGGCAGACCGAGAGAAGGAGAGAGAGAATCCCAAGCAGGCTGCGAACTGTCAGCGCAGAGCCCAATGCGGGGCTCAATCCCACGAACCATGATCATGAGCTGAACAAAAGAGCCGGATGCTTAACCGACGGAACCACCCAGGTGCCCCAGAAAAATTAAATGTCTATTGATACAAAGAGATGGCTCAGTCACAGTAAGAGTCAGTGTGATAAGGGCAATGACTGTGTATAGTTGATAACCTTAATAGTCTAATCAAACTCTTCTCATGATGAGCTTAAATTAGGTTCTATTCCGTATTTTAAATAAACTAACAAATATTAAGAAAGTGACAGTCCCTACATCTCTGTGATCAGAAACAGGCTACTCTGGAGGAGATACAACATTTTGTTGTTTTTGTTTTTAATTGTTTTTTTAACATTTTATTTATTTTTGAGACAGGGAGAGACAGAGCATGACAGGGGAGGGTCAGAGAGAGGGAGACACAGAATCTGAAACAGGCTCCCGGCTCTGAGCTGTCAGCACAGAGCCCGACGTGGGGCTCGAACTCACGGACCGCGAGATCGTGACCTGAGCCGAAGTCGGCCGTTTAACCGACTGAGCCACCCGGGCGCCCCAAGATACAACGGTTTTAAACCACAAATCAGCATTACACCAATAAACCGCTCAGGTTATGGGCCAAGGGGCCTGAAAGCACAGATTAATAAACCACAAATAATTTCAATTATCCAAAATTCCAGACAAGGCATTAGGAGAATTGTTACTTTACTCTTTCGTTTACAAAATTCTAAAAGCCAACGACTGTCTTAGATGACTGTGAAGCCACCTAATCGCAAAGATATGACACAGCCAATGTTCATACCAAGTAGCTGAACAAAACACAGCACATTTCCAAATCCATCCCACCCTTTGCAAACCTGCTTCCTTATGGTACAAGTAGGTCAATCTTATATTCAAGCCATCTCAGCAGGTAAGAATCATACTGGTTCTCATCTCCGGAAGGAAGCCACAAGCTGCAGCCGCTCTGCTGATCTGACACCCACCCGTGAAAACGCGAAACCACTTGAAGCTGCAAAGAGCATGCAGTTCTTCCAGTTTTAGCGGAGGAGAGCGGAAAGAGCGTAAACTTTGGCGTCAGGAGGTCTGGGTTCAAGGGGTGGCTCCGAGATTCCCCACTTGAGGAGCCCTGGGACAGCTGGTTACCTTCTCTGGGCCGCCAATTCCTCACGTGTAAAAGAGGAAAAATAACAAATATTTCCGCTTCTCAAAGATTCAAGTGAAATGACAGATGTGTTGGGGCGCCTGGGTGGCTCAGTCGGTTGGGTGTCCGACTCCAGCTCAGGTCAGGATCTCGCAGTTTGTGAGTTCGAGCCCCGCGTCGGGCTCTGGGCTGACAGCTCGGAGCCTGGAGCCCGGAGCCTGCTTGGGATTCTGGGTCTCCCTCTCTCTCTACCCCTTCCCTGCTCACATTTTTGTCCCTCTCCCTCAAAATAAACAAACATTAAAAAAGAAAGAAAGAAAAGAAAAAAAAATGACAGATGTGAACATGCTTCTATAAATCAAAAAGTGCCATGTGTCCCAAGGGGGACACAGAGAAGTCAATGGTACAGCTGGTCTTCCTGCCTGCCAGGTTCGGCCTACTCACAACACAGCAACTGCAGTGACTGTTTTGAAATCTGGGTCAGATTATTATGTCACTCCTCTGTTCAATCCTTCAGACAGCTCCCTATTTCTAAAAAAATGGTAAAAGCCCAAACGCTTAAAATGACCAAGGCCTCACTAAACTTAGCCCCTCCATCCATCTTCCCTCTCCGGCATCATCACCTGTTTCTCTCCCCCTTGTTCACTTCAGCCCAGCTACCCTGACCTCCGTGCTTTTCCCCGAACATGTAAGGCACACCTCCAACCCCAGGGCACTTGCACTGGCTGTTCCCTCTGCCAGGAATGCCCTTCCCCCACACATCCATATTGTTAGCCCTCTCTTTAAGCCTTGGTTCAAATGTCTACTTTACAATGATCGCTATTTAAAACTCCAGCTCCAACACCCACCCTCACACCTGTAAAACCACTCACTCTGCTAGAGTTTATCCCTTTATCCAAAGAAACTACAACTGTATCATTATATTTACTTATGTTTTTTGTCAGTCTGTCCTCACTAGAATGTATGTTTAAGGAGTACAGGGACCTGTGTTTTATTCTAGGACAATGCCTAGCTTAGAGGAAATTTTTTTTTTTTTTTTTTAAATAACAGATGAAATTTATGTACTATTCTGCCTCATGTCAAGAGAAAAATCCAGATCTTCATTTTAGGGACACTAACTCACAACTCAAGAATAGCAGGTGGTGAACTCATTATTACACCATCTCCAGATCTAGGAACAGGAAATTATGTTAATTTTCATTGCAACTGAGACTAAAGACAAAAAGTTCTCTAAAGTTTTTTCTGTTTATTGAATGGTTCACAGATGATTTTTGCAGGCTCGTAGTGACTGGGGGTAATTTACTAGAAACAGAAATGTGACTGAATGGAGAAATCAATCTTTAAATCAAGATTTCAAAAACTTTCTCAAAAGTAGTTCTCAGAACCTGGGATTACCAGACCCTGAGAAGAAACATGAACTTTACAGTGGAAGTTTGCCAAGTCAGCCAACAGGAGCAAGAAAACAGCATGAGATCCTGTCATTCATTCGGTGAACAATTATCAAGAAAGCAGTCTTCTAATAGGTGATGCTTATTCTTGGAACCCAGCCACGGGAGAGGCCTAACTGAAGAAGAACGGAGAACCCTGGCCCACAGCCCTGGCTCAGGTCTCAGGTGAAGCCAGCACCACCTTGCTGACCGCGATGAGTGAGCCATCTTGGAAGGGGTCCACGAACCCAAGCCACCCAGTTGACACTCACAGAAACAAAGAGCTGCCTCTACTGAGCCCTGCCCAAATCACATAGACACTTTAGCAGAGTAAATGTTGTTTTAAGCCTTTACGTTTTAGGGTGACTTGTTACACAGCAATAGATGACTAATACACTGTACTTACTCAACTGCTGATATCCCACTGAGTCAATGTTTAATATAAAAAGTCTGTATGCAAACAACTTTAGTATCTTCTCACCTGGGAAAGCCATCGTCCTATCATTCCAAATGTCAAAAAGATGCCTGTAAATTTGAGTGCAATCTCTTTTCTGTTACATTTACATCAATCCATCCAACTTATAAAATGAGCATTTTCTACTCCTTTCACAGCCAATCCTAAGCTTTAGAGAGGTGAATAATGTTACTGGATAGAGTCCTGACTCCTCTCCTCATTCTGTCAATACCAACTTCTTTTCCTCGGCCTGATGGCTCTATTAGTGATTAAGACAAGGGCTCCGGACCCAGATTATCAATCTTAGCTCTGCAACACTATCAGCTGTGACTTTAGTCTCCTCGTCTGTAAAATGGAGATAATAATACTGCCCTTAGAGTTGCAGGAGAATTAATTTATATAAAGTGCTTAGATTAGTATGCTTGGTGCACAGCACATATTTGATTAAAAAAAAAAAAAAAACCCCAGCTTAACACGGTAAACACAAAATCCTCTACCTTTACCAAGCACAGATGATATCAACATACAGCCAATCTACATTATGCAACTAATTATCTTCTCCTTTTGATTCATCTTCTTTTCTTCCCACTGTCTTATTTCCATCTATCTATCTCGCATTTTCAAATTCACAACAACAACATCAACAAAACCCACACAGGAAAGAAAAATGAAAGTAAGTAATGCTGCTTTACTGAGAAGGGCTGAGAAACAAAGCCTTATAAGGCATACAGATCAGCTCTTCAGAGGTCATGGGCTAGGACAAATTAACTGTGGACATAACGCGTTAATGCCAGTTTATGTGCAGAACACAGTCAACACAGAGTCTAAATACACACCACACACTCATAGTTCATGCTACACTGACCGTAACTCCGTTAAAAACAACCTAGGGGCGCCTGGGTGGCTCAGTCGGATAAGGGTCTGACTCTTGATTTCAGCTCAGGTCACGATCAAGGTCATAACATTGAGCCCCACATGGGGTCTCCTTGCTAGGCATGGAGACTGCTTGGGATTCTCTCTCTCTCTCTCTCTCTCTCTCTCTCTCTCTCTCTCTCTTTTCCTTTGCCCCTCCCCAACTCATGCACATGTGCTCTCCCTCTCAAAAAAAAAAAAAATCTGTACAATGACCATTAAAATATTTATGTTTCAAATGCTTACTGAAATTACAAAATAGCTCAAATCTGGAGAAAATAAGACAGTAACGGCAAACTGCCTAGAAGCTTAAATGATACATAATTACATATATATATATATATTTTTTAATCAAAACTTTCAAAGTTATCCTATACTACCTTAGTATTAGACTAGACCTTCACTTACTACAAAATAAAGCTGTGTATTCCTTTATTGTTTATGTTTTGTTCAACTTCCACAGCAGGATTCTACCCGGATTACTAAATACTGAAGATAGTGGTTGAGAACTCTGCTTCAGACACACCATACAGGTTAACTAAGATTTGTGGTCTAAAGGAAAAAAGTACCCAACCTAAATTCTGGCAGTTTTCTCACCTGCCCTAGTTTCCCAATGACCTAGTCTCAAAAGAAAGAAAGAAGTTACATTATCTCCTTTTATCTTGAAAGTGACATAGTGACTTACTCAAGGTAAAGAAGGAAATTAGCAAAGGTTTCTGATTTCAAATGCCTTTCCCCTCACTATAACAATTCAAGTCTGGGGAAAAGGTAGCCAAGCAATAAATGATAAAACCACTGGGGTACTCCTTATAAACCCGCCAATATGCAACTCAGATGAAGTCCAAAACTAAAGAAAATCATCAACAGATTTTTCCATGCCCTCAAAACTCAGCTCCGCACTTGACAGACTCTAAGCCACTTTTTAAAACAAAGGATGAGGGGCGCCTGGGTGGCGCAGGCGGTTGGGCGTCCGACTTCAGCCAAGTCACGATCTCGCGGTCCAAGAGTTCAAGCCCCACGTCAGGCTCTGGGCTGATGGCTCGGAGCCTGGAGCCTGTTTGTGATTCTGTGTCTCCCTCTCTCTCTGCCCCTCCCCCGTTCATGCTCTGTCTCTCTCTGTCCCAAAAATAAATAAACGTTGAATAAAACAAAGGATGAAATCTACAGAGGCTGGAAGAAACCAACTACTCTGCACAGATACTTTTTTGGAGAACATGAATAAATTGGACTATTTGGGGGACAGACTGACCTTAGCTCTATTACTGCTCTGCAAAGCCAGGATTCAGTAACACCTGGTATTTAGATGTATTGTATTTCTTCAGTTTATGTGTCACTTTGATAAATGTGGAAAGTACTTTTAGCCAAGAACTTGAATTAGATTTCACTTTAAAATCTGGCTGAACAAAACCATGTATACTTGGTTTGAATTCTGACATTTAAGTTATACAGTAACTTTTAACCTACAGCCAATAATGATTTCATACAGCAAAATGTGCTCAGCAATTGAACAGGAAAAAAAAAAATTGGAGCCAGATTTGGGGACAGGCTCATCCAGGATAAGAAGCTAGAGTTTTTCCTATAAAAATTATGAAAAGCTGACAAACTTAGAGAATGTTCGAATAGAGACATTTCATTTCTAACCAGTTCCAGACAACTCAAATTCAGTGCCATATTTTCTGTGGTCAGCTGTTCCTTTAGCACAGTCTCATAAGCAAACCACAGAGTAGCCGGCCCTTAAGTATGATTTACCCTTCTTCATCCAAGTCTGATGTCTCAAACTACACAGATTCCGTTCTCATGAGGGGAGAGTGCCTAACCCGGAACAAACAAGGAAAAAGCATCATCCACTTCAAACACTTGTTATTTTTTCTTAAGACCCAGCATGTTCAAAATCTCCTTGAGATATTGCTTTGTGTTTTCTGAAAAGGAGAATGATTACAGTGACTTTTAAAATAGGAAGGAGAGGGTTGCCTGGGTGGCTCAGTTGGTTAAGTGACTGACTTCAACTCAGGTCATGATCTCGCAGTTTGTGGGTTCGAGCCCCGCGTCGGGCTCTGTGCTGACAGCTCAGAGCCTGGAGCCTGCTTCGGATTCTGTGTCTCCCTCTCTCTGCCCCTCCCCTGCTCGTGCTCTGTGTCTGTCTCTCAATAATAAATAAATGTTAAAAAAAAATTTTAAATAATAATAATAAAAATAAAATAGGAAGGAGAAAACATACCAAAGGAATCTACACACTGCAGTCCTGTGTGCCAGGAAGAAGTGCCTCTTACAAGGTTATGCTATGGTCTCACTCAGTCCAAACCAGAGGTCCATACATTTCCCCAATTACAGAAGGCAAACCTATAAACACAGAGGTGTCTGTCCAGAGATTTAATAAAACTTCTCTTATGTAGATTATCTTCTAATTCAATGGATAAATGCTCTTATAATTTCTACAGAGGCCGATGTAGAGAAAGAAAGAAATACTACACTATACACAACTTTCAACTCTGGACATACTTCAGACTCCCTGGGGGAGAAAACACTGTGTTTCAGAGCAAATGAATTAGACCCATCCTACCAGATTCCACAAGTTTTGGGCAGGACTCCTCCCTTTTGAAGATTTCCTACTGATGATTAACGTACAGCCATGGCTGCGAACGACTATGAGAGAATTTAACAAAAAAATCATCCCAACTCTTTTTTTCATCCAAACTTTTAAGGAGGCAAGTAAAATTTGCAAAACCTCCAGACAAACTTCTGCATCAAAAACCCGTGGTCTGTGTCATTACCCAACAGTCAACAAAACTCACGACAATAAATGACAGACTGCACGTAGGGCTCAGACTGAGGTTTCTCCAACCAGCTTTAAACACCCTGTTCTATAAAGATGGAAGTATTTTCAACACAACTCATCGCTGGTTAAACTTCATGCTGCCAACAGAACCTTTTGGAGATTCTTTTCTTCCATCAAGATTAACCCATTTTCCTTTTCTCTTCCTTTATTTCCCCTGCTTTTCTTAAATTAATTCAACTTCCCTCCACCAAGAAATATTTTTACAAATGTCTAAAAGGAACACTGCTCATTCTCTCCACCCTACCCTGTTTCCTGGATATCTGTACAAGGCTGAGATTTACATCAATTCCTGAGGTATGGGACAGAGCTAAACCTCCCCAATGTCAAAATGGTCTTGAGGGACAAATTTAAAATAACAACAAAACAGAAACACATCAGCACGGAGTAGCAATGAAAACCACGCCTCTGTATGACCAACAGCAGGTATGATTTTTTTTAAAAAAATTTTTTTTATATTTATTTTTGAGAGAGAGAGACAGACAGACAGAGCATGAGTAGGGGAGGGTCAGAGAAAGAGGGAGACACAGAATCCGAAGCAAACTCCAGGCTCCGAGCTGTCAGCACAGAGCCCGATGCAGGGCTCAATCATGAACCTGAGCCACAGTCAAGACACTTAACCAAATGAGCCACCCAGGCGCCCCAGGTATAATCTTTGAACATTGCTTTAATTTAGCAGGGACCCAAGAGGAGGAAATTCTAAACATTAAGCATCCCCCCTACAATGAAAATATCTCTTCCTCATGCTCACAAAATGTAAACCGGATAACCATTTATATTATATCCTATCCAATTTCAACATCCATTAGAAGGTTCAGTGTGTGAAAAATGATTAGAAGAAACTACACTTACAATGCGGAAGGTAGTAGTAATGAGATAAAAACAAAGGCTGTGCAAATTAAGGTGTCATAAAAAACATAAAACCAGGAAAAAAAAATTAGAAAACTTAGTCATAAAAGGCCCAGGAGGTGAAAAGGCTTTTTTTTTTTTTTTTTTTTTTTTGCCTTATGTTACTTATTGTTTTTTCTAAGGCAACAAAAAGGGTAGAAATGGGGAAATAACGTCTTTCCCACGTCTGTATTATGCCCTGGCTCCTGTCACGTGCCCTCCACTTCCCATGGAACGTCCGTCCCTCCTCTCCTTATAAATCTTGAATTTCACTCTCCCTGGTGAAGCCTTCCCTTGTGATCACTCTGTCCACATACGTCCCCTTCCCCGCAGACGCTCACAACACACGCCACTCAGCAGTCACCAGCACAATACGTGCCATGTTAGGCCTTCTCCTCTGCAGGAACAGGATGCACCCCTTCCCCCCCCCCCACCCCGCATACGAACTGGCCACAGCCCACCCTTTCAGCCCTGCTGTGTCCCATCCCCCCCTCCCACCCCCCCGGTCTACGCTCATTCGCGTGCAATCATGCACTCGTTCCCTGTTTGGCCCCTCAACTACATCCAACAAATATTTATTAAGTGGCTACACTACTTCAAGCATGATCTAGAAGCCAGGTGAGCGCCAGCCATCTCTGACTGCTGCTCACGGCAGGTGAAAGCCATCCTCCCTGAACATCCGCTCACAGCACCGCCTTTACCGGGAATGCCCATCTCTCCCCATCAGGCTGACAAAGTCCTGAATCTTAGTGAGTCAGGGCGGCACTTTTTTAGCGTCTGCCATGTCCTGTACACGTCGTGCTAGGTGCTGAGGATACAGAAAGTGCACGGAGGCACAGTTTCTCAAAAAAAAAAAAAAAAAGGAAAGAAAACAACACAAAAGCTATAGTAGCGAAGACCCAGATACCAACAAATAACAGGCACAACGTGGCAAGTTCTGTGGTGTGTTAACAGGTTGATTTGGCAGCACGGGGCAAAATACTCAGGCTGGCCTTGATGTGACTTAAATGTCCTCAATGCTTACTTCACTACTGCAAATACTCTTCTACAATTTGCTTATTCCACACAATATACTTCCTACGAGGTCTGATGACCAGCATTTTTAGCACCATTCAGTAATAATTTCATTTTAATTTCTCCTTTGATCTATGAGTTACTTAAAAGTGTGTTTTTTAGGTGTTAGGAGCGTAGGAGGTTCTTATCTTTTTGTTACTGTTCAACTTTAATTAATTACACCGGCAATGAATGTAGTCTACGTGTTAGTCTACGAAATTTGTCGAGACTTCCTTTATGATTTGGCACAGATCAATTCTCTTTTTTAACATTTTCACCTAGAGTTCAAAAACTGTGTGTTGGTAAATGCAGTAATTATGTAAATGGCCATTACATCAAGTTTCATAATGATAATATTCAAACCTTCTACACACTTGCAGATTTTCTTTTCACTGTGGTCTATCAAGAGAGAGGTACACTCAAAATGTCCCACTATGGCAGTGGAATGCCAGTTTTCCCCATAGTTCTATATATTGCAAGCTATATACTAATTTAGAATTATTAGATCTTCCTGGTAAACCTTTTAATCGATAAGTGATTATGTCTAATAATGCTTTCTCCTTAAAGTATATCTGTCTGATATCAATAAAGCAACGCCAGGGGCACCTGGGTGGCTCAGTCGGTCAAACGTCTGACTTCAGCTCAGGTCATGATCTCATGGTTTGTGAGTTCGAGCCCCGTGTCAGACTCTGTGCTGACAGCTCAGAGCCTAGAGCCTTGCTTCAGATTCTGTGTCTCCTTCTCTCTCTCATGCTCTGTCTCTCAAAAATAATAAATGAACATTAAAAAAATTATTTTAATGAATAAAGCAACTCCAGATTCTTTCGGCAACTATTTGCTTTTTCCATCCATCCCTTGACTTTTTTTGTTTATTTATTTATATTGAGAGAGAGAGAGAGAGAGAGAGAGAGAGCATGAGTGGAGCAGAGACAGAGAAAGAGGGAAAGAGAGAGAATCCCAAGAGAATCTGACAGCGCAGAGGGGGACATGGGGCTCAATCTCACGACTGTGAGATCACAACCTAAGCCGACACCAAGAGTCAGATGCTTACCGACTGAGCCACCCAGGCACCCCATCCATCCCCTGACTTTCAAACTTCGACTTTCTACAGCTTGATACTTTTAGGTGTTTCTCTTGTAAAAAAGCATGAAGTTGAATTTTGCCTTCTCCCCCTCCAGTCTGACAATCTGTGCCTTCTAAATGCAGAGTTCAGTCCATTTTCACATATTGTGATTATGCATAATGTTCTAGATTCATTTCTTCTATCACATTTTGGGCTTTCATAATCTAGAAGTTTCTTTCCCTCTTTTCATGCCTTTTTGGGGTTGAGTCTGTCCACCTCATTCAGTGATGTTGCTTCCACCAGAGTTTGAGAGGATACACTTCACCTGTATTTTGTTAGGGGGTAATGTAATTGAACAAGTCTAAACAATCAATATCTTTACCTACTTCCCAAACAAGACTAAGAACTTCGAGTGTTTTAACTTTGATCACACCTTTCCCAACTTATCAGGTATTATTGTACAGAAAATTCTCCCACCTTGATGTGCTTCAACCTTGCAAGCTAAACATTGTTAATGTTTTAGATCATCGACTTTTTAAAATGCTTCATCCACAACTATTATTTTTGTTGTTGCTGGCCGTCCATTTCTGTGTCTCAAACCTTCTTTCAATTATTTTCCTTCTTCCTGAATACGCTGACGCTTAAGATGGTAGGCCATTTATCTTATACATGATCCCCTCTGCATGGATTTAGCTGTTTTCTCATGAGAAAATTAAGGGTATACCTTTTTGGCCAGAATGCCACGTGAGTGTCATTGTATCCTGTTATCACCTCAGGAGGTACAAGACCATCAGCATGTCTCCTGACCGATGTTACCTTGATTACATGGCCATGGTAGGGTAGCCTCAAGTCTCTTGGTCCCTGTCATGGTTGCCATCTCCTCTCTCTGTTACGCTGTTTTGCTTCAGCCCTGTGTTCCCATTCGCTATTTCTTTCTCCAAAGGTGCCTATCTTGTTGTTTTAACCTGGTCATTGTTTTTCTTAACGTTTATTCATTTTTGAGACAGGGAGAGACAGAGCATGAACGGGGGAGGGGCAGAGAGAGAGGGAGACACAGAATCGGAAGCAGGCTCCAGGCTCCGAGCTGTCAGCACAGGGCCCGACGCGGGCCTCCAACTCACGGACCCCAAGATCATGACCTGAGCTGAAGTCAGCCGCTTAACCGACTGAGCCACCCAGGCGCCCCATGTTTTTCTATTTTGAACTTATTATCACATTTCTAGATGTTTTTTTCAAAATGTCTGGATCAATTCTGAGTCTTTGGTTTCTTCGTCATTCTTTAATTCCCTTTCTTATTTAACATAGTTAGCATTCTGTATCTGTTGATTCGAATACCCGTAGTCCTCAGAGTCTGACTCTGTTCTAACTCTTGTTCATGGTGGCTGGGTTCCTAGCTGGTTTCATGAGTTGGGGGAGAAAATGGGATGTTGGCTCATGTTCAACTGGAACTGTATCTGCAGCAATTTTTTCGGGATGGATGTTTAAAGTGCTTTCCTTGAGAAGAGTTTGCATTTGTATCTGCCGGGAGCCTAGTGGTACCAACACAGGCCACTTAAACCAAATTTCTGATTTGGTTTTTTGGGGTGTCACAACAGTAGTATAAATTCAGGCTCAAACCTGTACGAGTTAAGTCTGGTGATAATGAATTCTCCAGAAGACTTTTGTCTGTCTTTATGTCCACTCTCCTCAAAGCCAGTATCAAGACAGGTACTTACCAACACTCTCCCTCTGTGGTAGAACAATCTACTTTCCCCCTGTCTTTTGGCAACTAACAATGTCATTTTTTGGAAGTTCCAGCTTTATTTGGGTTTGGGAAGCGGGTACGGGGCTCAGGTGTGACTTCCTACTTTCTTTAGAACCACAGAGCTTTCTTTCCTGTTGCCAGACTCTAGGCCAAAAGATCAGGAAATAACTCTAGGACAAGCACCACCTCCAATGCTAGCCTATCAATGCATTCACGTTACCTTAAATTTCTGACCTCTGAGAAGGCCTTACTTTGTCTTCAGTTCAGCCATTACATAAGAGTTTTGATTTTTTAATCCAGCATTTTCTAACATATTGAACTGCAAAGAGTTTCTCCTTACCTCTAGCCCAATATACTACCAAAAATACAAGTCCTTAAGGTTTCTTGGACAATGGTAGAGAAAAACTATGGCATAGAAGAGAAGGCAGAGTTTTCAATGATAATTTTTAAAAAGAGACCTTGGTTAAATTTCTGGCCCTTCGACTATACAATAGGACTAATGTGGGGCTTGGTCGGTTAAGCATCTGACTTCGGCTCAGGTCACGATCTCAAGGTTCGTCAGTTGGAGCCCTGCGTCAGGCTCTGTGCTGACAGCTCAGAGCCTGAGCCTGCTTTGGATTCTCTGTCTCCCTCTCTCTGCTCCTCCCCTGCTCACACGTGTGCTCTCTCTCTCTCTCTCCCCCTCAAAAATAAACATTAAAAAAAAAAAAAAGTAAAATAGAACTAATGAACATAGACTCAACCCCAACGAGTAGTGAGTAAAAAGGGGGTTTCCTACCAATGCATACTTGTTCAGGTTAACCATTCCCTGCTGCCCAGAGTCACTACTTTCATGGACCACCCAGAGCGGGACAGCTCTTTGAATCGTGTGCCAGAAACAGCTAGATGCCGTCTTCACCATCCACACAACATCAACAAGGTCAGAAAAATTAACCCTTTTAAAGTCTGTTTGGTTTATTTTCTTTTTCTGTGTGATGACTATTCAGTAACCGAAGATGCTTCAAACGAGTCAGTTTTGGGGCACGAAACTCTCTTACTTTAGATGTGAGATGTATTTACATTTCATCACCAAGCGCCTTCAGACAATGCTTAAGGCATACTTATATTCAGCAAACTTGTGTATTATAGATTTTTTCACTTGGACCCATACCTATATGGCACAGAAGATCAATGCTACGTTGAACATCTGAAACCACACTAACAACTTTATTATGGAAATGTGGCCTGTTCTGAAAGAGTTGTTTCCTAAATTTAAAATGCTTTGGACGTCTCTCATTAAAGTGTCTCTTTGGCCAGACTTAGTTTTGTGGGACTTGAGAGAAGCTCAGTTAGAACTCGCCGTCTTGCTTTTTTCCGTACCAATGACAACACAGTAACGCTTAAGGTGTACAGATCTACAAGGCCATAATGTGGAAGTCAGTCACCAAATACGTTCCAGGTGGTGCTAATAAGGCTCAACTGGGGAGTTTCTGCTCCTCTGGAAGATTCCCAGCCCTGAGCAGATCTTCAGTCTTGAAGTGAAGGGGCTGCAAATGACAGGGTCAATCAAGCAAGCTTCCCAGGACCATACGGGATGGAGCAGCAACACCGCCAACGTCTGGTGCAGGGGGGCATGGGTCAGTCCTTCAGACTGCTCGTGCTGCCCTCTCAGCTTTGATGCTTTACCATCCGTGCCAGACTTTCTCTAGAAGAAACAGTTCCTGGCTTTTTATGAGTTTCATGGCCAGTTTCTTTTCTCCTTTCTTCTTGGTGTCTGGACAAATCCCAACCTGTTAAGATACTTTGATATTTCTTCATTCCCTCCAGCTCTTTGTTGCTTTTCTTCAATCTAAGTCTTTTAAAGCATGCTTTTTTTTTTAAACTTGAACACTTCCCAGATCTGCCCAGTACTTCTTGGCTTTCTGTTCCAAAAGCCTCCACGAAGAAACAGACACAGATCTCCTCTGGCTACTCCTCAGGATGTTCAACTATTTGAGCTTTCTCCATTCTCAATTTTGCTGTTTGTACCATCCGTCTAATTTTTTGGACACAAAACCGTCTTGATAAAATGGGACCATCGTCTGTCTCCTCCTTCCAAAATCAATCAATCCTCTGTTCACAGAAATGAGAGCCATCCCCCCACACACCCCCTTCATCCTCAAATGTAAAAATCATTAAGTCATCAAAAAACATTTTGTCTTTGTCTCTGGGGCACCTGGGTGGCTCAGTCAGTTGAGCATTCGACTCCTGACATGGGCTCATGTCATGATCTCATGGTTCGTGGGATCAACCCCTATGTTGGGCTCTACACCAACAGTGCAGAGCCTGCTTGGGACTCTCTCTCTCCCTCTCTCTGCCCCTCCCCCGCTCTCTCACTCTGTCTCAAAAATAAATAAGTGAGGAGCACCTGGGTGGCTCAATTAAACATCTGACTCGATTTCAGCTCAGGTCACAATCTCACAGCTGTGAGATCAAGACCACTTCAGGCTCTGTGTTGGGCACAGAACCTGCTTGGGATTCTCTCCCTCCCTCTGCCCCTCCCCTGTTCATGCACGCATATTCAAGCTCTCACTCTCTCTCTAAATAAATATTTTTAAAAATAAATAAATTTCTCTTCCCGCCCCCCCCAAATCTCTATTAATTCATGAGGGCTTACAAAACAACACCTATCCCCAACCCCGTCCTCTTTACTGTTCATCGAATGCTACTGCATAAAGCCTCCGAGACTGTCATTATCAGAGTTACTGGGTACTTCTGTGTCCCTTCAAGAGTAGGCCCACATCTTTAGATGACATCTACGTAAGTCTTACTCATGCTACAGTTGTTTCCATATCCACTTCTTTTACTAGTCTGTACTCGTATTCATGTTTGCATCCCTGGCTCCTTACTCACTACCTGGCAAATTGTAAGTACTCTATAAATATCTGCCGGATGTGTGACTGAATGAATAAATAAGCACCTTACATAATAGCCTAGATGCGAAATGAGCACACAGCACTTGAGGCAATCTGGCAGACTCCATCACGATTCCAGATATTCATACCTTCTAATTCTAAGGTATGAATTAGAATACTTAGACTCTAATAAATATATACCCACAATATATAATCTTTCTACATATATATAGGAATACATGTTATATGTATACGTTTTAGATCTATGTGTTTTACATAACTATATTTTTATATGTGCACATAAACATTTATGTGTTTAAAATGTATATCTGGTATATATTTAATATGTATGTATATTTGTATAACTCAAAATAACCTACATGCCCATTAATAGGAGAACAGTTAAAGAAATTAAGTCAGCAGTTCTGTGAAGCCCTGAGGATCCCAAGATTCTTTCAAAGGGTCAGTAAGGTTCTCCCCTTTTCAACTACATACCTATGGGAATCTAGATTTTCTCCATTTATCTCAACCAAAACAATTTATCAAAACGGATTATAGGAAGAAACAGGAGAATAGAGCTGGCTTCTATCAAGATTTTTGGCAAATATAAATAAAATAATGCTACTCCTCTCACTCAATTTTTGAGGGTCTGGAAAATAGTTATTTTCCATAAAAATGTTATTTATGTTTATATGTAATGGTTCCGTATTCTTTTTAATTCTTTTTTAATCTTTTAATTTAATTTTCTTTTTTTTGAGAGTGAGAGACAGAGCATGAGTGGGGGAGGGGCAGAGAGAGGGAGACACAGAATCCAAAGCAGGCTCCAGGCTCCGAGCCGTCAGCACAGAGCCCGATGCGGGGCTCGAACTCTGCCTCACCACCGATCTGTTTAATAACTTAAGGCTTTCTCCATTAAACGACATGATTTTTCCACTAAACTTAGGGGAAGAACAAGGAAGAGGAACGAGTCTTTCTTCTCCTTTCTTCTTACCTAAATATTGTCTCCGAGGAAAACAAAACAAATCTGTTTTTCCTAGCTTATGACTAGAGGTGAAAACAATGAGAACTAAAATTTTTAGTGTTTGTATCCAAAATAAATAAACAGTGTTTGCAGACAAAACACACTCACTTCATGGGTCCATAGTTGAGCACTATAAACGCCAACACCACCATCACACAGACAGCTCTTCGTTTCGGATTAGGAACTTTAAGCCTCTGGTTCTGAAAGAAATAACCATGTCAAATACGGTTAAACTACACACTAATCTCGCAAAAAGCAACGGGTAAGATAAGCACACTCCTCTTCAGCAGTTATTAGTTAAAAAATAATAATAATAATAATAATAATAATAATAAACCTCAAAGGTGAGGAAATGGTACTTTTCACAAGGCTAGAGCGCAGCCTTCTTAGTTCCCTAATTGTAGCAGAGAAAAACAAAGGAGCAGGAGAAAAGAAACATAGTGGCCACTGTTGCACTTTCCTCTTCCCCCCAAAAGGAAAGAATTCAACCACTTAACACTTCTATGGGTCTTCAAAGAATTTTCAGATACATCTGTAGTCCCCCCCCCCCCCGCCCCCCCCCGGTCTCTTAAATCTCCCAGGCGCTCAGGGCAAAACAGAGAACCCCAATGGAGGAAGCCCACTCGTTGGGCACAGGCATCCATTCAGTTCCAGACAGCGTTGCAGTGGCAAATCCTGAAACTGCAGGTTTCAGGAACAGAATCAAGGAGAAGGTCGACTTTATCGGGACCAGCATGGCAACAACATGCAAAACACATAATGGGGGTTAGGTGGACAGAGAAACGATTTAAAATTTTATTTTGTATTTTCTTTCTAAAATTTGTTTTTAACCGTTTATATATTTTTGAGAAACAGAGAGAGACAGAACATGAGGAGGAGAGGGGCAGAGAAGAGAGGGAGGCAAAGAAACCAAAGCAGGCTGCAGGCTCCGAGCTGTCAGCGCAGAACCCGATGCGGGGCTTGAACCCACAAACTGGGAGATCATGACCTGAGCCGAAGTCGGACACTTAATCGACTGGGCCACCCAGGCACCCCTGTATTTTCTTTTTTAAAAGGAAAGACCTGGCAGGACTACTGAAGGTCCTCACGGTGATTCACTTAGTCAGAAAGAGAGGGGTACCCCAGAAACACAGCTTTTGAACGCAGGTTGGGAGGTACAATTCGTGAGCTCCTTTTCCCAATGCTTCATTCCGACTGCAAATGCTTTAGGGCTTAACGCACCCTCTTTTTCCTAGTACTCTTAGTTTACACAATTTATTATTTTTTTTTTCCAACGTTTTTTATTTATTTTGGGGACAGAGAGAGACAGAGCATGAACGGGGGAGGGGCAGAGAGAGAGGGAGACACAGAATCGGAAACAGGCTCCAGGCTCCGAGCCATCAGCCCAGAGCCTGACGCGGGGCTCGAACTCACGGGCCACAAGATCGTGACCTGGGTGAAGTCGGACGCTTAACCGACTGCGCCACCCAGGCGCCCCAGTTTACACAATTTAAAACGCACACCATTCCCAATGGTTTCTCAGGAAAAAAGAATGCCTGAACCCATCTTGTCGGGGCTGCGTCGCTGGCCCTCACCTCGGACACCACTTCGTCCAGCTGCCTCTTCAGTGACCCGTTCTCCTTCTTGAGCTTCTCATTCTCCGAGAGCGCGGCCTTTAACCTGGCCTCCAAGCCAAGCATATATTCTTTCTTCTTCTTGCGGGACTGACACGCGGACTCTCGATTTTTTATCATACGTTGCTGTCTCCTTAGTACAGCAATCTAGAAAAAGTTACAATGAATCAAAACATACCAATTTTAGAACCAGATCAGAATAGACTGATTTTTATTTAACAATTATTTTTTGTTCATAGCAAAAAACAAACAAAACAAGCAACTAAAAAAAAAAAGCAAACGACTGTTATGTTTGCTTTAAAACATATCTGTTGGAAACATAGGTTATGTTTGTTTTAAAACAGGTTTTAAAAAATATTAAACAAAGCAAAATGAAATCAAATGGTTAAGGCCTTCTAAAACCTAAATGTGAAATGGTTTCTTCTGATGTTTTTCTAAGGCTTATTTATTGATCTTCCAATTTTCCCTTTAGAAACTCAGGGAAAAAAAAGAAAAAGAAAAGAAACGAAACTCAGAAAGTGTCCTGACATATACATATATGTACATATCCACACACCTTTAGACTCAGGCTCTGAACTGACTGTTTTCCAGAACCCCGTATCCAACTGCTTATAAGGCCACTTCTACTTGCAAAGTTACCATCACTTCAAATTCAGTTCCCACAAACTGAACTCATCATCTCCCTCTATCTGGATTTATCTATCCATCTTCTCTCAGTCATAAATGCCTCTCAAGATATCTAGGAGGAAGTGACCATCAACTTATTTTTCCTTCATTCCCCATATTTATCCCCTCTCTCAATCCGATTCACTCACTAAATATGCACTGAGGCTATGCTAATGACCAAGTTTCTTCCCCGAACAGTGTTGTCTCACTTAATCTGTTCTCTCTATTGCTGCTGTCACCCTCCTAAAGCAGGCTCTCATGACCACATCTCTACAGGCTACTGCAATAGTCTCCTACATATTTTCAATGGTCTCCAATCTCTTCCTGTCTACCATCTGCAAGATTAGTCACCCTGCAAAACAACAACAAAAAACCTTGCTATTCTATTGCAAAAACAAGCTATTCCTGCATCATAGTTGGCCACCTGTTTTCAAGGCCTTCCATGATGTGACCACCCCCCTAAATAACGAAACCTTCTGCCCTAACCCAACAACCATTCAATCCACACCCAAATTCTGATCATTTGAGGCTACCCCCCAATCTCCACACACACCTAATTCATTCCTTTAGTCATACCATCTATGCCAGTTTGTAATGCGGTCTCCTCCACTAACCTAAATCTCAGGGTCCTCCACACTGTGCTTATGCTAAACCATCTTTCCTGAATGTCTTACGCCCTTATAACTTGGAAAATATACCTGAACACTTTAATGTTCTCCACTGTTTCGGGAGTGTTAACTCTCTCTCAACCTCAATTTTTTACATTAGAAGCCAAAACTATGTAATTCTACATGTTTGCTTACTACCCACAATATCTTCCATAATCACAACTTATTGAGAAAAATTATTTGCGTCACATTTTCTAAGTGAGAACTTATGGAACCTATTTGTCCATAATGAACTAACAGCATTAGTCTAATTTATTTGAGGCAGAGGGTGAGGCAGCAAAATTAAGTCCATAAAAAGCACCAAATTAATATTAAACTGATTATTTTTAAAGTACACAGATGACTGAACTACTGACTTTATAGGTTTTGTAACTGACTTTAAAAAATAAACGTTCCACTCTGTGGCATTCAATGGCTCAGTGAGACCAGTAAACAGAATTAAATAATATTGATTTCTTTTAAAATAATAACACAATTCCAACCCCACACAACACTTCCTCGAAAGAGCCAAAGCCAATCTCTCTGCACCAAATACTGTCAACAAACTTTCAATCAGAAGCTACAAGAGAAAAAAAAAAAAACTACAGGAGATGTCAAAAGAGGGTGTTTTTCTCTTTTTTCCTTCCTTTACTGAAGCTTCGTAGGAATGCTAACTTATGTAACCATCATTGGCAAACCTTCCCTAAGGAGTAACCATCCCGCTCTTCAGTAACACGGTGCACACACGCACACGCACACACACAGCAGCGGCCAAGCCATGATGGATGATTCTTCACCACGTCAAAGCAGTCTCTGGACAATGCCACTTTGTTCAGTCTACTGTTATTCTTAGTGTTCTTCATGGTTACTGAGAAGGCCAGGGTCCATAATTAATACTTAATTCCAGAGTGCTAAAGTATACAGAACACTGAACAAGCGCATGAAAGAGAAGGTTCCCAGATGGAAGAGTTTATACTAACGTTAGATAAAAGGCAACCTTACTTTAAAGGCTAATTAATCTGCGGAATTTAGGGAGGCTTACAGATGGCACACCATTTAATAAATTTCAAACAAGGATTAGGAATTTCTATAAACAATAAAAGCACCTGCACATTATACAGCATGAGAGTTTCAAAGGCTGTCAGTGCACATGCCTCATGCTAAAAAAAATGAAAACCACCTGTGGCCATTCATTGCTTCCCAGAGAAAAAGATACAATAGTTCCAAAAATAAACACTCAATACTACCAATAAACACAAAGGATAGAGAGTAAAAATAAATGAAACCCACAGGAATTGCCAAACATAAGAGTTCCAACTTTACATCTCAGCAAGCTATCTTCAGCTATTTGAATGTATAATATTTAAGTTATTCTGTATTTCCTAGACCAAAAAATTATGATTTTCAGACTACACACACACATACACACACACACACACACACACACACACACACACACACACACACGGTGTTTGTGTTTCTGGTGGGGGGTATATTTTACAAGAAAAATTACATTGTAGTTACTATTTTGTATACTGATTTTTGCATGAATGTATTATGATCATCTTTTTTAATTTATTTCTTTTGTTCATTCTTTCTGAGAGAGACAGAGCACAAGCGAGGAAGTGGCAGAGAGAGAGGGAGGGAGAGAGAGAATCCCAAGCAGGCCCCACACTGTCAGCGTGGAGCCCAATGCAGGGTTCAAACTCACAAAACGTGAGATCATGACCTGAGTTGGACGCTTAACCAACTGAGCCACTCGGGCACCCCGGATGTATTATGATCAGCTTTGACATGCAATGAGAATGCATGGTATTTCAGTTATCTTGATGTTCTATATCAATCTCCTCCTGTTGAAATTATTACAGTTTTCAAGATTCTTTAAAATAAGCCTCCTCATTGGATCCACTGTTGGAGAGTAGACGTGCCACAGCTAGAACTTAGAGTGGCTGACTCTAAGCCCAGCACACACAATCCCGGTACATAACAGCACCACACTGCTTTTTATACCAAATGGGAAGTCCTGAATCTCAACATGGCACCCTAACCTCGTGAACTCCGTGCTTACTTTCATTATGTACCTGTTTGAAAAGGAAGGCTATGGAAACGCCTGTATCTACAATGCTTCATCTCCTGTGCTAGCAGTCTGAAAACATAAAATCAGTACTCTGGCTCATTAATCAATTGGCACATCTCACTTATGGGCTGTCAGATGTTTAACAGGACTGAAATGAGCGAAGAGGTGGTCAGTCCCTGCTTCTGATCATCCTGCTTCAGACAACTCTCCCATCAAGCACTGTGCTTAGAAAAAGAAAAAGGAAAAACTTCACAGCTATAAAATACTCTCCCTTTAGTGCCACTACACTGTAAAATAAGGTGTTGCATTATTAAACGAACATTTGACTGTAAGAAAGACTTGTAGAAAAGAAGAACTTTCACAGATGAATATGTACTTTTGCTTTTGAAGGCTCCACCAATTTGAGTCAAAATTCCAAATCCGTTTGCATTTTGTTTTTTAATTTTAAAAGTTCACGATCAAGCAATACTATATTATGTTCTTATAAAAAAAAACAGACCATCTAGACCTTTGATTCTGTGATGTTGCTAAGAAATGAGCTTCAAAGTCCTGTATGGCTATAAATCAGATACAAAAATAGGATATTTTAATGCTACAAAATACATTCCAACATCTCGCACAAACTCAAGCCAGATCAAGTACTGATCACCATGGATGAAATCACTGGCTTCATGGGTGCCATTGCCTTGGTTCTATTTCTTATTTTGGTGAATCTCTCCCTCTAAACTTATACCTAACGCAGAAACGGTCACTGATTAACCTCTTCATCGTTATTAGACAACCCAATTTTTCCATTAAATAAAAGAAGAAAGAAACTTTGTCTATTTGAAGTTGATTTAAAAGCCAATTTCTGATTTATATAACACACACATTTTATAACTCACACATTTCTAATTTATGTAACATATATTACTGAATATCACAGTAAATATATTTATAAATACATTCCAAAAAAACGTGTACAGCTAAAATCATTATCAAATTTAATTTGTGGCAACTTTATTACTATTCCTTTTTTTTAAATTTTTTTTAACATTTACTCATTTTTGAAAGGCAGGGAGAGACAGAGCACGAATGGGGGAGGGGCAGAGAGAGAGGGAGACAGAAACAGAAGCAGGCTCCAGGCTCCGAGCTATCAGCACAGAGCCCGACGCGGGGCTCGAACTCACGGACCGCGAGATCATGAACTGAGCCGAAGTCGGTCACTTAACTGACTGAGCCACCCAGACGCCCCACAACTTTACTTTAAATATTCAAATCAATTAAGTATTCTGATTTTATTTCTCTTGGGAATCTTAAGAATACTCCCTTTTGGGGGCACCTGGCTGGCTCAGTCCATGGAGCCTGTGACTGCTGATCTCAGGGTTTTGAGTTTGAGCCCATGTTGGGTACAGTGACTTAAAAATGAAAACTTCTAAAAAATAAATAAAAATAAAAACCCTTTTAGGGGCACCTGGGTGGCTCAGTCAGTTAAGCTTCCAACTCTTGATTTTGGTCATGATCTCATGGTTTGGGAGTTTGAGACCCACGTCTGGCTCTGTGCTGACAGTGTAGAGCCTCCTTGGGATTCTCTCTCACCTTCCCTCTCTCTCTCAAAATAAATAAATAAACTTAAAAAAAAAAGGGAAAAAAGAAAGAGGGACTTCGGTAGCTCAGTAGATTAAGCGTCTGACTCTGGATTTCGGCTCAGGTCATCATCTCATGGTTTCATGGGTTCAAGCCCCACATCAGGCTCTGCGCTGGCAGCAGGAAGCCTGCTTGGGATTCTCTCTCTCTCCCTCTCTGCCCCCCTGCCCCCACTCACACTGTCTCTGTCTCTCTCAAAATTAATAAACTTAAAAAATAAAGAAAAAACTCCTTAAAAAAAAAAATATATATATACACACACATACACACATACACACAATACTCCCCTTTTTCTCATAAAATTGTTCAAAACAGAAAAGGGGAAACTTTCCACTTATACTACCTGTACTCTTCTCAAATCTCATGACAGAAAGCCAAAATTTCATTTTACTCCTTCTATTAAGTTGTGTGTGTGTGTGTGTGTGTGTTATACCCAGTTCCTGGTCACCAAAAATTAAATAAAGCAGCTTCATTACTGGCCACCTGAGCCATTTAATTGGCAGAGTCAAGGCAATAATCTTCACCCTACAAACTTTTATTTTTTTAACGCGGAATGCCTTTGGACAGGTAGTATGATTTCACGGGTGAGAAAAGGTAACAGACGTAACCCCTGCTAACTGCAGGCCCGGGCTGCCCTACGCAACCGCCTGTTCTGAGCGAAGGGGAAGGACCGGCAGAAAGACAAAGGCAGAAGCGTCCACCAGATGCTCTCGGGCAAACCGCACAGCTGGGCACGGCCTCCTGAAGGACGGAGGACGTCCTATGTACAGGGATCATCAGGGATCCTCGGAGCAGTTTCCCTGCTTCACACGGCCCCAGAAATAAGTGGAGCAGCCACCTAAGAGTAACAGTAACTGAAGTCATCAGATGACAATACAGTACCGGAAACTGGTGTCCTTAATTCTTAGTCTAGGACTGCAATGAAGTAACTGGAAGATCTTAAAAGACTCATTTCTGCTCCCAGGGCCCGTTTTCACGGCAGTAATAAAAGGGGGTTAGACCAGAATGGTGTTCTTGAACCTATTATAACCCAATAGCAAGTAGCATGATAAATTTAGTGGGTCATAAGAGACTTAAAAAAAACTTGACAGAAAAGCACAGGATAAAATAAAAGGAAACAGAATGCTTTAAATGTAGTAAGAGCTTACTTATTGTCTCCCTAGATCATGTGTGTTGAGAAAGATGTAAAACACATTTCTTACTGTGGACTGTGGACAAAAACTTGAGAGCCACCCCGTGAATCCCCTAAAGGTCTCATTCAATCTAAAACCAAAACGGTTCCAGTACTGATGCTAACCACCCATACTGAACTACCGCACGTCCCGGAAATGACTACTGCATCATAAGATACGGATAAGACTAACTTTGCTGTCGATTTTGAGATCACCAAATTGTTCACCTAAGATCAGTCTCTATACTTTGTCTCTCAAGACTTACAACCACCTGCTGAAAATTTTTACAAATTAAGAGAATACATTTGTAGAGGGAGAGAAAAGGCGGCAGCAAGTTTCAAGACGAAATAATTTGAAATTCATGCTGCATCAGGGCTGCGTTGAAAGTAAAGCCCCGCTAATGGAGCACAGAGTAGTGACAAGAGCACTGGACTGAGACAAGGCCTAGGCTTGAATCCTAACTCAGATGGAGCAAGTCAGATGATTAGGCGAGGATTACACAGCGAACGGACACGAAGGTTCTTTGTAAACTACAATGTACCACACATACGAAAGGTTCAGTAAGGGGAGCTGCCCTGCAGCTATGAACAGATTGAGTGAGGAGGCAAAAATTCTGAACTCCATCACCAATGTGCCTCATAGCTGCTCAGATAAACTGCGCAAATAAAGCAATATTGAAAATATCTGCCCACAACCCAGCTCCTATTTTCAGATTTTAAATTTTAAAAATGACTTACGAAACAAAAACAGACAAAACCTGGGAATCACCTTTAATCGTTGCAGAAACTGAAAAACAGCCCAAGTATAATTCACATTCCCCCAAGATCCCTCGGTCTGCCCCTTACTCTGGATGTATCGGGGCTCTCGTTCACCTCAAAGGGCTGTTAGGAGGCTTAAATATCTGTGAGTCAGGCACTTAGACAAGTGCGGCACATACTACTTTATCAATGTAGCCATCTTAGCAAGATGATCTTGGCTAAAACACCTAACTGATTCCTTCCATGGTAAAATGGGAATCAACAGTACCCACTCTACAAGGATTTTGTAAGTATCAAATAGGACTCTGTGAAAACAAATTATTTATAACCCAATATGAATGTGAAGTACTTATCAAACTGTATTAGAGCCGAATTCTCCTACAGTGTCAAAAAGACAAGGATTGTCGAAATGTTCCAGATTTAAAGAAGCTACAGACAGATAACAACAAAATGCAGTATCTGGCCCTTGACTGGTTCTTGTACTGAAAGGGAAATTTTTCAATAAAGGAGATAATTGTGTCAACTGATAAAACTGTAATACTGAGAGTTGATTAAAGTATTTTACAAATGTAAATTAATGAAGCTGATAACTATACTGTGGGTATTTAAGAGATTATCCCTATTCTGAAAAAATACAAACTGAAATGTTTAGTGGTAAAGGACTACAGAGTATGTAACTTACTCTACAGTAGTTCAGGGGGGAAAACCGAGTATGTGTGTGGATGGAGAGACAGGCAGAAAGAACAAACTAATAAAGCAAATGGGGTAAAATGTTAACAGGTGAATGGGTGAAGGTACCGGTGTTCTCTGGAGAATTTTTGTTTCTGCAATTTTTTTTTAATTGTTTTCTTCAAATTTTTATATAAATTCTAGTTATATATATAACATACAATGTAGTAGCGCCTTCGGGAGAATTTAACGATTCATCACTTACATCTAACTAAGCATCTTACATGCTCAAGACAAGTGTCCTCCTTAACACCCATCACTCACCCAGCCCATGCCCCACCCACCGCCCTCCACTGACGCCCGGTTTGGTCTCTATTGTTAAGAGTCTCTTATGGTTTCTTGATTTCGGCTCAGGTCATGATCTCATGGTTTGTGAGTTCGAGCCCCGTGTCTGGCTCTGTGCTGACAGCTCGGAGCCTGGCCGGCTTCGGATTCTGTGTCTCCCTTTCTCTCTGCCCCTCCCCCGCGCACACACTGTCTCTGTCTCTCTCAAAAATAAATAAATGTTAAAAAATTAAAATTAAAAAAAAGTCTCTTATGGTTTGTTTCTGCAACTTGTAAATATTTGAGATATCATTATTATGAATATAATTAGAATTATCACCATATACAAAGCCTAACATGCATGCGCCTACGCACACACACACACCTGCAGAGCCACAGAAAATTTTAACCCTAACACTTTTAATCCTTGCATACCATTATTTAACCAGTCAAAAGTTCTCCTCCATTAATAATTAATATTCTTTCACAGAGTCATAAAATATAATCTTCCAGGGGGCACGCCCCTTCCAGAATAGACAGCCATCGAAATACCTGGCCATTCTCCTTTGTGAATTATCCAGTCACATATTTTATCCATTTGATTATTGGGTTAACTTGCATTTTTCTCACTGATTTGTAAATACTCTCTAAATCAAAAAGGGTTTGGGGGCGCCTGGGTGGCTCGATCAGTTAAGCCTCCTTGATTTTGATCTCAGGGCACCTGTGTGGCTCAGCTGGTTAAGCATCAACTCTTGCATGATCTCATAGTTTGTGAGATCGAGCCCCACATTAGGCTCTGTGCTGACAGTACAGAGCCTGCTTGGGATTCTCTCTCTCCCTCTCTCTCTGCCCCTCCCCTGCTCATGCTCACACTCTCTCTCTCTGTGTGTCGGTTGAGCGTCCAACTCTTGGTTTTAGCTCAGGTCACCATCACATGGTCTGTGAGTTCGAGTCCCACATCAGGCTCTTCTGCACTGCCAGTGTGGAGCCTGCTTGGGATTCTCTCTCTCTCCTTCTCTCTCTCTCTCTTCCCCTCCCCACTCATGCTCTCTCTGTCTCTCTCTCAAAATAAATAAACTAAGAAAGAAAGAAAGAAAGAAAGAAAGAAAGAAAGAAAGAAAGAAAGAAAGAAAGAAAGAAAGAAAGAAAGAAAAAAGAAAGAAAGAAAAAGAAAGAAAGAAAGAAAAGAAGAAAGAGAAAGAAAGAAAGAAAGAGAAAGAAAGAGAAGAAAGAAAGAAAGAAAGAAAGAAAGAAAGAAAGAAAAGAAGAAAGAGAAAGAAAGAAAGAAAGAGAAAGAAAGGAAGGAAGGAAGGAAGGAAGGAAGGAAGACACAAAAGGCCACCCTGTGTATAATTCCATGACATAATATGTCCAGGATAGGCAATTCCATACAAACAGAAAGCAGGTTAGTGATTGCCAGGGGCTGGGGAGAGGAGGGGAATAGGAATGACCACTAATGGGTATGGAGGTTCTTTTTAGGGGGATGAGAACATTCTGCAATTAGATAGCAGCTCCTGTCATAGCACAACTTTGTGAATATACTGAAAACCACTAAATTTTAGATCTTTTAAAGGTGAACTTTATCTCAACAAGCTATTAAAAAAAAAAAATTTACATAGAAAGCTACAGACTCTCTCTCCAGACAAATGCACATACCCAGTACTATAATCAATGATGCAAGGAAAGGGGGGACGTGAAGAAAAGGGGAGCTGTGTATGGAGACACTGTCCATGGCCCTGTGACTGGCACTCTCTCTCATACACTCAAAGTGGAAGAATAAATTAGAATTACCCTATGGAGGGCCATTTGACAATATCTATCGAAACGTAAAAACTACCTGCCTTCTGCCTCTAATTTCAGTTCTAGGAATTTCTCCTACAGATATACTTGCACATAAACAAAATTAAATGAGTACCAAGTTATTCAACGAAGGGACTGCTTATAAAGAAAAAACCTTAAGTAATTAGGACACCCTAACGAAACAGGCTACCACGCAGCTAGTAAAGGAACAAGAAAATGTTCTAAGTGCCGATACGGCAAGTACGCGAAGATATACTGAAGGGGAAAAGGAAGGTGCAGGACAGCATGTAAGCACTAGTTACCATTTCTGTAAAATAGGTAAAACTGTAAATACCAACATATTAAGGAACTGTCTCAGGAACGACGCATGAAAAACTAGTAACAGTGACTGCTTCTGGACAGGGGAACCAAGTAGCTACAAAGCATCTGGGGCATGGAAGGACTGTCTTCAGGAACAGGTTGCAGGAAGGGAAACCAGAGAAAAGGGAGTTAAGTATTAATTATTTATTAAGATGGAAATCAGCATCCCTTTAAAAATAATTATTTCCTGGGGTGCCTGGGTGGCTCAGTCGGTTAAGCGGCCGACTTCGGCTCAGGTCATGATCTTGGAGTCCGTGAGTGTGAGCCCCGCGTCGGGCTCTGTGCTGACAGCTCAGAGCCTGGAGCCTGAAGCCTGCTTCGGATTCTGTGCCTCCCTCTCTCTATGCCCCTCCCCTGCTCATGCTCTGTCTCTCTCTCTCAAAAATAAATGTTAAAAAAATTTTTTTTCAAGAATTATTTATTAACCTGATCAAGATGCCAAACTGAAAAAAAAAAACAAAAACAGAACAAAGAATGCCACAGCTGCCACAGTTCACAAATCTAACCTAATGACACAAATCTAAGTGCGGTACCAGCAGGGCGGGGGGGAGAAACACCTTCTGTTCCCTCTCCAAAACCACTGTAGCCACAAATGAAATGATTTGCCAAAGTCCTTATTCAAGATAAATTTTTAGAAGGCCCACACCTCCATCTAAGGAGAAACTACAAATATTTTAACAAAGCATGTTTTTCTCTGATCTGCAGAGTCCCTGCTAGCCGCAAAGCCAGAAAGCAGTCAGCACAGAAATAATCTTTTACTAAAATCTGGATGGCTTTTTCGGTCTCCAAATCCTTCCTGTTGAATTTGTTCTGATGGATTCCTTTACTTTCAAAGCCTACAGAAATATCATGATCCCATGTCTGTGTTGTGAAGGAATTTAGTCATAAAAAGTATCTATTCATTATTTATCTTCTTAGATCTAAGCTGGCCACACCATTTAAGGATATTCAGCTCACTCTTAGACATAACAGAGAACCCATTCTTGGGTGTCACAGATAAAACGAGCAGCTTAAGCGTCATTAAAAAAGAAAAAGAAATTTTTTTTTCCAAAATAGAGCACAGGCACTCTCCATTTTTCTAACAGTTTCTCTGCATTGCTTTGCACTGGAAATAAATTACGTTAGATTTGTATTTTCCTTGAAAGGGACTTCTCTAGGGTCTCTTGTGAGTCGTGTTACTACACGTCTTCCCAGGCATGCCAAGAATACAAGGCCCTGACCACTCTTTACCCAGGCCATTTCTCAGGGCTGTTTCCAGCAAGAAACCTTGAGAGATGAGGTAATGTCTTCCTCTGGACAATGAGGAAACTTGCCCACCACTTGCTGTAAAGCTCAGCATTCCTTCACTGCAATAAAGAAACACCGTGTGCACAGCATCCATCTGGGCCCATATCATGTGACCTCCACGCTCACAGTACTAACATACCCGAAATCTTAAACCTAACGGTATAACGGTGTCTCCAGAGAAACGAAGTGACAAAGTTCCAGTTCACTATGCTAGAAGAATCCCATTCACGCGATTTCTAATACCTGCAGGCAGGTAGAAAGGGATCTCCCCAGCACCCAGCTTCTTATGATGGCTTTAGTGATTAGGGTAGGATCCCCCAAAGGGAGGAGACTGGGATGGGAGGGTCAAGGTCACTAAGTAAAGAATTAGAGAGTACAAGGTAATAAAAGGTTTGTAAGATGCTTCATGGGATGAATGGGCTGAGAAGAAGGCCTGGGGCCTCCTGTCAGCAAAAGCCTGTCTCTGATCAGCCTCCCATCTGATGTGATTTCTCCCAGATCAGCCTCCCATCTGATGTGATTTCTAGTTCTGACCTAGCTCCTGATCATTTTCTTTCCACTGTTACCACCTACTGATTTCCAACAGGGGTTTGCTTCACCTTGGCCCAGTGCGAAGGACAACACAATACAATTTCACCACACTTTTTTTTTTCCTGGTCTTTTATCCCAAACAAGACAACTACAACAATATAACTCCATGGACCTAAAACCAGAGCTATAATGCTTCATGAACTTCATGGAATTATGGTGGGTAGAGGGTAGTAGTCATGGCAACGCAGATTTAAACAGACTGCTTGCTTTCAGCCCTTGGTTCCATGTCTGGCAACATTCAACGGCCCTTTAAAGAAAGATAAGCACGCTCTCCTATGAAGGCAACTCTGTAGTTCCAAGATTGCCATTTACTGAGAAACTGCATTAGAGAATTTCTACCCTGAAATGAGAGACCATGTTCATTTTTTCCATCACGATCAGAGCCAAAACCCAACCACATTTCTTGAAAACTTAGGTGAGGTTTCCAAGAGTTAAACAGAACAGATTTACCAGCAAAAGGCAGGAAGAGTGAGATTATAATTTGAACCAGGCAAACTGTTTCATAACAGCAAATGTGGCACTTAATGCAGTTTGCAGAATACGGTATGCAAAAAACGCTACTTAGGGCAGTAGCAGGTCTCCAGAGACTGAAACTAGCCAAACAAAAGAACAAAAAAGGTAGGAAAAGAGAAGCCATGTCAGCCTTACAAAGCCACAAAAGACTGATACGCTTTCTTTTGCTGAATTACTGCTTTTTCACCACACTTTTGGCTTAAAAGCACAAAAAGCACATAATGAAAAATTTTTCTTTTGGGCCATTTTTAATCAGAAATTTATACCACTTCAAATTTATCACAATTTCATGGGACTTGAGTCTAACAAATGCACGCACTATTAAGGTCAACCAAGTTACTAACACAGGAGACCATCCCAGCAGATCAAAGTTTCCTGCGGCTCCTTCTGGAACAAATTTACTTTGGGTTCCTGAGAGGCTTGGCCAGCTGATAGGACAGACTGATGTTTCTTCACTTGAAATAAACATTAAGTCAAAACCTCTACCAGAAAACTCCTACTGAAAAAGCCTGGCTGATTTCCTGATATGCAGGCCAAGGAAAAATAAGCACAAAACCTCAACTCAGGTTGACTAGAAAATGTATTCTAATCGCCTTTAGGTCTCTTGCACTAGACACACAGTACTTGAAATCTTTCTCCTATAATACTGTCGACTATAAACTCTGAAAAGTAGTAAGAATGCTAGCCAATAAATACTGCTTAAAAAAAAAATCATACCTATTGGTTCTATACTTCTGCATCTCACACATCCCCCAGTTCAATGTTGATGGAGGCTTCATCAGTAAATTATTCACCAGATTTACAGAATACTCTTGAGGGTGTAAGAGCAGAACAAACATGGTCTTTCGCACCAGAGAAGTTATAGTGAATGTCTAATTGATCAATAAATAATCAACTGAAATGTTCAGAGATTACAAAATGGGTCAGCAGAACACAATGATGAGTACCAACATTAAGATGCTCATTATTTAAGGGGCGCCTGGGTGACTCAGTTGGTTAAACATCCTACTTGGGCTCAGGTCATGATCTTGCGGTTCACAAGTTGAAGTCCCCAGTGGGGCTCTGTGCTGATAGCTTAGAGCCTGGAGCCCGCTTCAGATTCTGTGTCTCCCTCTCTCTCTCTGCCCCTCCCCTGCTTGCACTCTGTCTCTCTCGCTCTCTCTCAAAAATAAACATTAAAAAATAATTTTAAAAAAAGATGCTTATTATTCAGATGTTAGCTGGAAGAAAGAAGTTAAAAGATCTCCTCCTATTTTTAAATACAATGACTGGATCAAAGGATTTTAGGATTGGAAGGACCCTTTCTAAATAACGCTTCCTGTACCTGTTCTAGTTGAGTCCTCTGGAATAACCCAGATCAATCACCCTGTTTTCCACACATCAACCTTCACGTCCTAGAATCGCCTCTCAGATCTACATTCAGTGTTCTTCAGTTTACTGAGTCATTCCAAACCTTAAACGCTGCCTCTACCCAGAACATAGTTTCCAGACACCCTTCCCATCCTAGCCACATTCCTCTGGACCAGCCCATGATCGGACGTTGTAAGTCTATGAATACGGACTAACATTATGTTAGTATTTTAACAACTGTGACATACTGTTAATCTATATTTTCTAAAGTTCTAATTAGTCTCTACCTTTTTCCATGTAAGGTATTTCATAACAAATACTTTAGGGGCACTTGGGTGGCTCAGTAGGTTAAGCATCCAACTTCAGTTCAGGTCATGATCTCACAGCTCATGAGTTCGAGTCCCACATCGGGCTCTGTGGTGACAGCTCAGAGCGTGGAGCCTGTTTCAGAATCTGAGTCTCCCTCTCTCTCTGCCCCTCCCCACTCGTATGCAAGCACACACACACTCACTCTGTCTCTCAAAAAGAAACAAACATTAAAAAAATTAAAAATAAAAAAATAAACACTTTAAATGTCCTAACATGGAATAAAGACAACTTTGATATTTTCTGTTGCCAGTTCCATTGCACAGAAGAAACATTCAATTTATAATTTAAAGAGGATTAAAAGGAAAACTTAAAGGGTCATTTTAAAAATCCTCTTTCATCATTCTTAGCCTTCTCAGCCTCCTATGAAAAGCACACCCTTTCTTTTATTGGTTGTACCATCTTCTTTTTCTTTTTTTTTTTTTCAACGTTTATTTATTTTTGGGACAGAGAGAGACAGAGCATGAACGGGGGAGGGGCAGAGAGAGAGGGAGACACAGAATCGGAAACAAGCTCCAGGCTCTGAGCCATCAGCCCAGAGCCCGATGCGGGGCTCGAACTCACGGACCGCGAGATCGTGACCTGGCTGAAGTCGGACGCCTAACCGACTGCGCCACCCAGGTGCCCCATTCTTTTTTAATTTTTTTATGTTTATTTATATTTGAGAGAGAGAGAGAGAGAGAGAGAGCAAGCAGGCGAGGAGCAGAGAGAAAGGGAGACACAGAATCGAGGCAGGCTCCAGGCTCTGAGCTGTCAACACAGAGCCCAATGCGGGGCTCGAACCCACAAACTGTGAGATCATGACCTGAGCCGAAGTCAGACGCTTAACCGACTGAGCCACCCAGGCTCCCCCCCATCCTTTTTTTTTTTGAAAAAGAGTGAGAGAACAAGTACGCATGTGCAAGCAGGGGAGGGGCAGAGGAAGGGTGGAGGGTAGAAGAGAGAGAATCCCAAGCAGGCTCCACATTCAGCACAGAGCCCAACCAGGAACTCGATTCCATGACCCTGGGATCATGACTTGACCTGAAATCAAGAATCGGATGCTCAACCGACGGAGCCACTCAGGTGCCCCATACAACTTTTTAACTGACAAAAACACGGAATTGGTTTGGATGCCGATTGTTGTTTACTTACTGTGGAAATTTTCCCACACACCACAAGGAAGGAAAGAAAGACGACACACCCAACTTTGATGATTGTCAACATTTTGCCGATCTTGTTTCCTCCATCTTGGGTTCCCCGCCCCACCCCCAGAGTATTTCAAGCAAATGCCAGCGTATCGTTTCATCTTCAACTGAAACACACACTGTGTATTAGTGCCTATTATGCCATAAGCACTGTGCTTAACCTTTTCTGGACCTCAAATTAAAGGAACGTTAACAGTCAAGGCTAATCCTGTACCATCCATGTCTATTCTCATCTGACACTAATCTTCCCCCGTGTCTGGGTGCAGTTTTCAATACCTATAAACGCTATGGGAATTACTGCAGACCTTCAATGTTCTGCTTCATCAGAAAATATTCCTTTGTTATGGGTCTTTACAATATTGCCGGCTGAGGTCACTCGGTTGTGTTCAATGCAACAGAGGAGCAATTTCACTACTGGGCTGACACACTGGGTTAATAAATTAGGGTGGACCGATCAGACAGTATTCGATAACCTTAAGAACTCACAGCGCTTTAGGACTTTAAAAGTACTTCCCAATACCTGAAGAAAAGGTAGTGTGGCAATATTCACTGTCAGTAATATCTACTTTTATCTTAAAGAAAACACATGAGTTTGGCTTCCCAGTAACAATTTGAGAGAATCCACTATTAGAATGGTTATTCGACTTTAACTTTCATTAAACTTTAGGCCCATGATATTCAATTACTTCTTAGTACATAACATGAGGTATTTTTGTACCACTTTTTAAGAAAGCAGAGTTAGCTGGCAAATGCTATAACTGGCTTCAGGGAGGCCAGATCTTGGGAAACTCTGTGATTTATAAATTACAAAAAAAAGAAACCTTCAACAGGCTAGAAAACCTGAAGATTTGCAAAGATGGGAAAACACCAACTAGTCACTGAGACAGAATTTCACCCAGGGGTGAACACCCTTCATAAGTCAGGACAGAAATATAAACCCTGATGAGAAAATAGTCTACAGACTCTTATCTGGGTCTTGTCAAAGACATTTCAATCAGGAGACCTGAAAGAATCCTGTAAGACACTAGTATCTGCCTGGGCTGGGGAAGGGCTTGAAGAATGTGAGGAGAGGACTCGAAAAAAGGAGTTACAGCAAAGTATGCATACGTCACTTTTTTTTTTTTTAAGCTTTATTTATTTTAATTTTTTTTTTTTTACATTTATTTATTTTTGAGAGACAGAGTGAGACAAAGTGAGAGTGGGGGAGGGGCAGAGAGAGAGGGAGACACAGGATAGGAAGCAGGCTCCATGCTCTGAGCTGTCAGCACAGAGCCCGACGTGGGGCTCGAACCCACAGACTGTGAGATCATGACCTGAGCCGAAATCAGATGCTCAACTGACTCAGCCACCCAGGCGCCCCAAAGCTTTATTTATTTTTTTTTTTTAACGTTTATTTATTTTTGAGACAGAGAGAGACACAGCATGAACGGGGGAGGGGCAGAGAGAGAGGGAGACACAGAATCTGAAACAGGCTCCAGGCTCTGAGCGGTCAGCACAGAGCCCGACGCGGGGCTTGAACTCACGGACCGCGAGATCATGACCTGAGCCGAAGTCGGCCGCTTAACCGACTGAGCCACCCAGGCACCCCAAGCTTGCTTTATTTTTGAGAGAGAGAGAGAAAGAGAGAGAGAGAGAGCATGAGTGGGGGAGGAGCAGAGAGAGGGAGACACAGAATCTGAAGCAGGCTCCAGGCTCTAAGCTGTCAGCACAGAGCCCGACGCGGGGCTTGAACTCACGAACCAAACCATGAGATCATGACCTGAGCCGAAGTCGGACGCTCAATCGACTGAGCCACCCAGGCGCCCCTATACATCACTTTTTATCAAACAACTTTAGCCTCTTTCAAACCATTTGCTTGGATTCTAACAAAATAATCTGCTACCAAATAACAGATGTGCAATCCCAGCACATTCTTTTATTTGAGGCAGTATAAAATAATTTAGAAAACAGAAACAAGGCAAGGAAAACAAAGCGTGTTTTGGTTCTGTTGGTTTTGAAATCAGGTGTGATAAAGCACTGGGTTTCAACACTTACATCCGAGCCCACACTTCTCACGGTGCTTGGTAGGACAGGTTTAGTCACAGAGAGTTTTCCATTCGCCAGGCTGTTGGCCACAGGGGCCGGCACCACATTCACCATGGGATTAGGTAGTTGCGTGGCTCCCCCGGTGACAGCAAGGACCGGGGCAGGAGAGGGCAGGACTCCAGGTGCCTGAAGCTGGACCACGGCAGGCGAAGAGAGCACTACTGTTGGACCTGAGTGCAGAAAGAAGGGAAGGAATCACAGCGTGCACGACCATTGAGGCAGAGGATGCCGAACACTCAGGTCTCTTCTGTGGCTGTAACAGGAAGATGACACTGAAGGGATTTAAAACCACCAATGAAGGGGGTGCCTGGGTGGTTTAGTTGCTTAGGCATCTGGCTCTTGATTTTGCAGGTCATGATCTCACAGTTTCATGGGTTCGAGCCCCGCACTGGGCTCTATGCTGATAGCACAGAGCCTGCTTGGGATTCTCCCTTTCTCCCTCTGTCCCTCCCCTGCTTGTGCTCTCTCTCTCAAAATAAATAAATAAACATTAAAAAAAACAGAAACAAAAACCCCACCAATTAAAACATAATCAATAGCAGCACACACACAAACTTCTGTTGTTGTATTTTTTTTTTTTAATTTTTTTTTTCAACGTTTATTTATTTTTGGGACAGAGAGAGACAGAGCATGAACGGGGGAGGGGCAGAGAGAGAGGGAGACACAGAATCGGAAACAGGCTCCAGGCTCTGAGCCATCAGCCCAGAGCCCGACGCGGGGCTCGAACTCCCGGACCGCGAGATCGTGACCTGGCTGAAGTCGGACGCTTAACCGACTGCGCCACCCAGGCGCCCCTGTTGTTGTATTTTTAATGAAAACTAAATTTGTTACCTTTGAAGTTATCATTAATAATGTATTTCCATATTTTTTCTCAACTGTATGCGTGCCAAACTTGGTAAGTTATACATAGATTTTTCTATCAACCTCTGAAATTAGTACTAAAAAATATTTTTTCATATTGTAAGTAACAAGACTTTTATACTGAACACTGAGAGCCACGTATTTTATTTTTTAAATTGTTTTTAATGTTTATTTTTGAAAGAGAGAGAGAGAAAGAGAGTGAGCAGGCAAAGGGCAGAGAGACAGGGAGACACAGAATCCAAAGCAGGCTCCAGGCTCTGAGCTGTCAGCACAGAGCCCGACACGGGGCTCGAACCCATGAACTGCGAGATCATAACCTGAGCCAAAGTTGGTCATGGCTCAACTGACTGAGGCACCCAGGCGCCCCAAGAGAGCCATGTATTTTAAATTAATCGGATTTAGAAATACAACACCAAAAATATATAAACGGTGATTCAGTAACTCAATACGTGGAAAGACAGGAGCTACAAATATCAAAATGTTAAAACTTGCAGCAATATTTATAATAGCCAAAATACAGATGCAACCCAAGTGTGCATCAACAGATGAATGGATGAGGATGTGGTAAATACAGGCAATGGAATACATAAAAAAGAACGAGATCTTGCTGTTTGCAACATGGATGGATCTAGATAACATAATGCTACGTGAAATAAGTCAGAGAAAGACAAATACCGTATGATTTCATTCATATGTGGAATTTAAGAAACAAAACAAACCAACAGAGAAAAGGGACAAACAGCAACAAAAACCAGACCCTTAAATACAGAGAACGGGTGGTCGCCAGTGGAGAGGAGGGTGGGAAAAGGGTGAGATAAAGGGATGTAGAGCACACTTCCTGTGATAAGCACTGAGTAATGTATAGAGTTGTTCAGGCGTTACCTGCACACCCGAAACTAGTAAGACTGTATGTTAATTAGACTTCAATTAAAAATATACTTTTGGGGGTGCCTGGGTGGCTCAGTCAGTTGAGCGGCTGACTTCGGCTCAGGTCATGATCTCACAGCTCGAAGGCTCGTGAGTTCGAGCCCCGTGTTGGGCTCTGCTGACAGCTTAGAGCCTGAAGCCTGCTTTGGATTCTGTGTCTCCCTCTCTCTGACCCTCCCCTGCTCATACTCTGTCTCTGTCTGTCTGTCTCTCTCTCTCTCTCAAAAATAAACACACGTCAGAAAAAAATTTTTTAATATATTTTTTATAAAGTTGTTCATGATACCCTTGTTTAAAAAAAATGTTAAAACCATCTGAGATGAATTCGCAGCTAACAGGCACAGGAAACATAAATCCGTAATTTAAAACAGTCTGTAGACAATACCAACTCCCCCTACACACACAAAATGGCCTACAAATCTTTTCTCAATCCTCACATTTAACATTATTTTTTCAATTATGTTAATTGGAGAATCAGTATCATTAACCTAAAGAAGACTCCTATAACTCATAACTGTGGTCTATTAAAAATCTTACTTGCCTGCTCAATGTTTCCTTTCAGATCCGGCCAATTTTATCAGGTGCTGAAAGCCTCCCCCAATATCCACAGCTGCTTGAGCAAAATATCTAACAAAATAAAGGTACTAAAGTAACCAGCAACTAAAATTACATAAATATTTATAATTCTTCTTTAAGGGGAAAAAAAAGCATTATACTTTCAGACAGTGTAACATGACCCATGTAAAACTCAGCTCGGTGTTTCAAAGGATCAAGGAAAACTGAAAATCTAAATAATACTTCGGAACACCTGTTTGTTAAGAACACCTGTCTTAGCATAAAAAAAAGTCACATCTATTAAATCAAAGTCTTTGTTTCAGATGGCCTCAAAAAGCATACTAAAAGTAGAATTTAGTTAATAGCATTACATCCCAGATAAATTATTAAATTAGCACAAAAGATGTAAAAGTAATACGTACAATTTACTTGGACAAAAATGATCACTAAACATTTTTATCTTCTTTTCCCTTGGACTCCTTTTATGAAACAAAAACGTATAAAATAAGGAAATGACTCAGAAGCAGATATAAATATGCTTAGACCAAATGGTCAAATATAAAAATAAATTAAATAGCATGTGACCAAATGTCAAGTTTTTTAGTAACACTTGTTAAGAAACCACAACACTCATTATTAACTCATCATTATGTAAAACTTCAACCAAGGGTTCCCACCCTGAATATAAGTATTTTTCTTTAACATCAAAAAGTATGGGGCAACTGGGTGGCTCAGTCGGTGAAGCATCCAACTTCAGTTCAGGTCATGATCTCACAGCTCTTGGGTTCGAGCCCCGTGTCAGGCTCTGTGCTGACAAGCTCAGAGCCTGGAGCCTGCTTCAGATTCTGCATCTCTCTCTGCCCCTCTCCCTCCCTCCCTCCCCCTCTCTCTCTCTCATACACACACAAAAGTAAATAAATATTAAGAAGAAAAATTTTTTTTAAAAAGTATCATGGCCACCCAAGATGGTCAGGGCTGTCCATTCAGTTTCCGGGGACTGAGAAAATACATGTTGAGAAAAGGCTATTAAGAACTTAGTAAAAATTTAAAATAAATCTGTAGTTTATTACTCGGAACTATAGCCACAAAAACCTGAAAACCCGGAGTACAAAGATATATAAAACAAAGTATTCAGTGTATAGAAAATGCCTGCGCCCTATACGGGTTTGCACAATGCCCAAGGCTACCACTCCCACCACCCACACCTTAGGCCCACAGTTTGTAGGCTGGGAACCACTTGACCTAAAACCATACTTTGAGAAAGAGCATTATTAGAAGCAGTGTTCCACACCTTGTGAGTTTCAAAAGTACAATAAAAAGGTCCTGAAATGAAACACTGTTCGGTGAACTTTGGGATTATTCCAAAGACAAGAGGGATAAGTGTAAAGCGTTAAGTCATTTCAAAGACAGGGATCATACTTCTAGTTCCAGCTAACACATGCAGGAGGCTTCGGGATATTTCTTCAACTCAGAAGAATAACCCAAGTCTGTCCTGTCTGTGGCCTAGCTGGCAGCATCCCCTTGCTGAGAGAACCACATCATGGAGTGAGGGAGACAGAGCACCACCGAGGCAAGGTCTGTGGACCGAATGTGGCTCCGAGTCTAACCAGGCCACCGCCGCCTCCTGTTTTCTGTAACGCACGTCAAGCCCTCTCATCCCAGGGTACACAACTATCCCCAAATCAGCTAGCATCTAAACCGAGGATCCTCTAAATACTCCAGGCCTGCTTGGGTCTCAAGACTGAATGGGGAGAAATTTCTATTACAACGTGTTCAAGAAAAACTCAGAGTGACTTGCTAAACAGGGACCCGAAGGTGCTCACAGATCGTAAAATGTAATGCAAAGAACTGTTCTGGGCCTCAGTTAGCAGCTGAACATAGTGACGGCTGTGCCTAGCGTGGAAACGGTCCAAAAGGACATACCAAAAGGCTGTTTATCCCTTTCAGCCTGCTCAAAATCCTCTTAGGCATTACACGCAAATCCCCCTTAACAGAACATGGCTAGATTCAATGCTAAATGCTTCTATGTATGAGTCATCGATTGTAATAGTTCTTTCTTGTCAATCTTCTTCAAAGGCTTCAAACTATGTATCCAGCATTGCTGAATGCCTACCTTGTCTAAAATAGGACAGCTATGCGACCTGGGGTAAATAATTTCTCTGTGTCTTAATTTTCTCCTCTGTAAAATGAAGATAATAATAGTCCCTATCCTCACAGAGCTGATGTAAGGATTCAACAAGATAATGCACTGAAACACTTATAACAGTGTCTGCCACACAGGAAGAACCTCAATGTTGGCTGTTATTATCATTAACTGCCATTTCTGTATAATAATAGCTTCCATGAAGGGTACTGCAAGTATTATTAATTCATTAGTTCTCATAGCGACTGCTATTTAACTGTTTACATAAATATGTTAACTCCCAATTAGAATTCTTGAGATCAAGGGGCACATCTCTGCGTTCTTTTAGCGGCAACAAAGTAGTATTGCCACTAATTACAGGCCATGAGCCAGACCCCCTGGGCCCAGGTTCTGACTCCACCTCTCATGAGCAGAATGACCTGGGGCAAGTTATATCACTTCCATCGTCCGTTTCAATGACTTGCGCTATCATCCACTCAAAAAGCCCAAGACAGGGGGTGCTTGGGTGGCTCGGTCGGTTAAGCGTCCGACTTCAGCCCACGTCATGATCTCGCAGTTCGTGGGTTCGAGCCCCGCATCGGGCTCTGCCCTGACAGCTCAGAGCCTGGAGCCTGCTTCGGATTCTGTGTCTCCCTCTCTCTCTGCACCTCCCCTGCTTGCACTCTATCAAAAATGAATAAACATTAAAAAATTTAAAAAAAAAAAAAAAGCCCAAGACAGGATACATTCCGCTCTATCCTTCATTCCCCTTCCAAACCATCCAATCACCAAGCCTGTGATTCTGCACTTTTCCATACTCGCACTCTCTATCCTGGATCTCCATTCTCACTGATACAGCAGGCTTTCACCAGCCCTCACCTGCACTCCTCCTAACAGTCTTAGCGGACTTAGGGGCAGAAATTGTTCCAGGCAAGACAGAACGGTTTGAGCCAAGAAACTAGGGAAAACATGAGAATTCAAGGGACAGCGGCCAGATTCATCAGGCTAGAAGAGGAAGTTGGGTTTATAAAAAGGAGTGATTATAATGTAAAGTTAGAAAACGAAACTAGAGCCAAACCATGGTGCGCTTAACTTCCAAGTGAGAGAATTTGAACTTAATCCTATAAGAATCACTTCTCTTTTAATAGTAAAATATTTACTGCTGACACTTATGTTGATTACCTGTAAAATGCCTTTCCCGTATTTCCCCTCTACCTATTTCAAATAAATGGAAGACATACTTAAATCTGTCTGTTTTAATAATACCAACTCTCTAGATTGTACTACAAAAACAGACAAGCACCTTATATTAGCACCTGCTCCCCAAACATAAGTACTATCTTCAGATAATGGGAAGGCACTGACATTCTGAATAATGTGTGATTCAGGTTTCTGAACCTGATAACCTGCTCAGAAAAGAACAGTTTGTCTCCTATCACTCAAGCATGATCTGCTAAGAGCAAATTCTTAGCAATACCCTTTGCTTTACACACTTGTCATAATAATGTCAAGTGTTGCTTTGTCTACTTGTGTTTTAATACATTACAGGAACTATAACGAGGTTCTTGACAAGTTTAAATTCTTAGCCTTTGGGAAGATACAGACCCTTCTGAAATCCCGATAAAAGTTTTGGAGACTACTCCTTGAAAAATCCACATATACAATAAATCTTACATCTTATTTCAAGGAGTTCATGAACACTTTACATTCATTCACAGACCACAAGCACACCCATTCTGTAGGACCACTATTTTTCGCACGATAAAGGCAGCAGTTCTGACTCTGCACTGAAAGCACAGGTATCTCAGGTTTGTCGGCGGGGGGGGGAGGGGGTTGGTAGAGATTGATGGATTTTTCACTGGCTCGTCCAGTCTCCCACCTGGTTCTCCTCTTTGTCAATGTCCTATTGTTCACGACCTTGGAATAGAACAAAACTAACAAATTAACTAGAAATCAAATTTATGACCTTTGCTCTCATTAAAACTTGCTCTTCTTGCTCCAAAGAAGTGAATGAACAACCCAGAGCTGGGAACAGAGCCATAAAGACAAGTGTAACAATGGTGGTTTGTTTATAACCCATGCCCCATTAAGACCTAGTCCTAAATTCAGGGAAAGAACGTTAAACAAGTTTTCCTTTACTCTTGTGTGCACATAGCAATATGAAGAGAGTGATAGGCAATCATGTGCAAATGATTCCTATATCTGCACAGTTACCAAATCCTCAAACATGAACTTCTCTCAATAACTTCTTGCAATGCTAGATGTAATTCCTGCAGAATCAAGTATGTGAGGCCATCTGGTGGATAAAATATAGAAACACACACATTCTTAACTACATGAAGACAAACATTCAGATTCTGGTCTTTTTTTCTTATTTTATTTTATTTTTTTACATTTATTTATTTTTGATAGACAAAGACAGAGGACAAGTGGGGGAGGGGCAGAGAGAGGAGAAGACACAGAATCCAAAGCAGGCTCCAGGCTCCGAGCTGTCATCACCGAGCCCGATGCGGGGCTCAAACTCATAAACCGTGAGACCACGACCTGAGCCAAAGTCTGACACCCAAGCGACTGAGCCACCCAGGCGCCCCCAGATTCCTTTCTAATGCCCCTACTCACGATCATGTTTACCAAACCATGTTGCCTCTGCAGAGACTAAGAGCCTGATCCTTTTGCCAAAACTCACCTATTAGACCTGTAATGTTATTTTATATGCTGACCTGTTCTTAAAAACAAGAGTTCAGGGGCGCCTGGGTGGCTCAGTTGGTTAAGCATCTGACTTCATGATCTCATGGTTTGTGAGTTCAAGTCCCACATCGGGCTCTCTGCTGCCAGCACAGAGCCTGATCTGGATCCTCTGTCCCTCTTTCTCTCTGTCCCCACCCCTGCTCGTGTGCACTTTCTTTTTCTGTCCCTCTCTCTCAAAAATAAACGTTAAAAAAAAGTTTAAAACAAAAAACAAGAGTTCATAGACACAAAAACCTCAAGATGAAATGATACCAAGGAAGTTTCCCAGATTTTCTTCTTCATTACAAGTGGCTATACAAAATCACAAGCCTGACAGTTATTTTCCTAACTAAAACTGTAAGAAAAAAGACCTATCAAACACAACTCATCTGAGAGCTATCTCCCTTGTTAGGATAGGAACCACGTATTAGTCATCTCTGCGAATCCTCAAAACCAAGGACAATTCCTGGCACTCAGCGTGTGCTCAGAAATTATAACCCAAGATAAAATAAATGACATGACACAACCTTAGTGCCCATCACTTAAACATACGCAGCCTCAGATTCTACTCAGGTACCTTTAGCGGGTGCAGGATGTATGCTGATAATTGGCTGCTGCTTTGCCAATGGCATCAGTGTTGGCAGTGTCTGAATTATGATGGTTTTTGCTGGAACGCTGGAGTTTGTCTGAGTCTTGGGTGCTGCTGGAAGTATTAAAGGCTTGGGCTGAATTGAAGGTTTTGAAGTCATCTGAATTTTTTTCTTTGGAGTCACTCCATTTGCTGGAGAAAATCCAAACAAATCACAAATCAATCTGAAAGCAATTCCCAGGACACAGCTTCCATTATACACCTTTTTCTACACATTATCTTGACTTCTTAGTAAGTATCCTCAACTGAGTTTAAGCATAGCCACTCTAGATCTTACTGGACTCAAGAAAGGTCCTTAATCTGAGGTCTTCCCCTTTTCTTTTCAGGTACAATTGATATATAACCTTATATGAATTTCAGGTGTACGACACGATTCGGTATTTGTATCATGTAATGATCATCACAGTAAGTCGAATTACCACGTTAGCACAGTTACAATTTTTAGGATGATAATTTTTAAGATGTAATCTCTTAACAATTTTCTAATATGCAACACAGTATTATTAACGACAGTCACCATGCTATACACGACATCTCCATGACTTATTTATTTTATAAATAGTGAGAGGGGCGCCTGGGCGGCTCAGTTGGTTGAGCGACCAACCTCGGCTCGGGTCATGATCTCAGAGTTTGTGAGTTTGAGCCCCGCGTCGGGGTCTGTGCTGACAGCTCGGAGCCTGGAGCCTGCCTCAGATTCTTTGTCTCCCTCTCCCTCTCTCTCCCTCTCTCTCTCTCTCTGCCCCTCCCCCACTCATGCTCTGTCTCTATCTCAGAAATAAACAAACATTAAAAAAAAAAAAATTATAAGTAGCGAGATCTTCCTTTCTGACCAAGCTGCAGCGTTGGGAAGGGGATATATGAACTGGTAAAGGAGAACAGCTAAAATCACTGAATAAAGCCTAAAGATTAAGAGGTAATAAATGTCACAACTAAATGGCCCTCACAATCAATATCTTTAACTGAATCTTTGCATTCTCTCTTAAAAATGATGAGGCCTACTTCTACTTTAAAGCATTTTTCACCTATAAAGACAAAACAACCAAAGAAGATGATTCCCTGCCTTTCCTCTCCACATTAACTAACCATAACAAACAAAACAGGTCCACTCTTTTAAAACCAAAAACCCAGTTTAATAAACACGAACTTAATCCAACGTTTTCTTTTTAAAAACGGAACCTAAGCTCAGTCCAAGTTAGGACATGGAGTCATACCAACTCTGCTCCTAGGGCCAACGATGGGCTTATCTTCTTTCAGTGGCTCTGCCGAGGAGGGACTATGAGAGCTTTCACCGTACAAGGAAAGGGGAGACATCTGGGAAGCAGAAGACAAATCCAACTCCTCCTGTAGCAACATGAAACACAAACAGATTCATGCAGAAGCATACAGTCCTTGAGCAGAAAATTGCTTAGAGGGGCAAGATCCATACATAAGCAGATAAACGCTTCAGGACAACTTCAAGGCAAAGGTGTAATATATTTGAAACTTTGTATACTAAGTACTAAGAGACTGGATAAATAAGCATTATCCATCAATACTAGGGAAAAATAACCCGAACTGCAGAGTATTCTATGTTGTTCCTCTCATATTAAAGATGGGATCTGCTTCTACGTTTCCTCCCACAAGCTTGGTATTTATTTGGTTCCTAGCTATATAAACATTTAGTATATGATAAGTCTATGGTGAAAATGCCAATATCCTTTTCCCCCAATCTCCTATTCAGTCTTACAAGAAACTCAAAACAAATCGTTCTTACTAATTTTTATTCTCTATTTATTAATGCTGTCTTTGTCCCAAATGTTTTGAAAGAAAGACAAACACTAAAAGGAACAGGGCTATTTTATTTAATGGATGAATTGGTAATACAGAGATGTACAAAGATAACATTTTCCAAGTGTTAACATTTAGCGGATCTGTCTCATTTTGTTGGCATACGGAAATTTAACATAGGATAAAAGTAGCATTTCTATTTTGAGAGAAAAAGATGTTACATAGAATAATAGAATAGACATACGTAAATACATCATACCACCTTCAAAATACTCTGTAAGAGTATTAAAAGGAAAATTAAGAGGGGCGCCTGGGTGGCTCAGCAGGTTGAGCACCTGACTTGATTTCGGCTTGGGTCATGATTTCACGGTTCGTGGGTTCGAGCTCCGCACTGGGCTCTACACTGGTGGCGTGGAGTCTGCTTGGGATATTCCCTCTCTCTCTCTCTCTCTCAAAAAGAAATAAATAAACTTAAAAACATATTTTTTTTTTAATTAAGAGAATATTCGTTTACTCTAAGCATAACGTAGGCTCCCTTAAAACAACAACAACAACAACAACAACAACAAAAACCCAGAAGCCATAAAGGAAGAAGAAAGAAATTTGAACAAACAGTAATTAAAATATTTTATAATAAAAAATAGACCAGGGGCGCCTGGGTGGCTCAGTCCGTTGAGTGCCTGACTTCGGCTCAGGTCATGATCTCACAGTTTGTGGGTTCGAGCCCCGCATCGGGCTCTGGGCTGACAGCTCGGAGCCTGGAGCCTGTTTCAGATTCTGTGTCTCCCTCTCTCTCTGCCCCTCCCCCATTCGCACTCCCTCTGTCTCAAAAATAAATAAACATTAAAAAAAATTTTTTTAATAAATAGATAATAAAAAAAAAAATAGACCATAATTAAAAAGATAAATACTGGGGCACATATCTGCCCAAGATAGACAAGGACAGGAACAGCCACTTCAATGAAAAAAATGCAAATGGTAGCTAAAGGCACGTTTTTTTAAAAAATCTTTTTGTTTTGTTTTTTGGTTTTTTTTCGATCAGAAGAAAAGAAGTTAAAATGACCTGGAGAAAATAGGGGAGAAATGGTCATTCCCAGTCATGCCGGTGAGAATGAGAGCTGTGTCGCTCATTGACCCTCAACAACTACTCAGCCCCAGCCACACACTGGGCTCTATGAACCTTACAGTATTTCAGAGTGTATCTGGGAGAAACCAAAGAGTACAAGATAACAACACAAGAGGATACAATTATCTTCATGGCCTTAGATGCTTAAAAGGTTATTTCATAACATTCAGCAAGTATTCCTCATAAAAGTCCTAAAACACAAGAATTAGAGGGATACTTTCTTAACATCAAAAAAAACAAAAAAACAAAAACTATGGGGCACCTGGGGGGCTCAGTCGGCTGAGTGTCGGACTTCGGCTCAGGTTATGATCTCACGGTTTTTGAGTTCGAGCCCCACATCGGGCTCTGTGCTAACAGCTCAGAGCCTGGAGCCTGCTTCAGATTCTGTGTCTCCCTCTGTCTGCCCCTCACCTGCTTGATTGCTCGCTCTCTATCTTTCTCTCTCAAAAATAAAACATTAAAAAAAAATTAAAAAAAAAAAATCCATTCTAGTTCTATGACCAAAGCATTACAAAAACAGACCATCTTAGAGCCTTCCCTGTCCTCAAAGAATGTATATTCTAACAGGCAGGAGAGAGGGCACCAGGGAGAAAAGACAGTAAGCCAATAAACAAAAAAAAAAAATATTGGATACTGGTAAAGTGCAAAGAAAATGAAATCATGAAGGCAAGAACATAGGGGAAGGAGGGCAAAACCAAAGAGACAAAGAATTTATTGCCCTCCCAAGGCCCTTCCTTGCGACTCCATTCCCTCAGGATTAAAGGAGATAATAAGATTCACAGTAGCATTTAGTAAATGTTAACTGCCTCTTCCACATGCAGAATTCCCAGACAGCATTATAATCAAAATCACTGTAAAATCACCATAAAAGGGGGCGCCTGGGGTGGCTCAGTCGGTTAAGTGTCTGACTTCAGCTTAGGTCATGATCTCGCGGTGTGTGAGTTCGAGCCCTGCGTCAGGCTCTGTGCTGACAGCTCAGAGCCTGAAGCCTGCTTCAGATTCTGTGTCTCCCTCTCTCTGCCCCTCCCCCGCTTGCGCTCTGTCTCGGTCTCTCAAAAATAAATTTTAAAAAACTTCAAAAAAATTTTTTTAAAAAATCACAGTAAAAGACTGGCTACTTACAGGAACATGCTGGGTTGAAGAACAAGAGTCCACGGACTGAGGAGAGGAGACTGAACAACTCGGAGAGGCTGGAGAAGGTGGCTGAGGCTCTGCCTTAATGCCTTTAACGGAGAAACATGGAGTAAAAATTTTCCCGCTGCACCATACAAACTCAGAATACAGTTAGGAGGAAAGAAGGTAAAATCTACTCTTAAAATCCAATCACACTGAAGCTAAGGTCACCAAAACACATCATCGAATGTAAATTCAAGATGCAGAAAACAGTGAATAGAGTAGGCTACCATTTGTATGATAAATGATATACGTGCATATGTATGTATCTTCCCTCAGGTGCACTAGTTCTCTGGAAGGATAAACATGAACACATCGGTAATTGTGGTTGTCTCTGGGGAGAACGTGCTGGCTGAGAACGGCAGCTGAAGGAGACATCTTTCTACCATACAGACTTGTCGGACCTTCGGAATATTATACCATATGCAAAACATTACAGGTTCGTCCAAAAATCACTTTTCGAAGTATAGGAAATCGACAACAAGTATTTTGGAAAACACTCGTGGCAGTACGATTAAATCGCACATACTGTTCACATCTTTCGAGCAACTACAGCCGAGGCCACGTTCCTGGGTGTCAAGTCTGCGACAGGGTGGGAATGAGAGAGGGCACATCCCTGCAACAGACTGCACTGTCCAGAGTTAGCTGCAAAATCTCTACCATCCCTCCTAATCTGTAATGTGATCTTGCCCTTCCCCAGTGAGAAGCAGCATCTGTTTCCCTCCGTTTGAAGCAAGGGGGTCTTAGGACTCCTTCCATCAACAGAGTATAGAAGTCACGCTCCATGGATTCCAAGGCTGGGAGACATTAGGCAAACGCAGCTTCTACTCTGCGTGCTGGAACACTTAGATCGGAGCCTCTGAAGGCTGACTGCGTGAGACCACCAAGCTGAGAGCAAGCTCAGCCGCACAGAAAGACCAGGTGCAGGTGCTCTGACACTCCCGGTCATCAAGCCATTCAGGCCAGGCAAGAGATAACGTGAGTGAAGAGATATTAAGGTAATTCTAGCCCCCAACTTTCAAGCTACTCCAGCCTTTCAATCTTCCCAGTTGCGGTCTGGACATCACACGGCGGAAGAAAGCCACCCTTGGCGTACCCTGTCCCGACTCACTGATCCTGGGAGCATAATAAAACGGTTGTTGTTTTAAGCCACAAAGTTCTAGAGTAGTTTGCTACCTGACAATAGTAACCAGAACACCGGCCTTGGGTAGCCCATATTCTTTGAGGGAAGACAGGTATTGAGCAAGACACAGGAATATATAAAATGAGGGACTGGGACATGCAGGGGTGGGGAGGACTGCAATTTGGATGGGAGGATGTGCGGGTGACTGACTGACTCACTATCTCTCCGCGCTAAGTCTACCTCCTATTTATAGTCTGCGACGCACATTATTAAGACATGTCCCAGCTGGCTCCCTTTTAGGCCCCATCCGTGGGAGATACTAGAAGGACGCTAAAGCGAAGAGAGGGGAGAAGGGGGTTTCTTCCTCCTCCCATCAGCTTCATCCCAGAAGTGACAGTTTCCTCCAGGTCCCAGCCTCTCTGAGCACATCCCAAATGTACTTTATCAGGGTTCCTTAAAGATACTAGCATCAGCCAGGGGGGTGCCCCTTCCACAGAAGCATGTGTATCAGACGCATGGGACCCCTACACCAACTTCCCAAGTTCGGGTGACCCCAAGCTTCTTCTCTTTGATTCCCTAAATTCTGCCTGGTTCTCAGACAGGCTAACCTCTTACAGAGATACTGTATATAATTCAAAATCAAGATTTTGGGTATGAATTCTCAATTCATTATGCGACTAAAACATTCCATTCTGGCAAGAAACTTATATGTGCCCTGCCACATCAAAAGTAGAATATATAGTCCCTGGGATTTTTGACCCATCAAAGTAGCCCAGTAACCCCACCTAGTATTAACTGTTACCAAACTACAAAATAAAATGGATCTGTTTAAAATATTTACCAGTGAAATACACCATTACCTGTACAGAACTGGTTGTTGATGTCCAAAATGCCTGTCTCCCAAGGCATCAAATCCAAGTCAAAATCAAGAGTATCAAAATTATTTTCCTGTAGGTTTCAGGAAAAGGATATCAGCAAAAGGATATTAGAAGAATAAAAAGATCTAGAAATCAAACCTCAGACACAATTGGCCATAAATAATGTAACTGCTACTACCCAACTTCATAACGAGACTTCAGCTGAATCTTCAATTATATCAAATATTAAAATGGTTATGTAAGCAAGAAGAGATCCACAGAAAAATGGACAATTTTCTTTTTTCTACTATACAGTACCTTTTCAAACTTCTAAAATAAAATTTCTAATTTTTTTTTAATCCTAGAAGATAAAACTAGGTTTCTCTAAATTTCATTTAGATGACAATGTTTCTTACTTAAATATAAGCATATTCTGGGTCATCTGAATAGCCATCTTATACTATTATACATAAATAAAGAACTGTCACATGATTTCAGAGCCCTCACAGGTGTTTGAGATCAAGACAGTACTATTATCTTAAGTGTCTAGGGTTACGGAGACAAAAACAGAAGTAAGCAATATATAAATAGTACTACAAAGTTTAAGGCAGTTAATATTAACTTAATGTGACAGATAATAAAACAGCAACAGTAAAGAAAGTAAGCCTCAGGCAAAAAATAAAGATTAATCTCTTAATTATTAACAACCATTTGGTAATAATTTCTAAAATCATAGTATTTCACAACGTCTACTTTGTGGTTTATTTTTATTGAGAACAAAAGGAGAGAAGGTGGGGTGCCTGGCTGGCTCAGTTGGTTGAGCATGTGACTTTGGCTCAGGTCATGATCTCCCGGTTCGTGGGTTCGAGCCCCACGTTGGGCTCTGTGCTGACAGCTCAGGGCCTGGAGCCTGCTTTGGATTCTGTGTCTCCCTCTCTCTGTCTCCCTCTCTCTGCCCCACCCCGCTCACGTTGTCTCTCTCCCTCTCTCTCAAAAATGAGTAAACGTTAAAAAAAAACAAAGTTTTTTTTAAAAAAGAGAGAAGGAAAACAGTTTTATCACACTGCCCTTAACTAAGTGAATATAGGTGCAAGTTATATAAAAAGAATGTGTGGAAGTTCATGTGAAAAGAAAGAAAAAACTACTTAAGTCATGAAACAATCATTTTTTAAATCAATCCCCTTTGCTTTTTTCTCTTATTTGAATCTACACATCATGAAACTAAGCGACCTCATACTTTCAGCAACCAAAAAAAATCCTTAAACTTTGTTGGCGTAAGTAAACTAAACAACAAAGCCTACCTGAGTGCTATAGTAGTTTTTAAACATATAATAGTGGACGTGACCTACTTCGGAGATGCTTCTCTCAGTCTTCAGCCAAAAAAGTCAAATACTTTTTACAGCCTAAGAATTCTATCTGGTTGCAAACTTAACAGGCCTATTTTATGTAAAGTGAAACATATTTATACCTCTCTCTTCTGGCTTTTCAATGACTTCTCATGGAAAAATCTACTAATGTGTGAAAGAAAAATGACACAATTTTAAAGGTAGAAAGGGCCCTCAGAAACCATCTAATCCAACCCCTTCATTTTATACTAGAAATACCAAGGAACTGAAAGACTGAATGCCTTGTGGAAGGTAAGAATGGTATAAAATGAGAACCATATATCCCTGAACCTTTCAAATTTACTACGGTGTTTCTTGATGGTTTTAGCTATAGAGGCTGTAAAAGAATATCAGTTGCTTTGGCAACCAACCGCCCAATATTTAAAGCCAATTTAGGGGCTCCTGGGTGGCTCAGTCAGTTGGGTGACCAACTCTTGATTTAGGCTCAGGTGATGATCTCACAGTTCATGAGTTCAAGCCCCACGTCGGGGTCTGCACTGACAGCATGAAGCCTGCTTGGGATTCTTTCTCCCTCTCTCTCTCTCTCTCTGCCCATCCCCCTCTTGCTCTGTCTCAAAAATAAATAAATTTTTAAAAACAAATAAAGCCAATGTAATCAAGAGACCAAATTCTAATTTTTTTTAATGTTTATTTATCTTCAAGAGAGAGAGAAAGGATCTGAAGCAGGCTCTGTGCTGACAGCAGAAAGCCCAATATGAGGCTTGAACTCACGAGCTGTGAGATCATGACCTGAGTGAAGTCAGATGCTTAACCACCTGAGCCACCAAGGCACCACCAAGAGACCACATTCTAAAACACCTCACAAAGTAAGCAAAGCCATTAAAATTTCATGTACTGAGGGCACATTGGAATTCTCTCTCCCCTTCTTTCTGCCCCTCCCTGACTCATGCGCTCTCTCTGAAAATAAATAGCTTAAAAAAAAGTTCCCATACTGATTTTTAAAAATCTATCCTGGGGGCACCTGGGTGGCTCGGTCAGTTAAGCGTCTGACTTAAGCGTGAGCTCAGATCACAAGCTCACGGTTCATGAGTTCGAGCCCCACACCGGCTCTGTGCTAACAGCTCAGAGCCTGGAGCCTGCTTCAGATTCTGTGTCTCCTCTCTCTCTCTCTGCCCCTCCCCTACTCACTCTCTGTCTCTCTCTGTCTCTCTCTCTCTCTCTCTCTCTCAAAAAAAAACAAAAAAAAATTGTTTTAATCAATTCTATATCCTACTCTCTTCTACTGATTCATACTAAAACAACTGCTAAATTATTCTTTGAGAAATGTCTGAGAAACTCACTAAGTAAGCACTGCATATTTTTATACTCAGGTTAATAAGGGCTTAAAACGTAAGTAACAAATCTCCAACCTCACTGATGTACATATAAAATCACTCTGTTCACTTTCCAAGTGAACAGCACCTCATCCATTAAAGAATAAGACAAAATAAGAGCTCCATGGGCCAACGTACTATGTATGAACACAAAAAAGACAAAAAAGATACTTTTGAGGATTCAACGTGCTCTGATAGCTTTTATACAGACTTCTAACCACTCAAAGGCAAAAAATAAGGATATGTCTGAGTTTGAGAACCTTCCACACTAAGGATACATAACTTTTAAAAAGGAAGTTAGTAAGTTCTACTTGAGTGGATCCATGACTCACGTACACCCTTTAACATCATCATTTCCCTTATGCAGCAAAGTATCTATAGAAGCCAAAAAGTAGGCAGTGAACTGACTTTTCCAAGTCACCCAACCCTGGGGCCAAAGTAAACTTAGAACACAGGTCTTCTCACGCCAAGATCGATGCAATTTCTACAATCCTGAATTTACTGAGTAAAAAATGGCTGCTGATTTTCATACTTAACACTAAGTTATTTAAACTTTAAATCACTGGCCTAAACCTGTCATCCCGAAACCATCTTGGAGTGATTAAAGATTAAACATCACGTTACTCAGTCAATCCCCTCTAGTGAATACTTACGTAAGTTTCCTTTGTCGTGTCCAACTGCAGGCCATCAGTGTCTGTGAAATAGCCAAATTCAGCAAACAGAGTAGAATCTTCGCACAAAAGAATAGAGATTAACTGTCAATTCAACGTTTCAACAAAAGAACTAAGCGCTGTAACCCAGCTCTATTGGGGTCCTCATCAGCCATTACTATTACTGATAAACGCTAGCCGTGTGAATGACAACCAATTCAAAGCTGTTTCTAATTTATGTGTTGTTCCCGCATAATTATTATCTTGCGATCTAAGTCCTTACACCAGGGATTAACAAGTTTTATGTCGGGTCACAATGGACTAAATGGTAGTAACTTTCTGGAACATTACTAACACGAATTCTGAGGCCACAGCTGGACTCAGCATGAAAATGCACTGTGGCTGATCAGCAGCGATGGTAGGAGAGGACTACGGCAGCGTATGTACTATGTATTTGTCATCCAAGCTTTAAGTGGCGGGTGCAACCAACTTTCTATCTAAACAATCAAGGACTCACTTGTCTAAACCGTTAAATTTATTTCAGCAAATCTAACTAATTCTAATTTCCTAGTAAGATTTCATCATAGGGGCGCCTGTCTGATTCAGTCAGTGGAGCATGTGACTCTTGCTCTTGGGGTCATGAGTTCAAGCCCCATATGGGGTGCAGAGATTACTTAAAATCTTTTTTAAAAAAACTGCAATAAATTAAAAAAAAAAAAGATTTCATTATAAGCCAAGCAACTTATGGACATAGAAAATATTCTTCAATAAACGAAGTTGCAACTTCTTATAGACAAAGGTCAAGGCGCTGACAAGGCCAAAGGCAGCTGATTACCACACAACCTGTCAAGTGTCCACTTTCTCTAACATTTTTGGAATCTCAAGAACTTCAGTTTTCCAAATCGCAGTTTGCTTTTATACCCCCTAGGGGGCGCCTGGGTGGCTCAGTTAGTTAAGTGTTCAACTCTTGATTTCAGCTCAGGTCATGATCTCACGGTTCATGGGATAGAGCGCCGCATCGGGCTCTGTGATGACAGCTTGGGATTCCCTTTGCTCCCTCTTTCCCTCCTCTGCTTGCATGCTCCCTCAATCACTCTCTCATTATAAATAAACTGAAAAAATTCAAAACAAAAACAAACTTATCCTCCCCAGTATCATGCCACTGAAACTGCTCTGGGGATTTCCTCACTTATAACATGTACAGGAGCAACACTGCCCGTCTGTCATTAACTCGGCCAATGACACAATCGTTTCACCAACCTACACCCAAATAATGCCTAGCAACAAATTTTGTGTGTAGTGATAGTGAAAGGTTATTCACACAACTCTCACAAAAGGACTGCCTCGCACTCAGCGGCAGAGTCGCAAACACCGAAGTAGGTAACTGGCCGTGTGCCTTACACGGTGCTTGAAACCCTGGAAAGAGTCCTCTCTACCTGCCGTCTCTCATTTCTCTTCTCCCACCCTTTCTGGAGGCTACATTAACCAAGCTCCTCTCCCACACACAAATGGTTATTAATGTCACCGATGATCTCCACATTGCTAAATTCAACGGCAGGTTTAAGGTCATCGTCTTGACCTATCAGCAACATTTGACAGAGTTGATGCTTTCATATTAACTGAAACATCTGCTTCACTTGGCTTCCAAATCACCACAATCACCTGGTTTTCCTTCCACTTCACTGCTTGACCCTACCTTGCCGGTTCCTCCTCATCTCCCAGTGTGAACTTGTCCCTGGGGGCTTAGCATAAACTCTTCCATCTATTCTGCTCCCTCTGTGATCTCAGCTGAGTTCACGGCTTTAAACAGCATCTACATGCCAAGGATTCCCAAATATACATGTCCAGCTCATACGCCAAGATGCATGTACACACACAATACACCTCTTGGGTCATCTCCTCTTGGAGGTCTCAAACTTAGCACATCCAAGACTTAGCTCCTGATCACCACCACCACCACCCCCACCCCCCCACCAAATCCCCTATTGCTTTGTCCTCATCTCAGTCAACGACAATTTAATTCTCCTGGGAGCTCAAGTCAAAAACCCTGCTCGGAGTCACTGTTTAGCTTCTCTTCTTCACTCTCCATATTCAAACCGCCAGCAACTCCCATCAGTTCTGTCTTAAAACTGTATATCCATAATCTGGCTTCCTACCTTCCCTTCCCATTCTTCCTTCCCCTCCCATCTTTCCTTTTCTTCTGTACCCTTCCCAACACTGAGATATCAGCTTCTGAGGAAGCAGGGCAATGAGCGTGATGGGGCTCTATGTGTCATCATCTGTGGCAACGTGCCCGGCGTCCAAGGAAATGGGATGGTGTGACAGAGGGGGCGGCCCAGTGTCGGTGGCAGCATGCTGGGGCTGCCAAGGAAATGGGGCAGGAGGTGGGAGAACAAAGAGGCAGATGGAAGAGGCAGCCTGAGTGTTTAAGAGAATGACGACACTGAACAAATACCTTCATCACCTGAACAAGTGATCAAATACATCTAAAATAACCAGAGACAGGTTTCTCACTATCTAGGAAAGAATTCACAAACATGGAAAGGAAAGAGCCTAAAAGAACCCTAAGATGTTGGACTGGCAGGGGAAGTATTAGTATGAACCCATGTCTAAAACATCTATGTACACAGAAGACTTGCAGATGTTTTTATACGTGTGTGTGCGCGCGCGCACACACACACACATTTCCTAGTTCTGTGGGCTGAAAGTCAGAACAGTGATATCGCGGTAGCAATGAACATACTGCGTGCTCAGATCTTGGACGCTAAATGCCATCCTCCACTAAATGGAAGTCCACTAAAGAGCTCCTTGGAGAAATGGCTGATGCCAAAGCTGAAGCAGGGAAAGTGCAAGATAAGAATGGAAGCTGCTGTGATGCCAGAAAATAAGGAAACTCTCAGAGAATGATTGGAGTATGTCAAAAGAGTAAAAGAGCTAATACGAATGGACTCCCACTGGTCAAACTGGGGAAAATGTGAGCACCAAAATAAAAAGGGAGTATCAGATTTTAACCCACTGAATCAAAGAGAGGAGTCATAATGAAATGAATACGTATATACACACGCATACATACCTAGAGAAAGTCCTTACGTACACTACAATGTCAGTTAGTAAATGCAGACAAAACCACCATTTGGCCGACACAGGCGGGGCCTAGGGCTGGCAGGTGGAGGTTTAACAAGGAAAAGGAGATTGGTGTCACGGCCGATTAGCTCCCCCAAAACAGCAGTCAGACGCAAAAGGGAAAGTCGTGACTTTACAGCGGGGAGACCTGGCAGACTCCAACTTGACCATGTGATCAAGGAGAACTTCACCTTGGACAAGTCAACGTGGTGGGCCTCCAAATGTGATTCACTGGGAAGAGCACAGCATCTCTCCTGGCATACCTGCCATGGGTGCACGACCTGATTCTGGTGACGAGGAACGGCGGACTAGACCCAGGTTTAGAGTCCTCTCAGAGAACGGAAAACCTGTAGTCTTTAAGACTGTCAAGGACACAAGAGACAGAAAAAGACTAAAAAACCATTATGGACTGGAGGACACTAAGGAGACCTGACAAGTAAAAGTGATGTGTGTTTACAGGTACGATACCAGTCAAGAAAGGAAAAAGCCATTATTAAGACAGACGGCAGGGCGCCTGTGTGGCTCAGTTGGTTAAGCATCTGACTTTGGCTCAGGTCAGGATCTCACGGTTCGTGGGTTCGAGCCCTGCACTGGGCTCTGTCCTGACAGTTCAGAGCCTGCCACCTGCTTCGGATTCTGGGTCTCCCCCCCCCCCCCCTCTGCCCCTCTCCCACTTGTGCATGCTCTCTCTCTCTCTCAAAAATAAATAAACATTAAAAATTTTTTTTTTAAAAGACAGATGGCAAAATCTGAATGGCGTCTGTGAGATGGATGATAATGTGGCAATGTTTATTTCCTGACTGGAGGGAGTACGTGGTAGTAATACAGGAGTATTCTTGTTTTGCGAGGAGGGGATACACACTGTAGCCTTTAAAGATAATGGGTCAACACCTCTCTCTCTCTCTGGGGAAAGAAATAGGGCAAACACAGTAAAATTTAACAGAGTCTGTGTGAAGGGCATGCAAAAGTTCTTCGTACTGTTTTTACAATTTTTCTTTAAGTTTGAAACTATTTGAAAACTAAAATCTAAACAAAAAATACGTGTGTATTCAGAAGTATACGTAAGTATATTTGTGTATCTTATGTATATTTATCTTATGTATATTTATGTAATATATTATTTGTATACTTATGTGTTCATAAATATATACAAGTATATTTGTACATACGTAAGTATATTTGCACATCTCCATAATCCAACCACTGCCATACCTGCACGCTACCACAATTCACCTGCATTGCTATAACAGCCTCCAAATGGTCTCCCTGCTTCCGCCCTGGCCCCACCCTTCAGGCCATTCTCAACAGCACAGCTAAAGCGAGATTAAAAACAGGATATTACTGGGAATCCGGATTTTTACAGAAGAAAAGAAATACAAGTGTATAATGTAAGAAGGTGAGCAAGAACCCTGTGGTACTGGCTTTGAACTGTGGGTATTGGTACAAATCCATGCTGTTTAAAAAAAAAATACCTGTTTCCTTGTTCTTAGGAGGTACATGATGAAGTGTTTATGAGTTTCATATTATCTGTAGCCTACTTTCAGATGATGAAAGAAGAGGGAAGTGTGGGTAATAAAGAATGTTCACAGTTGGTAAATCTAGATAAAGGAAATACAAGGCATCACTAGAGCAATCTTTTAATTTTCTGTAGTTTTTGAACAAAAACTTTTCTGTGGTTTAAAAAAAAAACGTTGCAAGTAGGGTGATAAATACATTCGTATACCTACAGAATATCCCTGTAGTATCCCTAAGAAAGTGCTGGTCACCTCTAAGGAATCTCTAAAATCCACTGCCCATTCCTACATCCTTTTCACCAATCCCACACGACCAGCAGTTAGATGTCCCTTCACAGTAGTAAACTATGGTAGCTATGACCTCGACTTTGACCTCTTAGGTATTCATTTACTTCTTGTAAGTTTAGCAAGATGACAAAGGGCCACCAGGCGTCACATAATGGAAATCAGGGATGACATCAGTAAGAACAGCTTTGGCGGTGTGGCGGAGCCTGGCTGCGGTGAGAGCAAGAGATGAGGAGAAACCAGAGTCGGTGAACATGTTTTGTTTTGTTTTCTTAAGAATTCTGCCGTAACATAAAGAAAAATGCAGAAGCGGCTAGAGGGGAAGTAACCTCTAAAGAGGGTTTGGAGGGGTTTTTTCTTTACTCTAAATGGGAGCAACAACTCTGTTTACTGACTAGCACAGATGATCTAGCACAGAGGGAAATGAAGAAGGCAACAGAGGGAAGAAGGCTTGAGCAAGGCTCTTGGCTAAAGAGGAGGGATCTACAGCACACGGGAGAAGCCATTCGTTCTCAACGAGAGAAGAGAAGGCAAGTATGCTGGCAGGTGGGTAGATGAGTTAGTGGGAGATTCTGGAAGTTCTCTTCTGATTCAAGGGAGGGGCAGGGGGTGACAGAGGTTCGAAGAGAGAAGACACTTCATAAAAACAAACATCTAAGTGGAGAATGAGAGGACCAGGCAGATCCGATCAGCCAGCCGACGGCCTCGAGGCCTGGTTCAGCTTACTAAGCCAGTTAGATTTAACCGAGGTTGTGGTTCACCAGAGAGAGAGGGAGAGAGAACGAACTACAAAACGAGACACAGACCAGGGTATGGAGGGTATGAGCAAGGAAGCGGTTACGACTGCCCATGGAACTGAACTGGGTAAGGGGGAAGTGACGACAGAGAGGAAACGGGGGACAGTGAAAAGATGGCGTGTCCGTAGGGTCGCAGGAACTGGTGGAGTGCCACGGGGAGTGAGCTGGTAAGACAGGAGGTGGTGGTCAGAGCTCGGGGTGTTGAAACAGAGACGGTTCTCAGTGCTGACAAGGTTTCGGCCTATGGTGGGGGAGCAAATGGCTGAGACAGGGTGGAAGGCAAGATCCCTGGTGGAGAGGAGGCCCAGAAATGAGAGCTCAGGGTATCTGAAGTACCTCCTCTGAGAATCTGAAATCATCCAAGGAAGGAATATTTGAGAAGAGTGACAGTAAGCGAGGAGCTAAAATTTCTCAACAAGGGAGGGAGGGAGAATAAACTCGGAAGCAGCAGATGCCTGACTGTGACAGAGACAGAGGACGGCATATCGTGACACGAGATTTAAACGGGATTTATCTCAGGGAGGATGAAAGGAGAGCTAGCCGAAAGCAGCGGTGAAAACCAAGGTGCTTATCCCACCTTTAGAGGCCCGAATGGCAAAAAGGTTTTGAGAATGAAAATGGCAGCCATTCCCCAAGCCTTCAGAGAAAGCAGCTGTAACCAAGGGGAGGGTCAGGCTGCGGTCAGTGCCGGAAAGCCAACTTTCACAGAGGAGACTGAAGACGTAAAAGAAACCACAGAAGCAGATAGAAGCTTCTGGTCTTGGTACATGCACCTTACATGTGGCAAAGAGGTGGTTTCTGCACAAAGCCCAGACAGGGAGGGAAAGAAGAGAAGGAGGGGACATGCAAGTGACAAGCATATGAAGAAATGCGCCACATCATATGGGATCAGGCAGCTGAGCATTAAAACAAGATACCACACCCACCGACTAGAATGGCTAAAATCCAAACCACCGGCCACATCAAATGCTGTGGAGGACCAGGAACATTCATTCACTGCTAGTGGGAGAGCAAAACCGGTACAGCCGCTTTGGAAGGTTCTTCCAAAACTAAATGTGCTCTTACCGTATGATCCCAGCAATTGTGCCTCTTGGTATTTACCCAAATGATTTGAAAACTTGTCCACACAAAAAGCTGTGTGTGAACACATAACTGCCGATATGTGAAAGCGACCAAGATGCCCTTCAGTAGGTAAATGGATAAGCAAACTGTGCTATAGACTGAATTGCGTCCCCCCAAAATTTGTATCTTGAAGCCACACCCCCCAGTGTGACTATGTCCAGAGAGAGACAAGGTGGTCTTTAAGGGGTAATCAAGAATAAATGACAATAGAAGAGAGAAGAGCAGGGCCCTAATCTGATAGGACTGTGGCCTTCTAGGAAGAGGAAGAGAGAGAGAGAGATCCTTCCCCACCCCCTTTCTCTCTCACCCTTCTCTCTTCTCCCCTCTCCCTCTCTTTCGCCTCTCGTGCCCCTGCCTTGTGAGGATGCAGTGAAAAGGCGGCCATCCACAAGCCAGAAAGAGAGCCCTCACCGGAACGTGACCTTACTGGCACCTGATCTCAGACTTCCAGCCTCCAGAACCGTCAGTAAATAAATTTCTGTTGTTTAAGCCACCCAGTCTATGGTAGTTTGTTACGGCAGGCTGAGCGACTAACACACGGTAGTATGTCCATACAGTGGAATATTACTCAGTGCTTAAAAGACAAAAAATAAAGAGCTTCCAAGTCATGAAAAATTATAGGTCTTAAATGCATGTTGCTACGTGGAGGAAGCTACAGACTGTATGATTCCAACTATATGACATTCTGAAAAGGCAAAACTGGGGAGATGGTGAAAAGATCAGTGGTTGCCTGGGGCTCGGGAGGGAGGGAGGGAGGGAGGAAGAAATGAATAGGTGGAGTACGGGGGATTTTTTAGGTACATGAAGCTATTCTGTAGGACACTGTACATGCATGACATTAGGCATCTGTCAAAACCCACAAAATGTACAACACAGAGGGAATCTTAATGTAAACCACGGACTTTCGTTAATAATATTGGATCAATACTGGCTCATCAATTGTAACAGATTCACTCCACTAACGCAAGATGTTGCCAATATGGAAAATGGCGGTGGGGGTGTATATAGAACTCTGTGTACTATCTGCTCAGTTATTTTGTAAATGTAAAACTGTACCCCCAAAAAGCCTATTAAGCATTAAAAATAATTATGTGAAATTCAGATTTCGTGCCCATAAATAAAAAGTTGTATGGAAGCACAGTGATAACTCATTTACACATTCAGTTTACATTGCCCCTGGCTGCTTTTGCACTATTAACAGCAGAGTTGAGTAGTTGCAACAGAGACCACAAGACCACAGAGACTAAAATACTTACTATCTGGACCTTTACAGAAAATAATGTTGGCAAACCCCTGCTCTAAATTTCATTACCCAAGTTAAAGGGAAAAAGCACATCCCACCATAGGCAGTTCTGAGCGAACCACTTTATTATTCAAAGTTGTTAGGGTCACAAGTTCTAATCACATAAGCTGAATTTAAAAATTTAACTGGCCACCTTCTAATATTAAAAAAAAAAAAATCAAATAAATCAGTGAGGTATCTGAAAACTCAAAATGGCAACTCCCAGAAAAAGAATCCACAGTCTACTGAAAAACGCCAGCAGACAACAGCGTTTCACTTTATCCTGCAAAATCCACTCCACTTACTGAACCCCTAATGAATCAGAATTGAAGTGTTCAACTAAGAGAAGACTGTTAACAGTGTGAAAAGAGAAGCCTGGAAAACAATGGGAAATGCGCACATTCAGGGAGGGACAGGGCAGGATACCTGAGTTGAGTCAGTGAACCGACTACAAAGAATTGAACGCTCTGTAAAAGAACACTAGGACTGGGAGTCAATTTATCAGATCAATCACCACCATGCAGGCTGGAAAGAGAAAATAACGCGATGAGGAAGTGCCCCACAGTTATAGTTTAAGAGATATCATAAAAATATAATAGCTAGCTGAGAAAAACCATAACTACCTGATATTCTAGATTTATTAATAACTGATGGAGGAGGTGGATCTTGGGAAGAATCAAATCTGTAGAAATAATTTAGGAAAAGCATTCTGGAATAGTGACTAAGAGCACAGGCTTTGGAGGTAAACAAACCTCCTGATCCTGCTTGCTCCCCTCACTTGCTACAACACTGAACATTCGCACTCTCTCAGCCTGTTTTTTCATCTGTAAGTTAATAATACCTCCTCCTTATGCTGTAGGGAGGATTAAAGAAGTCAATGCATGTTAAGAGCCTAGCAGGACACCTGACGCAAATGAAGGGCTAGATAAATGGTAATTATCCCTATTACCACTATATTTGGCTCAGGAAAACACACTTGGAATCGACAGTCTCAAGTTTCTTCCAGCAGCTCCTAGGAAATCTACCCAAGCACTGAAATAAAGCTCCCACTGCACATAATCTAAGAGGAGTTCTGTCCTTAGAAAATCAAATGAGGACTTCAGTTCAATACATAGAATTGAGATTACGCTCTTGCTACCGAGAATGGTGGCCCAAAGAGGAAAGATGAAGATCAGTCTGGATTCCCCCCGGATTCCCCCCAAGTTCCAAAGTAGGTGAAAGGCGTAGGCTCACGACAGGGCCCACTCAGAGACCTACGCAATCCCAAATTCTCGCTGGAGCCGGAGAACAGCATTAGTCCTATGTCCCAAAACGAAGAGAAGAATACAAGTTTCCTCTAAACACCTAGATGACAAAGTTTCCCCACCGTCATTCCCACTGCATTCCATTCCACTGTTCCCGATCACAAAACCAAACCAAAGATACACGAAACAACTTCAAAACAAATTGGCGCTGTTTCAGAAGGGCAATCAGGATTACATCCATTTTTAAGCGTTAGGTCTAGGCAGTCAGGGACCCAAGGTCAGGTGCTTTGGTTCTCTGCCAAGATGGACATCAAGTCTAGACCAACAATGGCAGCTGCGACATGAAGATCTTTGCATACATTCCCCTTCTGTCACACAAACACGTACAGACACACTCCACGGCAATCACCGCCCACATCCCACGCTGAGAAAACAGCTTCCAGCCTTTTTGATGATCCCAGCCATCCTGCCCTCTGCTTCTCACCGACGCCCTTTCCGCTCCCACATCCTGACCCCCTGGTACTTTCCCAGCGCAAATGGCGAAAAACGATAACAATTCCAATCAGGCAACATTTTACGCTGCCGGGTGCCAGGGCAGAAACCGCCCGGTTCTGCTAGACTCTTCCAGGCAGGTCCACGGACGGAAGCGACGAGTTAGCCCCGGCTCCCGGGGCAGAGTTCGCCCACACCTGTCTCCACAAGTGGGCGGAAGGAGGGAGGAAGAACCCCGCGGCCAGCGCTGGCACGTTCTCGGCCGCCACTCACCCCAATCCTCGTTCGCTCGGTGAGAAAGGCCCGGGCTAAGAGGCGACTCCATGGTGCCGGCAACGCCAGCCGGCTCTCGCACACCCCACGCTCCCGCGGCCTGGAACTCGGTGACTAACAGCTAGGACGGCGGCGGCAGGCGGACAAAATACCCCGTCCCGGCGCGGGGACGGTGGCCGAGCGAAGACAAACTACGCCCGCTGCCCGGGGAGCTTGCGCAAATCAGAAAGGAGAAACGTCAGAGACCGAGCTCCTTTTCAGCGGATCTCCGAGTAACTATTTCCCTTTGGGAGTTTTCGGCACTTTCTGTCCCGCTCTTTTAAGGAAAAAAAGAAAAAAAGACACATAAGCCCTACTTTCGTTAAATAAAATGTATCGATAATAGTCAAAATGAAAAGTAAAAGCCCCTTCTGGATAGACCGGCTTGTTCCTCGCATATCCTTGTTAATACCACCGTGTAGCTATCTCAGAACAAAGGCAGAGACCCATAAAGTAAATGTGATTTAATTTTTTTGCAATCGCTGGCTGTCATTGTAAAAATTCTGCGTACACACGAGTGTGTGAAAGAAAAACTCAACTCTCGTGCCGCGTTCGTTAGACCCGCCTCTCTTCACGGGCACAGTACCTGAGGTAAACAACAGCACGTCCGTCGTACTTCCAGAAAGCCCCCTTCTATTTAAACAAATTTAAGCAAGGCAAATATAAAAGAGGGAACTCCTTGTCCTCACACCTATCTCCTAGATATGCGTTTCTAACGCACAGTACTTCGTAGTGGAAATCCGAGCGACCTTACCCTACAACCTAGAATAAGGTAGATTCGTAATCTTTTTATTGCTGGAACTGGAGAGTCGGTTTTGTTCCGAAGCAATTCACATCACGAACTGACACTGAAAGCTCGGATTGAGATTGACGGAACAATTTCAAGAACGCTACGTAATAGAATTCCTTCCTACAGCATTTCAGCCGCGAGTTGTTTCAAAGACCCTAAGAACCCGGATCCCTCTAGGACCGAGTGGAATCCTTCCCATGGTTACTAAACCAAACAAACGCTTCCCAGAATCCAGCGAACTCCTCGTGGCTGCGGGGTTACTACAGATTGCATAATCCACAGTCTTCAATACAGTCCTGGGACCCCAAACCGGAAACATTTTCCCGAAATGATTCCTTGTGTCATGGGGTAACCAAACAGTTTTCATGTATAGTGAAATAAATATCGCTTCTATTCAAAAACGGACCATAAAAAGAAAGCCCTAAAATAAAACCATCAAGAGTCTTTTATTCTGCATCCACCAGATACCTTGGTCTTTTTTTTTTTTTTAATCACCATGCCTGAACTCCAGCCATTTTTTTTCAAAGGTTTTATTTTTATCCGAAAAGCGCAGATGACAAGGAAACAAGCATTTGCGTCCCTATCACCAAAAATTAACAAATATTAACATTTTCTATTTTTCTTTCAGGTTTTTCATACTGTAAGAAATTAAACATGACAAATAAAGCCCAACTCTGCTTCTTCTCCTGCTTCATTTCCCCACCCCCCCCCCAGACAATTTCTATTATGAATTTTATGGGAATCAAATCCATTTTTATTTTTATTTTTATTTTTATTTTATTTGTATTTTATTTTATTTTTGTTTGTAGATACATATATTTAGTGTTGTGTTGGGTTTTTTAATTTACATAAATGTATCATACTCATGTTCTCCAAGTCACTTTTCTTATTCAACATTACTTTTTGATGATCTATTCATGTTTGAACTGTTACGTGGTATTTCCTTGAAAAAATCTATATATCACAATTTCATTTTTCATTTCTCTACTAACGGACATTTGGATTGTTTTAAATTTTTACTGTTACATACATCCTTCTATGAGTCTCTTCATGCATATATGCAAAAATGTCTTTAAGATATATGCTGATGTCATAGAGTATGAATGTTAACATCTGCCAAATTATACCAACTTACATCCTTTCTACCAGTGATGAGCTCTTTACTCCACATTCTCACCAACACTAGATATGGTCACTTTCACATTTTTTGCCCCGTGAAGGGTGTGACTATAATTTACATTTCCCTGACAAATAAATATGGGGTGGATCTTTTCGCGTTTATTAAACCTTATTTCCTCTTCTGTGAATTGCCTATTCTTATAAAATTTGCTATTGTATTTTCTTTCTCTCAATGGTATGCACGTCTTTAGCTAGCCTACTCTATTCATTTAACTGATATATATGTTGCCAATACCTTCTCTTAAGTTTACACTTGTTTTTTTGTTTATGGGGTTTTTGTCTTTAGGTTTCAATTTCAATGTAGTCAAATTTACCAATCTTCTGTTTATGATCTGTGCTATTTGTAACTTGCTTAAGAAATCCTTCCCTCTCCTCAGGTCACAGAGATGTTTTAAATTTTCTTTCCATAGTTTTATAGTTTTGTTTTTCACATTCTTTTTTTTTCTCCTTATTTGGTTATTGCTGGGGTGTAGTAGCACTATTGATTTTTATACAGCAATCCTGTATCCAAAAACCTTGCTGGATGGGGCGCCTGGGTGGCCGTCAGTTAAGCATCCGACTTCGGTTAAGCATGTGACTTCAGCTCACGTCATAATCTATAGCTCATGAGTTCAAGCCCTGCATTGGGCTCTGTGCTGACAGCTCAGAGCCTGGAGCCTGTTTCAGATTCTGTGTCTCCCTCTCTCTCTGCCCCTCCCCCACTTGTGCTCTGTCTCTCTCTCTCTCTCTCTCTCTCAAAAATAAACATTAAAAAAATTTTAAAAACCTTGCTGAATTATGTGACTGTAATATTTTGTCTGTAAATCTCCAGAATTTTCTATGTAGAAAAACTTGTATGCAAATACGAATATTTTAAAATTTATTTTAGCATGTAACCTCTTTTTAAAATTTATTTATTTTGAGTGAGAGAGAGCACATGTGAGCAGGGGAAGAGGGGCAGAGGGAGAGAGAAAGAGGAGGAGAGAGAGAGAGAGAGAGAGGATCCCAAGCAGGCTCTATGCCCAGTGCGGAGCCCGATACAGCTTGCTCTCAAGAACCACGAGGTCATGACCTGAGCCAAGATCAAGAGTCAGACACTTAACCACTGACCCACCCAGGTGCCCCCATTGTGACCTTTTTTTAAATTGTCCTCTCTGTGCTGACAGCAGAGAACCCCATGCAGGGCTCGAACTCCTGAGCCGTGAGATCATGACCTGAGTTGAATTCGGACACCTAACCAACTGAGCCACCCAAGCGCCCCTTAAATTGACCTTTATTTTTTTTTTTAATTTTTTTTTTAACGTTTATTTATTTTTTGAGACAGAGAGAGAGACAGAGCATGAACGGGGGAGGGTCAGAGAGAGAGGGAGACACAGAATCCAAAACAGGCTCCAGGCTCTGAGCCATCAGCCCAGAGCCCAACGCGGGGCTTGAACTCACGGACCGCAAGATCGTGACCTGAGCTGAAGTCGGACGCTTAACCGACTGAGCCACCCAGGCGCCCCTTAAATTGACCTTTAATGTGGAAAATTTCAAACACAAAGAAAAGGTAGTGAAGACTCATTCTTAGCAACCAACTTCAACAATTTCCCATTCTTGTTTTATCTACCCTCTCTCCCCACAACACTTACTTTTTCTTTTGCTTTGTTTTTTCCCCTGGGGTGTTTTAAAGAAAATCCCAGAGAGCGTGTTATTTCACCTCTAAATACTTTAATGGATATCCTGACAAGGCTTTTTTCAAATTTTTAAAGACATGACTACAACACTGTTACGATACCCACCAAAATTAATAATTCCTTAATATTATCTACTACCTGTTCCATGTTCAGTTTTCGCTCAGAAATGCCTTTCTACAGTTGGTTTGTACAGTTGTTTCCTCTCCTATGTTGTTGCAATGGCAAGGACCTCTCCTACCACACTGAAGGCAGATGCACGAGTGTACATCTTTTAACTTGTTCCCAACTTTCATGCGAAAGGTTTCCTTTAAAGGATTTTAAAAAATGCCTTATTTAGGGGCGCCTGGGTGGCTCAGTCGGTTAAGCGTCCGACTTCAGCTCAGGTCACAATATCGGGGTCCGTGAGTTCGAGTCATGCCCTGTCTCTCTGTCTCAAAAATAAATAAACGTTAAAAATAATGTTTTATTTATTTTTGAGAGAGAGAGACAGAGACAGAGCATGAGCGGGGGAGGGGCAGAGAGAGAGGGAGACACAGAATCGGAAGCAGGCTCCAGGCTCTGAGACGTGAGCCGTGAGCCCGGCGCAGGGCTCGAACTCATGAACCACAAGTGTCTGACCTGAGCCGAGGTCAGACACTTAACCGACTGAGCCCACAGGTGCCCCCGATGTGAAAGTTTTAAAAAGTTTTACTAGTGATAAGATTTGGTTTTTCCTGTAGTTTCTTAACACAAGGAAAATTTCTTTTCAATTTTCATCAAGAAATTTGCCGTGGTTAGGGTTTTTTTTACACACACTTTTGGTTATATACTCCTTCCATTCTAGTTACCATGCTTTTTAAAAAAATTTTTAATGATAAATGTTAAATGTTACTACATCCTTTTTATTCACTTGTTTTGAACTTAAACGCTTGGAAGAGAAATGAAATTTGAAAGAGTTTTGTCTACGGGCGCCTGGGTGACTCAGTCGGTTGAGCGTCTGACTTCAGCTGGGGTTATGATCTCACAGTTTGTGGGTTCAAACCACGCATCGGGCTCTGTGCTGACAGCTCAGAGCCTGAAGCCTGCTTCCGATTCCGCGTCACCCTCTCTCTCTGTCCCTCACCTGCTTGTGTTGTCTCTCTCTCTCTCTCAAAAATAAATATTAAAAAAAAAAAAATGAGAGTTTTGTCTAGAGACATAAAGGAGACCCTTGCCTAGATCCATACTTCTGAGGACTCTACTCTGGCGTCTGGCAGTGTCTCTTCCTGCAGGGGGAGAATCCTTGGTACCAAGGTGAGATGCCCAACCGGAACACATGCCTCCTTCTAGACACACTTTTTATGCCCAAATAGCTCCACACCTGCTTCTGAAGCTTGCTTAGGTTTCTGACTCCTAAGGGCGAACTGTGCCAATGCTGTATGCCAGGGGTGTAAACAGAGCTTAGAAATGTGAGGTGGAAAGTCCACATCCGCACATGCACGGGCCATATAAACAAACCCAGGGGTGGGGAAAGGGGGCAGTCTGTAGGTCAGGGGCCAACTCTCCTACACTGTCATGTTTTGGCAAGGAATCCATAAAGTCAGAGAATTTTAAACTCCGACCTTGTCTTCCAGGTCTTTAGGAAGGCATGTTTGTCAAGATAAGAGAATAACAGTTTGGTAGCTTGATTTGTAACTTTCAAATACTAAGACAAATAGCACATGGGCCTCAATTTGCACTTGTCAGGATGCTGCAAATGTTGGTGGGGTACCTGACCAGTGAATTTATAACTTGCTTAAAAATTGTATTTCAGGGCGCCTGGGTGGCTCAGTCGGTTAAGCATCTGACTTCAGTTCAGGTCATGATCTCGCAGCTCGTGGGTTCGAACCCCGCATCAGGCTCTGTGCTGACAGCTCAGAGCCTGGAGCCTGCTTCAGATTCTGTGTCTCTGTCTCTCTCTGTTCCTCCCCTGCTCACGCTCTGTCTCTCTGTCTCTCAAAAATAAAGATTAAAAAAATTTTTGTTTTAATTGTTATTTCATCAGTTCTATATTTTTACCATCTGGTATTTTCATTATGACATCTTCTAGATCACCCTAAACAGTGAATCCAAACATTAGAATACAGAGGTTAAAAGCTCAGATCTTGGGGGAGCCTGGATGGCTTAGTTGGTTGGGTGTCCGACTTCAGATCGGGTCATGATCTCGCAGCTTGTGGGTTTGAGCTGTGTCAGGCTCTGTGCTGACAGCTTGGAGCCTGCTTCGGATTCTGTGTCTCCCTGTCTCTCTGCCTCTCCCCTACTCGTGCTCTGTTTCTCTGTCGCTCAAAAATAAATCAACATTAAAAAAAGAAAGACAAAAACCACCTCAGATTTTGGAATAAGCCAAATCTTGACTCGAATCTAGGTTCAACCATTTGAAGCAATGTAACTTCAAAAAATTACATTCAAAGCAAAGTTACGTACAAAGCGATGTAACTTTGATGAAGTGACTTAATCTTTCTGAGCCTCAATTTTACGTGTAAAAAGGGAATAACAGGAGCTATCTCGTAGGGTTTGGGGGGAGGATTAAATTCGATAATACACATTAAATGATTGGTATGCTAACCATGGTAAATTTTCAAAAAATTGTTGCTATTTTAAGGAACAACGTTGAATGCTACTAGCTAGGCACTGCATCATATCACCCAAATCCCCATAAAAACCCAGATGGAATCCTATTATCTCTCCGTTTTACATAAGGAATTAAGGCTTATGCAAATGACCTTTAAAATAATGCTTTTAAGGAAGGCAGAGCGTGTATTATTCCCATTTCATGAAAGAAAACTGATGCTCAACTTTCAAAAGACCTTCCAAGGGGGGTGCCTGGGTGGCTCGGTCAGTTAAACGTCTGGCTCCGGGTTTCGGCTCAGGTCATGATCTCAGGGTTCAGAGTTCCAGCCCCACGTAGTTCAAGCCTGCTTGGGATTTTCTCTCTCTCCCTCTTTCTCTACCCCTACCCCGCTTGCACTGTCTCTTTCTCAAAATAAATTAAAAACAATTTTTAAATCAAAATAAATAAATAAACACACACAAGCCAGGAAGTTGGGGACAGGTAAAACCAGAATTCTCAGAACTAGTCCTTCAGTACTAGTTTAACTGCACCAGAAACACTGCTGTGAAAGAAAGTTAAAATTGCTATTTTCTACAGATCTGTAAGCCCATCATGTTGTAAATGGATATTCTTAAATATTAAAAAGCGTTCCATTTGTTTGTTTGTTCTTGAGAATGAAGGCATAATGGATTTTCTATTTACCACCCAAAATGTTTTAACATTAATGGATTTGAAATCGGAAACTTTCGCTTAGCGGATGTTTCACAGAATTTCAAAATTTACATAAAGTCAATTCCCCCAAATTCATTTTCCACTGGCAAATACCAATTATCTTCCAAAAAAAAGCTATTTTGTCTCTTTCTCCCGGCTGGGATGTAAATTGCAAGAAGACGGGTTTTTATCTAGTGTGCTCACTGCATCATCTAGAATTGTGCACAGAATAGTTGCTCAGTAAATTATTTACGGAACTGACAATTGCAAATCCAAATAAAATCTATGCAATTTTCCCCACGCTAGATGTTACAGCGTGGGATTGGTAGGTATTAACTCAAGCCGTACAAAACTCTTACTGCTTGTTACCTACAAAAGGCACAATTCATGTGTTTCAGCCTAATTGTTGTTAAAGTTTTCTAGAGTATATTATGAAGCAAAGTGAACAGATATTACAAAAGCTAAGATAAAAATGGGAGAAATTTTTCTCATGAGAAAAAAGTATTTTATAAAAGTTACCAAAGGCTTCAAGTCCTATGTTAAGATATTCTCACAAATCACAACACTCCCACCATTTCAAAGTTAAACTAGGGGGCGCGCCTGGGTGGCTCAGTTGGTTGAGCAACCACATCTTGATTTCGTCTCAGGTCATGATCTCACAGTTCGTGGGTTCAAGCCCCATATCAGACTCTGTCCTGACCGCTCAGAGCCTGGAGTCTGCTTTGGATTCTGTGCCTCCCTCTCTCTCTGACCTTTCCCTGCTCACCCTCTGTCTCTCTCTCTCTCTCTCAAAAACAAATAAGACATTAAAAAAAAAAAAAAAGGTTTTTAGAAAAGAAAGAGAAGTTTCAAAATATGTCCAAACAAATCTGCTTTGCATTTCTAGGAATAAATCTATTTAAACACAATCATTTCCAATTTTTGTACATAATTTTGTCCATCCAGACCTTAAGATCACTTAACATTCCAAAAATCAGAACTCTTTAAAATATACGAAACAAGGAACGAATCTGGGTTATACAAAATTTTAATATCAAATAAAGTATAATTTACATGATTAAAAGTTTTGATTTCCACATAAAGTATTCTACTGAAATAAGAGACTAACAAAGCACAGTTTCCAAGTCACCGTACATGAAATGTTGACGGTCTAAAAACTAGACAATCGGCCATGAATGACAACAAGCAAGGGAAGCATGTATCGGCAAGTTTCTTTCCAAGCTATCAAAAATGTCACAAGTTCAAATTTTTCTTGTCTGTGATCCCAAAACCGGCAGCATCTTCATTTCATCCACTCTATTCTTATGTATTTGAAAAGCAGGTGTTATCCATCTACCACAGGAGCACTGTTCACCATACCAATTGAAAGAACCCAACTTGGCATTGCATTTGGGGCAAAGAAGCTGAAATAAAGCAACTGTGTTACTTCATTCACTCACCTGTATATAAAACAAATAATTACCACTGGCAATACAGGATATAAAACAGGTAAGACACAGCTCCTACCTCCACGGAGTTTACTATCTAATCAGCAAGATGAAAGGCTATGGCAATTCGCCATACTAAGATGGAGGGCTACGATAATTGTGCAAGAAGCATGTTGTGTCCTGGGAGTTTGGCAAAGGACCAGATGAATCTGCGCATGAGGGGAGAAAGGTGACGGCGGAGATAGGAAACCCAAGGTTGCAGGATGTGGCACGTGCTGGCTTTTAAATCAGCCTGCGGTTTAGTATCTCAAACTAAGATCATCACGGCTACAGAACAGGAAGGCATGTTAGGAGTCTCACGTTCTACTAATGATATTGACGCATGTAAGTTAGGTCTCAGCTTCCTGGCTATTTTAAAACAAATAAACAGGGGCCCCTGGGTGGCTCAGCCAGTTAAGCATCAGACTCTTAATTTCGGCTCAGGTCATGATCTCCCTGGGGTTCATGGGATAAGGTCCCATGGTCGGGCTCTACACTGTCAGTGAGGGATTCTCTCTCTCCCTCTCTTTCTGTCCCTCTTCCCCAGTCACGCTCTCTCTTTCTCAAAATAAATAAATAAACATTTAAAAATAATAAAGGGATGCCTGGGTGGCTCAGTTTGTTGAGCATCTAATCTTGGCTCAGGTCATGATCTCGCAGTTTGTGAGATTGAGCCCCGCGTGGGGCTCACTGCTGTCAGCACAGAGCCCACCTCGGATTCTGTGTGGCCCTCTCTCTCTGCCCCTCCCCTGCTTGTGCGCTCTCTCTCTCTCTCTCTCAAAAATAAACATTAAAAAAAATAAAAAATAAAAATAAAGAGATTAAAAACAAAAGACTATATCTTAGATTAAGATTAAGAATATCTTTAGGGGCACCTGGGTGGCTCAGTCTGTTGAGCATCTGACTTCAGCTCAGGTCATGATCCCACAGTTTGTGGGTTCAAGCCCCACGTTGGGCTCTGTGCTGACAGTGCAAAGCCTGCTTCAGATCTTGTGTCTCTCCCTCTCTGTCTGTCCCTCCCCTTGTGCGCACTCTCTCTCAAAAATGAATGAATAAACTAAAAAAAAAAAAAAAAAAGGTATCTTTAGATTAATATTAAGCAAACCTAAATGAGAAATGTGGCCGTCACAATGCTCACATGAGCTGCATTCTTAAGAATTAACAGGAAATGAAAACAAATCTCTCAGCAAACATACAAACTGAAAGATCAGGAAAAAAGAGAGACGTTATGGAGCCAAAAGAAAAAAAAAAGAGAGGGAAGAGAAACTTTAAATATAATTTTAAAATCCTTATTTGCCCTTACTTGTTACTAAGTTTGCGTTGTGTTAAAATACATTCTAATTGGCTTATATTAGTCTTCTACTTGAAAAAACATAAATAGCCTTGAAAGGAATTATCTTAGACCAACAGCCCCCAAATAGAAGTGGTTCACTATTTTAGATCAGCTGGGTTGTATTTAATGAATATATTTGATAGAGTCTTATCTACACTAGAAAGATATAATCTTCATCAAGAAGGTAGTTCCGATGGTTTAAAGTCCGAGAGAGAACAAAATATAGATGATATAATGAAACTGCAGAAAATATAATGTGTTCCTACCTGTCCATCCATCACGCCCAGCAAGGCAGATTCCATCCACTGTACAGGTTCAATGAAATAGGATGTACATTGAGCCTGACCCCCTGTGGTGAGCATCAAAGATGGCGTCACTCTCTTGTGGGCAAAGGCTATAGGACCACTTCCTTCATTATGATCCAAAATGCTAGAACTTCGAAATAAAGATCGCCTGCAAGCCCCAAACAAAAACATTAATGGCTTTCAAAACAATGAAAAAATAGATGCAATGTGCAGTATTTCTTAGCAAAATAAAATTGATTATGCTACTGTAATTTTCAATAACCTCTACAAATAATCTGATTTATTTTCACTCTTAAGAACTTATTCTCTTCTTAAAAGCAGATTTGAAGGGGCGCCTGGGTGGCTTAGTTGGTTAAGTGTCTGACTCTTGATTTCAGCTCAGGTCACGATCTCACAGTTGTGCAATTCAGCGTCCGGTCGGATTCCATGCTGAATGGGGAGCCTGCTTGGAATTTTCTTTCTCCTCTCTCTCTGCCCCTCCCCGCACTTGCATGTGCGCGCGCGCGCGCACACACGCACACACACACACACACACACACACGAGAAAGGGAGGAGAGAGAGAGAGAGAGAGAGAGAGAGAGAGAGAGAATCCCAAGCAGGCTCCACACTCAGCATGGGCTCCATTCCACAACCCTGGGATCATGACCTGACCTGAAATCAAGAGTTGGGCGCTTAACCCACTGAACCACCCAGGCACCCCTGATTTTGAAATTTCTACGTTACTCAATTAAACAAGTTCTTCCTACAGATTTTAAGAAAACGAAACTTTCAATACTTTTCAGCTACTGAGACAAGGCAAAATCTCCAGAGGGCAGAAATTATTTTACCTGCACTTTCTACATTTGTAGAGAACCTCGTCTTTCAATCCTTGTGAGATGGTCGTTGGGTCGACAGCAAAGAGTTCTTGAGGTAAGTTCTGTAATTCTACAGGACATAATTAAAATGTATCTAATTGTTGAAGTTAACTCTGCATTGTCAGGCAAAGTTCACTAATGTCAAATTAAGGCAAGAAGTGCTAACCTCAGAAATTAGAAAAGAAAAGAAAAAAAAAAAAATCTCCAGCGAGGAGAAATCAGGGGGAGGTAGGAGAGCATAGTGAAGCCCTTGGGTTCTGGGACAGACTGCCTGAGTTCAAATCCCAGCCCACCACTGACAAACCATGTGACCTGGAACAAGTTATTTCTTGCTAAATCACAGTTTCAAAACGAAATAATAGTACCCGTCTCAAGAGATGACTGGAAAAGTGAGATAATGCACCTGAAGCCTTTCGTGTCAGAGCAAAGAACATCTAAAAAGGGCCCAATAAGCAATTATCACTTACCTGGATACTTTTCTGTAACCTTTTGTAAACGATATTGCTTATAAACTGCACTCGAAGTATCTACTTCATATCCCATTGCCTGGTATAATTTTAGTTGCCACTCAAATCCCTCATTCATCCTGTAAGGACAAGCAAATTTAAAGTTAAGTTTTCATTAAATGAGTAAAATCACACTGCAAAAACAATTATTACTATAACAAAGAACTCACTTAGCCTCTGGTTTGATGGTCTGGAGATTTTCATAGGCTTTTTCAAAGGTAAGCTGGTCAGTCTTCATCAGAAAAGCAGTTATTATAGCCACACTTCGACTGACTCCTGCATGACTGAAAAAGAGACCTTTAAAATAAAATAGCAAACAGCAGCAATTAAAAAAACAAAAAAGCTCAGCTCCTTATCAGTGGTAAAGTTCAGGTCCATTCCATGTCTGCTTCTTCTACCCAAGATAAACTCTTTGTCTCTGAAATACTAACGACATACAAAAGAATTATTTCCTTTTTTTTTTTTAATTTAACATTTATTTTTGAGAGAGAGAGAGAGAGAATGAATGAGCAGAGAGGGGGACACACACAGAATCCAAAGCAGGCTCCAGGCTCCCACCTATCAGAGCTCGAGGCAGGGCTCGAACCCACAAACCGTGAGATCATGACCTCAGTCAGACGCTAAACAATCGAGACACCCAGGCACCCCTATTTATTTCCTTTTTGTTTTTGAATTCTGAACTATGTGAATGTATTACCTTTTCAAAAGGTAATACACTAATTTTACACTAATTAAAAAAAATTATAATGGCTTTGGAAAAAATCCAAGCTCCCTTGCTCTTGGCATTAAGAGGCCTGGAAACCCGGTCCCAGGCTTCTCTCCATTTTACCACTACCTTATGTCCTTTATGTAAGTATTTAGAACAAGAGCTGGCACACAGTAAAAGTGCTGGCTCAGTAAACCGAAACTCCTGTTACTACACTCCAATCCAACTAAAAAGGACTACTAAGAATTCCCAAATACCTATCAAGATTTTCTTTTTGGCATTGTTACGACGTAACTCCATCTTTCCCGTGGGCGTGGCTTAGGGATCCTTCGTGTCCTAACCAATTTTTCTCTCCCCATTTCTCCCCTTCATCAACCACCCTCTGCCCCAAACAAAAACACTGAAAAGAATCTACTTTTCCTCTGAATGAAGGTTGAATAACTTTTGTTCATCTCCTTTGGCACATGCCTCGCGTCACAGTCTGCATTACAATCATCGGGGTAGGTGCCTGGCTTCTTCTGAAGAGCTTTAAACTCTTCCAGGTGCAGGGACTTGGCCGTTTACAGCCCCACCCCCCACCCCCGCTAAAAAACAACTCCGGGTTGGGAGGGGGGCTGCAGGATGAATCAAAATACACAAGTGTGAATCATCAAAACAGGAATGAATGAGAGCCAGCACGCCTTCAGGGGCCCCGCCCCCTGCCCCCTCCTCTCTCCCGGACACCCGCCAGCCAAGGGAGGGAGGGAGGGAGAGGAGGTTCTGGTGGTCTGACAGCCCCTTCGCCCTCCCCTAGGATCCTCGGAGGAAGGGGGGCGGCGGCAGGCTGGAAGCGAAGCGGGGCTGCACCCCCTCGTGCGGGCCGCTCACCAGTGCACCAACGTCGCGCGGCCCTCGTCGCGGGCCTGGCCGATGAAGGCCACACACCGGTCCAGATGGCTGAGCAGGTCAGTTTCGGGCTTGTCCAGCGCCGGCACAAACAGGCGCCGTAGACCCTCGATCCCGGCGCCCGACCTGAAGTCGGGCTCCTCCGAGTCCACAGTCAGCACGGCCGTGATGCCCGCCTCCCTCAGGTGGTCCGGCTCCGCCGCGGCCGCGGCTCCACCCAGGTACAGCCCCGGCCGCACCTCCAGCATCTGCCCGGCGGAGCTGGCCCCGCTCCGACTGTCACCCGGCCGCGGGCAGCCATGACTCCCTCCCTGCGCCTCCAACATGGCGGCGGCCAGAGGCCGAGCGGCCAGGGGCCCTACCATCGAGTAGGCGGCCGGCTAGAACGCCCTTCCTCTGGGACTAGCCGGCCTTAGATGCGCAGCCGCTCCCTCGGAGGACCGCGGCCGTGGCTGGAATGCGTACTTCTGGGGCAAGGTGATGCGGTGGCTGAGGCAGAGCAGCCTTTAAAACCCGAGTCTGGCCCCAGCCTCCCTAGATTGGTGGTAGAGGATAAACTTGCCCATATACAGGGTTTCTCGGGCTTATAGTGTTGAGATTTCATGGAAAGGGGCGATGAGAGCAGCTGGACTCAAATTTGAAATAATGGTCCCACCAACCGAATCAACTCTCATTTTATCCAACTGGGGTAAAACCGTTTTTTCAACGTTTATGAAGCCTTCTGTTTGTGTTTTTTCTCTTGTGATTAATTTTTCTTTTTTTTTCTTTCTTTGCCCAGTTTTTTATTGGTATGTGAATCTCTTTCTTGTTGATGTACACTGTCCTATATACTTTTAAGATACTAATCTCATATTTTTGTGTGTCAGTACCCTCCAACCCAAGAACACCGGGAACCTATCTCACTTTCTTATCATTTGCATGTTCCCTGAAGTAGCATTTTTAATTGCTTTTAAGAATTTTTCCGTTGCATTCACATGTTAGCTGTTGGGTGCAAAAGGCCTAGTTTTCAGCCTATTTTGGCTTTTGGCATAATCATTTCTAGCTTTTGATTTAAAGAGAGAGACCTGTGATTCTTCCTTTCACTTGAACATCTAGAGATCATTGTAGGGTTATTAATTGGCCTAATTACAATATGGTTGCATCTCAGGGACTAGGAAGGCCTGAAAAGAGGAAGCCAGATGGGGGAAACATCTGGTCTGTGGAGCAGTCAGAACATATATCATGTTGGGGCACCTGGGTGGCTCAGTTGGTTAAGCATCTAACTCTTGATTTAGGCTCAGGTCATGACTCACAGTCCATGAGATCTATCTCCTCATCAGGCTCTGCTCAGAGCCTGCTTGGGATTCCCTCTCTCACTGCCCCTCCTCCCTCTCTCTTTTTCTCCCTCTCTCAAAATAAGTAAATAAACATTAAATATATGTATACACACAACATTTATTAAGTTTGTCATCTTATATGGGTATGATTTGTGGCACCCCAAAACAATCACAATAGTAACATCAAAGATCACTGATCACAGATCACCATAACAAATATAATAATAATAATAATAATAATAATAATAATAATAATAAAAATAATAATAATAAATTTGGAATATTAGGGCGCCTGGGTGGCTCAGTTGGTTGAACGGCTGACTTTGGCCCAGCTTATGATCTCATGGTTCATGAGTTCAAGCCCTGCGTTGGGTTCTGTGCTGACAGCTCAGAGCCTGGAGCCTGTTTCAGATTCTGTGTCTCCCTATCCCTCTGCCCTTCCCCTGGTCGTGCTCTGTCTCGCTCTCTCTGTCTCAAAAATAAACATTAAAGAAAAAAAGTTTTTTAAACAGGTTAATTGTGCATTCAGAAAACAAAAAGGGGGAGAGGGCTAAATGGGTTGAGCTTTTGTATGTATTGAAGTTATTATCAGCGCAAAATAGACTATTATAGCTATAAGATGTTTTATGTAAGCCTTATAGTAACCACAAAACAAAACGTACAGTAGATGCAATACACATGAGATGAAGAGTAGGGAATCAAAGCATAACACTGTGGAAAATCATCACTTCAGCAATGAAGGAAGCAAGAAAGGGAGAAGGGAACAAGAGTGCCGGAGACCAGCTCCAGCAACCAGGGGTTCCCGAAGGAAGAACGGCGTCGGTGAAAATAAAACAAAACTAAAATGAAAAACTAAAACTAAAATAAAAATGGACACAGACAACAGCAGTGTGTTGAACTGGCCGATTTATTGTAGTAGATGTGGCATTATATTTGCTAGTGATTTCCTTGTAACATATGTCATCTATGTTTTTCTAACATTACCTAATTTTGAAAATGTTCCTATGTGTAAACAACCTTTAAGAAATAACATGGTGATTTTCCCCTAAGTTTCCCGCATGCCCTTTGATTATTGATTAATTTCTTACATTATTCCATTATGCATCTGCCTTTATCTATAATCTACAGAGCATTTGCTTTGCTTTGCTGGACCCTGCTTTGGATTCTGTGTCTCCCTCTTTCTCTGCTCCTCCCCACTCACTCTGTCTCTATCTCTCTCAAAAATAAATAAACATTTAAAAAATTTAAAAAAAAGAAATAAAGAAGATCTGAAATGAATAACCTAACTTTATACCTCAAGGAACTAGAAAAAAAAAAAAAAAGGAAACTGGGCCCAAAGTTAGCAGAAGGAAGGAAATGACAAAATGATATGGAGACCAGAAAAACAATCAAAAAGAGCAATGAAAGGAATATGTGGTGTTTTGAAAAGATGAACAGAATTGACAAAGCTCTAGCCAGACTCACTAAGCATGAAGGATGGAAGATTAAAAACAAAATCAGAAAGAGGAGACATTACAACAGACACCACAGAAATATAGAGGATCATGAGAGACTAGGATGAGCAATTATCTGCTGACAGATTGGATAACCTAGAAGAAAAGGATACAGTCTAGGAAACATGTAACCTACCAAGACTGAATCATGAAGAAACAGAGAATCTGTTCAGACCAATAGTGAGTAAGCAGATTAAATCAGTAATCAAAAATTTTCCAAAAAAAAAAAAAAAGAAGAAGAAGAATCCCAGAGCCAGGTGGTATCACTGTGAATTCTACCAAACATTTAAGAAAAACTTAATGCCAATCCTTCTCAAAGTCTTCCAAAAAATTGAAGAGCAGGGAACACTTCCAGACCCATTTTACAGGGCCAGCATTACCATGATTACAAAGCCAGATAAGGACACTATGAGGAAAGAAAACTACAGGCCAATATCCCTGATGAATACGGATGCAAAATTTCTCAGGGGCACCTGGGTGGCTCAGTTGGTTAAGTGTCCAATTTCAGCTCAGGTCAAGATCTCACAGCTTGTGAGTTTGAGCCCCATGTGGGGCTCTGTGCTGACAGCTCAGAGCCTGGAGTCTGCTTTGGATTCTCTGTCTCCCTCTCTCTCTGCCCTTCCCCCACTCATGCCCTGTCTCTCAAAAATAAATAAACACTAAAAAAGATTTTTTAATTCTCAACAAAATATTAGTAAGCAGAATTCAACAGCAAATTAAAGGATCATACACCACGATCAAGTGGGATTTATCCCTGGGATGTAAGGATGATTTAACGTCCACAAATCAATAAATGTGATATACCACATGAACAGAGTGAAGGATAAAAATCACATGATCATTTCAATAGCTGCATAGAAAGCATTTGACAATATACAACATCTTTTCATGATAAAAAAAAAAAACCTCAACAATTGGGTATGAAGGGACATGTCTCAACATAATAAACAATGTTCTAGGTAAAGAATCTGGCTTCTATGCTGAGAATGATGATGGAGGTTTCAGAAGAATAGCCAGTTTGAGGGAAATGTGCCTGAAGAGAGTAGAGAACATGCGTGGAAGCTGACCTGTGGGATCAGGCAGCCCAGGGCCTGGTTAGTGTTTGCATCATAAATGTAAAACTTGGGGCACCTGGGCGACTCAGTTCCTTGAGCGTCTGACTCTTGATTTCACCTCAGGTCATGATCCTAGGGTCATAGGATTGAGTCCCATGTCTGGCTCCGTACTTAGTGCTGAGTGTAGAGCCTGCTTGGGATTCTCTCTCTCTCTCCCTCTGCCCCTCTGCCCATTCATACTATCTCTCTCTCTCTCAAATAATAAATAAATAAATAAATAAATAAATAAATAAATAAATAAATACGCTTATGTGCAGTAAAGGGTTAATTCAGTAGGCCTTGGTGGCTCACGCTCAAGCCTGAGGGTAGTCTTGGTGACCCCTGATATAGAATCTATTGTCTAGAATCATGAAAAACTGGAAATACTAAATGAATATATGTAATGGATTTGTTACACAAGTGGTTGTATCCAGCCAATGAAATACTAACCAACTATTTCAAAGATAACAAAGGAAGTGATCCATGCTAGCTATATTATAGGTTTTTTTTTTTTTGAAGCTGGTTTGCAAATAGAAAATACATCTTGGCCATATATATGTATACACATAGATATAGATTATATAGATATAGATATAGATATGAAAAATACTGAAAGATATATGTCAAACATAACAGTGGTTATTTCTGGGAGCTGGCTTAAGAGACTTACAGGATAGCCTTCATACACTTCTTTCTATGTATTTTTTTTTCGACCACTACCATTAAAATTATTCACTGTAAACAATTATAGCTATTTATATTCTGGAAAAGGGGGAAAACACTATTAGCGGTTCATCTCCTGAACATTTTATGAAGTTACCTTAATCATTCCCGCAGCCTTATTAGTTTTCTGTTGGAAGCGAGCTTTCTTTCTTCAACTCCCTAAAATGACTATCATCTCCTTCAAGGAGGGTAGGAGACACCTCTGAATTGTTACTAACCACCCACAGAGTCTGGTCCAGTAAATGTCTGTAACTGGATAAATAAAAATACCCAGATTCCTGCCGCTGAAGATCTTTTCCAGTTTCTGCATTTGTATTTGTGGCCACTAGGTGACACAATTTACCCTCTGGCAAGATACATTTCCTGTCCCACCCTCACGATAGGGTTAAAGGAATATGGCAGCCTGTGAGAAAAGTTAAGATGTTAGGGTTAGGAATGGAATGCTGTCTTTAGGGAGGGAGCCGGATTGTTTTTCTGTCAAGGAGAAAGGAGCTTCTCTGTCCTAGGATTGGGAGTCCCCACCCCCACCCCGCAGACACAAAGGCAATTTATCTGTTCATTGTATCACCAGAAAACCTGCAACCTTGATAAATATTAAGCAAAAATTCTTATCATTGTTAAGCGATCGTCACATATGTGGTGGCCCGCATGTTAAGAAGACAGCCGTTTTATGTAACGTGACCCAGTTGTACAAGAATACGCATTACCCTAGCCTTCCTCTTCTTTGGTTGTTTCTCAGAAATGTTTGGCTACAGTCACATGTATCATGTATCGCTTTCATCTTTAAAAATGTTTTCTGTAAGTGTATATCTGTGCTGAGCCCTGAGCAAGGAAATTTCCCCTCTTCTGCCCCATCCTCTCCCCAGCAAAGTCCCAAGAGGAACTTCCTCTTTCTGTTCCTAGCACATTTCCCAGGGCCCCCCTACACCCAGCGCGTTATCAGGAAATGTTTGTCAGTGATGTTCTCAATGGGGCTTAAAGACAGTTGCAAAGATACACATGAAATGTACTTTGAGGCCAAGTAAAAATGAACAAAAATATAGATGACAACATAATTCTATTATTTGGCCTGTGTTTGTGGGTGGGAAGTGGACACCTAGAAAGTGACGAGCTGGGACTTGGTGTTGCTTTCGAAGGGCACGGTCTGAAGCCAGAGGAACACCTAGGTGTGATCCTGAGCTGCACAGGCCCCTGCTACCCACCAGAGTGTGGTCCCGTGCCTTTAGAAAGTTCTATGATTCCGCGAAGTCTCTGTCTCTTCATCTGCAAAATGGGAGTAGTTAGAGCCATGTTGCAGAGTTCTGATAAGGATTAACTTGGTGTGTGTCACTAGGTGGCGACAGAGAGATCTGCCATGCTAAACTGTGCCCCTGGAGGGAAAGCTGTGCACCTGGAGGGAACAGCTGAAAGGGGCTGTGAGAGGGTTGCTGAGCTGGGGGGGCGGGGGGGGGGGGGCGGGTGCAGCTGAAGCTGTTGAACAGAGATGAACCATGGGGTGTGCTCAGTCCAGGAATTCAGCGGTCATGAGGATTAGGAAAAGTGGATCCTAACCACCTACCATGCTGCAACCACATCCCTAAACTCACTTAGTCATTGGGATTCTGGGTCTTTGTAGAGGTGCGTCCTCTTGACAAAGGGGCACCTACTGTTGAGATTCTGAGGAAGAAGCATCAGCTCTACCTACAGACCCTGGGAGCAGAGATGACTGAATGGAGTGGGAGCACCCTCATTGTGTCCGCTGACCCAACAACTGCCCTGCCTTACTCCCAGGCCCTCCCCACCCTCCAACATTTGCCAACTTAGCACCCTGTAGGGTTGAGTTGCAGGTGAAGGAGGTGAGAAGAAGGGGCTGGCAAGGTGGGGTGGGGGGTAGCTGTGAGCAGGAAACACTGAGGTCTGAGGGCTAAGACCCCAGACCGTCTCATTCATGGTGCCCAACGTGGCTAACTAAAGGGACGATTTGTTGTCAGACTTCACAAGCTGTCCTGGGACGTGTGTTCAGTCACACTGGCCACATCCAGCCCTAACAGTGGCTGCATAGAGCTGAGCCTCCGTGGAGGGAAAGGGCTCCTACATGATGAGGGAGCGTGGGGCAAGCTGAGAACAAAGTACAAGCTGGCAGCCCTGCCCCCTGCACCCCAGGTGGGATATGTGTGATTGACACTTCCCAAGAACAGACGAAAGGGGTTTAAGTGCTTGCCATGGTGATATGGGAAACTAGGGCAAATGAAAAATTAAATTCCCTTACTGCCTACAGCCCCCATTACAAGTCTTTGAAACTGGCAGAGTGACCTCCCTCCAGGAACTCAGCTGCCTCCATGATGACACTTTGCTAGGGGCAAAAGAGAATCTTGGCTTAACATTATCCTGACCGTCCCCCCCCCCCCCCACCCAAGCCCCGGGATCCTGTAAGTCTACTTTAATGTGTAAAAATTCCTTTGGAACCTTCCTTTATCTCAACTCCCCCAAGATATATGCTGGCAATCATACTCCAAGCTTATGGCCCCTTGATATACATCTGAAGGGTCTCATGACTGAGATTTTACTAAACCGTAATAGCACGGCACTTTCCTAACAGCAGCTAGCCCCTCAAGGTCCTGGAAATCTTGCTTCCAAAATTCCTTAGAGACTTATGCTGTCCCTAACCTCCTCCCAACCTGAAGGTATATAATCAGTTACCTGTCACAATCCCGGTATGGCTCTTCCTGCACCTGGGTCCTGTCCCCGTGCTTTAATAAAATCACCTTTTTGCACCAAATTCTTTTCTGGCCATCAGCTCCAGACCACCCCCACCATCACCCCCAAAAACCTCATCACTACGTGTCCCTCACTCACAGGCCTCATGTATCCAAGCACCCTTTCACAGAGGGTCTCAGCGTCCCTTGGCAGTCCACCCGGTGCTAAGTGGATAGCCCCCATCTCCATATATATCTTTAAGCCGCCAAACCAGTAAGATTGCCTGGTATCCTGGTTACGGCAGGAATGGCCCATTAGCACTTACAGAAATAAGCAGCTATATTAACCACAGTGTTATTAACGACAGTGATGAGGGAGCAGAAGGCAAGCTGAGGGCAAAACACAAGCTAACAAGACCCGCCCCCCCCCCCCCACACCTAGGTGGGATATGTGTGTTGTTCCTCAGGTACTCCTGGCTGCCCAAGAACAAAGAAAAAGAAAGAAAACAAAAGGTTAACATACAGGACACACGGGAGATCCCAGTCATACGATTTGTGAGTCTCCGTCAGTTTACAGAGGTCTTCGTAAATTACAAAAGGCAATCTTATCAACAGCTTAATCTCCAGAAACCTCTGGGCTGTTGTCTGGAGCCCCAACATCATTTTCCCCTCCACAGTGATGTGGGAACAAAGGCAAGGAGGAAATGGCAGGTAAAATTAAATTTCTTTATGGCCTGCAGCCCATTGACAAATACTTGAGGCAAATAAGGAGTATGACATTTCTCCAGGAATCCCCTGCTGTGGTAATGTTAATGCCTTCCTAGGGGAAGAACAACCTTAGCTTGACAATAGCAAGGCCCCTGGCATCCTAGGAGTCCTCTTTAGCATATGAAAGTCCTTCCGGAGGCTTCCCCTCGGTCTTTCCCTCCCCCAACTCCGTAGTACAGAAGCAGTCGCTCTTTACAAGCCCAGTGCAGCTCTTCCTGCCCCCGGGTCCTGTCCCTGTGCTTTACTAAAATCACCTTTTTGCACCAAAGGCATCTCAGGAATTCTTTCTTGGACCTCCACCATTCCAAGACCCCATCAGTAGCATGGTTATTAACTATAGTTAATAGTTGTATTAACTATATATGGTGGGCATAGTGATTTTAGTTAATAATACTGTATTGCGTATTTAAAACTTGCCAAGAGAGTAGATCTTAAAAGTTCTCATCACGAGAAAAACATTATGTAACTATGTGTGGTGATGGGTGTTAACTAGACTTATGGAGGGGATCATTTCACAATACATATAAATATCGAATCATCATTCCGTTGCCCGCCTGAAAGCAATACAACGTTGTGGGGCTAGTAGACCTCAATTTAGAAGCAGAAGAAGCAGCGTCCACTAGGGGGCAGTATGAGCTTACCAGGATGAGTCTTGCCCTGATAAACCCGTTCATTCCCTGACAGAATGACTTCATAGGCAGGTTAGAGAAGCTGCCCACCAACCGAATCTGTCCTTCTACAGGCTTTGGGACACATCTCAAGTACACAGTTCAAAAGAGATAAATGCAAGGTTCTACACTTTGATCTCCCAAATGGACTGCACAAACGCCAGTTGGGGTGCAAAGAGGTGGACCTTAGACAGAAGCTATCTCATCGGTGGGTCTGCAGGCAGGCAGTCAGCTTAATGAGGCTGGACAATATCACCGGTCCCCTGGAAAAGCTGCTGTCCTCCAGGCCACCCGGAACCCCGTGTATGTTTCTACCCCACCACTAACAAGTCCCTTAGTCTCCGGGTCTCCACCTCTTGGTTTCTAAATCAACAAATTGGGTTAAGTCTCTAGGTCCTTTACAGCAGTAAATTCTAGGACTGCAGCCTTTACCATCGGTGGATATGGGGTCAACATTCGTTCCACTACCTTCTCAAGTGCCTTTCTGAGCTGCAGCTCCTGGGAAGCTGAAAGGGACCCAGATTCCCTTGTGGCCGGGTGGGGGGCTCAGTTGAGGTCTGGCCACTCAGAAGCCTTTGGATAACACATGGAAGGTGAAAGTGAAAGGGGCTGTATTTCTGCGGCTTCCCTGGAGAGTGGAGAGTTCTGGGGTGTTCTGTGGCAGCCACGGCAGAGATCCCAGTGTCCGCGATCTCAGCGCCCTGAGCATCTATTTCTTGGACTACAGCAGACAAGGTTCCATCCCGGTGCCCCAGAAATAGTAGCTTCTTTCTTATCATGGCTCTTTCTCCGATCGTAGCAGTTGTCTGAGTGGTCCTCGACTGGGGATTTTATGATCACGAAAGGGGCAGTGACTCCCGCAGCGGCCTGATACTGAGAGGCTTTGCTGAAAACGCAGACCTGAATCTGTTTCTTTACCTTTCCCAACTATTCTGTAGGCTGCGAAATCGTGTATAATAAATTCCATCCTACTTAAACCAGCTAGAATGGATTCTGTTTTCTGAAACTGAATTCTGGTCAATATGACAATACACTTTGTTTTTTTACGGTGACCTCCGAAACCACGGAGCAAGTGAGAAGGTGGCCTCTGAAAGTCAACTTGAACCTTTCTTCATACACTGTGACTTTCTTTCAAATAAAGAGAATATATTCCGTCGCGACGCTATGTTTAAAAAGTCAAATAAAGCAGATGAATTGTATATTGAAAGCACAATTCACGGCAGGATCAAAATGCAGCTTTCTAATCTTTTTTCCGTAATCCATTTAAAATGTATTCCCATGGGGTAATCTTTCCCTGCCCCCAGCATTTTGCTGCTCAGAGCGTGGCCCAAGAATCAGCACGATGGGCATCGGCTGGGAATTTGTTAGAAAGGCAGGCCCTCAGACGCCTTGCCGGACCGCCTGAGTCATAACCTGCATCTGAGGAAGAGCCCTGGGTGGTTCCCGTGTTCATTAATATTTGAGATAAGCCATGATTTTTTCTGCCTCTCCTGGTAATGGATAGTCCTATAATGGCTGTAGGTTGCCAGCATAGTTTGAATTTATAAATGAGAACGCCCAGACCTCAATCTGAATTGAAAGGTAAGTCTTTGTCCTCCTACTTACTTACCCAGCTGAGGTCCTGACTTGGGGAAGGAGCTAGACTGTCTCCCTCCCCCTTTCCTCTGTCTCTTCCCCTTCGGCCTGCCTCCCCACCTCTCTCAGTGGGCAGTTTCCCCCTGTTTCTTACTTGAGCCAAAGTTGCTGGGAAGAGAGAAGGGAGGGAGGACGGGTAAGGACACAGAAAGCTCTTAGATACCCTGGCAGGTTTCTGCTCTCTGAACTTGGCAGGTCACTAAAGCCCATTCGTTCTCCCACGGGCACTCCTGTGGACTCTTTGGAGATGTTTCTTTTGGAGTGCTGCGCTGCTCTGTGGTCCTGAACTCACCGCAGATGCAGCATGCCTCCAGGTGTCCCTTTGTTCCTCTTCCCTCAGCCCCTGGAATACAGATTCACCTTCAGCTTTTTGGTGCCTTTGACAACCCTTCCCGGTGGCCTGACTGTACAGGAGCCAAGACGACTACTTTGACATCAGATACACAGCCAAGGAAAAGGTTTATTGCAGAGGCAGCCAAAGGAGGAGACAGGAGGGCAAGCCTCAAATCTGCTTCCCCCAGGAGGAGAGTCAAGGATATTTAAAAGCAAATGAAAAGCACAGTCGCCTCCTTCAGGAGCTGGGATTCGTCCCAGTCCCACGGCTGGTTGTCTTTCAGGAACCATGGAAATACACAGATGACTTTGCTCCAGAATATTTTGTAGCACAGGCTGATCCCCCCCCAAAAGGCTCTTATAACCTACAGCCACAGCTCACCTGAACCTTCTCGGGTGTCAGCCAGGCCAGGTTCCTTGTGTCTCCCAACCACAGGCGACACATTTCAGACCTCCCTGGGCGACTCCATGGCCATCTTCCTTGTTAAGCTTGAGGGAGATGTCCGGGCTTCCCACACCTTCCCACTATGACGAAGAATTGTGATGGGATCTCACATCACGGCAAAGGAGTCTCTGCCCAGACCTTCTCCATACTCTGATCTCTTTTTATCTCCTTCGTGGGACTTCAGAGTCCAAAAGTCAGGGGACAGATCCTCAACCATTCCCTGTGTAAGTTCTGCATGTGACCGTCCGGCTTCAGATGGTCACATCTATCGTGTCGTGAAATAACACTTTTGACACCCTGTCATGAGTGCGATTGCTTAATTGTAAAAAATAAAACTAAAATCCTACCTTCCTGCCTTGTTCTCCCCAGACACAGCCACCTGAGGAGCCGTAGTCTGTTGTGGCTCCCACATTTAAAAAAATTTTTTTAAGGTTTATTCATTTCTCAGAGACAGAGAGTGAGTGGGGGAGGGGCAGAGAGAGACAGGGAGACACAGAATCTGAAACAGGCTTCAGGCTCTGAGCTGTCAGCACAGGTCCTGATGCAGGGCTTGAACTCGTGGACCACAAGATCATGACCTGAGCCGAAGTCAGACGCCCAACTGACTGAGCCACCCAGGTGCCCCATGGGTCCCACATTTTAAAACAAACATACAGCAGCTGGAGATGTGCTCAGAAAAGCCGGGATGGAGAAAAAACTCCAAATTAGGGACAGTTGAAAACACTGAAAACAAACAAACAAGAAATAGAGTCAGTCTCTCTCTCTCTCTCTCTCTCTCTCTCTCTCTCTCTCTCTTTTTTGCCCCGCCCCAAAAAGGCTCTCTTTAATAAAACCTAAACATGACCTAACCAGTGTCTTTAAAGTATTTGAAAAGCTAACGAGAGGATCAGGAATTAGTTCTGTGTACCCCTAGGAGGTACAGTGACTAAAAGTTATAACAAAACCATTTTGCTCCTTATCTATAAGGAAGAACTTTCTAAATGCCAGAGCTGTCCGATGGTAGAGTAGGCTGTCCTTGGGAGGAAACAAGGACACATCTTCACAAAAAGGACTGGCTGCAAGGATCGGGCCAAGCTTGGCTGCATACATGGCCCAGTGGCAGAAATATAGAAAGGAAAAGTCTTGGTTGAACTAAACAGTCTTTAAATTCCATTCAGCTCTTTGAAGTCCTGCAATATATCTCAAAAAGATGTCCACATTTAGTTTCTGGCTACATGTAGGGTCATATGTGGCTTATTTTCTAAGGCGTTTTGAAATTTGCTTTCCTACATTTCCTTTCAGGGTGCATTTTGTATTTTATTAATTTTAAGACATTAAGAAAATTTTTTTTAATGTTTGTTTATTTTTGAGAGAGACAGAGACAGAATGCGAATGGGTTAGCGGCAGAGAGAGAGGGAGACACAGAATCCGAAGCAGGCTGTAGGCTCCGAGCTGTCAGCACAGAGCCTGACACGGGGCTCGAACTCACAGGGTGTGAGATCATGACCTGAGCCGAAGTCGGATGCTCAACCAACTGAGCCAGCCACCGAGGCGCCCCAAGACTTTTTTTTTTTGAAACTACATTTTAGGGATGCCTGGCTGGTTCAGTCAGTGGGGCATGTGACTCTCGATCTCGGAATTGTGAGTTCAAGCCCCACATTGGGTGTAAAGATACTTAAAGATAAAAACTGTTTTTATGAAAATAAAATACAATCTTAAAAAATATTAAAAACTAAAAACAATATAAAACTCCATTTTAACATCTGTGAAGTCGTGATGCATCGTATCATTGCTAACTCGTCAGTTTTCATTACTTCCATAAATGTGAACATTAAAGGGCCAGCATCAGAATTTACAGAATGAGTATGAGCAGCTTGGAAGAAATTTCCAGAGACAACAGTGAACCAATTGTAGGTTGTGGGGAGAGGTGAAGTGCGTGCTTAATCAGACATGTTTAGCAACATTCCTGAAGCAGAAGTCAAAAGTAAGCTCTTCCTAGTAATTGCTGACTGTTACTCTTTTTCAGGGTTCTTCTTCTTCTTAAGTTTAATTATTTATTTTGAGAGAGAGAGAGAGAGAGAGAGAGAGAGAGAACGGGGGAGGGGCAGAGAGAAAGGGAGACAGAGAATCCTAAGCAGTCTCTGTGCTGTCAGGGTGTTGCATCCACACGACTCCTGAAACAGAATGCTACGGGCACCAGTGACAGTCACAACAAAGTTTATTACAACGAGAGGCAAGGCCGACCGATCGGGACCAATACTCTTGATAAGAGTGCGGCCCCGAACAGTCGGGGTACAGAGTTTTTAAAGTCGATCACATCGTTTTATCATTACCTGGGAACAGAACAGAGAAACAGTTCCCAGATGAGTTAGAAACAGTTGCCGAATGAGGTGATTATTTTAGACTTTCTGCCCCTAAGTTGCAACCAGTGGATCTCCTTGACCTTGCCTCTGATGCTCTTTTCTTTGAGCTTTTGTTTCCTTCGTTGGTAAAGCCTGATTTACAAGAGTTCGAAGCACAATTTACAAGAGTAAAGCAAGGCTGTTATCTCTTGACCTTCAGTGTCAGAACAAAGCTGTTATTTTTCAAGCTACCCGTTAGCCCTACACTACAGTTTAACACTTACAAGGGCACAACACAATGCAGGCAAGCTCAACTGAGTCACCCAGAGGCCCCCAGGCTTCTTTTTAAAGAATTACTAATGCTCTTCATAGGAAAGTTGTCAGAGTGGGGAAATATGGACGTTGATAAATCTGACTCAAAAAGTGATTTAGAAAAGTCACACTCTGTGCATGTGAACCACACTGGAATTAAAATAAAAACTTAAAAGAAAGAAAAGTCCGATCCTGAAAATGCAAAAGTTTTAGGAATACCTTGCCCAATTTATTTCCCTTATATTTTCCTTGTTTGTGCATGTATAAGAGGGATTCATGATACTTAAAATTTCTGATTTCTAATTAAACTTCAAAGACAACGTGTGGTTACTTGGCCATGATTTCCTTCATTAGTATTCTCTTTACTGGTGCATCCTGCAATCAATGTCCTTTTGGATTCACTGAATTACAGTCATAATAACAACTTACTGCTTCCTATGTATTATGTTACTTGCATAATCTCTTTTAATACTTCCAGCAATTCTGTAAGGCAGATACTATTACTGTTCTGCTTTACAGGTGAGGAAACAGAACTTCAGAAACAAAGTATCTTGCCCAAGACTACACAGCTGGTGAGTAATAAAAATTACATTTGAACCCAAGTCTGAACTCCTGAGCCAGGGCTCTTAACCTCTGTAGTCTGCCACCTCTAGGTCCAAAGCTAATTAGCCTGGCTATTACAACATGCTACATTAGGGGCATATTTACTTAAAGAGATGGGAGAATGGTTATCTCCCACATCACTGTAATGAGACTGGCTCCTCTGAACTGAAAAAGACAAGAGTGTATTTCACCTATTCTTCTGCCTTAGATGTGAGCTGAATCAGGGACATACGAGTATAGGAAGCTTCTTACGATGAGGAGGATGTCAAGCATTGAAACCAATTATCTTTGCAGGTGTTGTGACTGGGGAATAAACCAAACCAATATGGGATAACTGTAGTATATGTTGGGATTAAGAGCTCTACTTGGGAGAAAGTCTGCACTTAATAAGTACAGTCCGGGGTGCATTTTCCTTTAACCGTGGACCAGCCAGCAAGTAATTCAGAAGACGGGATGGGGTAGCATTACAAATAGGGGGCATTGACTCAGGGGGACTCTACTGGTAGGCTGCGACATGACACAAGATGTATGGTGCAGGATCCAATGGTTCAGGATCCAACTGGGAACATTCTAGATCCATTCTAGAGTGGATAAAGAGTCAAGAGGTTCTCTGGGTCCAATTAAGACATAAAAGTATGATGATGTGCTCTCTTGACTAGGGTTGGGGAGACAAACTCTCTTATGCATAACTAGGGTTAAGTTCAAATGGCTACAATCTCTTTGAAGGATAACTTGACAATATCTATTAAAATACAAAAGACCTATCTCCTTCAACCCAGCAATTCTACTTCTAAGAGTTTATCCCACAGATTAATTCAAATACATGCATAAAGGGGCACCTGGCTGGCTCAGTCTGGTTAAGCGTCTGACTTTGGCTCAGGCCATGATCTCTTGGTTCGGGAGTTCAAGCCCTGCGTCGGGCTATCTGTCTTAGCACCACCTCTCTTCGGATCCTCTGCCTCCCTCTGTCTCTGGCCCTCCCCTGATTGTGTTCTTCCTCTCTCTCGAAAATAAATATACATTAAGGAAAAAAAAATCTTTTTTAACACAAAGGCAAAAAAACAAATACATGCATAAAGATGTAGGGGTAAGGATATTCACTGTTGCATAATGTAAAACAGCAAACGTTTAGAAATAATCTAATACTCTGTCAGTAGGCACTGGCAGATGTCATTTCTCCAGGAAATGATGTGTGAACCTCCACTCTGGGCTTAGCGTCCCTCCTGTGTGCTTCTAAGCACCTTAACATCTTCTGTCTTAAAACTTCCAGTAAGGAAAGCATCTATTTACTTGTCTGTCTCCCCCATGTAAGGTTACTCTATTTCCCTCGTTTTGCAGATGAGGAAGCTTGGGCTCTGAAGGCCTGTGCGGCCCCCCCATCGGGGTTGAGGCAAGGGTACGTGCCAAGGCACAGACGTGGGAAAGGTGCTGGCATGTTGGGGACAGAGCAAGTGGTCAGTGTGACTGCTCTACAGGGTGAATGGGCTCCATAGGGAGGGCGTTTGGACTTTAACCCAGAGGATGTGCTTCAACCTCTGAGGGAAAGAGTCCTAAATGTAGAACCCAGAGTTCCCTCTTTCCAGGGAGTTAAGTCCGGCTAAGAAACTCAGACTCAGGCAGGACAGAGTAAGTGAGTAAGGCTGAGATCCGAATGCAACAGGATCCTCTCTGCTCTCTGCTCTCTGCTCTCTGACTGCAGACATTTGGTTTCCTTGTCTGGAATCTGGAATGGACCCCTGCAGGTTTAGGGTCTGAGGCCGGAGGCTCCGACCTGATCTGAGAACCAGAGAGAAGCGGCTTCCTCCCCAGGCTTCTCCAGTATTTTGCTGCTATCCCTGCTGCTTGGGAATGAGCTCTGAGCTCTCCTTGTGCGCGGCCAGGCTAGCCAGCCTTCTGTTTCCCTAAATGCATGTTGGAATCTCAAAGAGAAGCTGGATGAGGACTTTTTTTTTTTTTTTTTTTTTTTTTTTTTAGCCTAAGGGGCATGGACAATAAGTTGCCTGTCTGATATTTCCTTCTCTTTTCATAATGTAGGCCTTCCTGGAAATCATTAAGGTGCTGCGGGGGATGATCTACAAAAGCTGGGGGGTTCAAACAGTGGTCCGGAGGGTATACGTGTCAATCCCTCCTGCCCCGTGACACACACACACACACACACACACACACACACACACACACACACACACCACACACTCAGAGAGAGAAGTCACGAGTGACTTCCATTCTCCCCCTTAAATCTTTTTCCTCCCCAGCCCCACATTTCTAGTGCAAACAGGACAGGAAGAAGGGTAGTAAGGCTGCTACCTTCATGAGTGAAGGAGATTCTGCCATTCTCACTCTCCTGTGAGAGACTATTTCACTCTCCCCCGCCTTGAAAAATGACCAGTTGGTTGTTTGTTTTGTTTTGTTTCGGGGGGGGGGGGGGTTCTGACTTGAGATCCGTTGATTACTAAGCTTCTTGGCACTAATATTGGTCACTTCCTATCTAATTCAGAGATGGCAGAAACTTCAGGGGAACAAAAATCAGGAGGAGGAGGAGCCTTGTCTGGCAAGTGGGTTTAGCGGGGAAGTCGTGCTGGGAGGAGAGTTCTGAGAAGAGATAGCCTGTTTTAGAAAGCTGGAAGTCAGAGCCCCAAGACTCTTGTAAACCAGAACCCAGTACCAGATTTAGGGGCCTGGACATATCTTCTCAGAAATAAGCAAATGTCCACTGAGATCAGTTTGAGTGTTTCTTCACTTCTAATTTTAAATTGGCATCTCCACCACTAAGGCTCATGGATGCTTTCAGTAAAGAATGTTTTCAAAGACGCATCCCCAATGTCCAACAGGCCGGAGGACTTCTTAACAAGACTTTCACGTTCTGGTGCCCTTTTACTTCTTTATGTTCGTCTCCTGCCACCTTGCCCCTAAAATTCACCTCCCCGCACGGAAACACACACAATTCTCCAACCACTCTCAATGATTTGCAGTTCAAACACACTCGGGCCTTTCAAATCTCCATGCCTTTCCTTCCCCAGCCTACATGCGCCCACTCTCACTCTTTTTCCCATCTCCACTTGCGTTCTTACTCTTCTTAAAGATTCAGCTTCCTTCTCTGGATTTCCATTGTGTTTCAGAGAGCACTTACCACATTGCATTGGAATGTGAGCCTGCCTGCCTCTCTCCCTGTATAATTTCAGTGACTTTGTAATAATACGGTGAAGAATAATACTAAGAAGAATATGAGGAAGCATGTTGGTTAATCACTCAAAACGAAAGGAGAAATTGGGTTGTGGCAAGGTCAAGCAGAAGTAAGAGATGGGAGGGTAGAGTTGTTACCGGTCCTTAACCTTTGTCGGTGCCCCTTAAGTGTTGTGAGGTATGAACTCAATGACCTTCTGGGAAGAAGTCACATCAGCCCTGCAGAGAACGAATGACTCTAGCAGACAGGTGAAGGACTCAGGAAATAAGACTTATAGTGAACATATCCCTGAGATGATCATATGGTCTCTTGCTTTCTTCCTTCAAGTAACATAAAATCACCGTGCAGGGTGGGATCTGGATCTGGTCATGTGTGTCTAGATGTGTTAGGGTTGGAGCGGCTCTTAGGGGAGTTAAAAAAAAAAAATGCTAAAAACTAAAATTCTGCATTTTTAAGGATTTGTCTTAAACTTCCTCCAAAGAAATTTCTGGATGGTAGATTTACCATCTGGATGGTAAATAGTATCACTTGTTTAAGTTATGGCTAAAGCGAGCATGGCCTGCCTGCTGCTACCAAAGTCCATCAGTCTGTCCAGCTATACTGGGGCAGGGGGAGCATCTGGGTGAGTTTGCTAGAACTGTGACCCTTATAGCCTGGAATGAGGGCCACACAAGTACCATTCCCTGTAAAACCAAACAGAATTGGAGCACCTGGGTGGCTCACTCAGTTAAGCATCTGACTTCCGCCCAAGTCATGATCTCATGGTTGGTGAGTTCGAGCCCCGCCTCTGCGCTGTGCTGACAGCTCAGAGCCTGGAGCCTGCTTTGGATTCTGTGTCTGCCACTTTCTCTGTTCTTCCCTTCCTCATGTTCTAGCTCTCTGTCTCTCAAAAATAAGTAAACATTAAAACTCAATAGGTTCTGGGACTTTGGGGTGTACACTCGTCAGAAATGGGACTGAAAGCCTTTTTAAAAATCAACCTTAAAAATTCATTATGAATAATTACAACTTGACCCTAGAAGGTTCCAAAGGGCTCATTACCTCAATGACCTTAAGTACCAAAATAATATTGCTTGTGCTGAAATACGCACCGGGTGGGCATGTATGAAAAGCTGAGGGTGGGGCACCTGGGTGGCTCAGTCGGTTAAGCGTCAGACTTCGGCTCAGGTCATGATCTCTGTCTGTGAGTTCAAGCCCCGCGTCGGGCTCTGTGCTGACAACTCAGAGCCTGGAGGCTGCTTCAGATTCTGTGTCTCCTTCTCTTTCTTCCCCTCCCCTGCTTGCACTCTGTCTCTCTATGTCTCTCAAAAAATAAATAAATGTAAAAAAAAAAAAAAAAAAGACTTTTTTTTAAAGAAAAGCTAAGTGTGACCTAATTCACTTCCAAACATCAACTCCGGGGTAGAGAGTAACAGGAGGGAGGTCTTGAGAGGGGAAGGAAGAGCTCAGAGGACTGGAGTGTGATGGGAACGGCTCAAACATGCTGCGTGACACGGAAATGGTCAGCCACCACACTTTATGGCGCTTCTTGGAAACCACCGCCAAAGGACCTCAGGCAAGCAGAGGTGGTTTCGCGAGGTCTCTGCGGGTGACAAGCGGGAGAGGCTGCAGGTGAAGGAGCCCGGGGAGGGGACAGTGGCGCCCCGGCCCCCTCAGCTCTCCACGACAGCGGTGGCCTGCGTTGCCGGGCTCACAGCCAAGTGGGAAGTGGGGGGCCCGGGGGTGTCCCCGTGCTCTGGGAAGGCCTGTGGCTCCTTCAGTTCCAGCACCACCCGGCTCAGGAGGCCTTTGAGCAGCCGCATTTCCCGCAGCAGAAGGTCCACGTCGGGTTTCAGGGCTGCGGCGGCGGCCGATGGCTCCCAGGGCGTCGGCGGGGCGCAGGCCGGGGGCCCAGCAGTGGGGGCTCTGCCCGCGGGGAACCGCAGCCCCGGAGAGGTGATGTTCGGGACGGAGGTGACCGGAGCGGCCGATCGGGACACAGGGGGCTTTCTGAAGGAAAGCGGCTGGTTGCCGGGCGCCAAGGCTGCGGCCTGTGGGACTGGGGCGGTGGTGGACGCCGAGTCCGGGACGGCACCTGCGAACGCAACACACGAGAACCGCGCGGCTGCTCTCACCCTCCCGCGGCCTGGGCGCTCGCGTGGGCACGCGGGGTACGCGGGCCGGAGGGGAGTAAGGAGGGACGGCGTGGCGTGGAGGGAAGGGAGGAGGGGGGGCGTTGAGGAAGGCAGAGTGGATGGAGCGGAGAGGACGAAGGGAGGGTAGCAGTGAGGAGGGTGGAGAGGATGGGGTGAAGACGAGGGAGGGAGGGGAGGGGAGGGGAGGGATGGGGAGGCGGGGAAGGGGACGAGAGGAAGAGGAGGGAGGGAGGGGAGGGCTGGAAAGGGGAGGGGGTGCGGGGGAGGGGACAGGGAGGAGGGGAGGGATGGGGAGGAGAGGGGGGATGCGGAGGGCAGGGATGGGGATGGGGACGGGGTGGAGAGGAGGGAGGGAGGGGAGGAGTAAGGAGGGCAGAGGGGGTGAGGTGGAGAAGAAGAAGAGATAGGAGGGGCAGTGAGGAGGGGTGGGGAGGACGCAGAGGGTAGGGTGGAGAGAAGGGAGGGGAGGAGTGAGGAAGACGGGGTAGGGATGGGGAGGAGAGGAGGGGGGAGGGGAAGGGTTAGGAGGGCCGGGGGGAGTGGGGGGACTGGGGTGGGTAGTACGTTAGAGAGGGAGCAGTGAAGAGGAGGGGTGAGGTGGAGAGGAGGGAGGGAGGGCGAGAACGGCGAGCTGGAGGGGTGGGGTGGCTCGAGGGAGACTCGGGGCGCGGCGGCGGCGGCGGCGGCGGCGGGGCTGCGCGCCCGGGGTCGGGGGGCGTCCCCGGGGGTGCGGTCACTCACCGCGCCCGGGGAGCTGCAGCCAAGGGCTGCGTTTCCGGACGCTCCGCGTGGCGGTGGCGGCCTCGCACCAGTACGATTCGAGCTCCTCGACCTCGGGCTCGGGGACCGTGTACTCGGCGCCCCAGTCGAAGCGGCGCACGGGGCGGCTGTACTTGTAGAAGGCGAACTGCAGCGGCGTGTCGCGCTTCTGCGGGTGCAGGCGGGTGTCGCAGCGCACCGCCACCCCGCCGCGGGCCTCCGCCTGGCCGGTCACCCTGAGCACGGGCGCCGGGAACAGCTCTGCAGAGAGGGGTTCCAGGGGCTGAGCGTGCACGGCGGGCCGGCGCAGGGGCCCCCGGGGACGAGGTCCCCGCGTCCGCGGCCCCGCGACCCCTCTGTGCTTCGGGTTTCCCGCGAGCGCTCCTCGCGGACGCGGAGAAGGGGTGGGAGGAGGCTGGGTGCGCGCCGAGGAGGGAGGAAGCCTCCCGAAGGGCGGGGCAGGGGGCTCGAGGGACGGGGAAAGCTTGCAAGGGGGCAGGACCCGGCCAGACGCTTCCTGTCACATCCCGATGACATCCAGCTGGGGTCCCGCGGCCTAGAGGGGTGGCTGCGCCTTCTGCCTGGGGCTGTGGACTGAGCCGCCGCCTATTGGAGTCCCCACCCCGAGTGAGAAGCCAGAGCGTGCTGGAGGGAAGTGACACCCGCCCCCGCGCAGGCTGTGCCTCGATGTCGCCTTCACTGCGCAGGGGAGGAGAGGCCGAGAGCGTGCGTGGCCGGGGGGGAGAAATCCGCTGCGTGGCAGCTACCTGACCCCCGCCCTCCCTGCCCGCCCGGTGCCCGTCCCCGAATTTCCCGGGACTCGCTTGCCTCCCTCCTGGGCCCCAGGTGTCCCCCACCTTGCACGGTCACGGCCACCTTGGCGGAGAACATGGGCGCGCCCTCCACCGGGATGCGCATGGTGCCCGAGCACTGGTAGCGGCCGCTGTCGCTGGCGCGCGCCTGTGGCACCGTGTAGTTGGCGCTGGAGTGGAAGTAGCGCACCGCCTTGCCGTCGTGGTAGTAGTGAAGCTTATACACCACCTTGTCGTACCAGCCGCGGCAGCGCACGACCAGCGGCTCGCCCTCGAACACCGCGGCGTAGGGCACTTGCAGGATCAGCCAGTCTACGACAGTCCCCACAGACAGGCCTGACTCCGAGAGAAATCCAACCCTGGGAGTCTCCCTTCTTCTCCGCCTCCCCGCCGCCCTCCCCGCACGGTTGCTCTCCTCGTTCTCGCCAGCTCCCTCCCTGCTCCAGAAGCAGCCGGCGCCCAGGAAGACTCCCCCACCCCCGCCCCCACCCCCAGACACACCCGTTTTAGTTGAAACCTACTTGTCCCCTAGATCTGGGTTTAGAGGTTTCCCCAACCCCCGCAGGACAGTTTTAGGTACCTCCCACCCTACCCTGTATTTATGGGTCACCGTCACCATCATCACCATCACAGCTAATGCTTATGCAGCCCTAACATGTTCTGGATGCCATTTTAGGAGTTTTACGTTGAGAAAGAATTCTGGAGTAACAGCCACAGTCCCTATGCTCCTCTGTTCCACAAGCAGTAATCACCTTCTCTCGTGGCCAGTATTTTGTCTGTATCACCAACTTCCAAAACACAGAGTATGGACATGAAATGTATGTAAATGCTAAGTAATGATATTTGACTTCTGAATACAAGTTGTGGCCCGTCGAGCTAAGGGAACATAATACTCCCTACAAAATATCCAATCCCGTGCCCTAAAGAAGGGGTTATTGCTATTTCTCATCCTGCTTCGGAAACCCTTTACTGTATCCCCAGGAAGTCAGCCTCCGAATTGGCCCCTTTGCGCACACGGGCACGTCCACAATAAGCTTTCAAGCGCTTTGTTCAACTGCTGCTTCTGCCGCCCCCTTAACAACAAGTCATCTTTCGTTTCTCGTCCGCGCAACAGCCAAAGGCACAGATACAATTATTTGACTGCTGGGAAGCACAGAGAAGCACCGAGTTGCTCAGCCGGGAGTGATTCTGCCGGCTGCTCGCAGCCAGCACGGGACTCTCACTTTCCGGGCTTGGCTCTGCCCTTTCCCTGGATGACCCCTCCCCCGAAGCTCCCCATCCAGTCCTCAGAGCCTCTCCCCTTCTGAGCTAGTCCCTGAAACAAACACAAATGTTTATTTGCCTCCCACTGCGGCAGAGGGGTGCGGGGACCTTTGGGGCCAGGCAAGCCCTACCACGCGTCTCACGTCTTAGTGCCAGGCAGGGCCCTGCCTGCTCCAAAGACTCCAGACAGCCCCCATTTCCTGCCCCAATGGGAGTGGCCCAGTGTCCCCTCCCATAGGAGGGCCAGTACCAGTACGGCCAGAGGAGATGTGCGCAGCCCCTGCCCTCGTGTTCAAACACTCACCATTGGAAACAGACAGGTGGATGGGGTCACTGACGGGCGCCCCCCGGGTCTGGCATCGATACACGCCTGGTGTCTGCACCTCGATGCTCTTCTTGTGAGAGGGCAGAAGCAGGTGGCCCAAATACCAGAGAGTGCTGATGGGCCGAAGCTCCAGGAGCGGAGGGTGGTACCCATCACATCGCAGGGTCACCCGCTCCCCCTTGAAGATTGTGGTCCAGGGCGGGTGTAGAGACAATACGGGCTTCTCCAGAGTAGCTGGGGAGGGATGCGGGAGGGGGCAAGGTGGAAAAGAGAATCAAGATGAGGTGCCCAAAATGTGGTCTGGGGTTGGCAAATCTGAGAAAACTCCAGCTCCCAGGACCCAACCCGCGTTACTAAACCAGTCCGATTGTGGAGACACCACGCTGGGTTACAAACTACCAGTCCCTTGATCTGTAGCCGTTTCTCGGTGCTTGGAGGCAAACTGAGTCACAGGGACTGAGGAGGCGTGGGAAGCGACACTGTCCCACGGCCGCCAGGAAGTGGGGAGTACCCAGGGAGCTCCCTTAGGGGGATTGGTGTGGCGGGTGTGGAAAATTGGGCTCAGGGATGTGGAGGACTCACTCACCAGCTTGCCCGCCGCTTGGAACTGTGACATAGGAATTGAAGAAGAAGAAGAAAAAGAACGTTGGAGGTGAGAGGAAAGCAAGGGCCCTCTTGACCATAGGAAACCCCCCCATGGGTCTCAAGACCTGTTTTGCTTCTGCTTTTAGTTTCCCCAGCCCCGAGAAAGCCCCCTCGTCTTTATCCTCCCGAAATAGACAATGAACTGCTGTTTGGAATAGAGGGATATTCCCCAACACACACACACACACACACACACACACACCTTGGCCCATACCCTCCCCCACAGCCAAAGTGCTTGGGTCTCTGCTGACTCACTGAGGACTCACCCAGGAGCAGAAGGGCCGTCAGAGACCACATGACGGACCTGCCTCCAGAACGGTGCAGGTGCCCCGGCGTAGGGTGGGGGAGGAGGGAGAGAAGGTGGCCAGTGCTGCCGCCTGAGTCCTGGGAGGCATTGCGGCTTCGCTCACCCATTCCTGATTCCTGAAGATGGCGGACTGGAGACAGCGGGACGTGGGCTGGGTAAGCGCAGCCCTCCGGTGTCCCAGGCACCAGGCGCTGTCCCACCTGACAGCCCTACAGCCACGGCACATCTCAGGCCAGCGCCAGCCTCTATAGAGAAGGCGTTGAGCAGAACCCATGCCGTCTGCGGCCCGAGGAAGCCACAGAGAACCCCAGGCGGTGGCAGGCGACCCTGCCACCTTCGGGCTCCCGTTGACGTCCCCCTTCTATTCTCTCTCCTCCCCACCTTCCAGCTGGCCCTGTAAGCCTCAGTTGAGGAAATACCTCTTCATGTCCTCAGGGTCTACCCAGGGCCTTTATAATGCTGGCTCCCTGGCGACAGACATCGGTGTGAGGCCTAGTGAGGCTGACACTGGGTTCCCTGCACCCGGAGCTCACAGCTGCCCACAGATGAGTGGATGGAAAGGTCTGATTCGCCAACCACCTTCTATGTTGCTGTCTTCCAAAGTTCCAGTTAAGAATAGAAATGGGGGTGGGGGGGGTGGCGCCTGGGTGGCTCAGTCAGGGAAACATCCGACTTCCTCTCAGGTCACGATCTCACGGTTCATGGGTTCAAGCCCCGCGTGGGGCTCTGTGCTGACAGCTCAGAGCCTGGAGCCTGCTTCGGATTCCGTGTCTCCCTCTCCCTCTGTCCCTCCTCCACCCCACTCTGTCTCTCTCAAAAATAAATACACATAAAAAACTGTGTTTTTTTTAATTAAAAAAAAAATATGGGGCGCCTAGGTGGCTCAATCAGTTAAGCAGCCAACTCTGGATCTTGGCTCAGGTTATGATCTCATGATTTGTGAGTTCGAGCCCTGTGTCAGGCTCTGCACTGAGTGTGGGGTTACTTGGGATTCTCTCTCTCCCTCTCTCTCTCTGTCCCTACCCCACTCATGCTCTCTCACTCTCTCAAAATGAGTAAATAAACTTAAAAAAAAAAAAAGAATAGAAATGCAATGTGTTTCCCCTTCTTCCTCCCTTCTGGAAAACTTAAACCCTCAGAAATGCGAAAATTCTTTACTACCCACCCCAGTGATCTCGCCCTATGGCATCTCCACTCACTTGTGCCTTCCTTCCTTCTAACCATGCCTACATGCCTCCCCCAAGCATTCCCCTGTTCTGGGACTCCTTACCTGTGTCCCCTGTTCCGGGACTCCTTACCTGTGGCAGAGAAGTCACCACATCAGCCCCTCGGAAGCTTCTCAGGTCCAACCTCCCAGCTCTACTTCTCGAGCTTTCCAAGCTATGTGATCATACCCTGAGCAAATGGGCACCTGAATTCTCATGTAAATACTTAATGAAGTTTCCAACCTGATTGTATGTCTCTTTGGACTGTCTCCTGTCCTCACCTGCACCTCCTTCTTCTGGAACCCTGGCAGGAAGGAAAAGGATTGTCAGATGCTGTCACCTCTTTAACACAGTCTCTCCCCTCTTGCTGGCTGACGGCCGGCCTAAGCTCCGGTCTGAGGATTCCCTCAAGTTTCTCTTAAGGTGTCAGTTTTTGTTAAAAATGCAAATGCCTCTTAGGGAAATGTGATTGGCCATTTAAGTTTTGATGGCCACTTTAGATCCTGTATGAGAGCAGGTTTTGATAAAAGACAGGTAGTCATATGGGTCTGAAAAAGAGGGAGGAACCTGATAAGGGCTCAGGGGTGAGGGAGGGAGAGAAGAATTCGATACTGGAAACAGAGATTATAAACTGCCTGCTTTAGGGGTGCCCTGGCTAGACAAGGCTCCCAAACACCCTGCCTGACTCCTCCTCTAGGGCCAGTGTGGGCCTCACCACATCCTGACTCAGGGGTCTGACTTCTGCACCAGGCCACCGCCCCCGTGGTCAGGATGTAATGCACCTGTCAGCTGTCTTTGCTCTACGCAAGCAGCCTCTCTTGGGGCTTCTTATCACTCAGAACACAGATCTCAGCCTTTTTACCAGATTCCACAAGAAACCTGATCACCCCACATATTCATGAGCCGTATCTTCTCCCTGAAAATCTCTAGACCTATCCATACGGTCCCCATCACACACTGCTCAGAATTGGACTTGAAGAATCTCCCACCCAACATTTCATTTTTGTTGTGGTTCATTTATTTATTTATTTTGAGAGAGAGAAAGAGAGAGACAGTGCATGCGGGAGAGGGGCAGAGAGAGAGGGAGAGAGAAAGAATCCCAAGGAGCCTCCCCACTGTCAGTGCAGAGCCTGATGCAGGGCTCAAACTCATGGACCTAACCATGAGATCGTGACCAGAGCCGAAGTCAAGAGTCGGAAATCAAGGGTCAGATGCTTAACCGACTGAGCCACTTGGGGGCCCCCAACATTTCTTTACAGGAGGCTTTTTTTTTTTGCATTTTCCCCAACTTGGATCTTTTTCTCCATGCCAGGCTTTCCCCTGCAGAATTTCCAATTCTTCACCCCTTTGCTATATGGAGATATGTAGCAATTATCATTTTGTTACCTGAGCAATTCTTTGGAGCTTATCATGACCTAATTTCTGGGCAAGATATGCCACTTTCTGATAAGAATTCTGATGACTAAAATGCTTTCAATGATGATAATGACAAGGCTGCTGTTGCTGACAGTAAGGGCACCAGCCCGCTCTCAGGGAGCACTGAAGGGTGAGCATCCTGTCTGCGGCCGACACCGTATTACTGACACATTTCATCCTCGCAAGGGGCCTTTCAGAAAGGATCATTATTACCTCTATCCACACGACCCTTCTCTCCTCCCCACACACATCCATTCATGCATATGTTTACCTGTGAGAAATATCTCGTTATTGATTTACATAAATGGTATTGTGTTTTAGGTATTATTTTCTCTTATTTTTAAACGGTTTATTATGTATTTTTGAGAAAGAGAGAGTGCGAGCAGGGGGAGGGGCAGAGAGAGGAGGGAGAATCTCCAACAGGATCTGCACTGTCAGTGCAGAACCCAACGTGGGGTTCGAAGTCACAAAACCGGGAGATCGTGACCTGAGTCGAAATCAAGAATCCGCAGCTTATCCGTCTGAGGCACCCGGGTGCCCCATTCAAAGCAGGATCTGCACGGACAGCAGAGAGCCCCACACGGGGCTGAACTCGGGAACCAGGAGATCATGTCGGGTGCTTAACTCACTGAGCCACCCAGCCACCCCCCACCCCCATTGTCTCTTCTAGAACAAAAGTCAGAGTTAAGAGAAATTTGCCCCAACCACCATTTTCACCCCGCCCCCCGCCCCCTGCATCTATGATTGAGCTGGGAAATCTCATCTTCTCATCTCTGGCCCTTGGACTGGGATTTACATCATCAGCTCTCTTGGTTCTCAGGCCTTCGGATTAGGACTGAATTATACTTTCCTGCGTCTCCAGCTTGCAGATGCCAGGTCATGGGACTTCTCAGCCTCCATGATCTCGCGAACTGATTCCTCATCCTCATTCTCTCTCTCTCTCTCTCTCTCTCTCCCTCTCTCTTTCCCAGCCTCTGACAGCCACCATTCTACTCGCTGCTTCTACGAGTTTGACGATTTCAGATTCCACACACAATGAGATCACACACGATTTGTCTTTCTGTCTCAGGCTTATTTCACTTAGCCTAACGTCTTCCAAGTTCATCCATGTTGTTGGGAATGGCAGGACTTTTTTTAAGGCTGGATACTATTCCATTGTGGGCGTGTGTATGTGTGTGTGTGAGTGTGTGTGAGTATGTACACATACACACATAAATCTCACACTTTCTTCATCCGTTCATCTTTCGATACACGTTGAGCACTATTTAGGTTGTTTCCATGCTTTGGCTATTGTGAGAAGGGCTGCAGTGAACACAGAAGAGCAGATATCTCTTTGACATATGGATTCTACTTCCTTTACACATATACCCGGAAGTGGGGTTCCTGTTCATAAGGAATATTTTTAATTTTTTTTTAATTTTTAAAAATTTAAAAAATTTTAATTTTTTTTTGAAGAACCCCACTGTTTTCCATAGTGGCTGCACCAGTTTACATTCCCACCAGCAGTGCACAGGGCTCTCTTTCCTCTACGTGCTCATCAATACTTGTTACTTGTCGTTTTTGTTGTTGTCTTGAGAGAGAGAGAGAGCAAGAGAGCGAGCGCATGGGCGCAAGCAGGAGAGAGGGGAAGAGAGAGAATCTTTTTTTTTTAATTTTTAAAAAAGTTTGTGCACTTATTTTGAGGGAGAGAGAGAGAGAGAGAAGGGAGGGGCAGAGAGGGAGGGAGAGAGAGAATTCCGAGCAGGCTCTGTGACATTAGCACAGAGCCCCACATGGAGCTCGAACCCATGAATCATGAGATCATGACCTCAGCTGAAGTCGGACACTCAACCGACTGAGCCACTCAGGCGCCTCTTAACTTCTTTTTTTTTTAATGTCCATTTAGTTTTGAGAGAGAGAGACAGAGACAGAGCACGAGTGGGGGAGGGGCAGAGAGAGAGGGAGACACAGAATCCAAAGCGGGCTCCAGGCTCCGAGCTGTCAGCACAGAGCCCGACATGGGGCTCGAACCCACGAACCGTGAGATCATGACCTGAGCCTAAGTCGGACGCTCAACCAACTAGCCTTTCAGGTGCTCTGAGAGAGAATCTTAAGCAGGCTCCATGCTCATCACAGAGCCCAACAGACTGATCCCACGACATTGGGATCATGAGCCCAAATCAAGAGTCAGTAGCTCAACCAACTGAAACACCCAGACAGACACCCCACTTCTTGTCTTTTTGATAGTGGCCATTCTAACAGGTGCGAGGGGATATCTCCTAGTGGGTTAGATTTGCATTTCTCTGGTGACCGGTGATGTTGAGCACCTCTTCAGATACCTGATGGCCATTTGTAGGTTTTATTTCGAGAAGTGTCTATTCAAGTCCTTTGCCCATTTTTAAATCAAGTTATTTGGTTTTTTGCTATTTAGTTGTATGAGTTCCTTATATATTTTGGATGTGAATGCCTTACGAGATACGTGGTTTGCAAATATTTTCTCCCACTTCAGAGGTTCCCCTTTCACTCTGTTTACTGTTTCCTGTGCAGAGGCTGTTGTTTTTTTCCCCACAGATGTATAAAGGAATAAAGGAACATATAGTGTGATCAACTTAGACTTTATAAACTTCAAGGGAAGTCTTTTTTTTTTTTTAAGTTTATTTATTTATTTTGAGAAAGAGAGAGAGAGAGAGAGAAACCCAACGTGGGGCTCAACATGGAGTGCGAGATTATGACCGGAGCCCAAATCAAGAGTCGGTCACTTAACCAACTGAGCCATCCAGGTGCCCCAAGTAAATTCTTCTTTGAGACCAGAGATCATGTTAAATTTATATTCTTTTCCCCTATATAGCGGCTTCTTTTTTTTTCCTAAGAGCACAATACTCTGTACATAAATGTTAGATTAAGTGAAGTTTCTTCAGTACTGCAAAAAAAAAAAAAAAAGATCTAGTTTGTCTGACTTGATTGAGGCTGGGGAAAATGTATGAAACATATATAGTCACGACTTTAAGGTCAACAAACAAAGGTTCACCAAATCCAGCAATACGAGGGTACGTGGGACAGTCTTTAATAGGGTGGTATGGTTCCTTGAGGAGCGATGAAGGAACAACTCCACATTGTAAGAGGTAAACTTGGCTTCTTATCACCTCTAAGAAAAGCTAAAGGCAGAAAACACATAGGAATTTGAAGATGATGTGCGGAGAGATATAGATTTAAAGGAGACTTAAATTTCTACTCAGAGAAGATTTTTTTAAATCACTAATAATTTGTATTTACCTATGCATTTCTCCCTCATGATCTCCCCAGTCAACCCCTCAAAGGTAACTATTCTGATCTTGGTATTTCCATTTTCATGCCTTTTTGTTTTACTTGTTCTTAAGCTTTGTATAAAGGGCATCACACTGTGTGGTATCTTCTGGGACTTGTTTTTTTCACTCAAAGTTATATCCCCGATATTTTTTATGTTGCTTCATTTTAGCTATGGTTTGTTAATTTTTACTGCCGTACTGTATTCCATTCTGTGAAAGTTGCACAATTTGTCCATTTTTCTGTTGGTGGACAACTGAATTGATTCCAAAATTTTGCTTTTACTATCTGTAAGAATTATGAACATTATTATACCTGTCTTCTGATACACATATGCTGAAATCTATTTGGGGCATATACACCCGGGCATTGGATTCTGGGTTATAGTATATGCAAGTATTCAATTTTCCAGGATAATGGAGGTGCTTGTTACCTAATGTTGATTCCAGAGGCAGCTTCTAGCATAGCTGCATTGGGACCTCTGTGGGTTACAGAACCCTAAACTGCACATGCTGTAACCCAGACCCAGTGTAACAATTCCTCTTTTCCACCCCCTCCCAAACTCCCCAGGCTAGAAGGGCAGATGGAGACAGGTAAGAGCCCCTCACCCCCATCCTTTTAGCTCTTGTCTTGCCTTCCTCATCCCTGATGATAGGAGATCCTCTCCCCGAGGCTTCCAACTTCCAAGTAGGCTGGGTCCCATGGGCAGAGTCTGGAGATTTTTCTGATGCCAGACAAACCACTCATTCCCATCTTCTTCAAGATATATTCCCTTGTGCTGGTTCAACTCAATTCAACTAAACAGAATTTTAGAGCTTAACTATGCCTCATTAAACTAGATATCAAAGTGTCAATGAAGAACAAAGAGCTCCAGGAGCTCTCAAAGAGCTCACCCTCCAACGAATAGAAATAATAAGGATAATAACAAATTCAAATGCAGCGTGATGACAGAGGTGCACATAGACCCACGGTTGAGGAGCGTGACACCCATCTCAGCCAGCTGTATCCATTTCTTCCTTCTCCAATCTCTGATAGCTCTTATTATCTGTACATGAATCCCTTGTTTAGCATGAGAGCTTGCAGGATGCATTCATGAAAATGATACCATTAGCTGAGATAAACTCCAAGTAGGATGGTTATAACATAGTATCTTTGGAGGTACATCCAGCACCATCCTTTGGCAATTGAACTTCCCTGTTTTCAAAGCCACCAAAGTCATGGAATATCTCTGGTCATCATTTCTTGCAACTCCCATTCACAGTTGTGAGTTGATCCTCCCACTGCAGAGATGTTTACGGGCTTTTACCAATTCCCAATTGCCTCCTGATCCTTCACCCTGAAGGTGTTAAGAACCACCAGAGAACATGAATTTTAGAGTACGAAGAACCACCATAAAATGCGTATTTAAGAACCACCACAAAACTCAAGTTTTAATATCCAGCACGATTCTATTCCTTTGTTTCTTTGTGGCATGTCTGGAGAGATCACAAATCATTGTGGGTCAAAACTGCACAGAGTAAATGGCACAAAGAAAGAATAGAGCAGATAACATCGTACCACATGATTTAGGATAACATGGGAAAATGCGTGCTGGCTGAGGTTGTTGTTAAATGGTGTGCTAACCCACCGACCAAAGGTTATCGTAAAAGCTGTCAAGCTATCTTTCATTGGCTGTGAATGCACAGTAGCAGTCCAAATGTAGAAAAAAAAAGTCTTATTATGGTACCAAAATAGACATATGTATTTTTTTAAAGAAAAACATTTCAGACACAAGTGTATTAAAACCCACAATTACTGTTCTGGCAATGTTATGCTCAATCACATATTTCTGAGTCCAGTAAGATCCTGCAGGAAATTTTCCAATACCCTGCGTTAATTGTTTGATGGGAAAGGGTATTACTGCTTCTCTATCCCAAAGTCTAAACCCTCTACAGGCAGGGACACTATCTTATGAGTATACTTAACAGAGAACAAACTTTGGTATGTGGTGGAGGCCAACATAATACCAGCATGTAATCAATATTTGCTGAACGATGCTGGAGGGGGGCAGCCAGCAAAGAGGTAAAGTCCCACCCCAGAGCCTAACACCTAGCTTCCACTAGGTTGAAGTTTCTCAATGTCAGCACTACTGACATTTTGAGCCAGATAATCCTTTGCTGTGGGGGCTTGTCCAGTGTGTGTTACCTGATGTGTAGCAGTATCCTTGGCTTCTACTCACTAGATGCCAGTAGCACCCCCCCCCCCCCCTGCAATGTGAAGACCAAAAATGTCTCCAGACGTTGCCAAATATCCCCTTGGTTGGGGGTCGGGTTTGCCTCCGACTGAGACTGCTGCACTAAATCCATACCGTTGATTTTCTTTCAATCACCAGATTCTGGTCTGGGCAGCAGAAGGCAACTCCTGGTTTAGAGACAACAGGATTATGTTGTCACATTGTGAGAGAATACACAATTCTAGTTAGACTCCAATGATCGCCTTGTGCAAATTTACGTCTACTCATCTGTCTCTGTTACTCTACCGTAACACTGGGCAATTTGTGAAGTTATTTGTGGGTATTATGTGTATGTATAGGACAGAAAGAGGAAAGGTAGAAAAAGTTGAGTTTATCGGGAGTAGTGGGGCAAAACTGGGAGTGGATTGTTTACTCCTATTTGGCATGACCCTTTGTGGTCTCAAGCTTCAGGTGGCCAGATAAGTCCCTCAGCTCCATGACCAGGTGACCAAGGAGAGCTCTCATATCCTGCATTTGTTTGAGAAGAATGCCCATCTGGTGATTCAGATGGGGGTCTGGCACCCGCAGAGGAGAGGAGAAGCCTGCATTCTTAGAAGGAGTGGACAGTGGAGGGTGAGGTCCAGGCGACTCGGTTGTAGTAGATTCTGGAACAGTCGATTTCTGAGGAGCTGGACTCAAGGTGGGGGCTGCAGTAGAGCTGGAGGGTCCTGCATTATGGGGTAGGAGGCACATGTAAGAGTGAAGTCTGGCTGTGTCCCTAGACTCATATTCATGGTCAATCTTTCTTGTTTTCTGAAAGTGGCTTTCTTGTTTTGTGTGTGTGGGCGGGGTGGGGGGGGAGGTCTAATGACAACAGAGGTTTGAGGACCCCCTCATGGTCAAAGTTTGAATCTGACACTTGGCTACCTCAGTTTGAAATTCTTCAGTGATGAGGCATCAACATTACGGGCACACGCATATCAGCCTACTCTCAGAACCTAATTCCCTACAGCATGGATGTGGTACCTGGTCCTAGGTCAACCTCTTCACTATATGTGACCTTAGTGCAACTCCTCATCTTTGTGCCAGCCTTCAGTGTTTTGAGGACACCTCTGCTGGCCACTTGGATCACATCCTCTTCAAGATGAACATCTTCCACCCCTCCCCATTATTTTTCTTACGACGTGGCTTTAAGCCCAGTCATTGCCCTCGCTACCTCCTCTGGGTATATTATATCAGGCCAAATGCAACCTTCTTAATTGGGGGTCCCAGAACTGAACACAAACCCCAGACGATCTCATCTTCATTCTAGATACTATGTTCCTGCTGATGCCCAGAATTCAGGTAGGGAGCACAAGGCCTCTGAGGCAGCAGCTGTGGAGCTGGCTCAGGTCTTGGTTTGGTGAAGTGTGCACCATGGTCTGAGGGAGAGGTTCCCTGTCTGTGCTCTCTTCCATCTCTGGAAGACTCTGGATTATTGCTCCTGCCTCCTCTGTGTCCTTTCTTAACCTGCTCACACCAAACGCCGGCTCATGGGTCCAGTCTTCCTTTCCCTCACTTTTCACAAAGGCCAGACAAATACCTACTAACTTACCCTGCACCCGGATCTCCAGCTTGGAGCTCTGTTTCCAAACTTGGTTGTCCTCAGTGGCTGCTTCACACCAGTAGGACCCAGAGTGTGCCTCTGAAGCTCTGGGGATCTGGAATTCTGAGGAGAGACCCCTGCCGCGCACTGTCCTGCCATCCTTGTAGAAGGAGAAGAAGAGGCGGGCAGTTGACCTATGCAGGGGCAGCTTTGTCTGACAGCTCAGGGTCACTGGACCCCCCTCTTGGGGCTCAGCTGAGGGGGTGGCTCTGAGAAGTGGGGTTGGAAACAGTTCTGGAGGAGAGATGGGGGGAAAGAAGCACTCAGCCATCTTGCATTCATGCTAGACAAAGAAAGAATACAGCAGATAACATTGTACCACATGATTTAGGATACCATGGTAGAATGCATGCTGGCTGAGGTCATTATTAAATGCTGTGCTAACCTACTAGCCAAAGGTTATTGTACACAAAGAACCCAGTCACATGTTCCTCTCCCTATTTCCATCAGCAATGAGCACTCTTAGAAAAGTTCCATTTGAACATTTGGAATCTTCTCTCTCTTCAAGTAGATGAGATTCGAAAAGACCCAGAGGTGGGCAAATCTGACAATGGTCCAGATGCCCAAACAGTGAACACTGGGGAACATGGATCTGTAGGATAGAGCTGCAGGAAGTGGGCGGAGCTTGGAGAGTGCTGGATGACTTGCGAACACAATGCTGAGATGATGCCCCTCCTGACGCCTAACAGGTTGCATTTGCCAGCAACCTGTTCCTTAGCCTCCAGTAATCTCACCACATCCAATGAAAGACAGTCTTGGTCCCTCTGTGTCTCCCTACCTGCCTCTGCTACAATATTATTCCCTCCAGGTCTCACCTTGGACCTTGATAGCCACGGAAGATGCTGTTTCTGGGCTCCCGGGACCAGGACTCCTGAAGATCCCACTGCAGTGATAGTGCCCGCTGTCAGTCTGTTGTACCACGGCGATGGAGAATTCCTTATTAGGTCCAGGGGGTCCCAGAGCTGAGCCATCTCGGTAGAAGGTGATCTGGGTCAGTGGCCAGTCTTGCCAGGCCTGGCAGCGTAGAATTAGTGGGTCTCCTTCAAATATAGGGCTGACTGGACCTTGGAGAATCAGCCAGTCTGCGACCCAAAGCAAGAGCTGAGTGTGACTCCCTGCCTTCCTTGGGATTTCCCCCAGTGCTGCCCACACAGACCGCCCCCCGACCCCATCTAAAGTTTCTCAGGGACCCAACCCCTGGTTGGGATTGTGGAATAACTTCTCTAGGAGCTAAGACTGAGGAAACCCTCACTTTTGTGGGCTGAATATGGGGAAGAAGGTAGAGTAGTTTCCCCTTAACCACAGTTTGGCTTTCCATAGTCAACTGCAGTCCAGAAGCAAATGATTGTCCTTCTGACATGTCATCAGAAGGTCAATAGTAGCCTAACGCTATATCACAATGCTCATGTCATTCACTCTCTTCATCTCATCACATAGGTGCTTTATCATCTCACATCATCACGAGAAGGATGAGTATTAGTACTATAAGATATTTTGAGAGAGGGAGAAGCCACATTCACATAACTCTTATCACAGTATATTGTTATAACTATTCTATATTATTAGCTATTGTCATTAATCTCTTATTGGTCCCTTACTGTGCCTAGTTTACACTTTATCACAGGTATGTATGTATAGAGAAAACATAGTATGTTTAGGTACTATCCCCAGTTCCAGGCACCCACTGGGGGGTTTTGGGACATATCTCCCATGGATAAGGGCGAGGGGTACTCTATCCCATCCCATGGCCAATTTCCTGGGGGCACCCTCCTGAGTGGGCCGTCAGGCTGAAAGGACAGGGTTGGAAAATGGGAGAAAGAACAGGTCTGCACTGGTCAGTCCCTCCCAAGACCTCACCGTAGGACACAATCAGATGGAAGGGTTTACTGAAAGTGTAGCCTTTGAACTGGAAGTCAACTTCCCTTGGGATCCTCAAGTCCTCCTCAGTATCACAGCTGCTGTCCTGGGTGCTGACAGGTCCTTCACACTGCAGTATCTCAAAACTGGCAGCTGGGGAGAGCATGGTTTGAGACCAGAAAACAATGCTGTGACTTGGAAGAAGAAGACAGAAAACTGCCCTCCACAAGGAGCCCTCCCTCTCTGGGGGAATCATCCTCTTCACAGTGAGAAGGGGGAGACGCCAAAACCCATATGTGTCTCTTGACCCATACTTCTGACTTGATTCACTGGCTTCCAGGTGCTCTTAGTGAACGGACTGTGGTTTGGGGAAGAGGGTGGGGAGGGGATGGAGGCATGTGAACTCACCAGCAGGACATCCAGCCGCTGGTGCATGAAACCAGAAGCCAAAGACAACTATGACCCCAGAGCAGGCAGATGCAAGACAAAAGGGAAAGGGAGATGGTCAGATTCTGACACTTACTGGGTGCCGGACACTGCTGGGCACTTTTACACATTATTTTACTTAATCTTCACAAGATTTGTAGGTATGTGATTTCACTCTCATTTTATAACTCAAAAAGAAATAGGCTTAGAATAGTTAACTAACTTATTCAAAATTTCGAAAAAGAGAATGGAGCAAGAAAGTAAGGTATACCTGAGTCCAAAATCAGTGTTCTTTTTACTTCACTGTTTAGACTTGATCTACTGCAATCCTCGGACCTTCCTTGGGGGGGTGGGGGTTCTTCCATAGTTTCATTTTCTTAACATTCCCCTGGCTCTTCATCCTTGAATATATCATCTACCCAAGGGCTTTCAGTACCTAGCTGTGTCTCCTTCTTCCTTGCTCTTCCTTTTGGGAGAGCTCTCCCATCTCTACCTTGATGTCCTCTGGACTTGAACTTTCCATGGCAACTCTAGAGCCCTCCCTATGTCCTTCTCTCTATCCCAAGCCTCTCCTCCCAGGCTGTACTGGTGACTATGGAACAATTCTTTCTTTACTTTCAGGTTAACACAGTTAAGGATTTCTCACTGCATCTCTTCAACCATGGTTGACTCAGGCAAAGTAAATTCCATTTTCCCCATGTTCATGACTGCTTCTTGTCCCTTAATCCCTCTCCCTTTCTTCTGCCTCCACGGCCGTTCACATATATTCAAGTCTTCAATCTGTTCTTTCCTGACCCACTTGCCTTTGCTCCCTTCCACTCCCAGAGTCCCAGTACTCTTCTTTGACCCTGTAACTTCTCCTAGCAAAGCCCTCTCCACTTCCTAATTCTCATTACATCGGTACCAGGTGTTTTCTTTAGCTCCGCTCTCAGGTCCCTTCACCACCCTGATGCTACCTTTTTCAGTTCCTCTGCTGTCACTCAACTGGACTCCACCGCCATTCCTTTTTGAAAATGAACTTGTGGGCTGCCAGTCACTTTCACTCAAAAAACTGTGGTAGGTATTCGTCTCATTTTATGCATAAGAAAATGGAATTCAGAGATACAAAAAGTGAATTTTCCAAGGCGACATAGAGCTAGTAGGAACAGCTTGAAACCAGAATGTCTGGAGTTCTCTCCATAAGGCCGGCGTTGTATCGTCATATGGTCACCCAGTCCTGTTTCTATGAATTTAATAAAATGATTCAACAAAATTGTTGTGCAGGGACAGTGTAGATGTTAAAAATTCAAGCATGAACACGACGAGGTTAAAAAACAAAACCAATAAAGCATTGTCCCTATCTACAAATAACTCAGTTTGGTGGACGGCACAGGCACATGAAGAGATTCTTTCAGCATGAGGAGGAAATTAATGACAAAGAGGTATGACAGGCAGCAACTGGGGCAGAAAGGAGGGTTCAAAGAAGGTTCCCTGGTGAAGATGTCATCTAGGCTGAATCTTTAGGGATACCAGGAAGTTTGTGAGTGAAGGGAAGAGACCATTTCAGGCAGTATAAGTAAAGCTTGGAGATAGGTAAGAGTCCAGTGTGTGAGTGAATTAATGTAAGCAGGTTGGGGTTTATTACAGCATAATTTACAGGGCTCACAGGTAAGGGTAGAGGCTGAAGAGGTGAAATGGGGGCCGGCTATGGTGGGCCTTGTGTGCATTGGTTGCAGAGTACAAAATCCATTTTAAGGACACAAGGCTGAGACACAGGGATTACTTAGGAAGTTATTGGACTATCCACAGTCAGAAATGATGACGGCTTGTCCCAGGATACTATTAGTTCTGTTTCAAGGAAGGCACTGGCCCTAAGAACAGTTTAGAAGGTTCATTTTGCCAAACTTGCTGATGGATCCTATGCAGAGGACGGAGAGGAAGGTGTCTAGGTTATCTCCCCAATTTTTGGCCTGGATGTCTGGGCGGATGCCATGAGCCAAGGTCAGAAATAACGAAAGACGCAATCAGGAGAGGTGGGAGCCAAGAAAACAGGTGAGTTTGGCTCTGGTCATATTGTGCTGAGATGCCTGTGAAACATGCAGGTAGATATGTCTCGTGCAAAAGTTGATCTTGGACTGTGCAACTCAGAAGCACAATTAGGGGTGGAGATCGGGCTGCGGACTCTTAAATAGATAGTTGTAGTGGTAAAAACTATAGAGATAAATGAGCTCACTAAGGAGATTGTGAGAAGAGAGAGGAGTAGGGTGGCGTAGGAATGCAACCGTAGAAAACACCGGTCTATAAGGGGAAGAGAGGAGAAGACACCAAAGGGACAAAGACAGGTACATGGAGTACAAGGAGAAAATGGTGAGTAGAACCCAGCTGAGTAGAGAATGCCAAGAAAGAATAAGTGACCAACACTGCCCAATGCGGCAGAGAAGTCCAGCAGGATAAGAACTAAAAAATGGAAAATGGTGCAGTCAACACAGAAGTCACTGCACCCTGGGCAAAGCTGATTCCAGTGGAAGCCAGACTGGGAGCACTGAGGCATGAGTGAATGAAAAGTGAGGAAGTGGAGAAGGCAAGTGCAAACTACTCTTTCAAGAAATCTTTGAGAAAAAGAAGGAAAAGAATTGAGATGATAGCTAAATAGAGAGCATCATAGTCAAGGGCACTTTTAGAATGGGAAAGGCTTGCAGATTTTTATATTCAGAAAGAGCCATTCAAGCCAGCACACCGGACTTTGTAACGTCTATCCTTCATGTCCCACCTGAACATTGCTTCTTTGGGCCAAAGTCAGTCCATGTTTCTTTCCCTTGATCAAACTCAGGCATATCTCTGTTCCCACACCAGCATTCAAACATTTCACTTACCCAGCAGCATCGGGCCTGCCCAGAGCATAGTAGGAGAAAAGTGGAAGGCCCCAGCCGTGCAGACACAGCCCAGCTTCATGGTGACTGTGTTTAGGTCTCCTGCAGCCTCTAACGCACTGATTTTCTTCAACATGAAACCTCTCAAATTAGAAAAGAGGAAGTTAATCTAACTGTCTCATCGCCTTGCATCTGGGGTCTATTTTCAACTTTGTGATTGGCTTTCATCATTCAGATTCGGCTAGGTTGGCTCCAGCATCATTTACAACCAAAGGGTTATGGATGAAATAGTAACACTCTCAGTTATTCAAGAATTCCCCCATAGAGCTCAGAGACCTTCCAAAGCACCTGTCTGATCTCCTCTTGGCCTTCGTGGCACTCTGGCAAGGGTCAGTGCACTAGCCCTTCATCTCACTAGTGAAACAACAGGCAAGAAGCAGGAAATTGCTTGAAGGCAACACAGACGTTCACTGGGAGAGCAATGATGAGAATTCACATGTCCTGCCCTATCCTGCTGCAAGCCTTACGTGTTTCTAGTGACCAGAGTGACAGAGCGGGAAGATCAGTAATGGCACCCAATCAGATATCAGGTTAGTCCCTTGTAGGCTCCAACCATCCAAAGCCCACACAGATTTGTGCACAAATTTCTCTAGTCTCATGTCTCTGCTGGCTTTTTCTGTGGCATGGTTAAAGCTGGATATTCAGGGGCACTTGGGTGGCTGAGTCGGTTGAGCGTCTGACTTCAGCTCAGGTCGTGATCTCACAGCTTGTGAGTTCGAGCCCTGCGTCGGGCTCTGTGCTGACAGCTCGGAGGTTGGAGCCTGCTTCGGATTCTGTGTCCCCCTCTCTCTCTGCCCCTCCCCTGCTCATGCTCTGTCTCTCTCTCTCTCTGTGTCAAAAATAAATAAACATTAAAAAAAAATTTTTAACTGAATATCCAGTCTCAGAGGAAATCTGAGTATGCAGCAGAGAGAGCCCCCTGGGAAAAAGGAGAGGAAAGAAGGACATTGACTTCTAGAAGACACAGCAGTAAGCCCAGGGCTCAGGCCCAGGGCCAAAGCTTGAGCCACTGATCCTGAGGAAATCAGAGATAGGAGGCATCTGATAGCTTGAGAAACCTAAGGAGACGCAGGAATAAGGGCGATAGGGAGGCCCTAGCATCTCTCTTCAGCTCCAGGTGGCCTTATGGGAACCGTTGTCCTTGCCTCCGAATGTTTGCTGTTTGTTCAAGGCCTACTTAATGGCAGGGCCCAGGCCTCTGGTCACAGGGACCACATTCCTCACCCCTCCCCAGCATAACACCCACGTTGAGATGAAACAAATCATCAGAAATGGGAGAATGCAGTCCTGCTTGAAGTCAGAGGGAGGGCCAGCGTGCCCCTTCAGCTGTGCAAAAACCACAGATCAGAGCAGACCTGTTGGCAACATGGCCATGAGAGAACGGATACTTCTCAATCTAAAATAAGCATTTAGAATAGATTTTCCATTATCTGAGAGACATGTATTTTTGTGCAGGTGGCCCCAGGGACTCCAGTGGGGGTTGAAAATATGGGCGTGGGGAGAGTCAGTGAGGCAGTGAGCCCTGCAGCTGAGGTGATGTGAAAGACTCTGAAGCCTCAGAAGAGGAAGAAAATTCTTGGCCGGATCTAATAAAAATTAAGAAAATGAAATGTGTTTAGATGGACCTCCACTCCTAACACTCCCTAAAACAGAGTCCCGGGGTTAGATAGGTCTTTAAGGGCCTTCTAAACCAACCACAAAGATCTTTCCCTCTCTTTGGCATCCTTTCAACTTAACTGCCCTTGCCACAGTGTCATGACTGGATAGAGACCCTCCTCTGTACCGTCTGCATCAACTCACGAGATCTCAATATGGGAGACGAGATGGCCTCTGAAGATGTGGGGCGAAGCTATCATATTCTTGCACTTAAATTCCTACAATGGTCTCTGGGAAATTTTACCCCCTTGAAGCCTAATCAATGAACTAGTTAGTGGGGAAAAGCCACCTCGGGCCTTGCGATGCGCTTATGAAGACTGAAATCCAGTTCACGGAGGGAGCCCTGCCACCAAGATCATCCCAGAACCCTCATGGGGAACTGGGACAAGTCCCTGCCTTCACCCCATCCCAACACCAGTTGGGATGCCATTCCCAGCTGCACCTGGCTTGTCACTAGTGGGCTGGTGCTTCTTTTTTCTTTTTTTTTTTTTTTTATTGAGTAGATAAAAATATTTATAAAGATGTGAAGGTCTAAAGACTAATGATGCAATATGCAGTTTTGTGCCCTCACCCAGTGGAAGAAATAGAATATTGCCATTATCCATGAAGTACAGTGTGGGTCCCTTCTGATGACACTTCCTGCCCCATGATCATCACCCACAATCCTGATGGTGTATCTGTCACTCCCTTTATTTTATAGTTGCAATAACTTTGTACTTTTGAACCTTTAATAAATAGAATCACATTATGTTGATTGTTCTGAGACTTGCTTTCTTCTTTTTTTTTTCTTGTGAATTTCTTTTATTAGCCTTTTGCTGGGCTTGGACAAGAGGTCCTTAATTCCTTATCTGCCATCCTTCAGGTCAGGTGTGTGTGTGTGTGTGTGTGTGTGTGTGTGTGTGAGTGAGTGTATGTGTATAGGATGTTAAACAGGATTTTTTAAGAGTAGTTTTCGATTCACAACAAAATTGAGGGGAAGGTGCAGAGGGTACCCCTGTGTCCCCGGCCCATGCACAGACTCCCTCATTAGCAACATTCTCCCAAGAGTGGTACATTAGTTACAGTTGATGAACCTACATTGATACATTACCATCACTCAAAATCCATAGTTGACATTAGGGTTTACTCTTGGGGTTATCCATTCTATGGGTTTGGACAAATGTGTAATGACTTATATCCATTATTATAGTATCATACAGAGTATTTTCACTGCTCTAACCACCTTCTGTGTTCTGTCTATTCATCCTAAACCCTGGTAACCACTGGTCTTTTTATACTGTCTCCATAATTTTGCCTTTTCCAGAATGTCAGAGTTGGACTTCTACAGCGTGTAACCTTTCAGATTGGCTTCTTTCACCTAGCATTGTGCTTTTGGGTCTCCTCCATGTCTCTTTCTGGCTGGATAGTGCAAATATTTTTAGCCCCAAATAAAATAAATAAAACTGTTATGGACATTCATGTACAGGTTGTCACATGCACACTGGCTTTCTTAATTACTTAATCAATTATTTATAGTGAGATATCATTGACATATAGCATATTAGTTTCAGGTGTACAACACAATAATTAAATATTTGCATATATCACAGAATAATCACCACCTTAAGTCTCATTAACATCCATCACCACACATAGTTACAAATTTTTTCTTCTGGTGACGAGAACTTTTAAGATCTACTCTCTTAGCCACTTTCAAATATACAATCCAGCATTATTAGCTCTAGTCACCATGCTGTAGTTCTTTTTTTTTTTAATGTTTTATTTATTTTTGAGAGAGAGAGAGAGAGACAAACGGAGCGTGAGTGGGGGAGGGGCAGAGAGAGACGGAGACACAGAATCCAAAACAGGCTCCAGGCTCTGAGTTGTCAGCACAGAGCCCGACGCGGGGCTCAAACTCACAAACTGTGAGATCATGACCTGAGCCCAAATCAGACATTTAACCAACTGAGCCACCCAGGCGCCCCCACCATGCTGTCGTTCTATCCCCAGGACTTAGTAGCTTTCGTTTGTATTGAGTAATTAGGAGTAGACTGGCTGGCTCATGAGGTGTAGGTGTATGTTTAACATTTTTATTTCTAAATTTTTACTCTTTTATGTAAGTAAAAGGTAAACAAGCGTGTATTTGTATAATTTGCATAATTTTTTTATTGTCGTAAAATACGCCATCTTGATAAAATCGACCATCTTAACTATTTTTAAGTACACAGTTCAGTGGTATTAAATACGTTCATCCATCCCCGTAAGACTTTCATCTTGTGAAGCTGAAACTCTGTCCCCATTAAACAAGAACTCTTCATCTTCCCAGTAGAAGGGCAATCACCTTTCGACCTTCTGTCTCTGTAATCCTGACGACTCTAAGTACCTCACATCAGTAGAGTCACTTATTTTCTGTTGGTTTTTCTGCGAGTAGCCATCCTAATGGGTGGGAGGCAGTATCTTATTATAGTTTTGATTTGCATTTCCCTAATGATTAGTGATATTGAGCATCTTTTTATGTGCTTATTGCCCATTTGTTTATCTTCTTTAGAAAAATGTCTATTCAGGGGCTCTTGTGGGGGGGGGGTGGGTTGAGCATCCAACTTCAGCTCAGGCTATCATCTCACAGTTTGAGAGTTCCAGCCCTGCATTGGGCTCGCTGCTGTCAGCTCAAAGCCCAATTCGGATCCTTTGTCCCCCACCCCCACCCCCTGCCCCTGCCCCTCCCCACTTACACGAGCTCTCTCTCTCTCAAAAATAAATAAGCATAAAAAAATAAAAAGAAATGTCTATTCAAATTCTGTGCCTATTTTAAAATCTGATTTTTCTTTTGTTGAGTTTTAGGAGTTCTCTGTATATTCTGGACACTAACCCCTCATCAGATTTATGACTTGCAAATGTTTTCACTCATTCTGGGGGTTGTCTTTTCATTATGCGGATGTTTTTTGATGCACAAAATTTTTAACTTTTAGAAAGTCCAATTTGTCTATTTTTCTTTTGTTGCTGGTAACTTTGGTGTCACACCCAAGAAATCAATGCTAAATTCAATGCCATAAAACTTCTGCCCTATGTTTTTTTCTAAGCGTTTTATAATTTCAAGTCTATATGTTTAACTATTTAAGAAACCGTCAAACTGTTTTCTCAAAGTCACCGAGCCATTTTACAATCCTACCAGCAGTGTAGGAGAATTCCACTGTTCATTTCTTATAAAAGAAAGACAGAAGAAATAAAGGGAGGGAGGGAGAGGAGGAGGGGGAAAAGGGAAGGAAGGAGGAAAAAGACGAGGAAGGGAGAAAAGGAGGGAGGCAGGGGGAGGGGAAAAAAAGAATACTCTCAGGTCTATTTCAGGTTGTGCAGGTAGAAGCTGGAAGTGTCCGGATAAGCCAGACATCAACTGACATGCCCCAGATGCGTGGTTTTTTGTTTGTGTTTTTTTAATGTTTCTTTATTTATTTTAAGAGAGTGAGAGGCAGAGGGGGAGGGAGAGAGAATCCCAAGCAGGGTCCATGCTCAGCCCCACAAGGGACTCGATCTCACAACCGTGAGATCATGACCTGAGCCGAAATCAAGAGTCAGACGCTCAATCGACTGAGCCACCCATGCACCCCACAGGCATAGAGTTTAGAACATACATTCAGAAACCAAGCACAAGGATGCTCTGAGTCTCCCATGCACCAAGCCTCTCGCTCGATTGTTTCCCTCTCAGGGAGTGGTTCCAGTCCTCAAGCAAGCCGATCCCTTGTCCCCGGGACACTAGAAGTATGAGAAACTCATTCTGCTGCCAGGTGGGCCTCAGTTTCATGAGGAAAACACACATCTTCCTGGAAGATCGTGTCCTGAGCTTTTCCTTTAACTTGACTGCCGGCAGCAAATGAAAGAATTAAGGCTATTTCATGGAGGATAGTGCCCTGAGCTTTTTTCTCCTGGAGAAATTAATACTGGTTGAGGTTCTTGGGCCACAGAGGATTAAAAATACTTATGCGTGTATTTTTTTCTTACTCCTTTTGTGATGGGTCTGCAGGCTGATCCAGCAAAACAGAGGAATTCTGAGCTGACTCCTTTCATGATGGGTCTGAAGACTCATCCAACAAAACAGAGGAATTCTGAGCTGCCTAGAGGTGCATCACAGAGGCAGGCAGGCTTCTGCTGGGGCCCAAGATGACAGTCTACCTCCCTTCTCTTGGCTGCTTTATTTGGGCCTGTCTTCAGTTCTCAGTTGCCCTGTGTATTGGTTAATGAAATTTGTTAGTTGAAATACATCTCTCAATTTCTTTGTTGAAGTAATAGTTCTAGCAGAACCACAGGCTTTCCCCCCACAACACACACACACATGAAAAAAACTCAAGGGTCAATAGAGCAATTTTACAAGTATTTATTCTGTGCAGGAATACAGAGATGTCAATGACCACATTACTGCCCAGGCAACAAAGTAAAAAATAAGATAACCAGATAGAATTATGGGTTTCCTTTTGAAGGGTCATTTTTGCCGAACATAGCCATCTTTCAAGAAGTTCTTCCACAAGCCCCCCCTTAGTCACATTTTACTTCCATAACTAGAATTTAAATAAAAATTTGCAAAAGAAAAAAAAATTAAAAACTTGATTAAAAGAAAAAGCAAAAAAAAAAAGTTTTACTTCCAAAGACAGGTTGATATTAACAGAAGAAGTTGGTAAACAATTAGGAATATTCACACAAGTCTCTTTTTCCGCTCAAGATAACGGGATTGATATTCCCATAAGAAGTCTCTACTTCGACACCTTCTCGAGTTGGATTCTTTGGGCCAGGTTTATGATACAGAAGGATCATGCTCCCTCTATTGATTCAGAAGAGAAGGGACATTTATTTCATTTCTTTTAAGGCTCCTTTTAATAGTTATGAAACCTTGCATTTTTTTTTTAAGGTTAAAGCCTGCAATTTTTTTGGTTATCACTGTAAGTAAAAAGAAAGCTTACAAAACTCTGTTTTACTGGCAGAAATGATGTAGAAATGATTAAGATTTTTCTTCACTCAGCTAGTAATCTTATTATTGTGACTCTATATTCTGGTTCAGACATCTCACTTGTATCTGTGTTGACCAAATCTCTGGCTGTCATTCCTTCCTGTTCTTACTTTTGGGGTGAATTGTTTCGTTTCATCATTTTGAAGGAGGAAAAGGAATGAATAAAGTAAAAAAAATTTTTTTAAGAATTAAAAGCAACACAAAAAAATCAAATAAAAGATGCTAGATCCTAGATGTCTTTTGGTCTGGTTGTTGAAAGAAGCTTGATAGAGAAAAAAGGGAAAGAAAAGAAAAGGGGGAAATAAAGGGGAAAAAAGGAAAATGATTGAAAATTGGAAAAAATGAATACAATCAAATGAAATGAAAATAAAATCGAATTTTAAAAAATCACAATAAAGTAAAAAATATAGTTGAAAAAATTAAAGGAAGTTTTTTTTATAAAGACGGAAAATAAAAATAAAATTTTTCCCTTTCTGCTAAGTTCTGTAGTACAAGTTGTGCAGATTGCTGTGTTAATCCCCAGATCAGTTTTCTAGGTGTGCAAGATGGTTTGCTGTTGATCTGGCCACATTTCAGGGATGAGAGATAAAAACAAAAAACAAAAAAAAAAACCCTTCCATGCTATTCAAGATCTTTCTTAATAATATAACAGCATAAGGCACATAGGACATCAAGCTTCCAAATGTTATTTGCAATGATACATGCTAATTGTAGAAAGTGAAGAAAATACAGAAAAATAAAATAAAGAAATAAAAATCATCAGAATTTCTTTTACCTAGAGACTTTTCCTATTGATAGTTTGGTTAATTTTCTTCTTAGGTGTTCCCCCCACCCAACAAGCTCAGGAATATAGACCATGATTAATCTTATGTACTGGTAAAAAACATAAGATTAAAAATGTATATTAAAAATATAAAGCTCTAATATATATATGTATGTGTGTGTGTGTATATATATATATATGTGCACACACACACACACACACATATATATAGCTCTAGATGTCTAAAGTAGGGAATATAGAATATAGGCACTCTTCCTTATTCTCCTACTAAATACAACTAAAACTTCTGCACATTACATATAAAAATAAGATCTTTAAAACCTTTAAAAAGAAGGGGAGCCTGGGCGGCTCAGTCTGTGAAGTGTCTGACTCTTGATTTCAGCTCAGGTCATGATCCCAGGATGGTGGCATTGAGCCCTGTGTCAGGCTTCATATTCTGTGAGCTCTGTGGGATTCTCTCTCTCTCTCCTTTCTGCCCCTCCCTCCCCCTTCTCTCTCTAAAATAAATACATAAATAAATAAATAAATAAATAAGTAGAAGAAAGCAAACCAGCTAGGGATCTTGGAACCCAAGGAACAGATGAAGGTAAGTTCCCTGGATTTTTTTTTTTTTTTTTGCTTAAATTTTTTTTTTACATTTATTTATTTCTGAGAGAGAGTGGTAGAGTGCAAGCAGGGGAGGGGCAGAGAGGGAGACACAGAATCCCAAGCAGGCTCCAGGCTCTGAGCTGTCAGCACAGAGCCTGACGTGGGACTTGAACTCACCAACTGCAGGATCATGATCTGAGCCGAAGTTGGGCGCTTTTAACTGAGACACCCAGGCCCCCTTCTTTTTGCTTTATATATGCCAGACTTGGAGCTGAAAAAGCCAGCAACCCAGAAATGCAATGGCACAGTGTGGGGGGGAGGCGGGAGCCCCAGCAAAAGTCTGCTCTCTTTAGCCAAAGGACTGGGAAAGAAACAGTTTAACATGACAGAAAACATTTAGACAATAAATGTTCCACTTCAGCAACATCACAGGAAAAAACTATGGCCCCACCACTACCCACAAAAGCATTAGAAAACTGGGGCCCCTGGCCGGTTCAGCCGGAAGAACATGTGACTCTTCCTCTCAGGGTCGTGAGCTTGAACCCCAGGTTAGGTGTAGAGATTACAAAACACAAACAAACTTAAAGAACAAAAGCAAAAGCATTGGAGAAAGCATCAGTAGACTTCGGAGCAGAGGAAATTACCACAGACTGAGAGGGACATTATGTATTAATAAAATGATCGATCCATAAAAGACATCTCACATGTATATGGACCAAACAACAGAGCTGCAAAACCCGTGGAACAAAAACGATAGACTAGAAAAGTTGACAGATCCACAGTTACAGGTGGAGTCTTCACCAATCCTCTCAACAACTGGATAGAAAATCAACAAAGATATGAAAGAAGGTACCACACCATCAACCAAAAGACCTAACCGATGCTTGTAGAATACTCCACTCAGTAAGAGGAGAACACACATTCTCTGTAAGTGTCCACAGAGTATATACTAAAATAGACCATAGCCTGGGCCAAAAAAACTACTCAACAAATTTTCAAATTTAAAACTATACAGGGGCACCTGGGTGGCTCAGCTCATTGATCGTCTGACTCAGGTGACGATCCCAAGGTCGTGGGATCAAGCTCTGCATCGGGTTCTGCGGTGAGCATAGAGCCTGCTCGGGATTCTCTCTCTTTCCCTCTGTCCGTCTCCACTGCTCGTGTGATCTCTCTCTCTCTTTAAAATAAAATTAACAACAAAGTTAAAAACATACAGAATGTGTTTTCCAGCCACAATGGAATCAAACTAGAAATCAATAACAGAAAGAGAACAGAAAAATCTCTACACAGTTGGAAACGAAGCAACATACTTCCAAATAGTCCATGAGTCGACAAAATTTTAAAACAGATACACTGAACTGAATGAAAATGAAGATACAATATATCAAAATTTGTGGGACATGGCTAAAGCGGAGTTGAGAGGGAAATCTAAATTTTTATTAACATTTATTTACTTTTTGAGAGAGAGCAACAGAGCATGCGCAGGGGAGGGGCAGAGAGAGAGGGAGTCACAGAATCCCAAGCAGGCTCCAGGCTCTGAGCTGTCAGCGCAGAGCCGGAGGCGGGGCTCGAATTTGTGAACCGCGAGATCATGACCTGAGCCCAGGTCAGGTGCTTTGCTGACTGAGCCCCCCAGGCACCCCTGACAAGGAAATATATAGCGATAACTGCATGTATTAGAAAACAGAAAAATCTTAAACCAATAGTCTAAGCTCCCTAAAAAAAGAATAGTAAAATGAATCCAAGCAAGAAGAAAAAAGGAAGCGCAAAGATAAGAGCAGAAAAACGATAAAACTGAAAATGGAGAAGCAATAGAGAAAATCAATGAAGTTAAGAAACGAGAAAATCAATCTTTCTTGAGAAGATTAGCACAATTGACAAACCTCTAGCAAGACTGGAAAATACAAGCCAGAGAGAGAAGACACACATTACCAATATCTAGGTGCAACTGAGGATATCACTACAGGAACTGCAGATATCAAGAAGACAGTAAGGAAAAACTATAAGTAATTTAATACATGTAAATGTGACAACTGAGGTAAAATGGGCCAATTCCTTGAAAAGTCCGCCCTATAATTATAAAGGAAATTGAATTCATAATTTTAAAACTCCCCCAAAAGAAATCTCTAGGCCCAGATAGTTTTCTTGGAGACTTCTACCAAAAATTTAAAAAATTAACCTCAGGGGCACCTGGGTGGCTCAGTTGGTTGAGCGTCCAACTTTGGCTCAGGTCATGATCTGACTTTCATTGGGTATGTGGAAATCATAAATTGATGGGTTTAATTTATTTGACTCACATAGTTACAGAAATGTATGTAACAAGGTGTTTGAGGAAGTCCTAAGCCATCTCGTCGTATAAACCATAGTATAAACATAATTTATAGCATAAGTTATATGTATATTATATATAGTATAAACTATAAACTCTGTCAAAATTATGCTTTTTGCAAAAATAAAAGACGAGAAATAAGGAATTTTTAATTCAGGCGGACACAGGAGTACAGTAAACAGAGAATACATTAGTGGGGTAAATATCTTAGATGATTTCAAAAATACATATATTCCTTGGTATTTAAAAATATAAAAGTATTAGACATAAGAAAGGGGATATTATTAAGACTAAAAATTCAGACTAAAAAAGAAGAGACTATAGTGTGCAAGGTAGAAGAAACAAGACAGAAGACTTGATCAAAATATCAAAAGTTAATTCTGCGAAAGCCATAGGCCTTTGACTAGTCTGATTAAGATTAACTGAAGTATGAGGATGTCTAGGGGCACCTGGGTGACTCAGTGAAGCATGTGACTTCGGCTCAAGTCATGATCTCATGGTTTGTCAGTTCGAGCTCCGCTGTGCTGACAGCTCAGAGCCTGCAGCCTGCTTCGGATTCTGTGTCTCCCTCTCTCTCTGCCCCACCCCTGCTTGCACTTTGTCTCTCTCTCTCTCTCAAAAAAAACCAAAAACAAAAAACAAAAAAACTGAATAAATGTTAAAAAAAAGTTTTTTTTAAAGTATGAAGATATCTCTAATATTCAACCATTAAACAACAATATTTTGTTTAATATCTATGAAGTAAAGTGATGACCACTAATCTTGGTCCTGTTGTTATAGAAAATTGGGTTATAGGGAATCGAGTTTATTTCCCTAATGAGGAAAATACCAATGAGAAGCAAGATGATTTTCCTGAAAGGTTCAGGAATAGGAGGAATTAGGTACAACACAATATATAGATCAGGAATGATTTTGAAAATGAAAGGCTAGCTGGAAAGTCTACACAAGGAGAAATTAGACGCTTAGAGCCTCTCTTCCATCCAAGGAGGGGTGGGTGTTTCCAGGAGACTAATTTTTCCCCCACCGAAGTTAAACGCTCAAGAGAAATTAAACCCAGTAGCAAGTGCAGATGAACTCAGGTGAGCTCAATAGGTCGACAGCTGGGGCATCATTGGCACCTGGCATACCACCCAGACGCTCTTTTTCTTTGCCCTGGCGAAGGTGCTTCAGCCAAGCAAGGAAGTAAATGAAAAGAAAAGGAAGACATAAGATTCAGGAAAAAAAGAGGTTTAACACAAAAGACAGATGCAGGGAAGTCCCAGGACAGCAGCATGGCAGGGGGCCTAGAGATCCGACAATCCAAATTAGTGCCAAAGACCCGTGGATCTCAGGGGACACTTTTTGCTGATGAAAATCAAATAAATAAATAAACAAATAAATAAGAAAAAGAAACCGAAAAACTTCTTGGTGCTTTTACCCATGTGGGAAATAGTATTAAGTGGCTTCAGAATGTTTTTCAAAGTCTTAGGGAAAAGCTAATAATAGGCACATAGAAAACTAACCAAATGACCAAAATGAAGCAGCTATTATCTCTAGAGAGGAAAAGATTGTTCGGGAAAGGAAACGTAATCAGCGAACACTGTGTGTCTCAATAACGAGCAGCAGCCATAAATTGTGATAAAGCTGCATCGGAGCGGTGGCTAAGGAAAGAGGGAAGTTGCCAATGATGGTCTGATAAGAGCAATCTTCATATTCTATGGTAGGAGTTCAAATGGATAATATCTAATGTTGAAAAAAATCAAGAAATAGCAGCATATTCCATACCGAGGTGAAGTAACAGAAGACATAGCTAAAATTGTTGAAAACTATTATTATTTAACTGCCTCTGGGGAACAGGGCTGAGGGGTGTGAGGAAAGGGCCAATAAACAGCTATCTTCTTACATGCGTTGCATTCTATTACACAATTCAAATCGTGTGTGTGCTCCTTTAACTGAAAAAAAAAATCATTTAAAAATGAAAGAAAGCAAAAAAGAAAAAATAGAAAATAAAGAAAGATGAAAGAAAGCGTTGTCTTCCCACATACATTTAAAGATATTTCCCCGGGGAAAAAATCACACAGGCCACATCACTGTGTAGCGAAAGTGGAAAATAACAACAAAGGAGATAATGCTTATTCCTCTTGGAAAGAAAACCATGAAGAAAATAAAACAGGCTTCTATATCAACCGTGAGTTAAGAAGGGAGTGAAACTGAAGTTATAGATTATTTAGAAATAAGGAACAAAGACAGGAATACATACAAAAGTCTAATGAATGTGGCCAAGATAACAATAAGAGGAAAAGTGATAGCCTTTGTGAGTTTGTGTAAAAACATAAGCTTAGGGGCACCGGGGTGGCTCAGTAGGTTAAACATCTGACTTCGGCTCAGGTCATGACTTCATTTGTGAGTTGGAGCCCTGAACCGAGCTCTCTGCTGTCAGCACAGGGGTTGCTTGAGATTCCCTTGCCCCCCACCCCCTCTGCCCCTGCACTGCACTCTCTCTCCCTCTCTGAAAAACAAATAGACATTAAAAAAAAGAGAAGTTTAGAAATAAATGAATAATGAGGTGAATCTAAAGTGGAGGAAGGAAATAATGCATGAGGAAATAAAAGGCAAAGACCTGATCAATAAGACGAAATCTATGACAGGACTAAGAAGACAGACAAACCTTTGGCAAGTCTGATTAAAACAGATAGAGTGGTCAAGGGGGTTGCCTCCCCAACAGTCATTCCACCTCAGAATGGGTAAGCTGAGGAAGTTATGGTGGCCAATCTCATTCCCCTTTCTAGTGATTGACTTAGAAATGGGCAGGTTACCCTGTCCTGACCAATATGGTATGGCAATATTGCTGGAGAAAGTTTCGACACTCAAGAAAGAGACATGTAGAAGAGGTACTTGGTCCCTTTCTTTCTCTATATTTTTGGGTCTGATGCTTGGAGCTGCTAGAATCATCTTGCTGCTAGCCCAAAGGCCATGCCCAGAGAATTGCAGAAAACTGGGTCCAGAGTCCTGATGTACTGGAGACATCCTGTCTCTACACTTTTTGTTGTGTGAGATAATACATTTCCTCACTGTTTAAGCCAATTTGAATCATGCTTTCCTGTTATTTCCAGCTGAAATCATCTTGCTGATAAAAGAAAGAGAGCTCCAAAGCGAGGTATGAGAGGGGGAATGATTTATGTGGACAGACACATAAATTATTACCAAAAAATAGAAGAAAATGTGTACAGCCGCATACCAATAAAATGGATGATTCTTCAAACTTGACTCCAAAGGAGATAGACAAGCCTGATGAGACCAATAATAATAGGGAACAAAAGTTTGTCAAAGATGTATCCCAAAAAAGGGTATCGAGTCCATGTGATATTATAGGAGAAATCTATCAAACCTAAATTGCCTATCCTAAGGGGAAGATGACTGACCTTAGAAAGTACAAGAAACAGGGCAGGTTCGAGGATGTAGGAAGTTGGTCTCATCCAGGCAGCGTCACTGGGATGAATGAACCTCACCTGCCTTCCGTCATGGTCTAATCTGTTCCAAATTTAATTTTTTTTATGTTTATTTATTTTTGAGAGAAAGAGAGAGAGAGAGAGAGAGAGAGAGAATCCCAAGCAGTCTCCAAGCTCTAAGCTGTCAGCACAGAGCCCAACGAGGGGCTCAAACCCACAAACCGTGAGATCATGACCTGAGCCAAAGTCGGGTGCTTCACCGACTGAGCCACCCAGGCACCCCTAATCTCCAGATTTAACTTCCAGGGAGACGGCACCTGCTCGACCTGCTGGGGTGCGTGCTGTCCTCTGGGATCCGATAGGTATACAGTGAGCCTACCTACCCACACGGACTGACAGAGGCAGCAGAATCGTGCCAAAGCAAAATCAGTCTGTTACGAAAATTGGGGGGAAATTCATGCTGGGTCGGGAACAGTAACATAGTCCATTATAATCAGATTGGCACAAATGTAAAATTTTAAATGCCCACCATGGACAAGGGCGTCAGGAATTGGGCACCCTAATATACGCCGGGGGGTGGGGTGGGGCACGGAGGCTGCTTTCTTAGAGACAATATGAAAGTATCTTTGAGCCAATGATGCTACATTTAGGACTTTATCTTTCAGAAACAGTCACACGTGCAGTCAAAAATATCCCCCCCCCAAGCATTGTTTATTGCAGCATTGTATGTAACAATGAAAAATTGGTAACATTTAAAGTGTTGGCTAAACAAAATGTGGTATTGTACTTTCACTGTGGAACACTATATAATCCTTAAAAAGAAAAAAGTTCCATGGAAAGAACTCCATAATATGCGGTCAATCGAAATAAACCAGCTGCATAAGCATTTGTAAAATATGGTCCCACTTCCGGTCTTAAAAAGACCGTAAATATGTGTTAGATGCATACCAAACAATTCAGAAATACACACATGGTCAAGAGCAGTTACCCACAGAAAGGGGAACAATATGGGGATGGTTAAAGGGAGCATTTGCTTTTACCTGATATATCCCTGTATTATTTGAGCTACGTACTTACAGTGAGCATGAATTTCTGTCTATGTGCACTTATGCACATGTGACAATACGATGTGATCCGATTTTTAAAATACATATACCTATTGCTACAGATGGGAACACGGATTGGCACCCTTTGAATGTCGGCATTGACTGTTTCCGGTTACTAGGCGTATAGGTGATTTTAATGATCTCTTTTGCTTACCTGTATTTTAATTTTATGCAAAGAATATTAGTGTAGTAAAATAATTTACAGAGAAATCTTGATTTCCTTTTGGAAATAAGTTGCTACCAGGAAATTTATAAATAGACATACATTATTCCCATAAAAACGAGCATGGGAACAGGAAGAAGAAATGTGAATGGCTAATACTCTGAAACTCTCTAATTCTAAAGCACCTAGTCTGGGATAAAGTAAGCCCTCAATAACCTAGTAATTAGGTTATTGCATTACTATTCCTTATTATTATAACACTATGTGCGTGTGAAATCTGATTGTGGGACTATAAGATGTATCCTAGAAAGCTATGAAAACTATACTGAGAAGGAAGCTGCTAAATCCCAAATGCAAGGATGCTGTTCAAGGAGGCTGTGTTAGCGTCCCAGGAAAATGAGGCCGCTCCAAGGGCACCCACCAAACCCTCAGGGGAGCTGTCAGCCGTGTTTCGAACCTGCCAGGATGGCTTCTCTGAGAGGGTCACGTCCTGCTGGTAAATATAGGAGGACCTCAGCAGCAGGAAGTCAGCAATCTCTCCTGAGGATTCATCTGAAGCTTGGCTTCCTGAGAACAAGTGTTACAAAACAAAGCGATTGTTTTCTTTGCCATCGGAGGAAAAGAAAGAAGACATGGAAACCGGAAGACGTGTTTGCTGAGAGTAGTCAGTTTTTTTTTTTTAATTTTTTTTTAATGTTTATTTATTTTTGAGAGAGACAGAGACAGAATGCAAGTGGGTTAGGGGCAGGGAGGGAGACACAGAATCCAAAGCAGGCTCCAGGCTCTGAGCTGTCAGCCCAGAGCCCGACATGGGGCTCGAACTCACGAGCCGTGAGATCGTGACCTGAGCCGAAGTCGGACGCCCAACCGACTGAGCCACCCAGGCGCCCCAAGAGTAGTCAGCTTTAAGTGGGACATTCACCCTATACTCCAAATCTTCCCTCTCTTCCAACTCCTTCCCATCACCACCTACCCAAGATTTGTATCGCTGGAAAGAAATAGACCTGTCTACACTCCAACCAATACGGCCTTTAAAAGGTAAAGGGAAAGTTGTTTTCATAGTATTTTATTATAAAAGGAACACACGGTCCGTGTAGAAAAATAAGGAAGGAACATGGAAAGCACCCATAATTAACGCCATGACCCTGAAACAACCACTTTTTAAAAAAAATTTTTTTTTCAATGTTTATTTATTTTTGGGACAGAGAGAGACACAGCATGAACGGGGGAGGGGCAGAGAGAGAGGGAGACACGGAATCGGAAGCAGGCTCCAGGCTCTGAGCCGTCAGCCCAGAGCCCGACACGGGGCTCGAACTAACAGACTGCGAGATCGTGACCTGGCTGAAGCCGGACGCTTAACCGACTGCGCCACCCAGGCGCCCCCTGAAACAACCACTTTTAATGTGTGGGCCAATGTTAGTCTGTTTCATCATTTCTGAAATTGTACATACTTCCGTCATGTTTCTCATGTGCCTGTGACATAAATATTTCCCATGTTGCTACAATCTCTTAATAAATGTAATTTTTTATCTGCCGTGTGGATGTATGCAGAAGAGTCTCGATGGTGAGAAGGAGAGAGACGCAGAAGGACTCACTGCAGTCAGTTATCTGGGGCCGTATTGTCTTTGAGGACAGGGAGCTTCAGGATTCACACAGGTCGCTCTGGAAGAGTCCTTCTCCTTCTTTGGAACCGCAGCATCCTCTTGTCCTCCCCAAGGGGAGTTCAGGCCAGGCAAGAATTCTGATTCTCTGATTCTGGCCCCTCTGATTCTCCTCCCCCGGTCTCAGGCAAGACAATGGAGATTAAATGTGGTTCTGGTAATCCGGGTCCTCTGCTTCTTCCTCTATGGCTTCCGGGTGCAAGAGAAGTGAATAGGTGATGGCATTCTCAGCCTAGAGAGAGCAGAAAGGAGAGTCACAGGGATGGAGGCAGCAGAAGAGGGGGGAGAAGGAGATGGCTGGGACGGCTCACCTCAACTTTGGCTGCATCTTCAGCATCTGTGAGATTGGCTGTGGGCAACAAGAACAGAGATCAGCCAGGGCACTGTTGCAGAAGAGGACCTACCACACTGCCGCAGAGGCTGCAAAGACAAAGCCCGAACCAGACCTGCAAGAAGGACCTGTAGGCCAAGAGCTCCGTTCACCACCCAGGCTCCCCACCCTGGCCAAGCTGGCAGAAGGAGGCAGTCTGTGCTGCGTGCGTTTCAGAGAGTGGCTGACTTTTTCTAGAGGCAAACTAGCCAGCTTGGGGGATCTGAGAACCGGGGAAGAGCTGGGAGCTGTTCAGTATCACAGGGAAGTCAAGTCCAGATTTTTGCCAACCCCAGGAGACCCGGGGTGGGGGTGGGGGGCGTCTGGGCATCGGCCAGATGCCCTGCATCTTGCTGGGAACTCTCAGAAGAAGGTGATGCTCCCTGACGTTAAAAGGAAAGAAAGCACAACGGTGAAAGCGAGGGAGGGAAAGAGGGAAGCAAGCAAATCAGGCCAGTCGACTCCCTGGTAAATCGCTAAAACACACCAAATTCCCACATGTGTTTTGCCAAAAAGCTCACTTCGCCAGGGCGGGAAGTAGCCTCAGTATCTGCGAAGCAGCATTCCTCAGGAAGGGGCTGGAGGGTCTGGGACAATACGTTTAGTGTCTCCACTCCCCCTCTGAACACAAAGAGTCTCTGTTCGCCATGCTGCAAAGTCTGGAGCAAACCTCTTCCCCAATTCTCCTTCCAATACATTTCTCAATAATCCCAGCAACCTCGCCAGCTGATGGGAAACAACCAGCCCCAGTGCCTGGCTGTGAAATAAATACTCGTGGAATATATTTATGCCAGTATGGACGGAGCCAAACCTCCAGGTGGCTCTTCCCAGTTGTGCTGGGGCTTTACTCTACATCTGCTTTGGCCTGGTGTGGGCTCAGGCCCCGCGTCCCCGCGTGACCTGGCCAAGAACGCAAGGGCCTTGCTCAAAGCACAGCGGGACGAACGCCATTTTGCTCAAGCTCTCGAATCTGTTGGTCCTTTTCTGAGTCACACTCCTGCCGTCTGACCCAGAGTCCTCGAGGGCCTCCTGTTCTTCTCTTGTTGCTGCTGGGGAGCCCCTCGAGAATGTCTTGGGTTCCCTCGTGCTCCAGCTAAACTACAGTCAGGAGGTCGCCTGGAATACTCCTGTTCCTACCTCAGCCGGGGGTTGAATGGTCACTGACTCTCAGAGTGTCGGGCCTGGAAGGGCTTCAAGGTCATCCAGGCCACTCCACTCCTGTCCTCAGGGAGGTCCCTGCACCCCCATGGTGGGGAACATTCAAGATTCCACCTGATGATGATGACAGAGCTAGGACCACGTCCGTGTTTAATAAACTTACTCAAGTGGGCATCAGAACCAAGCTTTGCCCACAAGTGAAGCTCACTGATGAATGCACCCAGTCCTCTAGAACTTTCTCAAGCCCAGATCTCCCCCTGATGCCCCACCCTTACCGCATCACTCCCAGAAACTCCTCACCATGTCCTGGGAGTATTCCCTAGGTCTCCCCCTCGTTTCCTCTCAATCCTATTCGTCTCAGTCTTACCACTTCTAACCTCTGTCCCGTGCCAGCTTGGCCAACCCCCCCAGAGAGGCCCAGATATCTCTTATTTCCTGCTCTGGAAACGTTCCCAGCGTTCCTGGCTCCGAAATTCGGACACGGCCCTCCCCTCTCTATCTGGGACAGGTGGTCTTCTGCCCCTCATCCCCAGTGAGGTCCTCTCGAAGCCCAGGAGTTAGTCTCAGAATTGACCAAGCGACTTGAGCCCCTGTCCTCCTCCCACTGCCCCCTCCCTCTCCTGCGCTCCCAGCTGAACTCACACAAGCCGCTTCCTGCTGACTCCAATCCACCTGGCAGCCCCAGGCAGGGGAGCTGCACTCACCTGGTTCCTCAGGGAGGGTCTCTCCCATTTCCCTGTGCTCAGGGTATCCTAGGAGAGCCATGGGGGAGGGGGGGGCACATAGAAGGTTAGTAGGACTACGGGCTGGGGCCTGAGTCCTGGGACAAGGACCCAGGGCAGGAATGGATTAGAACCAACACAGACCCCTCCCCCACAGAGACTCCTCCCCACGCCCTGGCTCTCCTGCCCAGGCCCTGCCTGTAAGAGGGCTGGTCCAGAGAGACAGGTTGGGCGCTTGGGTTAACGGTGGCGTCTCCTGGGACCGCCAGAAAGGCCCCTCCGAGGCATCTTTCTCAGGCTCGTTCTGCCTTTTAAAAAAGCACTACTTTCTCCCACTCAGTGTCTCTCTCTGCATCTCCGCACTTGCTTGTCATCAGTGACTGAGGCGCAGGCTTGCAAAGTGCTTTGCGAGGTATTATTAGTAACAGTCTTTCCTCCTCTCAATGGTTCTGAGTCCTTTTCCGCCTTCTTCCCCTGGGTGTCTTCCGACTTCCTCTCCAGCAAGCCGGCTTTTCCACGTGAGGAACAGCGACGATTTGCCTATTAGATCTCTATGGCACCTGCCCTCCTCTCTCAGCTCCTTTGCTAACGTTAGTGCTAAGCGGGAAGGAACTGGTTTCCAAGGGCCCAGAATCTTCAGCGCGCCCATCAGTGAACGGAAGGCTGCCTGGCAAACTGTGCTGGGTGGTGCAGAGGGGAAGTGAGCGAGGAGTTACGGCTACTTCCCTCCTGTGGTCTTGCCATCCTCTTTGGAACACAGTTTCGTTCTTTAATGTGGCCTCCGCGGTCTGCGTGACCCGGCCCTTGTCCATTTGCCTGCCTGACTCACGCCTCCTTCCTTCGTGCCTTGCAATTCATGGCCTCAGTGCCTCCAACTGCCTCCAGCGCCCTCCTTGCCCTTCCCTCAAGTCCCAGCCCAGCTGCAGTGTTCCCCATTTCCATGTCTAGAATGCTCTTCCGGCCCACTTGGCCTGGCCAACTGCTCCCCTCACGTACGGCCTCCTCCATAATGACAACGGCTCTTACTTGCGTGCTGTTGGCTAGGTACTCGGCACTGTCGTGCGAGCTCGGCCTCGTTTATCCTCCTACAATCCTGCGAGGTGGGTTCGATTAGCGTCCTCACTTTCCAGATGAAGACACGGAGGCCCAGAGATGGTGAATAACTCACCCAAGCTCACAAAGCGGGGGAGCCGTGGAGCCGAGATCTAAACTCGGGTGGTCTGGCCCCTCCACGTGTGCGTGGGTCACTACACGCGCCACAGCGTCGCGAGAAAGCTTCTCTGATGGCTCGCCGTGTGCTGCATCGTGTGGGCTCTCATGTCCTCTGAACCCACAGCCTTTGCAACTCTCTACCATTGCTGTCATCCCACCCAGTTATAACGATTTACTCGGACTTCTGCCGTTCCCACGTCTGTCGTTCCCACTGCACCGTGAGCTCCTTGAGAGCGGAGATCGGACTTAGCCTCCGCTGCCTAGCACAGTGCTGTGCACGTACACAAGTTTGTTCGAGCCTTGTTGAATGAATGAATGAATGAATGAATGAATGAATAAAACGTGGGTTGTGGGGGCACCTGGGTGGCTCAGGAGGTTAAGCATCTGACTCTTGATTTCAGCGCTCATCAGGATCTCACGGTTCGTGGGATCGAGCTCCGCACTGGGCTCTGCACTGACAGCAAGGAGCCTGCTTGGGATCCTCTCTCTCTCTCTCTCTCTCTCTCTCTGCCCCCCTCTCTCTCTCTCTCTTCCTCTCCCTCTCTCTCAAAATAAACAAATAAACTAAAAACAAAACAAACCAAGGGGCTATGTCTGAATTATAAGGATTCTCTTAGCCCCAAGAGAAGGGTTCTGGAAATGTTTGGGGTTAGGGCGTTGGCCAAGTAGGAACTGATAGCAAGAGGAACCAAGAGAAGCCACAAACCTGAAGTCTGCTTTTGCCTGTGGCGGAACCAGGCCACAACGGCAGCAAGGATGGCCACGGCAGCAATGCCAGCGACCGCGACCGCAATCATCACTGTCACTGAGGAGTCGCTCCAACTGGACCCTGAAGAGGAGAGACTTCAGGACAGGCGGTACTCTCCCACCTCCCACAGTGCTCAGTGCTTCTCCCCGGGAGCTGCTTTGTGTCTGGGTCCCTTGCAGATGCTACACTCACTTCCTCCCCCACCTCCCCTGAATGGGGTTGCTGTGGCTGGATGTGTGCCTCCCCCACACCAGGTGCCTCCTAGAGGCACACGAGGGCCTGTGTGGGAGCAGAGGGAAGGGCTCCTGTCAGCTTCAGGGAGAGAAGGGAGGGGGGCCTGAAGCCTTCCTTGGTGGAAAGCACCACCACTGGACCCAGCAAGACCTTGAACTGTCGGGGACACGCCACGCCTTGGGGAGCAAGCCAATGTACGTGGCACGAGAACTAAGAAGAACCGAAACCCTCAGTTCTTGGGGACGTCCAGGAGCTCAAGGAACCTCTGCACCAATGAGGGAGCTCTGTGCCATTGCTGTCCTTAGTAGGGGCCTGCATTTTCAGCGACACACAGCCTTTTCAGCTGGGACCTGAGGCTGAGGGCTCTGAACCATAGCCCCTACTGCTGCCCCTTGGCCAATGTTTATCAAGCCCCCCCCCCCCCCGTTCCTCCCCCTTTTGCCTCAGCGCCCGACTGTTTCGGCTGTGGCATTTCTCAGGCCTCCAAGTGGGCCCGTAGGACCTCGGCCATAACTGTCCAGCCCCCAGTCCTCTCTCCATCCTGATGGGGTTCCCACCTTGGACGGTGATGGCCACGGGCTGTGACGCCTGCAGACTCTTCCCTATCAGCCCTGTGCAATGGTACTCGCCGCTGTGACTGAGGTTTGCCCGTGGGATGGAGAAGGTGGAATTCATGGCAGAAAACTGCTTGGATTTTCCATTCTGGAAGAACGTGATCTTGTACAGAGGCTTGTTCCTCCAGCTGTGGCACCTCAGCACGATGGGCTCCCCCTTCTGGAACACCAGGCTAGGGGTCTGGAGCACCAGCCAGTCTGAAAGACACAAAGGGACCCCAGGACCCAGCAGGTCTTGACTCAACTCTGAGACCCACCCTGTTCTTACTGGTGGGACACAGTGTGTGGAGGGAAGAGCTTGAGATCGCAATCCAGCGGCCTCGGTCTCCAAAGCTGGCTCCATCATTTGGGAGCTCGGCAATCTTGGGCCTCTTCTGGGCCGTGGATTCCTCAGCTGTGAAAATGGATGACGTAATACCACGCATCTACAATAGTTTCTGGCACATAGTAGGTGTTCAGGATACGCCCGTCTTCTCTTTCCTGTCCTGAGAGAGGGCAGCTACAGCCCTGTCCTGCCCAGGAGGCCCTTGTGAGAAGGATACAAGAGACCGCACCCAAAAAGGGGGGGGGCGCCTGGGTGGCTCAGTCAGGTAAGCTGTCGACTGCGGCTCAGGTCATGATCCCACAGTCTGTGAGTTTGAGCCCTGCGTTGGGCTCTGTGCTGACAGCTCAGAGCCCGAAGCCTGCTTCAGAGTCTGTGTCTCCCTCTCTCTCTGCCCCTTTCCTGCTCACGCTCTGTCTCTCTCTCTCTCAAAATAAATAAACATTAAAAAAAGAAAAAAACAAAATACCAAAAAAAAAAGACCCCAGGATGCGGTCCCTTCCTTGGGGGAGCGATGGGAGAGATCCAGTCTGACCTAGGAGGTAACATGTGAGGGGACACGGCAGCGACATGCGTCTTCCGGGAGAGTACGAAATCATGGACATGAAACAAATATTGGTTTATTTGACGTATGTTGGTAACGTGGAGTTTTACTTCAGCGGGGTCTTTGCCTGAAGGCAGCAGTGTCATGGGCAGGGCACTAGCCTGCTGCATACCCCTTCCCCCCCCATTTTCATCCTTTTACCGAGGAAGAAAAAAATATTTAGTAATTTTGTTGTATAGGGAAAAGAGCCTATGAGGGATATTTGTACTCCTGACCTCAGCCCAGGTACTCCTTTTCTTTTCTTTTCTTTTCTTTTCTTTTCTTTTCTTTTCTTTTCTTTTCTTTTCTTTTCTTTTCTTTTCTTTCTTTAATTTTTATTTTTGAGAGGGAGAGAGACAAAGAGAGACAGAGACAGAGCATGAGCAGGGGAGGGGCAGAGCGAGACGGAGACACAGACTCCCAAGCAGGCTCCAGGCTCCAAGCTGTCAGCACAGAGGCCGACACGGGGCTTGAACCCACGAAGGTCATGACCTGAGCCGAAGTCGGATGCTCAACCAACTGAGCCACCAGGCACCCCACTCCTTTTCTCTAAAGCCGGAGGACAGAGCTGAGCACAAATTGGAAAGAGAGGTGGAAGAAGAGAGCAGAATTAGAGGGAGGTAGGGGTGGAGGGGGGGCGGAGGGGGCGGGAAGAATGACAACAGCCAGGCGCCGGCTGGCCCCAACCAGAATGAGGCCAACCAAGTCTCTACACTGGCTGGTGACCCTGCCGCGGTTACAGGAAGAGATACTCAGTACCCAGGATACTGTGCCCCAGCTACAGCGGGAAATCTGGGCGCAGAGGATGACACCAGATCCTGCCACTTGGGTCCCACCAACTAGAAAAGCCTACCCCTCCTGCTGGGGAGACACGTTCCACCCACTTCCTCCCCTTTCCCTTCGGCAGATTCCTCCTCTCGGAGAACCGGGACCCCGGCTGGACACTGCACTCCAAGGTGAGGCCAAGTGGCCCTGGTCCCCTGGACTGACTGCCTCTTTCAGAAGATGGGACGAGGGTAGGCAGGAATGCTGAGACTGTCAAACTTTTAAAAACTAAAGTAGAGGGGCGCCCGGGGGGCTCAGTCTGAGGAGCATCCGATTCTTGGTTTCAGCTCAGGTCACGGTCTCGGGGTTTGTGGGATCCTGCCCCGCGTCGAGTCAGGTTCTGCGCTGACAGCTCAGAACCGGCTTGGGATTCTCTCCCTACTACGTCTCTCTCTGCCCCTCTCCTGCTCACGTGCTCTGTTTCTCTCTCTCTCTCTCAAAATAAATAAACTTAAAAAAGTAAGAATAATAAAGTAGAGCCCAGAGAAAAAGCCAAAGCTGCTGCCACGTGGCCCCAGCAACGGATTCCTGCACATCTCTTCCCTGTCTAGGTGACTGGCCCTTTCTTCCCTGCCAAGTCTGTGCTTGCACCAGGTTTGGACCTGAATACTGGGGAGTGTCCGCCTCAGGCTGGGTTGCGAGCGGGCCACCTGAGGTCTCCTTGAGCCCATGGGTCTTGGGGCAGATCTTGAGAGCAGGGCCCAGTTTCGTGTTCGCGGCCCCCATATGTTCTTCGGGTAATCCAAGGGCCTTTCTGTCAATCTGGGAACGAAAGTCCTCTGCAATCTTCTGGAAGCCTCGCCGAGAAGGCGCACACAGCCCCTCCCTGCTCCAATGACTGGCTGCGGATGCACTCTGGGGGGGTGTGGGGCGGCTGGGGGGGCTTGGTTGAGGGGGACGCTCTCACCTCCTTCCCTTCACCTCCTTCCCTTCCTGGAGGGACAGGGACACACAGGTCAAGGCCCTGCCGGTCCTCAGAGCTTTCCCTCCAGGCCTGTCACTTCCTGCTGGGCTGAGAGCGGGCCCCTTGCTTTTGAGGAAAATTCGGGAATCAGGTGAGGGAAAGGGACGACAGGAAGAGTGACAGTGACGGGTATGCATCTCAATTGCCTGGTGGCTTTTCTTCGGGGAGAAACTACTGTTTTGTCCGGAGCTTTGTATAACCGGTCCTCTGTTTAGCAAACATCCTTTAAGGCCTGCCCTCGTCAGGGGCTGGAAATGCAAAGATAGTTAAAACACAATTTTCAGGTCAAGTTGCCTGGAGGGCAGGGGGCAGGGAAATGCTGGTACCACCAGGACCTGGGGAAGGAGGCATAATTAGCCCCCAGGAGCAGATGAGGAAACAGGCCCGAGGGCAGACCGTAGCTCGGAGTTTACACGGCTGGTAATGTCCAGGCCAGGGACGCAGCTGTGGTCCATCTGCACTCCGTGACCGCTACAAAAATGGGTTTCTATGCAGTCAGAATTTCCTTCTGCTTCTCTCACACCCCGGGGCTGCTTGTTTGTAGCCCTCGTAAGGTTCTCGCTCAATCAGGAATCTCTTAGGAACACACACCGAGCAAAGGGGGTGGGCGAAAAGGGAAACGAGTGGAGAAAACAACTTCAAACAGCTCACTGGCGATGCTTCCCAGTAAACAGGCCACCTCGCTTCCCTAAAAAACCTCTGTAAGCAGATTCCGTCTCTCCTTGCCCTCCCGGACCGTCCCCGGGGCCTTCCTCCACTGACCGGAAAACACATCCAGATACACGGGGTCACTGAGGCTGGTCTGGTCCGTCTGGCACGTGTACTCCCCTCTATCCTTCTCGGTGGCCTTAAAGCTGTAGTTGGGCCGGACCTGCGTGGGGATGGAGCTCCCATTATGGAACCACCGGATGGAGTGGTCCCCGGCTGTGTGGGCCCCCTGGCACTTCAGAGTCACATCGTCCTCCCGGAGCACGAGGATCCACGGGGGCTCCAGGTCCACCACAGCCTTCGGGAGACCTGCTCCGGGGCAGAGAGAAGGGGAAGCATGAGGAAAAGGGGCCCCGAGAGCCTAAGCGGGCCCCGAACTTCAAGCACCTGAGGTCCCGCTGGGGACATCAAGCGTGGAACCCGGCCCAGAACCGTTCTGCAAATGTAGGCAGCTCCTTTTACTCGTACACCCCACCGCAGGGGCCCCTGGGAAGCCAGGTCCCCTCAGAGAGTGTCGCCGTTCCTCAGAAAGACAGGGCAAGAGGTAAGAGAAAGGGAGAAGGGGCAAGGCAAACATTCTAGAAGTATATCTCACCGGGGGCCATCCGAAGCAGGTCTTTCTTTCTTTCTTTCTTTCTTTCTTTCTTTCTTTCTTTCTTTCCTCTCTTTCTTTTTCTTTCTTTCTTTCCTCTTTCTTTCCTCTCTTTCTTTCTTTCTTCCTTTCCTCTCTTTCTTCTTTCTTTCTTTCTTTCTTTCTTTTCTTTCTGTCTTTCTTTCCTCTTTCTTTCCTTCTTTTCTTTCTTTCTTTCTTTCTTTCTTTCTTTCTTTCTTTCCTCTCTTTCCTCTCTTTCTTTCTTTCCTCTCTTTCTTTCTTCTCTTTCTTTCTCTTCCTTGTTTCTTTGTTTCTTTCTTTCTCCTTCCTTCCTTCCTTCCTTCCTTCCTTCCTTCCTCTCTCTCTCTTTCACACACACACACACACACACACACACACTACACATGCATGCCCTTTTGGAACTCACTTTCCTCCCCTGTAACCTGAGGCATGTGAACACTGTGGATAAACTCTCTGCAGAGCTGGATGAAGACCGTGGGAGCATCTGGTGAAAGTGTCAGGCATGAGGCAGACATCAGGTTTCCGTTCTGACCTGATGTCAATCTTTATCCCTTAGACTAGACCTATCCTCACCCAAGTACAGTGGAGGCTCTGTGGCCTCAAAAGGATAAAGAAAGAGAGAGAAAGGCTGGGGTGGGGGGTCAGTCTAGGGATCCTGGGTTCAGTGCCCCAGGGAGAACCTCCGCCTCCCCCCCTGGGGGGCCTGGGACCTGGGGAGCTTAGTGGCAGAGAGAAAGAAGGCCCTGCAGAGTTTGCTTCAGCAAGCTGCACCCAGGGGTCTCTCCTCCTATTTCCATCCAGGGAAACAGGCCCCGAAGCCCTCAGATACACCCAAAGTGGAAAATTTATCAACACACGGAGACATCCCGGGCAGATGATGGGATTTTGTGTGCAGCTGAAACTAAAATTGTCTGGGCTCTTGATTTTACTTGGGGAGAGGAAGATGCGAGAGAGACGATGAGTTATGTTCTGTGACGGTATCTGTGACAGCTCACCAGCAGGGAACCAGAAGGGCTGAAGCCACCTATGCCCCCAAGGCTCCCCTGCTTCCCTGGGAGAAGGGGAAAGAGAAAGGAGGGGAGGGGACGGGGCATCTTCCGGGAGACTCCACTTCAGTATGGGGTTACTGGGGCACTCAGGGCACCTCCAGATGGGGTGCTGTGAGTAGAGGAAGAAGGTGGCTGGGGGAGGGAGAGGGTGTGGGGGGAGCACTTACCAGGTGTCCCAAGGACTGGACCTGTAAGAGAGAAAAGCAAAGATCAGCCTGGAGTTTAGATCTGATGATTCATCATTACAAAGTATCCCCTCTAAAAAAAAAAAAAAGCCCCCTATGCAAATCCCCTTAACTTCCTTACCCTTGGCCGTCTCTGTATTGTCCCTGTCTTTACTGGTTCAGCCGTGTGTTACTAAAATCACCTACACAAGCAGGCAGATGGATGTTTCTATAAATTTGCGGTCACCATATTCAAAAGGACACTGAACTGTCATTCTGAAAATTTTTTTTTAATTTTCTTTTTTAATGTTTATTTGTTTTTGAGAGAGACAGAGACAGAGCCTGCGCAGGGGAGGGGCAGAGAGAGAGAGACACAGAATTGAAGCAGGCTCCAGGCTCTGAGCTGTTGGCACAGAGCCCGACGCGGGGCTCGAACCCATGAACCCCATGAACCGCGAGATCACCACCTGAGCCAAAGTAGGGCGCTTAACCAACTGAGCCACCCAGGCGCCCCTCTGACAATTTTCTCCAGTAAATTTGCTCTGCTGCCCAGTAACACTCATCTTTTCTCGCTGCCAAAACTTCCCTGCCCTCTGCCTTGGAACCCTTCTCTCCTAAAGCCCGACTCCTTCCTCCGTAATTCACAGAAAACACAAGCTGGTAGGAAACCTCACGCCTTCCCCCAGCTCAGTCTGCACCTCTGTCCAACTTCCTTTCTCCCTGTTCTCTGGACAAAGCCTCCCTGCGTCTCTCCCTGGTCCGTCTCCAGGCTGTGTTGTCATCTCTGTCACCCTGGCGAGCATTTCCCCCTCTCTCTTACTCCTATCCTCTTCTGCATCATCAATTTCTCTGGCCCGTCAACGTAAACATATCCCAGGATTTTTCATTAAAAGAAAAAAAAAAGCTTCTCGCTTGATCCCACATGCAATTCTAAAAGCGTTGCTCTGCTCCCTTTCAGAGCCAGATTTCTCAAAAATGTTTTTTTTCCCCGTGGGCCACCCTCGTTTCTACTCCTTCCATTCACTGTTTCGTTCACCGCAGTTGGGACTCTGCCGTTGCCGGTTCGCTCTAACGTCTCTCCCGTTCTTCCCCGCGAAAGTGTACGTCTTCACTATCTACCCAGTTAGCCAAGCCTGGAAACTGCAACTCACCTCTATTCCCCTCCTCCCAAGCCCCCCACCCCCTTTCACATCAGTGAATCTTGTTGATTCTGCTTCCCGCTTAGGCCTGGAGTCTGTCAGCTTCACTCCGTGCCCGTGACTGCCGTGCAGGTTTAGGTCACCACCAGCTTTTTCCACCTCCTAACTCCTCTCCTCACTCCTGTGTCCCCCTACAATCCACTTCCCACAGAAAGGCCGGAGTTATTTTTAAAATATCGCATCAGGGGCGCCTGGGTGGCTCAGTGGGTTAAGCGTCCGACTTCGGCTCAGGTCACGCTCTCGCGGTCCGTGGGTGGGTTCAAGCCCCGCGTCGGGCTCTGTGCTGATGGCTCGGAGCCTGGAGCCTGCTTCCGATTCTGTGTCTCCCTCCTTCCCTGCCCCTCCCCAACTCATACTCTGTCCCTCTCTCTCTCCGTCAAGAATAAACAAACATTAAGAAAAATTTTTAATATCAGATCAGAGGGACGCCTGGGTGGCTCAGTTGGTTGAGCATCTGGCTTTGGCTCAGGTCATGATCTTACCGTTTATGAGTTCAAGCCCCATACTGGGCTCTCCACAGACAGCTCGGAGCCCGGAGCCTACTTTGGATTCTGTGTCTCCCTCTCTGCCCCTCCCCTGCTCGTGCTCTCTTTCTCTCTCTCAAAAATAAACATTAAAAAATAATAATAAAAGTATCAGATTGTATAACATCACTCCCCTGCTTGCAAGCCTTCAAGGGCCTTTCTTTGCTCTTGAAATAAAGTGTACATCTTTATGAGGCCACACGGGGCGAGGGCTCTGCTCCCCTCTCCCCTCCCATCTTGAGGCCCTCTTCCCCTACTCACTGAGCTCCTTTTTAGATTCCTGACACTTGGGGTTTTTGTGTAAGCTCATCCCTCTTCTCTAGACCTACTTCCTTTTTCTCTTCCAATGGCTAGATCCTTGCTATGCTCAAAGTCTCAGCTCAAGGTCACCTCCTCAGAAAATACTTTTCCTATCATCCTGTTTAAGTGGGCCGCCCTCTCTTCTTCCCCACAAGGATTTCTCTTATAAGAGTCTCCTGTTTACATCTTCATGGCCCTTTCCAATTTATATTTACGCCTCTGTGTTTGCTTACTTGTTGTTTATATCCCCCAGGAGAATGTAAGCTCAAAGAGGGCAGTAGCCGTATCAGTTGTATTGGCCAAGGCTCTGGAAATCGCGTATTGAATGAGTCTAGGTGGGAAATAAGAGGGGCCACGGTCGTACTGACAATGGGAAGTGAAGAAGATACACACACGAGAGAAATTTAAGAGGCAGAACCGGGGACGGTGGTAATGTAAGCGGATGGCTAGGAGAAAGTTACTCCCGCTCGCACAGGTCTATGTGTTAGGAGGAGGTGTGCATTCGTAAGGCGAAGATGTTAAGTTGAGTTTGAGTATGTTTTGTTTCTGAGCTGGCATATCAACGTGGAGGCGTCCAACCGGCAGGTGGAAATACGCAATTGCAGTTGATGCAAACAAGAGGGATAGGTCTGGAAGCTGTTGACGTAGAGGTGAGAGCTAAAAACCAGCGTGGGACTGGCGAGAGGGCAGTGCGGGACAGGAGAGCAGATAAAGAAGTAGAGCCTACGAGGAGGGGAAGAGGAGAAACAAGAAAAAGATGAGAAGAGCAGAGAGAAGTCATCGGCCATTTATTCATTCCACACTCAACAAATGGTAGGGAACACACCCTCGGTAGAATCATTGTAAGGGAGACAAAGACCGCGTGCTTTAGGTCAGGAAGGCCGGCTGTCTTATTTATTGGTAAATACCCAAGTCGTAGAACAGGGCCTGTACATAGCATTTATTTAATGTTTCAACAGGGCAGTTTGTGGAATCTGCAGAAATTCTGCAGGAAACGCAACGTACACATTGCCTGGCTGTAGAGGAAGATCCACTTGGGGCAATGGGAACATGGTTAAGAGGGTAGAAGTGGGGCTTTACTGGGGCGCCTGGGTGGCTCAGTCGGTTGGGCGTCCGACTTGGGCTCAGGTCATGATCTCACCGTTGGTGGGTTTGAGCCCCGCATCAGGCGCTGTGCTGACAGCCTAGAGACTGGGGCCTGCTTCGGATTCGTGTGTGTGTGTGTGTGTGTGTGTGTGTGTGTGTGTCTCTCTCTCTCTCTGCCCCTCCCCTGCTGGGTGCTCTGTCTCTATCTCTCTCAAAAATAAATACACATTAAAAAAAACAAGGAAAAAAAAAGAAGGGAGGCTTTATTCAGTAGAGCAGCACTGGAGGCGTTTCTGAAGTGCCGTGACTCAGCTGTGGCTGTACTTGAAGAGGCCATGGCCTCAGTGTAAAGCATGGATTCAGAGTAGAGGAGACAAGAGATTCGAGGTGGGGTCAGAGGCCGTTCTAAAAGTTGAGTTATCGAGTGACGAAGACCTAAATGTGGTGGCCCAAGGAAGAACGGGAAAAATGGACCAAACCCTAGGTGACTTAGCAAAAGGGCAAACGGGAGAAAACATCAAGTGTCGCCCAGGTGACCTGCACGTCAGTAGCACTGTCAGCAGAGAAGCATAGCCCCTCTCCAGGCCTGAGCTTCCCCCTGTGAAAAAGGAGACCGCCCAGCACCCTTTTAACATGCTATGCCCCTTCAGTCCATTTTATCCTGCTCCTGAGGGAACACTCTCTCTTGCTCACCTCCACCCCCTATCCCAGTATCATTCAGCACTGAGGGCCGAGGGCTCCCAGAGATGCCCAGATTTCATTATCAGTCAGAGCCCCTGACTTGCGGGGTCTGGGGCCATCCTGAGGTGTATTTGAGGCTGGAAACTTTAGCAGTTGAGCTTGGAGAGACAATCCCGGCAATAGAGCTCCCCTAGTTGGTCTCCCCCGACTTCTGCCCAGCCGGCACCATCAGTCTTCGGCTCTCCATCTTGGCCTAGGACTCTGGCTTTCTCCACATCAGACCCAGGACCTAGCCCCGCGCGCATGTGTGCAGTACAAAGAGGCATGCGTGGTTTCTCTGGTCCTACGACGGGCGATTCCAGAATTGCCCAGGTCGGGTGTTCTCTGAGCCCCTGTTCCCTGGATAACCCAGACCCTCTTGTGCTCCTTCCCAGGGAAATCTGACACATGAACAGAAGAGGCTTCTGCTGCCTGAAGTGGTTTCAGGGGCACAGAGAATGGCTATTGCTTCCTCCCTACCCCTTGTCTCAGACAGCCTTAGCCCTCCCGCCTGAGATCTGGTCCCTGGGAGACACAAATTTCTAAGGAAGGGAAACGTGCTGGCCACTCATTAGTCACTCAAATCTAGGTCACTGGACTTTTCGGGTGTAGTGAGTGGCAGAGCACCAGTGACCTGACTGCCCCGGGATCCTGGGCAAAAGACACTAAAAACAACCACCAAAACCGCCAGTGTTCTTGTTTGCCAAAGGCAGCCGGGTTGTCCGAGTTTGCTCTTCATCAGCGGGCCTTCACCTCCTCGTTTCCTTGATGTGCTTCCCGTGCCACCCCTCATCCTCGCCCGACCTCTGCCCCACCAGGGTGGCAGCAGCTGAGGTAAGAAAGTGCACCTGCCTCTGGGGACCCAGACTCACCCAAGAAGAGCAGAGCTGTCCACAGTAGCATGTCGCCCAAAGGGGGGCAGGGCACACACTCGGCTCGGTCACTACGGGCAGCAGGGAGGGGGCGGGTTGAAGGGATCTGCATCAATTCCTGGCACACGGTGGCCCTGGCAGCACCGGCGTGGCAGTCCCAGACTTCTCTCGAGGCCTGACCGATTCCACCCCGGGGGAGGACAGACCAATTCTGAAGTCCCAAAGAGGAAGTGAAAAGAAATGTTGTTTTACCATAGGCCCCTCCCCTTCCACCCTTTTTCCTCTCAACTGTTCCCTCCCAGAAGATTCGGAGCTTCCCAGAATGGATCTGGCCCAGCCCAATTCCAAATTCACAGAAATTTCAGCAAGTGGGAAACAACTTCTGTGTCTTTTGGGACACAGCCGGGCTCAGCCTCTGGGAGCAAGAGGGGAATGGCCACCCAAGCTCAGCTCAGACCCTCCTATCTGTTCCCAGGCCTTTAGAAAAAGCAGTGGAAAAGAATGTGGAGTCAGTCTTCTCTGACTTCTAGTTCCATTTGGAGGCCCAGGCGCCCACCATCAGTCGATTTTCTTTATTATCCAATCCCTGACTCACTCCTGGATGGTGAAACAAGAACAAAGAGGTGTGTCAGGTGGAATCAGGATGATGATCCCTGTCCCCTTATTCCCCTTGGACATGCGTTCTTTTGCTCGTTCCTTCAACAGGGATCTTTTGAGCACCAAGCTGTGCCCTGGTTCTTTATCTTCGCCACCCTCGTTCCCATCCCTGTCTCTTTCACTATGGCGAAGCAGCACGGGCCTTGGAGCTAGATAAGTCTAGTTTTGAGTGCTAGGTAGCTTCTCAGAACCTCAGATAGCTCGTCTGTAAAAAACGAAGGTAATCAGGGACACCCGGGTGGCTCAGTCGGTTAAGCGTCCAACTTCGGCTCAGGTCACGATCTCCCGGTTCGTGAGTTCGAGCCCCACATCAGGCCCTGTGCTCCCAGCTCAGAGCCTGGAGCCTGTTTTGGATTCTGTGTCTCCCTCTCACTCTCTGCCCCTCCCCTGCTTGCACTGTCTCTCTCAAAAATAATAAATAAACATTAAAAGAAGAAGAAGAAGGTAATCAGGACTACCCTTCAAGCAGAATTTCCCAGCCTCAGTGCTTTTGATATTTGGGGCCAAACGGTTCTCACGGGGAGGGCCTGTCCTATACATTGTAGAATAATTAAGAGCACCTCTGGCCTCTACCAGCGAGATGCCAGGGGCCACCCTAGTTGTGAAAATCAAAATGTCTCTAGACTTGGACAAATGTTCTCTCAGAGGCAGAGTTGCCCTGGGTTGAGAACCACTGCATTCAAGGTTCTTTTGGAAGAGAAATGAAAATTGGAGGGCTAGCCAAGTGCCTGGTACATCATGGGTACCCAATGAAGGCTAGTTTCCTTTTCTTGCTTTCTATCACCATCCTCATCACCGTTTCATCCCCAGAACATAAGATTCTCTTCTCAGGGCCCTTTCCTGGGGCCTCTTTCCCAAATGCCCTCACAGGAAGCAAGCTTTAATACTCAAGGAAATAACACCATCACACCTCTTCTCACACCCGTAATTTTCAGAAACCTCAACAGCCTCAGCCCATCAGCTGCAGGCTTTCACTACTGGCTTCATTCAATGCTCCTAACCCCAATCTATTTCCAGCCCTTATCTGATTTTCAGGTGAATTTCTTCCCCGGTGACAAGACACCAATGATCGGACATCAATACTTGAAACCTATCAAGTTAATTTGTATCTCGAGACTCACAAAATGGAAGCACCCCTGCCAGTGGCCTGGCCCACATCACAAAATCTAAATCTAAGTCAGCCTGTGCTTACAGGAAACACCTGTCAAGGAAACCTCATGTACACCAATCACAATCTATGTACGTGGCTTTGGCTAGCTTTCCATATCCTAGAAAAGAGGGAACTGCCAGCCTTATAGGGAAATCTCCAACCTTCCAGCTGATCAGGCCATTTCCTAGTTGCCTCTTCCAGTGATCTATAAAACTCACTGTTCCCCCAAATCCCTCAGGAAGAGTGCTCTACTGCTTGTGAGGTCCTGTACTCCCCCAACCCATGGAATGTTTTCCCTTAAATAAAGGACATTGAACTTGTTATTAATTGTTTTAGTTTTGTCATTTGGCAGTCTTGCCAATGAGGATGGGAGCCCAAGACCGTTACTAAGAATCTGGGGTTGGTGCCTAGATGCAGGCGAAGGTCTCCACAGAGCCGTTTTCATTCCCTGCCTCTTTGGCTGCTTTCTGGGATCTCCGGCAAACTTCCTTCCAGTTGAGCTCTGCCTGTTTCATACGCTGAGTTCTTCAAGTGTCTTTGTTCTACTCCTTCCAGGAGGAAAATCAGGGTGTGAGAGACCGGATTTTTCACAGTGAGACATAGTGAGCCACCATATTTGGGTTTGGAGTCCACCTCATCTCCAAGGGAAGTGTCTTTCGGAGGTGCTGATAGGTCTCAGGGACGGTGCTCAGGCAGCCTGAGACAGCAAGTCTGGTTGAATTAAGGAGGATTATATCAACAAGGGAAAATAGTGGGTCTTCTTCAATCAAAGAAAAGTGTGATGGGAGCCATTAGGGGGACGCGCAAAGCCTCAAGGCAAGTCCACAGCATAAAGAGTTGGAGGACTTAAGGAAATAAACAAAGACCCAAAATGTGGACCTTTCTGGTGGACAGCACATCAAAATCTAAGAAGACACAAGCAGACCACTGAAATTCACTAGAGGGGCACCTGGCTGACTCAGTGGGTAGAACATGTGACTTTTGATCTTGGGGTTGTAAGCTCGAGTCCCCCATTGGGTGTAGAGATCACTTAAAAATAAAATTTAAAAAAAAATCCATTTGAGTGTCTGCCACTGTAAAGAAATATTCTCGGGGGTGAAGGTGGGGAGATAATCTTTATAAAAAGGATAAGAGATCTATTGCTAATGAGAATCTTTGAAGCCAAAGCCACAAAATTAGTAGGCATGGGTCAAGGTCTTAAAAGCCACTTACCACCCAAATCTAAGGTTCCCATGCTAGCAGAAGTTTGGTCATAGAACAGTTTGGACCAACACTAGGTCACCTGCTAACCCAAGAAAATTCCCAAGCACTGATGTCTGCTGGACAACACTACACAGCCCTCAACCCAGTGGCACATCCCTCTCGGTTATTAATTTGGCTCCGAGAGACCCACGCCTTGGCTAACGAAATGGGATCCTCAATTTGCAAAGAATCAAGCATTGTCGCCTGCCAGCACACCTGCGTCTTTGATGTCTGAGAACCACGGTCCTAGAAGCTGTAGACATCTATAAATAATGGCGAAATCTTACTAAAACACACGAGAAGGACCACAGCTATTCCGGGAAACATTCTAATAAGGCAAGAGCATTCATTTAAGAAGTGCACTTGGGGGGCACCTGGGTGGCTCCGTCAGTTAAGCGTCGGACTTCAGCTCAGGTCATGATCTCACGGTTCATGGGTTTGAGCCTGGAGCCTGCTTCGGATTCTGAGTCTCCCTCTCTCTCTGCCCCTCCCCAGCTCCCCCTGGGTGTGTGTCTCTCTCTCAAAAGTAAATAAACATTAAAAAAAAAAAAGAAAAAAAGAAAGAAAACAAGAAGTGCACTTAAAAGTAAGGTTTCCAACTCAAACAGAGTGAGCTACCTATTTTTTAATTAATCAATTTATTTATTTATTTATTTACTGAAAATTAGATGTTACAGTTCATTCCATCTTCATAATTACAGACCTTACAAGGCAAATAAAGCAAACTCTTCTCCCGTTTAACCAGGTGCAGCATTTGGGCACTTTTCTGATAACACAGGTTGGCCTAATTAATCAGCCTGGGTTGAAAGCTGGCAACCACAAATCTTTGCAACGTAGGATGTTCCTCCACAGTGACTCCAAGGATCTTAACTCCTCAGCTACACTGTGAGCTCTGAAATGGTTTTCACTGCAACATTTTTCAAGCTTTCACATCTTAACCTGAAATCTGACCCCTCGTCTTACGGCAGGGAACTCTGTTCAAGCGGTCTTCCTGTTGGCCAACCCAGTCTGCCAGCGATCTTAACAGTTATTATGTACAAATACAGCCGTGCTCCCGAGCGCTGATTAAAACTTGTGCTGGGATCCCATTTCAGAGCATCAGCTCCCTGAGGGAAAAGAGAGATCCAACCAATTGCTTCCATGAGTCATAACCCCAGTACCATGTACCTAATGTCCTTTGCAGCAAAACTCAAGAGGTCAGGCAATCTTCATCATCCTGACAAGTTTATCAGTGTTTCCATACAAAGGACATTCGGAGCTGATCCCAGACCAAGCACTGCAACCACAATCCCAAGAAATCATTCCGTTTTAGCACAAAGAGTGCCTGCAAGATGCCAGAGTACGCGAGAAATCATCTCGAAGCAAAGAGTGATGGTTCATCGTCTTACAAGCGAGAGGAAATCCAGGAGGAAAGAAACCTCCTCCCTCCTAACCTCCTCATTCACACTGATGGCTACTTTCACAGCCTTAACTGACGAAACCCAGTGCCCTCTACTTCCTGATTCAAGGAGTCCATTTTTAAGGTGACCGTCAAGGTCAAGAAGAACTGTGATCTATGAATTCTAGTTCTTCAATGGGAAGCTCCTTCTCCATTATCGCTTTCTGAACACATTGCTGGTAGCGCTTGAAGAGGTCGGTGCGCGGGTCCCCAGAGCCGTCCCCGTTGAGGAACCTCTCGGCAAACCAGTGATTAAAGCACTTATCTTACGGGTGCTTCCTGTCCGTGCAGGCCTCCCCTGCGCTGTTCATGGTCATGGCGACGGAAGTGCTGGGCTACCTATTTTAATTGGCATGAAGAAGCTTCCAAAAGTCTTCAAGATTCGAAAATAACTTCGTTGAGAGATTCACTGCAAAAGGCCAATGAAAAGTTAGGGACATAAGAGGCATCTAAAACAAAAGACTGTGAGACTAGCATGACTCCCCTTTTTCACTCGAGTATTCACACCCTACTCATTCCTTATCTGAATTGCCTTCCACTCTGAAAAGACTATAAGGCCATAAACACGAGCCTGACAAGGTAGTGACCTTATGGACACCTCCCGTATCTACCCTCAGAGGAATTCTCCAGTAAATTGCTATCAGTTATTCCCTTAAATAGCCGAGGGGAAACTAAAATTAAAATTAGGGGTGTCTGGGTGGTTCAGTAGGTTAAGCATCTGACTTTGGCTCAGGTCATGATCTCAGGGTTTGTGAGTTCGAGCCCCGCGTCGGGCTCTGTGCTGACAGCTCGGAGCCTGGAGCCTGCTTCCGATTCTGTGTCTCCCTCTCTCTCTGCCCCTGCCCTGCTCACACTCGCTCTCTCTCTCTCTCTCTCTCTCTCTCAAAATAGTAAGTAAACATTAAAAAAAATTTTCTTTAAGCTATTTTTAAAAAATTAGTGGAGGGGCACCTGGGTGGCTTAGTCAGTTGAGAGTCTGACTCTTGGTTTTGGCTCAGGTCATGATCTCATGGTTCATAGGATCGAGCCCTATGTCAGACCCTGTGCAGACAGCTCAGAACCTCCTTGGGATTCTCTCTCATTCTCTCTCTCTCTCTCTGCCAAAATAAACAAACTTTTTTTTTTTTTAATTAATGGAAAACCTTTCCAAATTCAGATAGATAGTGGAGCTACCCTTGACTTTAGATCCCTCTCAGTCTAGAATCTGCAGATGGGATCTTGGGGAAACTGGCAAAAACTGGCCAAGAGTAAGAATTTTTTTTTTTTTTTTTTTTTTTTTTTTAGAGAGAGATGCAGGGGCTTGATCCCACGACCCTGGGACCATGACCTGAGCCAAAATCAAAAGCCAGATGCTCAACTGATGGAGCTACCCAGGCACCCCGAAGAGTGAGAATTCTTATCCGAGTCAGCTCTCTTCCATCTCTGTAGTGCCTGGCCAAGAGAAGAAAATACAATTTCGCATTGTCTTTTCCTTTCTAAATTCAGGCTCCTGTGACTTTGGTTTGGGGGTATCCATTACTTCCCAAATCTTTCTTTCTCAGGAGCATCTACTGCCTTCTTGTTTGTTTTGTGTCCTGAGAACTTCATGTGGCAACTGTGAGGTTGGAGGCCCCCAAAATACGGCTAGACAGAAACATGGGTTGCCCCTGGCTCTAGCTGGAGTCTTTCTAACTGCTGCCAGCTCTCAGAGAATTGTCTAAGTCCTTCTTTTGGCTGTCTTCGGGAATGGCTCTGGATCTTGGGAGGATTAATACCTTTTGCACCCTCTTTGGGGGTGCCTCGTAGGTCCATGGGATTGTTTAATATTGCAGGAACAATGGGGTGCCTAGGTGGATCAGTTGGTTAACCTTCCAATGCTTGATTTTGGCTTGGGTCGTGATCTCAACAGTTTGTGAGTTTGAGCCCCATGTCAAGCTCCACACTGGCAATGGGGAGCCTGCTTGGGATTTTCTGCCTCCCTCTCTCTCTATCCCTGTCCTGCTCACTCTTTATCTCTCTCTCTCTCTCAAAATAAATAAACATAAAAAAAAATACTGCAGGAACATTTACAGTTTGTCCTAGCTGAAACCGGACAAGATATTTGAAATGATTTTTTAAGTAGCTCTATGATCAGAAGTTGACTAAATTTGAAGCGGATAATCAGAGCCCAGTAGAAACTTTGTTTTTTTCCTAAAGATGATGTATTTATTTTGAGGGAGACAGAGAGACTGCGAGCGGGGCAGGGGTAGAGAAAGAGGAAGAATTCCAAGCAGGATCCCTGCTGTCAGCAGAGTCCATGCACGGCTCCAACTCACGAACTGTGAGATCATGACCTGAGCTGAACTCAAGAGTCGGATGCTTAACCCACTGAGCCACCCAGGTGCCCCCCAATAGAAACTTTACATACTCAGAGGAGAAGAAAAACATTCCACAACAAAGAACTGTAAATCTAGAACATAGGTTCTTCTGATTTCTAAATTAGTTGAGATGTTTTTCCTGATATAAAGAAGCAAATTGAAGAAAATGTAGTTGGCCTAGTGGGCCAGCCCTTTAAATGTCATTCAGGTTGCAACCCAATTCTCTGAGGAATTAAAAACAGCTCTTTTTGTCTTGTTGAATCTTTCAAGAACAGGAATTCAGCTCTATGAGCAATTCAAAGCCCACCTACCCTTTTGCTGATTCCAAAACTTCCTCTATTTATTTCAAAAGTTTTGTGGGTATTCTCGAATTCTAATTTACGGAATGGAAGTCATTCTTGAAGACACTTGCATTCTTTCCCTGTGCTTTCAATATAGAAAATTCTACCCACTCTTCTCTAGGAAACCTTATCCGGGCTAGCTCTGTGAAATGTAAGGTTTAGGAAAGCAATTCTTATCAGAAAAAAAAGAAAAGAAAAGAAAAGAAAGAAAGAAAAGGAAAGGCTATTTGGAAACTAAGCAAATGAAAAATCTTTAAAGTTTTCACAAATATTAAGGAAAAGTTTAGGGGCGCCTGGGTGGCTCAGTGGGTTAAATGTTCGATCGTGATCTCACGGTTCCTGGGTTTGAACCCCACATGGGGCTCTGCACTGACATTTCGGAGCCTGCTAGAGATTCTCTTTTCCTCTCTCTCTGCCCCTCCCATGCATGTTCTCTCTCTCTCTCTCTCTTTCAAAATAAATAAATAAACTTAAAAAAAAAAGTTTCCAGGGGCGCCTGGGTGGCTCAGTCAGTTAAGCGTCCGACTTCGGCTCAGGTCATGATCTCACAGTTTGTGAGTTCAAGCCCTGCATCGGGCTCTGTGCTGACAGCTCAGAGCCTGGAGCCTGCTTCGGATTCTGTATCTCCTTCTATCTCTGCCCCTCCCCCACTTGTGCTCTGTCTCTCTCTGTCTCTAAAAAATAAATACATGTAAAAAAAATTTTTCCAAAATCTTTTCGGTAACTTGAAATCTTAATGTTGTACTAAGATAAGTTAAATGATGGGTATCTGTTGCCTATCCAGATCATTTCTAAATAAACTACTGAAACGTTACTTCCTGAACAGAGGTTTATCCACTTTTGGCTTCCTTTTACAGAGTAAGTAAAGGTGTCTGGGTGTATTAGTAAACATGGTTGGTGCCACATTGAGTAAGGAAGAAAATGCTAGAAATTATGAAATGTGTTTGTAAATTTGCCAGTGCAAAGAATGCTAGCCTAACAGTCCATGATTGTTTACCTCTTAGTTTTCACTAAGAATTAAGGATTCTGAGGGTTAAGAATTCTAATTAATATATGTAATTAAATCTACAAGAAATATTAAGGGAAATGTCTCTAAGCAAGCAAAGTAGTATGTGTTTTTGGTAAGAAGAGGTATGAGAGACGGAGATCTTTTTGTTAAGGGAAAAAGAGAGTAAGCTTGTCCTAATTAAAATAATTGTTCCAAAATGAGAAAGAGGAACAAACAGGACAAACTTTAAATGGAGATAAAAAATGTATAAAAGACTTATAGAAAATGAATCTTGGGAAAGCAATTTTAGGTGTGGTCAAGCCGGCTAAGATTGGAATGGGTCTATTTAAGTTTTGTTTTGTTTTTTGTTTTTTAAGAATTTTAACGTAGGAACACCTGGGGGCTCAGTAGGTTAATCGTGTGACTCTCAGTTTTGGCTCAGCTCATGATCTCACGGTTTGTGAGTTCGAGCCCCACGTTGGGCTCTGGGCTGATGGCGCAAAGCCTGCTTGGGATTCTCTCTCCCTCTCTCTCTGCCCCTCCCCGGCTCTCTCTGTCTCTCTCTCTCAAAATAAATAAATAAAGTTTAAAAAAGAATTTTAATATAAAAAATACACCGATGCAAAATTAGAATTTGGCTTTCTCTTTGTCGAAAATGTAGCTGGGGTGCAGGTGTACAAGAACAGCAGGCTCTGGGAGTCCCAGACAGACGAGATCCGGCCACCCACCCCTGACAAAATCCACAGGCAGAGAGTTGAGTAGTGGTAAAAGAAGAAAAAGAATTTATTTCAGTGAGGCCACCACCAGGAAGACAGCAGAGGAACGGCTCCAAGACGGTCTCCAAAGTGCTGAAAATACTTCCAGGTTTATATAAGGAAAATGTGGGACAAAGATGGGGGAGTACATGCATGTGGGCAGTCAAGGTCAGGTGCATCATTATCTTAGGTTCAATCTCAAGCTTCGTCTTGCTGGCTCGGGGCACTCCTGATTGCTTGAGGGGTAGTTTCAGTTCCCATCATGGGAAGCTTTGCCCGCAAGGTCTTTTGCCAGAGTTGAGTTGAAGAAGCATTTCATCAATTAGAAAGTTTGAGGTCAAAGTGAAGGTAGTTGAAGTCCTCTTTCAAAAGGACAAAGTTTCCTTGGACTCTTGGTCAGCTCCCTTTTTTTTTTTTTTTTTGATGGAAGTATAGTTGACACACAATGTTACATTAGTTTCAGGTGTACAACATAGTGATTGGACAAGTCTACACTACGCTATGCTCAGGCAGGTGTAAATACCATCAGCCACCATACAGCGCTTTACAACACCATTGACTATATTCCCCGGGCTGTATCTTTCATCCACATGACTTATTCATTCCATAGCTGGAAGTCTGTACCTCCCATTCCCTTTCACCGATTTTGCCCTTCCCCCCACTCCCTCCCCACCGGCCACCAGCAGTTTGCTCTCTATTTATGGGGTCTGTTTCTACTGTTTGTTCATTTGTTTTGCCTTTTAGATTCCACTTATAATTGAAATCGTCTGATATTTTTGTTTGACTTATTTCATTTAGGATATTCTCTAGGTCCAACCATATTGGTCTGTTCTCGGTAAGAGCTGTGAAAGATTTTTTTTTTTTTTTAGTTTTGTTATTCTATTTGAGAGAGAGAGAGAGAGAGAGAGAGAGAGAGAGAGAATCTTAAGCAGGCTCCACGCTCAGCACAGACTCTGACAAGGCTCCATCCCACAACCCCAGGATCATGACTTGAGCCGAAAGCAAGGATCAGATGTTCAACCCACTGAGCCACCCACGCTCCTGAAAGTTGTTTTTTTTTTTTTTAACCTTTTGGCTAATCTACCTGGAAAGCAATGATTTTGTGTCTTACCAAAATAATTTCCTGTGCTTCATGTTGTCTTTTTCAGGTCTTTGATTACTTAAGAAAATTCAGTCTTCTCAATATTAAAAGAGCTAAGTTTTAGCTCATATTAAAAGAGCTAAGTATCAGCTCTTTTATTATTTTATTAAGCTCAATAATATTTTATTAAGAGCTCATAACTATGTAACCTTCCATATTTGCCTTTAAAATCTTTTATTGTCACTTTCATTAAATAGGTAATTATGTATTATTTCATAATGATCTGCGATTTTATTTAGTCAAATGTTCAAACCCTTTGCCATTTTGACAACTTTTCTAAATCATTCTAAATAGAGTCTTTGTGATTTCAGATTTCCTACAGGGTCCCTGGAAACCTCAAAGGACTTATCACCTCTGTGAAGGAGAGATATTAAACTAATTAGGCTTATTTGGTATGTTAAGTTATATGGGAAGCATTGAAAAATAAGAAGTGATGTTAAACCTTCTTAGGTTATACGCATGTGGATCTATTTACTGATTTAGGTATTCCAGAAATTGTTTAAAGGTTCTAGAAATTTGTCAGTAGTCTCATTGTTCAGTTATTACCCTAAATTATTTTTTGCCACAGAAATAACTACACTTGCTTGTGAAATGAACTCTCATCAGATCTTTACCCATGGGCATTTTTAAGTTTTTTGGTCATTTAGAGGCAAATACTGTTCCAGTCTGATGCTTTTGTTACTGAACGATCTATCACAGCCACTAACTCAGGAAATGAATGAGTAAGCCCCGGTGCACTGCCCTGGCCAACTGCTCCAACTAGGGGAATGAATCCCAAGGGCCCTGGACAAATCAAGGTCACCTCTCCTGTCTGGGTTTGCCAAGACTGTGGCCTAACAAGCAGCCAAACTCATCACTCAAGAAGACAATAATGCAACAGATGAGGTTTGGGAAGAGAAAGGGGAAAATTGGTTTTGGTGCCAGCAGCCAGGGGAGGTGAGAGACAATCAAGCCTTCCCAACCAACTGCTTCACCTACAAGATGGACACCTAGAATTTCATAAGGAGAGGTGGGGGGGGAGGGGCAGTACATACAAGAGAGCAGGCCGAGAGCACATGATCATGGGTGGGGGTCAGTATGTGTTCTTGATCATTGACCAGGAAAGGGGTGTATGGGGGTGGTCTTCTAAGCATCTCTTGCTATCAGGGCTTTTCTGGCCTGATGGTTGGAATGTTCTCTGGTCCTTGCAAATACTTTCATCAATGCCTCAAGAAAGTGCAATAAGAAATGAGCACAATGGGGGGCACCTGGCTGGCTCAGTCTGAAGCATATGACTCTTGATATCAGGGTCCTGAGTTCAAGCCCCACACTGGGAAAGGAGCCTACTAAAGAAACAAACAAACAAACAAACAAACAAAATGAGCACCATGGGTTTCAGTTAGAGCATGAATTAAGTGGTCTTATTTGTTTCTGTTTTTAAATGTTGGGATCTACTTTTGAGCAAGAGAGTCCCTGACACTTTTACAAAAGTGAGACTCATAGAAACAACCCTACTAAGAATTCTTGACTACTAATGATGGGGTTTTGGAGTAGTGGTTTTGGAGCTGATGGCCAAGAAAAAAGACATCTTTGGTGCAAAAAGGTGATTTTATTAAAGCACAGGGACAGGACCCACGGGCAGGAAGAGGGACACTGGGGTAGTGAGGAGTGACTCGTTATATACTATGGAGTCGGGGGAGGTAAAGGCCAAAGGGAAGCATCTACAAGGACTTTCATATGCTAAAGAAGACTCAAAAGATGCCAGGGGTTTTGCTATCATCAAGCTAAGGTTGTTTTCCCTCTAGGAAGGCATTAACATTACCGCAGTAGGGGGTTCCTGGAGAAATGTTCTACTCTGTTTTTGCCTCAAGTATTTGTCACTGGGCTGCCAGTTATAAGGAAATTTAATCTCACCTGCCATTTCCTTCTTGCCTTGGTTCCCCATATCACGATGGAAGGGTGAGGTTGGGGCTCCAAGAAACCGAGTCTACAGGTTTCTGGAGATTAGGCGATTGATAAGATCGCCTTTTTCTTGTAATTTACCAAGATATTTGTAAACTGATGGAGACCCCAGTGCTCCGTGACTGTGATCTCTGATCAGTTAACCATGTTTTCCCCTTTCCTTTGTTCCTGGGCAGCCAGGAGAGCCTGAGGAATGTCACACCTGGGGTGGGGGGCGCGCTGTGTTTGCGGGTGACAGCTTGCCTGAGGCTCCCTCCTCGCTGCCACTGTTGCCAAATTACAAAGTGTTGAAATTTGAGTGTATATTTCACAACTGAGGGAAGCCCCACCTGACATCTGGTCCTCTACAAATGCCAGAGAAATCAAAATCAAGCTCATTAGAATGAGAACATGCTGACACCACTACAGGGACTTCTTCCGCCCAACACACTGGCATTAGAATCCTGGTGCCTTCCCCTCTCATCACGACCCCCTTTCACCCTTTCATACCTGCTTTGCCATTCTTCTTTCTCATTCTGCCAGTTGGAAATGTAATGCTGTTGCAGGATTTTCTTTACCTCAATACCCACGGTTGGTTGTCCCGCGGCTTCGAAGACTACCGAGATGGGCACAAAATGAGTAGCAGGCAAGAGCTTATTAGAGTGTAAGATCAGAAAGAGTAGGAGGAAAGCTCACTTTACAGTGCAGACATTAGAAAGTGAATGCCCGAGGATCACAGGCCATGGGCCTCGTTTTGGGAGGTTCTGGTCACAACCCCCTTCCCTTCCCCCTTGTTCCTTCTCAGCTCCTACCCTTATTGGCTGGATAACTCTGGGTGCTGGGTTGTCCATTCCTGATTGACTGGTTTCCACTGTAGGAGGAGTGACCTATGGCCATACTTAGGTCTTTCAGTCAAATTCCTGAGGGAAACCTGAGGGGGAGTAGGTGGGGTCTGTTACATTCTTTTTTATTTTTTTTAATTTAGTTTTTTATTTTTAAAATTACATCCAAATTAGTTAGCATGTAGTGCAACAATGATTTCAGGAGTAGATTCCTTAGTGCCCCTTCCCCATTTAGCCCATCCCCCCTCCCACAACCTTTATTCTCTATATTTATGAGTCTCTTCTGTTTTGTCCCCCTCCCTGTTTTTACATTATTTTTGTTTCCCTTCCCTTATGTTCATCTGTTTTGTCTCTTAAAGTCCTCAGCTGAGTGAAGTCGTACGATATTTGTCTTTGACTAATTTCACTTAGCATAATACCCTCCAGTTCCATCCACATCTTTGCAAATGGCAAGATTTCATTCGTTTTGATTGCCGAGTAATACTCCATTGTATCTATATACCACATCTTCTTTATCCATTCATCCGTCAAGGGACAGTTTGGGCTCTTTCCATACTTTGGCTATTGTTGAAAGTGCTGCTAGAAACACGGGGGTGCATGTGTCCCTTTGAAACAGCACACCTGTATCCCGTGGATAAATCCCTAGTGGTGCAATTGCTGGGTCGTAGGGTAGCTCTATTTTTAGTTTTTTGAGGAGCCTCCATACTGTTTTCCAGAGTGGCTGCACCAGCTTGCATTCCCATAGGGGCCTGTTACATTCTTAAGAGGAACCTTGAGCCTGAGGGAGTCAGACACTCCCAGCATTATTCCAAAATAAGTGTTTTTCCCCCACCCAGGGACCTCAAATCCTAATCCTATTTTATCCTATCTTTTCCTACCATAATGCTATCATCTGTATTTCTGGAGCTCTAGCATAGGGGGTAACCTATATGATTTTTGAGTTTGCCACCAAAGACCACACTTGGTCCACGATGCTGCTGATCCTGTCATTCTGCCCGTTAAAAACTTCTCCCTGATTTCCAGTGCTTCAGTTTAATGGACCAAATGAAGCCCCTTCTCTGATGACTGAACATGAGGCATGCTGAGGGGGCCAAAGCACAAACTAGCACCCCGCCCCACCCCCACCCCTGGTGGGATCTGTGTGATGGGACACTCCTGCTACCCAAGAACAAAGGAAAGGGGTTTAAGTGCTTGCCATGGTGATGTGGGAAACTAAGGCAAATGAAAAATTAAATTCCCTTACTGTCTATATTCCATTGACAAGTCCTTGAAACAGGCAGAGTGACCTCCCTCTAGGAGCTCAGCTGCAAAAAGGATGACACTTTGCTAGTGGCAGAAGAAAACCTTGGCTTAATACTGTCCCAACCTTGAGGATCCTGTAATTCACTTCCTTTATTTCAACTGCCCCAGGTTATATGCCGGCAATCATGCTCCAAGCTTATGCCCCCCTCCCCCCCACCGCCCCTCATATGCATCTGAAGGGTCTCAAGACTGAGGTTTCATTAAAGGTGATAAATAGTGTTTCTCCACCAACAGCTAGCCCCTCAAGGTCCTGGAATCCTTGCTTCCAAAATTCCTTAGACTTAATCTATCCCTGATCCTCTCCCAACCTGAAGGCATATAATGAGTTACTGTCACAACCCCAGTGCAGCTCTTCCTGTCCACGGGTCCTGTCCCCGTGCTTTAATAAAATCACCTTTTTGCACCAAAGACACCATCAAGAATTCTTTATTGGTCGTTGGCTCTGGACCACCCCACCATCACTCCAAAACTTCATTATTCTCTATCATGTCAGACTCCCTAAAATAAAGGACATAAAACTTGTTCCTTCATTGTCATTTGACAAAACAAAAGCATAGAGTAATATATAGTTAACACATTAAGAGACCAAAACTAATAGTTATATAAGCATATGAATGCTTACCGGGGAGGGGGTATTTTATACATATTATCCTTAACACAACAATTTCAGAAGGTAAAGTATATCATCCTCTGCACATGAAGAAACAGTTAAAGGATAAACCGAGGCATATTAAAATGTCTTAGTTTATTTGAGCAAAAATCAATTCCTGTTGGGAATCTGGAGTGTTTTGGAGCAGTCCACCGACAGAAGCTTGGGGAAAGACTTCTATAGAGAAAAGGTGATGGCAAAGCAAGGTAATCATTTTATTGGCTCTCGCTTAAGCAGTTGCATTATTTGCAAAAGCCTAGTTGGCTGTTGTTGATTTTTTGTGAAGGGGAGCAGAATATGCCGCCCCAAAACATGCCTCTTTAGCATATTTTTAAGTAAGAGCAGACACAAGAGAAGCTCTGAAAACCAAGTAGGAGTTAACTTTATATTTACATTTATAAGGGAATCTCCACGTTTTAAGGGTGTCTCTCTCGGTACCAAGATGAGAAGGATGACTCTGAATCACAAGAAACCCTTATCAATGGAGAGGGCACAGACTTAAGTCTCTGTAAGAACTTTATGTTTTTCTATGCTTTTGCCAGTAACTTCCTATAACTGGTTCCCCCTTCCAATTTTTTATTCTTTTGTCTTTAGCTGAAGATAACATTTAAAGTGATGGCTTGGGCCATCTTGGGGAGTCACTCAGTTTTCCTGGATGTTTCCCTTGTTTTTTTTTTTTAATTTTTTTTATGTTTATTTATTTCTGAGACAGGGAGAGACAGAGCATGAGTGGGGGAGGGGCAGAGAGAGAGGGAGACACAGAATCCAAAGCAGGCTCCAAGCTCTGAGCTGTCAGCACAGAGATGATTTAAAAATCAGGAAGTCCCCCCCCACCCCCCCCACCAAAAAGTCAAGAAATTCCAGTGATTACAAGCATGGATTTTGGAGACAGACAAACCCAGATGATCAAAAATCTCACCCTTGCTAGCTGTGTAATCTGTAAAAAAAAATTTATTTTTTTTACACTTTATTTATTTTTGAGAGAGAGAGAGCACAAGTGGAGGAGGGACATAGAGAGAGAGACAGAGACAGAGACAGAATCCGAAGCAAGCTCCAGGCTCTGAGCTGTCAATACAGAGCCCCATGCAGGGCTCAAACTCACAAACTGTGAGATCACGACCTGAGCCAAAATCGGACGCTTAACCGACTGAGCCACCTAGGGTCCCCGAGCTGTGTGATCTTTGATATGTTATCTGATGAGGGAGCAGAAGGCAAGCTGAGGGCCAAGCACAAGCTAACAACCCCCCACCTCCAGGTAGGATATGTGTGATAGTCCTCTGGCACTCCTGACTGCCCAAGGACAAAGGAAAGGGACAGAAAACCAATGGTTAACTGATAGAGCTCACAGTCCTTCGGGACATGAGACGCCTTCAGTTTATAAATATCTTAGTAATATTACAAGAAAAGGGCAATCGTGTCAATAGCCTAATCTCCAGGAACTCCTACTGTGTTAACGATAATGCTTTGCTAGAAGAAAGACAACCTTAGCTTGACAATAGTAAGGTCCCTGGCATTTTATGAGTCCTCTTTAGCATATGAAAGTCCCTCTGGAGGTTTCCCTTTGGCCTTTACCTCCCCTAACTCCATAGTATATAACCAGTCACTGTTCACAATCTCAGGGCAACGCTTTCTGTCCGGTCCCCATGCTTTAATAAAATCACCATTTTTGCACCCCAAAGACTTCTCAAGAATTCTTTCCTGGCTGTCAGCTCTGGATGCCCATCGCTCCAAAATCCCATCAGTCATAACTGTCATTAAAGGACCGGGAGAGTCTAGTCTACTGCTTCCAGTGGGGAACATTATCTATGGACCCCCTTTGGAAAGGGCCAATTAATGCTATAAACTCCAAGGACCCCACTGCCAGACACTCTCCGATTCTGGCCGCTTGATACAGAAGGTGCTCTTTGCTCTTCGCTGCTTGGCTGGGTTTTGTTTCTCTTCCTCTTAATACTCTGACCACCCTTTTAGTGGATCCCCGTGATTGTTTTATCAGTTCTCTCTAGGGTTTCCTCATTACAGCCACTTCCTTAAGAACTAAGCCACCCTATGCAGCACTACAATCAGCTGCTGATCCAAAAGAAGAGAAAGCCTGGGAGGAAAGACAACCAGAAGGGAAGAAAGGAGAAAGAATGACTGAGTTATGGAGACTCTGGTTTGAGGTATCTCGGCCAGGTCCCCGCACTAACCTCACCAGTCTACCCCAGAAACGTCCTCTGAGAACTCATGTCTTTGTGCTAAAACATTGTCATCTTTAACAACCTCTTAGAAATGCAAATGCCCTAAGCTAAGTGGGTCATTAACTTCAGAGTATGCATTTGTTTACTGTTTCCCAAGGCAGCAAGGTACTGAAGAATTTTGATGACAGGAGAAGGAACTACTATGACAGGCTATTTCCCAGGAAGCTGAGAGCCATGACAAAGTGGCGGGGGGGGGGGGGGGGGGGGAGGGGGGGGGCTTAGACAACAAAAGGCTATCCCTGGGGACCTAAGTTAGGAAGGAAGAGATGAGACCTGATTTTAGACCTACCTTTCCCACTCAGTGGTCTTGGACAAGGCATTTTGCTTCTCTGGACCTCAGCAGAATGAAGGGAATGGACAGGATGCTCTTTATCAGATAGGACTTTTGCAAATATTCTCTTCCAGTCTGTGACTTGTCTTCTGATTCTCTTGACAACATTGTCTGTAGAGCAGAAGTTGCTAATTTTAATAAAATCCATCTTGTCGATTCTTTCTCTAATGGAGCATACTGCTGTGTTACACGTAAAAAAGTTATCATCATATCCAAGGTCATCTAGATTTTTCTCCTTTGTTGTCTTCCAGGAGTTTTAAAGTTTTGCATTTTACATTCAGGTATATGGTCCGTTTCATGGGCAGGAGACACAAAAAAACTTCCATGTTGTTCCGCCATCTTGGCTCCTCTCAGGTCAATGGTCCATTTTGAGTTACTTTGTGTGAAGGGTTTTAGGTTGGGGGCTAGATTCACTTCTTTGTAGGTGGGTGTCCAGTTAGTTGTTCCAGCACCATTTGTTGAAGAGACTCTTTTTTTCTCCATTGGATGGCTTTTGCTTCTTTGTCAAACATCGGTTGAGTGTATTTATGGGTCTATTTCTGGGCTCTCTATTCTGTTCCATTGATCTATTTGTCTATTCTTTTGCCAATAACCAGATGTCCCTTAAGAATTCTTGTTCTAACCAGTTCTTCCTATTCATTGACCTATATGTTAATGAAGATAAACGTGGACTTATATTGGGCCGGAAACGTTTCCTCTACCCTACAATATTCTTTTGGTTAGTCTAAGAATTAATTTGACTTGCAACAGATTAACAGGGGAAAATCAATTTAATTGCATTCATACAGGGGCTCCATCAGGATAGGAGGCCCCCGGTCAGTCAGGCAATTAAGTCTTATACGCCATCCAGAGCTAAGGAGAAAGAGGTAAGGGCCTGGAACTTGATTTTTTTTTTTTAATTTTTTTAACGTTTACTTATTTTTTTTGACACAGAGAAAGACAGAGTATGAATAGGGGAGGGTCCGAGAGAGAAGGAGACACAGAATCAGAAACAGGCTCCAGGCTCTGAGCTGTCGGCACAGAGCCCGACACGGGGCTCGAACTCACGGACTGTGAGATCATGACCTGAGCCGAAGTCGGACGCTTAACTGACTGAGCCACCCAGGCGCCCCAGGTCAGTTCATAAGGGAAGGAAGTCAATTCATAAGAAGATGAAAAAGAGTACATGTTTTGTAAACAAATATCTGCTGGACCATACAGAAACAATGGAACGTAACTTCCTCCCTGTGTACCCCTAAATCACATCGTACTGTAATCCTCTATGGTGATATGGTGGTAGCTCCCTTTCTGGAGAAGATCCTTGGTCTAAGTTCCTTTAGGCAGTTACTGTAAGATCAAAAGTTCTTCTTGAACCTTTGGTTTCTTAAAAGTAATTAACCTACAATTATCCACATGCCAAAGAGACTCATTTTGGGGCGGTGAATTTTGCTCCTTTGAAACTTCTCCAAAAAGTTTTTTAGTCCAGAGGCTAAGTTGGTAGATGATTTCATCTTACTGACAACAGTCTCTTAGTCCTGACAATAAGTCAGTTCAGTTAAACTCATTTCAGAAGACAGCGATGCAGGTATGCTCCCAAAATTAGGCCAATGGTTCAAGTAATCAGGTATTAAATAAGAGACATTTTTATGGGGATAAAAGAAAAAAAAACATTAGTTAATGATTGGAGCAAATTATCAATTCAGCTTCTGAGTGCTGAAGGCAGCCAGTTGAGATGACTTTTAAGTGTTCATCTTGAAGCACATCTAGACGGAGTGAGAGCAGGCCGTGTCAATCTGGCATGAAGATTATCCATACATGAGCTGTTGTGGTGATTTCTCTAAACTTTATGTTAAGTCATTCATATTTCGTTGGTAGGGCTTCAGGTAAAAGAGTAGCTTCATTTCCCGATGATTTCAAGTCAGATGGGTGAGACAAAAATTGAAAGCATTAGTTTGGAGAGTTGTCAACAGACATTAGAGGCCCCTGGTAGAGTCGGGATCTAGTCCAGTTTACAATGAACAGTATCAGAATCTAGTAATCCCAAAGGTGTGCTACTGAAACATTTTTTCCCTCCATAATCACCTCAATTTCTGGCAAAGATAAACAAAGTAAGACCAATCTATTTGCAACATAAGTCTAATTTCAGCAAAGTTGGCCTTTATTATTTGCATAATTTTATGATTTGCATAATGCTTTATTATTTGCAACAAGAATGGCAGTTAATCATATAGGCTGCAACTTCTCATAAGGAACCACCAAATTAAACTTCTGATCTCGAGACCAAGAAGCCAAGCCAAATACTTGCCATCGGACTTCACCTGCAAAATTTATAGATTTGGGTTCATTCCTCTCTTCTCAAGGTCCCTGAAATATCCTGAGATTCCTGCACCTGCCAGGAAGTGGCATTCTTTACTCACCTGGTAAGCTGCTGGGAACCCTGTAAGCAAGGTATCAGGCCAGTATTTCCAAAGGACTTCACTGGCTCCATAAAGTCAATCTTAGTTCCTTAAAGCTCTCTGACCACATCTGGGTCTATAGACATCTCTCTCAAAGAAGACATTCCAGTCAAAGCCTTGGTAATACAAGCAGTATTTCCAATCGTGTCCTGTTCCAAGGAGAATAGATTCTCATATGCAAATAAATATATTGGCATAAAAATAAGAATATTCACTAGGTTTTCCAATTCTGGAGGGGTCCAGAGGGAAGAAAAAGATAAATGTTTCCATTCTGCTTACAATTTGCCAAATTGCTATAAGTCATAGTTAGTTTAAGAAGAAATGTTTTGTTATATCTGAAAAAACAAAAAATTAAACAACCAGCAATATTTGAAACAAAAAGTCATAAAAGTTATAATCATCCTCAGTCTATTCAGTCCCATGTAATTAATTCTTGTTCTCCTTAAATCTGTTTTTTCCCCATTATTCCATTTTCTGGAATACTCAGTTCAGTTTCAAGATCTTTTTTTAAAAAATATTTGTGTGTTTGTTTGTTTGTTTATTTATTTAGAGAGAGAAAGAGAGTGTGGGGGAGGAACAGAGAGAGAGGGTGAGAGAGAATCCCAAGCAGGCTCTGCACTGTCAGCCTCACAAACTGTTAGATCATGACCCGAACCAAAATCAAGAGTTGGATGCTTCACTCACTCAGCCACCCAGGTGCCCCCAGTTTCATAATCTTAAAGGTGTTTTCTAGCAATCCTTATCAAAATAACACCAGCATTCTTTACAGAGCTACAACAAACAATCCTAAAATTAGTATGGAACCAAAAAAGGCCCCAATTAGCCAAAGCAATCTTGAAAAAGAAAACCAAAGCTGGAGGCATCACAATCCTGGATTTCAAGATATATTACAAAACTGTAATCATCAAGACACTGGCACAAAAACAGACACTCAAATCAATGGAACAGAATGGAGAACCCAGAAATGGACCCACAAACGTATGCCCAACTAATCTTTGACAAAGCAGGAAAGAATATCCAATGGAATAAAGACAGTCTCTTCAGCAAATGGTGCTGGGAAAACTGGGCAGCAACATACATAAAAATGAACCTGGACCACTTTCGTACACCATACACAAAAATAAACTCAAACTGGATAAAAGACCTAAACATAAGACTGGAAGCCATCAAATCCTCCAGGAGAAAGCAGGTAAAAACCTCTTTGATCTTGGCTGCAGCAGCTTCCTACTCAACACGTCTCCAGAGGCAAAGGTAACAAAAGCAAAAGTGAACTATGGGGACCACATCAAGATAAAAAGCTTCTGCATAGCGAAGGAAAGAATCAGCAAAACTAAAAGGCAACCGACAGAATGGGAGAAGATATTTGCAAACGACATATCAGATAAAGGGTTAGTATCCAAAATCTATAAAGAACTTATCAAACTCAACACCCAAAAAACAAATAATCCAGTGAAGAAATGGGCAAAAGACATGAATAGACACTTCTCCAAAGAAGACATCCAGATGGCCATCCAACACATGAAAAAATGCTCAACATCACTCATCATCAGGGAAATACAAATCAAAACCACAATGAGATACCACCCCACACCTGTCAGAATGGCTCACATTAAAAACTCAGGCAACAACAGATGTTGGGAAGGATGCAGAGAAAGAGGATCTCTTTTGCACTGCTGGTGGGAATGCAAACTGGTGAAGCCACTCTGGGAAACAGTATGGAGGTTCCTCAAAAAATTAAAAATGGAACTACTCTATGACCCAGCCATTGCACTACTAGGCATTTATCCATGGGATACAGGTGTGCTGTTTCAAAGGGACACATGCACCCCCATGTTTATAGCAGCCCTATCGACAGTAGCCAAAGTATGGAAAGAGCCCAAATGTCCATTGATGGATGAATGGATAAAGGAGATGTGGTATACATATATATATATATATATATATATATATATATATATATGTATATACACACAATGAAGTATTACTCGGCAATCAAAAAGAATGAAATCTTGCCATTTGCAACTACATAGATGGCACTAGAGGGTGTTATGCTAAGCAAAATTAGTCAGAGAAAGACAAACACCATATGACTTCACTCATGAGGACTTTAAGAGACAAAACAGATGAACACAAGGAAGGGAAACAAAAATAAAAACAGGGAGGGGGACAAAGCATAAGAGACTCATAAATATGGAGAACAAACAGAAGGTTACTGGAGGGGTTGTAGGTGGGGAAATGGGCTAAATGGGTAAGGGGCATTAAGGAATCTACTCCTGAAATCATTGTTGCACTATATGCTAACTTGGATGTACATTTAAAAAGTAATTAATTAAAAAATAAAAAAATTAAAAAGAATAAAAAATTTAAAAAAGGTGTTTTCTAGGGGTGCCTGGGTGGCTCAGTCAGTTGAGCGTCTGGCTTCAGCTCAGGTCATGATCTCATGGTTTGTGAGTTTGGGCCCCGTGTTGTCGGTCTCTGTGCTGACAGCCCAGAGCCTGGGGCCTGCTTCGGATTGTGTCTCCCTCTGTCGCTGCCCCTCCCCCGCTCAAGCTCTGTCTCTCTCTCTCTTTCAACAATAAACATTAAAAAAAAATTTTTTAAGGTGTTTTCTAGGTTCCATTTCATGAGTCTCCCTTAAGATGAAGCACTTTTTCAGGAATTCTTTTGTAAAATCATCTGAGTAAAAAAGTAAACATACGATATTTTCAGACAATAACTAGATTTATGACTGATAATGTTATACATATCACATATCATAATTTTAGGAATTTTATAGAATATCTAGAACATTTATATTGATAATATTTACCCACACAGCATAATCTAAGAAGGTTTTACGTCACTTATTTGACAATGTTTCCCATGTAATGTAACATATCAAATAAGCTTACTTAGTTTAATAGCTTTCTTTTATAAAGAGAGAACAAATGTTTTGTTTTTTTTTTCAAGGACCCTCTTGAAAAAGTTATTCTGAGGTTTAAGAAAAAAAAAAAGCTTCGTTTAGGATTTGATTTTTTGGAACTTTGTGAAAAATATTAAAAAGTTGGGGTGCCTGGCTGGCTCAGTTAAAAGGGCATAAGATGCTTGATCTTGGGGTCATGAGTTCAAGTTCCACACTGGGTGTAGAGATTACTTAAAGATAGATAGATAGATAGATAGATAGATATAAATAAGTAAGTAAATGAACTTAAATAAATATGTGTGTGTGTATAAAAGTTTTAAAAACACTTAATCAAATAGGATCATAAGTTACTATGTAGTACTAATGATACTTAGTTATCCATTTAACCATGGTGACAAAGATTTTGCAGGCAAACACAGAACATTAAATGGCTGATGGAAGGGAAAACGTAGGTCTTATAATATTGAGAAGATTCAGTTTTCTTAAGTAATCAAAGACCTGATTAAGACCACATGAAGCACCAAATATTATTTTGATAAACACAATTTTTTTTTTGTTTTCTGGGCACATTACTTTAAAGGCAAAGAAAAACCCTTCATAATCTCTTGATACTAAGAGCAGACCAATAGTCCAAGAAAAGTTTGTCCTCCTAACCCATAGAAAAACCAAATTTGGAGGTGCCTGCTAGTTCAGTTGATAGAGAATGCAACTCTTGATGTTGGGGTTGTGACTTCGAGCCTCATGTTAGGTGTAGAGATTCCTTAAAAATGAAATCTTAAAGCCAAATTTTAATTTTGTACCAGCTTACTTTTGACATTAAAACTCATTACTTAATTAAATTCATTCCAATATTAGCCAGTCTTCGAATTTTGTGACCATACATAAAATTTACCTTCAAAGATTTCTTGCCCATAAACCTTCTACAACTTATTATTATTTTTTTTTTTGACATTCAGATTTTGTCCTTTCTCTTTCCCATAACGAGTTTTACTTTAGGACAAGTTTTCTTTCTTTTCCCTCGACAAAACAAATCCATATCTTTTTCTTATCCTACTTTAATTGTACTATTATTTCTAGTAGTTTTAACTACATATATTAATTAAAATTAACCCTTAAAACTGTTTTTAGGTATGTATACTGGTGCGGAGAACAAAGGCAAAACAAATACAGAAAAAGTTAAGGTTTCTTATAACTTACAGCCTAGTGGCGAGTACTTGAGACAGAGTGACCTTCCTCTGGGACTTCAGCTGCCTCAATGTGAATACTTCCCTAAAAGCAAAAGACAACCTTAGCTTGATCTTAGCCCAACCTCCAGGATCTGGTAAGTCTACTTTAACATATGAAAATCCATTTGGAAACTTCCTTTATCTCTACCCCCCAAGATATATATTGGCCATCATCCTCCAAGCATAGGGTCCCCTGATACACATCTGGAGGGTCTCATGACTAAGGGTTTACCAGACAGTAGGAAATGACCTTATCCTAACAACAGCTTGCCCCTCAAGGGGGGGGGAAACCTGGCTTCCAAATTCCTCTGAGACTCAAGCATCCCTAACCTCCTCCCAACGTGAAGGTATATAATCAGCCACTCCTCACAACCTCAGTACCTCTCTTTCTGCTCTGGATCCTGTTCCCGTGAATTTTTTTTCCCCAAAGAAATATGATTTTTAATTGTACTCAGTTTTCATCGTACTCATTTGTTGTGTGTATATTAAGTTCTATAAAATTGTATAACCAGTCTAGTTTCATGCATCCACCACTGCCATCAAAGTATTAAACAGTTCCAACATTAATCGAATCTCTCGTGTTCCCCTTTTGCGACCACACTCATTTTCCTCCTCTGTTCTGCAAGCCATAAACCCCAGCAACTCTTACTCTGTCCTTTTTCCAGAATTTTTTCATTTCAAGAATGTTATATAAATGGAATCATACAGCATGTAACTTTTTGGGATTGGCTTTTTTCATTCAGCAGGATTCTTGGAGATTCATCCAAGCCGTGGCCTATACGGATAGTTTTTCCTGTGGTAGTATTCCATGGTATGTATTCACTTGTTGAAGGATCTCTGGGCTGATTCCGGTTTTTGGCTATTATAAACAAAGCTTCTGCGAACATTTGTGTACAAGTTTTCATGTGAAGATACGTCTTCATTTCTCTGGCATAATTGTCCAAGGTGCGATTGCTGGCTTATCATATAGTTGCGTGTTTAGTTTTATCAGAAACTAGATTTGGCTGTACTATTTTGTCTTTCGACCAGCCACAGATGAGCGATCCAGTCTTTTCATATCTCTACAACCGTTTGGTCTTGTCATTATATTTTGTTTTAGTCATTCTGGTAAGTGTGTAGTGATATCTCATTATAGTTTTTTTTTAATTTATTTTTTTAATTTACATCCAAGTTAGTTATCATATAGTGCAACAATGATCTCAGGAGTAGATTCCTTAATGCCTCTTACCCATACAGCCCGTCCCCCTCCTACAACCCCTCCCATCAACCCTCTGTTGGTTCTCCATATTTAAGAGTCTCTTATGTCTCATCCCCCTCCTTGTTTTTAATTATGTTTGCTTCCCTTCCCTTATGTTCATGTTTGGTATCTTAAAGTCCTCATATGAATGAAGTCATATGATATTTGTCTTTCTCTGACTGACTACTTTCGCTTAGCATGATACCCTCTAGTTCCATCCATGTAGTTGCAAATGGCAAGATTTCGTTCTTTTTGATTGCCGAGCAATACTCCATTGTGTGTGTGTATATATATATATATATATATATATATATATATATACATACCACATCTTCTTTTCCATTCATCCATTGATGGACATTTGGGCTCTTTCCATACTTTGGCTATTATTGAAAGGGCTGCTATAAACATGGGGGTGCATGTGTCCCTTCGAAACAGCACACCTGTGTCCCTTCGAAACAGCACGCCTGTATCCCTTGGATAAATACCTAGTAGTGCAATGGCTGGGTCGTAGGGTAGTTCTATTTCAAATTTTTTGAGGAATCTCCATACTGTTTTCCAAAGTGGCTGCACCAGTTTGTATTCTCATCCCGTGCTTTAATAAAACCACTTTTTTGTGCTAAAGAGTTCTCAAGAATTCTTTCTTGACCGTTCCCTCCCAAACTCCAAGATTTTACATCATATGCCATAACATATAATTATTGCTAGAAATGTTCATCTAAAATCTTGTTCTCCTTACATCTATTCAATGTACTGGTTATCAATAATTATCCCTAAATTACCCATGAAGGGGCACCTGAGTGGCTGAGTTAGTAAAGCGTCCAGACTCTTGGTTTCGGATCAGGTTATGATCTCGGTGGCTCATGAGTTCAAGTCCTGTGTTGGGCTCCACTCTCACAGTGCAGAGCCTGCTTGGGATTCTCTCTCCCTCTCTCTCTGTCCCTCCCTGCTTGTGCTCTCTCCCTTTCTCTCAAAAATAAATAAATAGACTTAAAATTTGTTTTAAATAACTTACCCATGAAAACTTCATGAAACATTAGACAAAATCAGCCATTGTTTTTTGCTTTATTTTTGGCCGACAATTTTGTAACAGAGATAATGTAAACTTGTAACTGAAGCAATGTGAGTTCACTCCTTGGTGAGTTAGAAACTGCAAGTTGAGGTGTCCCACAAAGAAAACTTTCATTTGCCACAACTAAGGAGATCACAGGGAATGGTTTCCAAAGCTGTGACCTTGAGAGAGGGTGAATGGATTCCTTTGTTTGAAGTTAGGATGAATATTTAGATAAGAAGCTTTTGTCATAAGGTTCCCCCGTGTGCCTTAAAATAATCCTAGATCCTAGAACTTGAATGCATCTGGGTTAGTTTCTAAGTATTGTTAAGATTTAGAAATGCCTAATTTATAAGGTCAATTAAATAGAACTCTTTTAGAATTAATTTTAGCAATACCATCCAGTGGTTTATAAAAACAGCAAAAACCTTGTGGCACCTGGGGTTGCCAACTTAGCAGTTGGCTAAGCTCAGGTCATGATCTCGTAGCTGGTGAGTTCAAGTCCCATATGTCTCTGCTGTCAGCAGGGATCCTGCTTTGGCTCCTCTGTCTCCCTCCTCCACTAACGTGCACACACATGCTACATACTCTCTCTCTCTCTCTCAAAAATAAACATTTAAAAACATTAAAAAAAAAAACAACCCATATCTATAATGTACATACATATAGACACATACAGAGTTCTTATAGCTTCTGTTTCAAAACAATATAAAACACACTAGCTTATAAGTACTAGTTGGAATAAACATAATTTTACTCACTCAGATGGCTGGTCTTTTACTTTTTGTAGAGAAGACTTTTAAGATTTATATTTGTCTGTGTAATTAATCTTAAGGAGGCTTTGGTGTAAAGTTTGGGCACAACAACCCTTTATACAGTTTGTAGTTTTGAAAAGAAATTTTTTCCTTTCCTTTCCTTTTTTTAAATTTAGTCTTAGGTGAGTATGGGCATTGTTTTAGATACTTCTGTCATCAAAATCTAACCTTTATGCTTTGGAGCCAAAATATAACGCAAAGACAGAGAATGGGTATAAAGAAGGGAGATAGGGATGTCTGGGTGGCTCAGCCGGTTAAGCGTCCAACTTTGGCTCAGGTCATGATCTCACAGTTTGTGAGTTTCCCACATCAGTTTCTCTGCTATCAGCACAGAGCCTGCTTCGGATCCCCTGCACCCCCCTCTCTCGGCACCTCCTCCGTCATTCTCTCTTTCTCTCTCTTGAAAAAATAAATAAACTTGAAAGAAATAAAAAAATAAAGAAAGAAGAGGGGCGCCTGGGTGGCTTAGTCGGTTGGGCGTCTGACTTCGGCTCAGGTGATGAACTCACTTTCGTGGGTTTGAGCCCCGTGTGGGGCTCTGTGCTGACAGCTCAGAGCCTGGAGCCTGCTTCGGAGTCTGTGTCTCCCTCTCTCTCTGCTCCTCCCCTACTCATGCTCTGTCTGTCTCTCTCTCTCAAAAGTAAATAAAGATTTTAAAACATAATAATAAAGAAGGAAGATAGTAGATTGCTTTGCTGGGCAAAGGAGTTTGCAGCAGGCTAAGACTGCTGGAGGGACGGACTGGGGTTGGGAGGTTTAGAGGGAAATACAGGATCTAGCTGGTTTCAACAGGAATTGTGTGTGTGCTGCTAACCTCCTCGGTCCTTTTCAGGGTGGTACTGGGTTCCTGAGACAAAAGGTAAGAGAGGAGGAGGGGAGGCCTGCGGAAGAGAGGGTAAAGTTTACACTAAAACCGTGCTTCACTAAAGGATTCATGCAGCAATTTTGATTTTTGTTCAGCTTTGTGTTTTAAGTGAGAAGGAAAGCTGGTAAATGCAAATAAAAAGGACCAGCCAGATGTCGGAGGTTTCTGCAATCTTGTTTGTCTCTTGCATAGCCAGCAGCCAGGAACCAGAAGCTTGACTATACTAGTCCCACCCAACGTGGAAACACATATGTATAAAAGGTCAGTAAAACCCAAGCCAGATGCTCAGCCTTTGGAGGTGACTCCGCTGGGCCGGGACCAGTGCAAAATAGTCTTTTCTGATTCCCTGAGTGCTTGTCGCTTGTCTCTTCGTGGGCGCCGAGTATTTGGTATAATATAAGTGGTTTCAACTTCTGGAGTGTTTACATTTCAAAGGTATGGTAACATTTATATGTTCAAGGACAGAAAAAGAACATAAGTCCCTCCAAGAAGTACTTTGGTTTCCTAAGGTCACCTAGTGATGAAGTTTTGGGTGATGGTGTGGTTCGTGGGGTCCAGAGCCAAAGGCCAAGAAAGAATTCTTGAAGACATCTTTGGTGCAAAAAAGTTGATTTTATTAAAGCATGGGGACAGCACCCAAGGGCAGGAAGAGCTTCACTGTAAGTGTGGGGGGTAACCAATTTATGGAGTCCAGGGAGATAAAGTCAAAAGGGAGTTTCCAAAAAGACTTTCACATGCTAAAGACTTACTGGAGGCCTTGGCTAAGGTCAAGCTAAGGTTGTTTTTCCCTCTAGCAAAGCATTAACATTAAGACAGTAGGGAGTTCCTGGACTTTAGGCTCTGAGGGGATAACCTGGTGGAGACTTTTATCAGTTTGACCATTTGTTTTTTTTTGTCCTTTCCCCTTTGGACACTTAGTCGGGAGTGTCCAAGGAGTATCATGCATGGCCCTCCTGGTGGGGCGGCGGGGTGGGGGTGGGCGGCTACCTTCGCTTTGCCCCTCAGCCTGCCAGATGTTGGACTGCCTCTAGGGCTGCCTTTGTTTTTTGTTTTGTTTTTGTTTTTGTTTTTTTAGTTTTGCACAGCTTTGTAAGATCAGGACAGGTGCTCTCAAATTTTCTTTTCTTCTTTAGTGCAGGGCAATTGTAGTTCCAATGCCCTGATTTTTTTTTTTTTTTATAATATCTGCAAATGTCTGAAAGCCAAGAGGAAGGGGTCTGAGTGGACTTCAATTTTTGTTCTATGCCTAATTTCTGTTTTCCATCTTGTTAAGGGAGTCCCTAAGCCTAGCTGTTACACAAATAAGACAATTGTTTAGAACGAGAGCTCTCCAAAAAAAATTTTTTTCTTTCAAATACAGCTAATTTAAAGGATCCATCATCTGGCCATTGGTGAGTAGGATCTTATATCAATCTCAACAAGCCTTTTTATGGCTTAACCAAAGGTATCCTCCAAGAGAAGGCAAAAATGCCGACTTCACAAGATCCAGAAAGTTCACACCCAAAGATAGTCTAAGAAAGTACAGACAGTAACTATGAAAGGCCCTATTCTAAACAACTGTTTCAAAACACAGGAAATCATGTGTTTTCCCTCCTTTTGAACAGAATAGAGTGACTAACCAAGTCAAAAGTTCACCACTCCCCCCTCCCTTTTTTTGATTCTCTAAACTTGGGTCCACAGCCTATTCCGCTGCCTGCCAGCTGATGGAGACCAGAGAAGATTCTCACTAATCATAAAGTAGACTAAAGAAACCAATGACCAACTTGGGAGAAAGATCAATAGAAAATATTTACAACAAATTTTTACCAAAGTTGCTGTGCCCAAGGAACCAGTTTCAGAAATATTTTCTCTTCCTAATCTAAATTTAGATTTTAAAAAATGTACTCCTACCACTGTCACTTCGATTAGACTCTGCAGGCAAATTTTCAGAAGAGGGCCTTGGTAAGAAGTCTCACCTGAGCAGGTTTTATCAGAAGTCCCAGGATCTCTCAGCTGTAGGAATCCTGGGGCAGTGTCTAGTCAAAGTTTATCCTGGCAACTACACTAACTCTGGGGTAAGGAAAAATAGTCCCCTACTCTACGGTAGTCTTTTGATTGGCCTCAGAGTTACATTGATATGCGACCGATTAACAGGAGAAAATCAATGTAATTACATTAATACAGGGGCTTCATCAGAATAGGTGGACCCCAGGCAGTCAAGAAATTGAGGCTATCCAGAGCTAAGGAGAAGGGGGTAAGGGCCTGGGACTTCAAAGAGAAGGAAGTCAATTCATAGCAAGATGAAAAAAAGTAAATGTTTTGTAGACAAGTGTCTGCTGGACCACACAGAAACAATGAGACATAGGAATTTTAAAAAACAAGCTTTGCTAATTTCCTCCCAGTCTACCACCTCTAGTTCATATTATATTGTAGCTCTTTATGGTGATAGGGTGATAGCTCCCTTCTCCAAGAAAATCCTCCGTCTAAATCCCTTTTAGGCAGTTAGTGTGAGATCAAAGGTTCTTCCTGAGCATTCTGTTTATTTTCTTTCAAGCTTACTTATTTATTTTGAGAGAGAGAGAGAGAGAGCATGCAAGTGGGGAAGGGGCAGAGAGAGAGAGAGAGGGAAAGAGAGAATCACAAGCAAGCTCCACATGGTCAGTGTGGAGCTGAGATCCCATGAACCATGAGATCATGACCTGAGCCAAAAACAAGAGTTGGGTGCTCAACCAACTGAGCCACCCAGGGCACCCTGAGCCTTCTGTTTCTTAAGATTTGCTAGCATAATCCACATGCCAAAGAGGCACATTTTAGGATACAAATTTCATTCTCCTATGATTATTTCCAATTTTACCCAGTACAGATTCCAGACTCAACTTTCTCTTTAACGTTGATTCCCAATTTTCCATAACCTGTCAGGAACAAGAGAGAGCTGGGATCCTAGATCACACCCAGGCAGGCTGCCTTCTGGGGCAACAAACAGAAGGATGGAAACTAAGATATAGTATACTCTAAGTGCTAAATAGGGTGCTGTGCCAGGAGGGAAGATGTATACCACCACCTGGACAGAAAGCAGAAAAGTCAGTAGCTAGAGAGGCCCACTCATGAGGTTTCTAGAGCAGAAGTACTGGAGCATGAAGAATCAGAGACAGATGGAGGTGTGGTGGGTCTAGACTCCGTTTGGAACAAATCTTATCAACACTAAGGCCCCACCATTCATTTTTCTTGTGCATTGACTAGAAGATTGCTAGGAAAGGACAAATCTTCAAAGGACAGGAATGTAAATGAAAGAGATCTCTCCTGACTATAGCAGTTGAGGGAAGTTGCAAATATACAACGTATGTTGGGGGCACCTGGGTGGCTCAGTCGGCTGAACATCTGTTGATTTTGGCTCAGGTCATGATCCTAGGGTCATGGGATCAAGCCCCACATGGGGCTCCATGCTGAGTGTGAAGCCTGCTTAATATTCTCTCTCTCTCCCTCTGCTCCTTTCCCCAACTTGTGTGTGCTCTCTAAAGCAAATAAAATAAAATAAAACGTACATTGTTGCTCATTGGAGACACTTAAGAAAAAGTCCCTCTAGGGAATCTCAGTTTATTAGTCTAGAAACCGAGAAAAGTCATTTTGTACAAAAAGATAGTGGGAGTTGCCTGCTTAGCACCTGTGCTTTCCTGTGGCCCCTAGTCTCAGCAGAAGCCCCAGAAGAAGAGTTTACCCTGGTAAAGGTACAGAGCAGGTGGAAAGGGTAGAGGGAACTTGTGCCCTGGCAGAATTGCAGAAGTGAAGCTGGTCTTCTGGAACCACTGGAGAGAAGTGATACTGAGGCTAGCAATAACACCAAATGCTGAGCAAGGGATAACTTGCCCAAGGGGAAGGGGTTAACTAGAAACTGAGTGACTCAGTTAATACCCAGTACTCAAGCCCTATGATTCTATGCTCATAAAAGAGGTACGGGAAGGGTGGGAGGGGAAAATGAAGGAATAAAAAAAGACAAGAGTCTCTGTCCTGAGGAATTCTCAGTATAATGGGGAAGAGCTAATACATGCCAGAGACAGATATAAAAACAGCAAAAATACATCCTCTCTTTTACCCGTATTAGCAGAATACAAGGGAACTTTGAGTTTATGACGAAATCAAAAATTGAGGAAAAATATGAGTAATTAGAAAAAAAACATGATTATTGATTGTACAGCCAAAGAATTTCATCCAAAGGGTTTTGATTTTGGACACATCTGCAGGTTAGCTGCAAGGTAGGTCTGAGTATCAAGCAGTAATAACATAAATGTGAGTAACACTGAAGAACATGGTAGCTAAGAGAATGGCTTGTGCCATAAAGGGTTGGTGGGGGGAAGGAGTCATAAAATTAACATGATGCTTATATTACAAACAACATAGCCTCAGGGAAAACAAATATCAATATCCCATGTGGTGAGTACTTAGCACAGGAGAGATTTCAAACTGAATGTATAGTGGTGAAAAGAACATATAGAAAAGCCTGCCACCATAGCATGGCTCCTGCTTGCCTAACTCCCTAGTCATAGATGGGGAATAACTCTTAGTCACTTTGGATGAGGACTTTGAAAACACACGCTTTCTAGATAGAAACATGAAGAAAAGAACAATGGAGATTCAAAACAACCAGAAGGCAAGCAATAGATGGCAGTAGTAAGTTTTTACATGTCAATAATTACTCTAAACACAAATAGGTTGAATTCACCAATCAAAAGGTACAGAGTGGCTGGATAGATGTAAAAAAAACAACAAAACAGAACAAGACCTGGCTCAGTCAATAGACTATGTGACTCTTGATCTCAGGGTTGTAAATTCAAGCCCCACATTGGATGTAGAGGTAACTTAAAAAAAATAAAATCTAAAAACAAACAAACAAACAAAACAAGACCCAACTGTATGCTGCCTACAGGAGACTCATTTCAGCTCTTAAGACACATATAGGCTCAAAATGAAGAAATGGAAGAGGATATTCCATGCAAGAGGAAACCAAAAGAAACTGAGCATAGCCATTCTTAAATCAGACAAAACAGACTTCAAGCCAAAGACAGTAACAAGAGACAGAGAAGGCCATTACATAAGGATGAAAGGGTCAATACAAGAATATATAAGTCATAAATATATATGCAGTCAACATTAGAGCACCAAAATATATTAAGTAAATACCAACAGATCTAAGGAAAGAAATAGACAACCGTACAATAATCCTAGGGGACTTTAATACTCCCAGTCAGCAATAAATAGGTCATCCAGACAGAATATCAACAATGAAACCTTGGAATTGAACCATATTCTAGAACAAATGAACTTAACAAGTGTATACAGAGCATTCCATCCAATAGGAGCAGAATATATTCTTCTCCAGTGCACATGGAATATTCTCCAGGATAGATCATATGATAAGACACAAGACAATTATAGCAAATCTAAGAAGACTGAAAACATACTATCTTTTCTGAGCACAATGGAATGAAACTAGAAATCAACAACTGAAAAAAAATGGAAAGTTACAAATGTGTACAAATTAAACAACATACTTCTAAACAATCAATGGGTCAAAGAAGAAATCAAAAAGAAATAAAACTTATCTCAAAACAAATGAAAATGCAAATACACCATACCAAACTTATGGGATATGGCAAAAGCGGTTCTAAAAAGAAAGTTTATAACAATAAATGCATATATTAAAAAGTCAGAAACATCTCAAATAAATGACCTAACGTTACACCTCAAGGAAATATAAAAAGGACAAATTAATCCCAAAGTTAGCAGAAGGAAGGAAATAATAAAGATCGGAGTGGAAATAAATGAAATGGAGATCAGAAATACAGTAGAAAGGATCAATGAAACTAACAGCTGATTCTTCAAAAAGATAAACAAAATTTACAATCCTTTATCTAGACTAACCAACAAAAAAGAGAGAAGATTCAAATAAATAAAATTAGAAATAAAAAAGAGACATTACAACTGATACTGCAGACATACCTAAGATCATAAGAGACTGTTATGAACAATTATATGCCAACAAATTAGATAACCTAGAAGAAATGGATACATTTCTAGAAACATACAACCTACTAAGACTAAATTAGGAAGAAATAGTAAATCTGAACAGATCAATAACAAATAAAGAGATTGAATCCATAATCAAAAACCTCCCAGGGCACCTGGGTGGCTCAGTTGGTTAAGAGTTTGATTCTTGGTTTTGGCTCAGGTCATGATCTCACGGTTTGTGAGTTCCAGCCCCACAATGGGCTCCATGCTAACAGTGTGGAGCCTGCTTGGGATTCTCTCTCTCACTCTCTCTGTCCCCCTCCCCCGCTCGCTCTGTCTCTCTCTCAAAAATAAATAAATAAACTTAAAAAAATTAAAAAACAAAGAAAACACACACACAAAAACCCACAAAAAAACCTCCCACAGAAAATCCTAGAACCATATGACTTCACTGGAGAATTTTACCAAACATTCAAAGAACAATTAACAGCAGTCCTTCTTAAACTCTTTCAAAAAGTTGAGGAGAAGGAGATACTTCTAAAGTCATTCTATGAGGTCAGCATTGCCCTATACCAGAGCCAGATAAAGACACAAGAAAACTATTGACCAATATCCCTAATGAATATAGATACAAAAATTCTCAACAAAATATTAGCATACCAAATTCAAGAACACATAAAAAGGATTATACATCATGACCAAGTGGGATTTATCCCTTGGATGCAAGGATGGTCTAACACATGCAAATCAACAAACGTAATATATTGCATTAATAAAATGTAAGATAGAAATCACATGATCATCTCAATAGATGCAGAAAAGACATCTCACGAAAGATAGCATTCTTCCATCATAAAACCCCTCAGCAGATTGAGTAACATACCTCAACATAATAAAGGCCATACATGACAAACCGAGAGTTAACATTCTACTCAATGGAGAAAAAAATGGAAGATTTTCCTCTAAGATGAAGAGGAAGATAAGGATTCCCACTCTTTCCACTCCTATTCAATATAGTACTGGAAGTCCCAGCTATATCAACTAGTCAAGACAAAGAACTGAAAGGCATCCACACCAAGAAGGAAGAATTAAAACTGTTGCTATTTGCAGATGATATGTTTTGTATTAGAAAGTGCCAAAGACTCAACCATAAAACTATTTGAACTAATCAATGATTTCAGTAAAGTTTCAGTATACAAAATCAACACACAGAAATTAGTTGCATTTTTATACACCAATGATGACACATGTGAAAAAGAAATAAAGAAAAATATCCAGTTCATGTTAGTATCCAAAACAACAAATACTTAGGAATAAATTTAACAAATGAAATAAAACATTATTCAACTAAAATTACAAGACTTTCCTGAAAGAAATCAAAGAAGACATAAACATATGGAAAGACATCCCATATTCATGGATTGGGAGAATTAATATTGTTAAAATGTCCATACTATCCAGAGCCATCTACAGATTCAATACAATCCCCATCAAAATACCAATGGCATTCTTTAGAGGAATTAGAAAAGGAAAAAAAAATTCTAAAATTTGTATGAAACCTCAAGAGTCCCTAAACAGCTAAAGCAATCCTGAGGAAAACAAAACTGGAAGTATTATACCTCCTGACTTCAAACTATACTACAAAGCTACGGTAATAAAAACAGTACAGTGCTGGCACAAAAAAATAGATACATAGACCAAGAGAGTCCAGAATTATGTTTGTATGGTCAACTAATATTCAACAAGGCAGTCAAGAGCACACAATGGAGAAAGGGTAGTGTCTTCACCAAATGATGCTGGGAAAACTGGATGAACACATGCAAAGTGATGAAATTGAACCCCTATCTTGCACGCTCCCAAAAATCAACTCAAAATGGCTTAAACATAAGACCCGATAATATAAAACTCCTAGAAAAAACTGTAGAAATTCCTCAACATTGGTCTTGGCAATGATTTTTTGGATATGACACCAAAAGCAAATAACAAAAGCAAAATTCAATGGATGGGACTATATCAAACAAAAACTTTTGCACAGCAAAAGAAACAATGAACAAAATAAAAAGGCAACCCACAAAATGGGAGAAAAATTTTGCAAACCATATATTAAGTAAGGAATTAATACCCAAAATATATAAGTAACTCATACAACTCAACAGCAAAAACAAAACAAACAAGCAAACAAACAAAACAAACAACAACCTGATTACAAAATGAGCAGAAGAACTAAGGAGACATTTTTCCAAAGAAGATATCCAAATGGCTAACAGGGACATGAAAAGATGCTTACCATCACTAATCACCAGGCAAATTCAAATCAAAACCACAATGAGCTGTCACCTCACACCTGTTAGAATGGCTTTCATCAAAAAGACAAGAGATAAGGGTGCCTTGGGTGGCTTAATTGGTTAAGTATATGACTCTTGATCTCAGCTTAGGTCATGATCTCATGATTCCTGAATTTGAGTTCCGCATTGGGCTCCATGTTGATGGTGTGGAGCCTGCCTGAGATTCTCCCACTTTGTCCATCCCTCCCTCATGTGCTCTCTCTCTCTAAAAAAAGTAAATTAATTAAAAAAAAAAAGGAAGACAGATAAAAAGTACTGCAAGGATATGGAGAAAAGGGAATACTTATACATTGTTGGTGGGAATGTAAACTGATTCAACCATTATGGAAAACAATATGGAGGTTCCTCAAAAAGTTAAAAATAGATTTACCATATGATTGAGCAATGCCACTTCTGGCTAAATACCAAAGGAAATGAAGAAAGAATTTTGAAGAAATATACGCACTTCCATATTTACTGCAGCATTATTCACAATAGCCAAGACATGGGAACAACCTAAGTGCCCATCACTGGATGAATGGATAAAGACGATGTAGTGCAAACACACATAGACATGCGTGTGCGTGTGTGTAAATGTGTGTGCTCACGCACAATGGAGTAATATTTAACCATGAGAAAGAGGACATCCTGCCATTTGTGACAACATTGATGGACCTTGATTGAGCACATTATGTATGCTAAGTGACATAGAGAAAGACAAGTACTGTATGACATCATTTATATGTGGAATTTTAAAAAGCCAAATTTATAAAGACAGACAGTAAAATGGCAGTCACAGGAGTTGGAGGTTGGAGCAGATGTTATTTAAGGGTACAAACTAGACAGAAATATTGTATTATAATCATCAAACTTGATAAGAGACTAGAACTTAATTATTCCAACTGCTAAGGAAAGGATAATTATGTAATGTGCTAGAGGTGACGATCACCACTATAATGGCAACCATATTACAATATATAAATGTATGAAACGAACATGTTGTATACCTTTAATTTATACAATGCTATATGTCAAATATATTTCAAATTTTTAAATATTTATTTATTTGTTTTGAGAGACTGGGGGAAGGGCAGAGAGGGAGAATCCCAAGCAAGCTTCGGGCCATCAGCACAGAGCCTGATGCAGGGCTCAGACTCACAAACCATGAGATCATGACCTGAGCTGAAATCAAGAGTCGGACGCTTAACCGACTGAACCACCCGGGCACCTCTCTTAGCTTTTTAGATTATCAAGTCCTGTGAGGAACAGATATCCTCACCTAATTCCTGTGCCTGCAGGCATCATGCCTGGCCCTTGTGGTGATTTTTCATTTTGGACTTGGTCATTTTGGTTCAGTGGTATAAAAACAGCTTCAAAAACCAGCCACCTTAAATTACTTTAATTAGAAACACACACACACACACACACACACACACACACACACAATGCCAGATAAGATTGAGACTCTTTCTTGAACCCTTCAGAGATCTGAGGCAAGAGTTTCTTCCAAACAGAGCTAGGACAGAAGTGCTCACCAGCAACAGAGTGTAGGGGGAAGAAGGGGCTGCCATACAAATGGGTTAGAAAAATTCAACTAAAAGTTTAAACAAATTGCTAAAACCCAGGTGTGGCCAAGAAGTGAGAGCTGCTGATGCAAGCGCCATTCACACCCGCTTCCAGGGTCTTCTCTGTGGATCTTCACCCGATGCTCATGAAGAGAACAGGAGGGAAATCAGAGAAAGCCTCTCTGGTGACACACACCTAGATAACAGGAGCACTGTGGGAAGGGCGTGAAGCCCTTCTCCCTGACCCCTTCTCCCTAACGGATGACAGATACCCTTCCATCACTAGAAGAAGGGCCCAGGGCATAGGTGAAAAACCATTACACCTGAGGAGGGGAACAAAAAGAAAACTTCTACCCCTGGGGGAGGGCCTCCAAACCATCCCAGGCCCAGACCATGAGAAGGCTTCTATCATTGGAAGGGGTGCAGGATTATTGACAGGGTCCTATTCGCAAGATCTAGGGACAGAGAGCTGGCCTAAGACTGAGGCAAGTCTGGCATGACAGAGAAATCCCTGTCCCCACCTCCCAGGCTAACAAGTCCTGAATAAGAAGCAGACACACCCTACCCTGTGGAGAGGCCACCTGAGGTGCAGACACGTAGGAAAGCCTAAAGTGGAAGGGGGGGCAGAAACATTGAGAAAAACCCTCCAGGAAAACCAGCCCCGTACCTCAAGCAAAGATGACACTAGAATAGACACCAACCATAGCAACCAGAAAATCCAAGCCCCGGTCTACTCCTGACAATTGCCTCAGTCCTCCACACTTAACAGGAGAAGGGGTGCTCATTTCCAAGCATCAATAGCATTTACTCCAGTCTCTAGGGTCCTATATGTGATGTGCAGAATTCAATGAAAAATTATGAAACTATGGGATGCCCGTGTGGCTCAGTCGGTTAAGCGACAGACTTCAGCTCAGGTCATGATCTCAAGGGTTCGTGAGCTCGAACCTGGCACGGGGCTCCATGCTGTCCCCCTCTCTCGCTGCCCCTCCCCTGCTTACACTTTCTTTCTCTCTCAAAAACAAATAAACATTAAGAAATAAAATAAAATGGGGCGCCTGGGTGGCTCAGCCCGTTAAGCGTCCGACTTCAGCTGAGGTCATGATCTCACGGTTTGTGGATTCAAGCCCCGCATTGGGCTCTGTGCTGACCGCTCGGAGCTTGGAGACTGCTTCGGATTCTCCCTTTCTCTCTCTCTGTCAAAAATAAAATAAAAACATAAAATTTTTAATAAATAAAATAAAAATTATGAAACTATATTTGCGCCTGGTTGGCTCAGTTGGAAAAGCATGCAACCCTTGATCTTGGGGTTCTGAGTTCAAGCCCCATGTTGGCTGTAGAGATTCCTTAAACAAATAAAAACTTTAAAAAAATTATGAAACTACACAAAAATACAGCCCTGTCAAAAGACAATGCAGGCAAGAGAAACCATCTTAGAGATGATCCACATGTGATACTATCAAACAAGAAATTTAAAATAACTATACGTGGGGTGCCTGGGTGGCTCAGTGGGTTAGGTGACTGAATCCTGATTTCAGCTAAGGTCATGATCTCACAGTTTCGTGGGTTCAAGCCCTGCGATGGGCTCTGCACACTGAGCGCCTGGAGTCTACTTGGGATTCTCCCTCTCTCCCTCCCTCTCCCGCACTCACGCTCTCTATTGCTCTCTAAATAAATAAATAAATAAACTGTAAATAAAATAAAACAGCTATAAGTAATATGTTAAATGCTTCTGTTACATGCTCTGGTGGAAAACACAACAACTTGCATGGACAGAGAAGGACTTTCAACAGAGAGATAGAAACTGTAAGAACAGTCAAATGGCAACGTAAGAATATTGTGAACACAACAGGAGAGAGGAAGGAATATATTCCACAGGCTCCTTCATGGACTCCATACAGCTGAGAAATAATCAGTGCCTTGAAGATGGGTTCATAAATACTAACCAAAGTGAAATCCAAACTGAAATTCAACAGGAAAAGAAAGTAGAAAAAAAAAGAGGTAGAACAGAACGTCCAAGAAATGTGGAACAATATAAAATGGTCTAATATACGTGTCATTGAAATTCCAAAGAAGAGAGAAAGAATGGAGCTGACGAAACATTTGAAGAAATAACAGATCAAACCAGAGATCTAAGAAGCTGAGAGAACCATAGACAGACTAAGCATATACACACATACGCATGTGCACACACACATGCACACACATACACACACACCCCAACATATCTGATCCAAACTCCTACAAACCAAAAATAAAGAGAAAATCATTAAAATACCAATAGACTTTTCTTTTTAAAAATCTTAGAGAGAGGAGCGCCTGGGTGGCTCACTGGGTTAAACATCTGACTCTTGATTTTGGCTCAGGTCAATATCTCATGGTTTTGTGAGCTTGAGGCCCAAGTTTGGAGAATGCTTGGGATTCTCTCTCCCTCTCTCTCTGTCCCTCTCCTGTTCACAGTCTCTCTCTCTCTCTTTCAAAACACAATGAGATATCACTATATGCACAGCTGATGGGCTAAAATTAAAAAGATTGGCAATACCCGTATATACTTCAATTAAAAACAAAACAAAACCAAAATTGGCTAACAGTTTGGGTTACCCCTGCTCAAAATCCTCCAATGACTTCCCATTGCCTTCAGGATGGGAGTCCTTCAAGACGGACCCTTCTTTTTTTTTTTTTTAATGTTAATTTATTTTTGAAAGAGAGAGACAGAGCACAAGTAGGGGAGGGAGAGAAAGGGAGACACAGAATCCACCAAGCAGGCTCCAGGCTCTGAGCTGTCAGCACAGAGCCTGATGCAAGGCTTGAACCCACAAATCAAACTCATGCACCACGAGATCATGACCTGAGCCAAAGTCAGACGCTCAACCGACTGAGCCACCCAATCGCCCCCAAGATGGACCCTTCTCTATGGCACCCATACCCTTCAGGGTAGCACACATAGTGTGAGACAGCTTATCTATCACTGGTGTCCCCACCCCAAGCCTGTGCTCCACGAATACCAAATGTCTTGTTGTTCCCTAAATCTGCCATGTGTTGCCACGTTTTTGCCCATCCCGTTTTCTGTGAGCAAAGCTATTTTGCCAACTCATACTCCTTCTTTGAGGCCACTCCACGAGTGGCACACAGCTAAATTCTTGTTTGCCAGAGGAGGAGTCATCTAAGAGTTGCAGACTCTCCAGGGGCTTCCCTCCCTTCACAAAGATCTCTCCCGTCCCGTTCATGAATACATGAAGCGTGGTGTGTTGTATTTTGGGACCACTGGGGTCATGGAAACTGACTTTTTTTCTCTGAGCTGAGAAATGTAATCTGTCAGCGGCTCTATACTGCCCTCTGTTGAAGCAAAGTAGACAATGTGAGTCTCTTCTGCCGGACAAAGATCCCCAGTTTTCAAGAAGACTAAAGATCTGAGTGAATGGTTTGACACCAGTGACAGCCAGCCAAGGGGCCAGGGAAGCAAGAGTGAGTCGGGTTCAGAAGCAAGAAGAACCAACCGGAGGACGCTCTTGCTTTAAGCCACCTGCTCTGCCCTTCTTGAGTGACTCTTGACAATGACATTCAGAAATGGTCTTGCTTTCATTCATCGGCACTCTGGCTTTAGTAGTGAGGGTAGGATTTGAAATTGTAGCAGGAAGCTAGGAGGTAGAGCCCAATATTTAAGGTCTGCAACTCAGATAAGCTTTGACCTCCTGCTCAGACCAGCTTGATACAGACTTAACTGTATCAAGTGCACAGGTCTCCAGCGAGGGTGAAGATTCAGGGAGGTAGGAACACCGTCCTAAGCCAAGCATGCTGCGGGCTACTTCTGCAGAGAGTGAATCTGCCCCACTCAGTAGCAAGTAAATACTTGCCCAGAACATTCGAAGCACTGTAAACAAGTTTCTAAGCGGTTCAAAATTATCTTCTCATCCCTGGAAATCCATCTACCTCAAGGCCTCAGCAAACAAGGGAATCACTTCTATGGCTCCCAGTTAATTTCCTAAAGTACAACTCAGCTCAAGTCTCTGTCTCTGGTTCTAGCCCAGCCCTCTCCTTCTAGCCGATTCCAACCACTCACTGGTATGTCCCGCAGGCATCCCAAGCCCAGAGTCTCCACATCTGGACTTATCATGTCCCTCCAGCTCCATCCTGGCTAAATTTCTTCCCTTCATATTTCCTACCTCAGGGAATAGCACCTGCTAAGCCAGAAATCTGGGTATCATCGTGGCTTCCTTCCTTTCTTTCAGAACTCGCATCCAGTCTTACCAGTTCTCCTTGCTGACTAGCTCAACCCCACCACCATTACCTTAGCAAAGGAATTCAAAGCAGGATTTTCAAGTGATATCTGCACCCCATGTTCATTGCAACATTATTCACAATAGCCCAATGCAAATGCCCATCAGCAGAGAGGCAGATAACGAAAACGTGGCATATGCATTCAATGGAATCTTAGGCAGTCTGAAAAAAGAGGGAAATCTCCTCGCATACGACATCATGGATGAACTTCAAGGACATTAAACTAAGCAAGTAAGCGAGTCACAAAAGGACAAACACCGTATGATTCCACTCATAAGGAGTATCTAAAGTGGCTAAAACCATAGAAGCAGAAAGCACAAAGGTGGCTGCTAAGGGCTTGGAAGAGGGGAGAGGGAGAATTAGTGTTTCATGGGTAAAGAATTTCAGTTTTGCAAAATGCGAAAATTCGAGAGATCCGGTATACAACAGTGTGAATAGATTTAATACTACTGAACTCTATACTGCAAAGTGGTTAAGGTGGTAAATTTAATGCTATGTGTTTCTTACCACATGTTTTTCTTAAAATTGGGAGCATAATAAGGTAAGTTGTTAGACCACTGTCAAAACTCACAAATGCGTTTCAGAAGGATCACAGAGTGAGTCACAAGAACCAAGCTATAGGAAGGGCCCTTGGGTGGTTCAGTCGGTTAAGCGTCCAACTTCTGCTCAAGTCATGATCTTGCGTGGTTCATGAGTTCAGGCCCTGTGTCGGGCTCTGTCTGTGTCTCTATCTCTGCCCCTCTCCTACTCATGCACACACTCTCTCTCTCAAAAATAAATAAGGAAAACATTTCAAAAAAAGAAAAAAGAACCAAACTATAGGCAACCCAGAATACAATAGAACTGAACAGTGATCAAATTCTCTGAAGGAAGAAAGATTTCTAAGCCTGGGGGCGGGGGGAGAGGAAAAGATCCTCATAAAACTTTTTTTTGAGAGAGAGAGAGAGAAGGAGCAAGTGAGTGAGGGGCAGAGATAGAGGCAGGGCTCGCCAGAAGCGGGGATCCAATTCTTGAACTATGAAATCGACTTGAGCCAAAGTCAGATGCTTAACCCACTGAGCCACCCAGGAGCCCCTCCTAAAACTTTTTAAACTTCTCAGTAATACAAAACTAAAACCAGCTCTAAGTAAACTACCAATTGCAATCTGGAAAAAAAAAACATTTTAATTAATACCCCAAAGAGGTATTTTTGTTCTATAAGTAATTAAAGAGAAAAACATAGAGTTTTGAGAACTAGGTGGGATGGGGGAGCCAACAGACATCCAAGGACATTTGATTACACAGACATTAAATGCCTAAATGTGCCAGACACTGGCTTAAGTGCTTCCCACCTAATGGAAATATAAAAGAGGAAACACAGCCAATAAAATACACGGGAAATGTTCACTCCTACTAGTCATCACAGAAAGTTAAAATGATGAGATCCCATTTCTTGTCTATGAAGTTACCAAAGATTACGAAAAAGAATGTGAAAACAAATGAAAGCGAGAGAGAGAGAGAGAGAGAGAGAGAGAGAGAGAAACCCAGAAACGGACGATACAGAACACACTGCTGGTCACCAGAGGGGAGGTGGGGGAACTGGGGAAACAGGCGGTCGAAATGAGCAGCACATTTACCTTATGAGCACTGAGTGATGTAGACAATTGTTGAATCGCTATGTTGTAGACCTAAAACTAACATAACGCTGTATGTTAACTATACTGGAATTAAAATGAAGAACTTAATTTAAAAAAGAAAGTGATTGAATGGATTCTCATAGATTTCTGAATGGAGTACAAATGTACAGAATTGTTTTGGGGGCACCGGGGTGGGGGCTCAGTTGGTTAGGCCTCCGACTTTGTCTCAGGTCATGATCTCGCGGTTCGTAGGTTCAAGCCCCGAACCTACGTAGGTTCAAGCTGTCGGGCTCTGTGCTGACAGCTCGGAGCCTGGAGGCTGCTTCGGATTCTGTGTCTCCCTCGCTCCCGCCCCTCCTCCACTCATGCTCTGCCCCTATCTCTCAGAAATGAAAAAAAATATCAACAAATTTTTTAACAAAGGAATTGTTTTGGAAAGAAACATGGAAGCACTATCAGAAAGCTTGGAAATGTGCAGAGCTACGACACTACAAACATGGCCTTTGGAAATATGCCAAAAAATAAAATAAAATGAAATCTTCCTGCTCTTTGCAGAACTCTTGAGAATACCGAAAACTAGAAACAACCTAAAAATGTACAAATTCTAGCTTTAGGTTAACTGCTGTACAATTACATTAGCTGGAGTCTCCCTAAACACTGAGAGAGAGGTGTCTCTCTGCAAGTGCTAGAAAGTTCCACTCAAATGGCTTAAGCAAGAAAGAAATCTTTTATGATCTCACATGTCAAAGTTGTAGGAAGATGGGGCATTTCCAGCGTTGGTTACGCTATAACTCAGTAATGTCACCAGTAACCCAGATTCTTCCCTCTTTGCTTTGTTATCGTTAGCCTGTCAGCCACTTCCCTCCCTCATGGGAGCAAAACAGCAGCAGGTGCACCCAGCATCACACCCGCAAACATCATCATATCCAAAGACTGACGGAGAATTCATTGCTTCTTGTGTTCCACAGCCCCCCAGCAGGTTGCCTCCGGAGGGTTCATTGTCCAGAACTGCATCACATGTTCTGTCCTACGTCCATCACCGGCAGGGGGAGTGGTTCTCAAAGTGTAGTTCTTGAATCTGCAGGGTCAGCATTGCCTAGAAACTTATTAGAAATTCAAGCTAAGGGGCGCCTGGGTGGCTCGGTCGGTTAAGTGTCCGACTTCGGCTCAGGTCATGATCTCACAGTCTGTGAGTTTGAGCCCTGCATCTGGCTCTGTGCTGACAGCTCAGAGCCTGGAGCCTGCTTCAGATTCTGTGTTTCTCTCTCTCTCTCTCTCTGCCCCTTCCCCACTTGTGCTCTGTCTTTCAAAAATAAAATTAAAACATTTTAAAAAATGCAAGTTAAATACAGAAAACAAACTGAGGGGTGATGGGGGAGGCAGAGGGGAGGGGAAAATGGGTGATGGGCATTGAGGAGGGCACTTGTTGGGATGAGCACTGGGTGTTGTACGTAAGCAACGAATCATGGGAATCTACTCCTGAAACCAAGAGCACACTGTATCCACTGTATGTTAGCTAATTTGACAGAAAATTACATTTAGAAAAGAAAAGGAAAAAGAAGGCAAATTCAGGGCGCCTGGCCAGCTCAGTTCATAGAGCATGCAACTCCTGATCTCAGGGTCGTGTGTTCAAGCCCTAGGTTGGTGTAGAGATTTTTTAAAAAAAATAATAAGCAGAGGCACCTGGGGGGCTCAGTCGATTAAGCATCCAGTTTCAGCTCAGGTCATGATCTCACAGTTCTCTAGTTCAAGTCTCGCGTCGGGCTCTGGGCTGACAGCTCGGAGCCTGGACCCTGCTTCAGATTCTGTGTCTCCCTCTCTCTCTGCCCCTCCCCCGCTCTCTCTCTCCATCTCTCTCTTTCTCTCTCTGTCAAAAATAAACATTAAGAAAAAAATTTTTAAATAAATAAGTATGAAAAAAAGAGAAAGAAATGCAAATTCCCAGGCCCCACCTCAATCAGAAAATCTGAGAGTCAGGCCCACTAGTTTGTAATTTAACAGGACAGCCAGATGATTCCGACGTAGATCAAATTGGAGAAGTACGACTTGGACGGATGAAAAGTCACCTCCTGAGGCTGGTAAGAGGTTGAGCTTCCCCTAAAGCTCCTGGCCTTCGTATTTCTGAACAAAATCATGTTCTGTTAGCAAGGGAGAAACAGCGGTGGGGCTGGCCGACTTCTTACCAGAGAAATCCCATTCTGGGGCCCATGATGAACTGAGTCTCTTAGAAATAACAGGCCGAAGTAGTGACACTGCCTCTTCCTTTCCACACATCCCTCAAAAATATTTTTGTAGCATTTTCCCCCTCCCACTACCTAGTAGGGTGTACCTATGTATATGTGGAATTACTGTAAAAAAAAATCTAGCATGTAATACAATATGTAAACAACGTTGGCAAAAATGAACAAAATATAAATATATGTAGGTAGGTCTGCGCCTCCATGAATCTGAATGCACAGGGAAAGTTCTGGAAGAACACAATAGACTTCTGAGTGGTTACCCCTGAGGAACGGGGTACAGGTCATTAGAAGTCACTTTCACTTTTGCTTTCTTACCTTCTGAATTGTTTTGCTTATTCTGCAGCAAGAATATATTATAGCTTCGCGTGCATATTTTCCAGCAGAAAATGTTTAAAGCAAACAACGACCTGACATATCGTGGAGAGGGACAGGGACTGAATCCCTGGGGATGGTTCTGGGCTCTGCTCACACTCCTGTGGATGCCTCCAACCCCCCCTCATCTCCAAAGGGATGGCACCCAGTAACCAAATGAAACCATTTCCATTTCTTTTTCCGAAACGTTTCTTTTTTGGTGTCGCCTTTTGTTTTCCTAGGTAGTGACTAGTGCGTGGGTGAGCAAAAGCATGAGTTCAGTTTTTGTAACTGATTTTTAAATCTTAGAGGTATTAATCTGTTAGCTTTGCTAGAAAATTCCCTTAGCTCCTAAAAGTTGTCCAGTGGCCTTTGTTATGATTTTTTTTTTAACGTTTATTTTGAGAGAGAGACAGAACAGCGTGAGCAGGGAAGGGGCAGAGAGAGAGGGAGACACTGAAGCCGAAGCAGCTCCAGGTTCCGAGGTGTCAGCACCGAGCCCGACACAGGGATCATGAAATCTTGACCTGAGCCAAAGTCCAGAGGCTCAACCCACTGAGCCACCCAGGCGGCCCTTCATTAGGGTTTTTAGAAGCCAAAGCCTCCTGCGTTCTGCGGTGTCTGGAAATCACATGGGAAGCCAGCATATTTAAGATAGAAGGGGGCTAGACATAATCATTACCTCATTTGAGGAAACAGAGGTTTAGGGAAGAGAAGTAGCTTGACAGCCAGCAGTGGTCATGCTGAAACCGAAAACTGGATTTCCTTCCTCCTTGGCTAATGTCCTCCCCATAACACGGCAACGCCTTCTTTTGAAACTTTAAATGTTTGCAAGTCCAGGGGGATTCTAAGCATGTTCTGACATCGGATGAGAAGGTAGGGCATTTATAAGTCACTCTAGCAGATAACATCGAATTTCTGGGACACTCTTTTATGTCAATAAGCTATATTATTAAAAAAAATTTTTTTTTTAGTTTATTTACCTTGGGAGGGGGCAGAGAGAGAGAGGGAGAGAGAGAGAGAATCCCAAGCAGGCTCCACACTGTCAGCGCAAAGCCCAATGCGGGGTTCGATCCCACGAACCGTGTGATCATGACCTGAGCCAAAGCCAAGAGTCGGATGCGTAACCGACGGAGCCACCCAGGCGCCCCAATAGGCTATATTATTTTAACACGCACAGCCAAAGTAACAGGCTGTAGCCTAAGGTCGCGCCACAAAGTCAGTTTTATTTCCTTGTGGCTTCCCCCCCCCCCCCGCCCTTGCATCAATGACTTCCTGTTGTTTAGAGGTGACCCTTACCTTTCCCATGACTTCTTGTATGTGTCTCTGTAGGTGTGTCCGATTCCAGGCCTCTGCGTGCCTGTCCTATTATGTGTGTGTTTTCCGTCTACATTTGAGACTCAGGGTCTGTGAACCCAGGTAACTTTCCTGCCACCTTTTACTTCTCCAGGCTGTTTCGTTACCTCTGTTCCCATTACATGTCTTCCCACCACACTCTCTGCCTTTCCCCTCCCTTCTCTGAGTCTGCCAGTTTCCTTTCCTGTTTCTTTTCCTAACTTTATGGGACGTGTAACGGTGAATATTTTCATTAAATGACTTTGATGTCTATTGCAGTCGTAGTTCAGAGATTACTATATTTTGCTATTAAAATTAACCGGTAGAATATTTCCTTAAAAGGCCATTAAATTTCCTTTTGCCTCTCTGTGGGCTTTCATTGTTCATTTCTTGGCAGACCAGGGATGCTTAACAAAAAAGTGAAGGAGTCATCTTTCCTCTAGTTGACGTTCATTAAGACGGAATTCTTTTTTTTTTTAATTTTTTTTTTCAACGTTTATTTATTTTTGGGACAGAGAGAGACAGAGCATGAACGGGGGAGGGGCAGAGAGAGAGGGAGACACAGAATCGGAAACAGGCTCCAGGCTCTGAGCCATCAGCCCAGAGCCTGACGCGGGGCTCGAACTCACGGACCGCGAGATTGTGACCTGGCTGAAGTCGGACGCTTAACTGACTGCGCCACCCAGGCGCCCCTGAGACGGAATTCTTTAACCAGAGGGGCTCTTGGCAAACACATAATCTATGTTCTTAGCTCATGGACCTCAGAGACTGAGATCTGGTAAGATTCAGTGCCTTGTTCCAGGTCACATAAATAAGGTCTACAACTCCTGGCTTCCCTGTGAATAGTTTCTCTTCTTCCTTAAATGCCAAGTTTTCTCCCTTATTAATTAGGAGGTCTTTCCAGAAAAAGAGGGGTTTTTTAACCCTTATTTTTGAGAGAGAGAGAGAGAGAGAGAACACGCACATGCATATGCAAGCAGGGGAGGGGCAGAGACAGGGGGACAGAGGATCCCAAGTGGACTCCAGGCTAACAGTAGGGAGTCCAATATGGGGCTCGAACTCACAAACTGTGAGATCACGACCTGAGTAGAAGTCGGGTGCTTAACCAACTGAGCCACCCAGATGCCCCTCTTCTTTTTAAATGTTTATTTACTTTGAGAGAGAGAGAGAGAGAGAGAACAAATCGGGGGAGGGGCAGAGAGAGAGAGGGAAGGAGAGAGAGAATCCCAATCTCAAGCAGGCTCCACGCTGTCAGCACAGAGCCCAATGTGGGGCTCGATCCCATCAACTGTGGATCATGACCTGAGCCGAAATCAAGAGTCAGAAGCTTAACGGACTGAGTCATCCAGGCACCCCAAGAGAGTTTTTTATTCTTTTAATTGGTACTCGGCAAATACCTGCGTATTCATTAGGATGGCTTCCTCTGCAAGCAACAAGCCCTGACTTAAACAGGCTTAAACAACAAGGAAATGTATCTCAAATTATGACAAGTCTAAATTGGTTGCTTCAGAAATTCAGCGATGTCATCAAGGCCACATTCTATCCCTCCCCTCCCTCCTCTCTGCCCTCCTTGGTATTTTGGCTTTGGCCTCATGCTCGCTCTCCTCACAGTCTTAACAACAGCTGCCAGCAAAACTTGAGACATAATGGGTCCTTGTTCACAGCCAGTGGAAGAGAGACATCCTCTCTCCCAAATATGACGTATAAAAGCCATTCCTTTCTGCCTGAATGGATCTTTTGGACAGTGTCCCCTCTGCCCCCACTTAACCAATAAAAGCCGGGAGAATGCTACACCCTCAGTGGCTTAGACCAATCGGAGACACCTCTGCGTATGGGGTGATGCCAGTTCCTGAATAAAATCAGCACTGTGTCGGGAAGGAGGAAGTATAGATATTGGGTAGTTCTACCCCCTCAGTGTACATTGTATTAGACTTGTGAAGTCAACTGAGTCAGAGCAATTTTTGAGTTGCAAAGAACTCAGGGGTTACCGTGGATTCAAGTTCAAGACGTCCTTGTTCCCTAGATATCTCAGCATTGTACTGTAGCCCTGAGCTAAGACAGTGCTATGACACACACTATTTCTTTGCTGCTATAATCTTACCCAAACTTTTGAGTCTGGGACGAAAGTCATGGATAATGTCTGTCTGGCTTTCTTCTTTCCAGTTAACATCGACTACCTCCCTTCTTCCTGTGATTATTCTTTCTTTTAAATTTTTTTATTATTTTGTTTCCAAAAAAAAATTTTTTTTTACATTTATTCATTTTTGAGAGGCAGCGAGAGACAGAGCGTGAGTGGGGAAGGGGCAGAGAGAGAGGGAGACGGAATCCAAAGCAGGCTCCAGGCTCCAAGCTGTCAGCACAGAGCCCGACGCAGGGCTCCATCCCACAAACTGCAAGATCACGACCTGAGCGGAATCATGAAATCGGATGCTGAACCAACGAAGCTACCCAGGCACCCTGGGAGAATCTTAAGCGGGCTCCATGGAGCCGACTCAAGGCTTGACTTGAGCCCTAGGGATCATGACCTGAGCTGAAATCAAGAGTCGGACACTCAACCGACTGAGCCACCCAACCCTCTCTGTTTTAAATATTTCCACTTTAATCACCAGACCCTCAAAGGATCAGGAAATCCCCAAAAAGTTACTAAAGCGGCTGGTTGCGACAGTATTGAAACATCGCTACAAATTCTTTGACACTCTTTCCATTGAGAGGTGGGATCTGTATCCCCTACCCTTGATTCAGGATGGGCTTTTAACTGGTTTTGTTGACAGGTGAACTGGGGAGACTCCAGGCTCCGGGGCTCACCCCAGCCTGTCCCAAAGATGTCACTGAAGGTTTTTGGTCTCTTCATGAGAAAAAAAATTCAAGGACAGACACACCAGTGAATGAGTGACAAAATGGGGACAGTTTATTAAAGTGAAAAAGTACACTCTCAAGATGTGAGAGCCGGAGAGCTCGAGAAAGAGAGAGCTGCTCCCCCTGGGGTTGAGTTTCTATCTTTTATTGCTAGTTGTTAACTAGGGGCTAGACTATTCATTTCTTGGTGTGGTGCAAGGTTTGACTATTTCCTTATTTGGTCAGGGGTTTTCTGCCGTGGCACCCGCTATCTGGGGCTTGTCTGGTGTGATCCGGCTTCCTGGGGAGTGCTTCGAGCCTCTGACTTTCCCCCCAACCATTCATCATAACGGCCATTAAGAAACTTAAGTGGCCTGTATACACGTTTGCCGGAAGCCGAGCTATCCAACCAGCCTGATGGCGGGGCCCGGGCGGTGGACGGATCGGGACTGTAGGCCGCCCACCGACAGCGAAGCTTCTTATATTCCCGCTTTTCTGTAATTTGGCCTTAATAAAAGTACCTGGGGAATTGTCTGTTGGAGGATTGCCCTCCACAGGCCCCCTGGGAAAAGAACCATTGGGGAAAGAAAATAAAGTTCTGCAAGGAAATTGCGCGGCCCTACATTTAGCCCTTGCCACCCCCTATAAAGACTCCTCTACCTAAAGGAAGGATAGCCTCCTACATTTCCCAGCCAAGGAAGGAACAAATAAATGGATTTGAAAGCCCCACTCCCACAACAAAGGAGTGTATCTATGGGCACAAATTACTCCAACCCCTAGGCCCACTTGGCCCCCAGGAGGCATTCCAGATGATGACTGAACCTAGTCAGTACAGAATGGTACATTAGTTCCTAGGTGCATTGTCTCTCTGAGAATGTGTAAGGCGTGGGTTCCTAAGGCCCTCTTGGCCCCCTTCTAGCACCTTGGACCGAGGCGAACACTTTTGTTCCCCAAACCACCAATGGTTTGGGGAAACAGCTAAGAGGTCATGGCCCCGTAACTGTTCCACTTGAGGTGTTGGGAGATAGATGACCTTTCATGAAAACAGCAAAGCAAATGCTCTATAGATTATGGATAAACGTAGATACATAATGAAAATAATGTAAGAAATTAATCAATAAGCAAAGGGCAGGAGGGAACCTTATGAGAAAATAACCACGTTATTCCTTAAGGGGTGATTACACATAGGAACATTTTTAGAATTAGGTAACGCCAGAAAACATAGATGACGCACGCTACAAGGAAATTGCTAACAACTATAATGCCACGTTTGCCACAATAAAGCAGCCACTCTAACCCACTGCTGTGGTCTGTGTCCATTTTATTTTTGTTTTATTTTATTTTCAGTTTTCCGCCGACGCCGTTCATCGTTTGGGAACCCCTGGACCCGCTGGAGCTGTACCCCAGCACAAGTTCAAGTCTTTCACTTCAGGCAACAAAACAAACGAACAAAAACAAAACTCCTTGTCTTTCCTTTCTTTGATCCCCTCTAGTTACCATCTTCTGGTCCTCCTTTCCTACTGTATCACTCAGGACTCTTGACTGTAAGCAACTGCATCAGAATCTAGACATACTAAGTAAAGGAAAGGAATTTATTGGATGGCAACTGGAGGCAGGTCAGCCTGTCCCACCGCTGTGATGATTAGGACCCAACCATCTCCTTCCCTTAAGAATGCATCTTCCTGACACGTGAATAATGTCACGTATTCGGGATTCAGCATCCCAGAAGAGACAGGTTGGCGAAGCCTACGTCACAGGTCTGCTCTTTGACTTCCTGTATTAGTCAGCTCAGGCTGCTATAATACATATATGGTCTGTAAAAATACCACAGACTGGGTGGTTTAAACAACAGAAATCTATTTTCTCATAGCTCTGGAGTTCAGCGGTCTGAGATCAAGGTGTAGACAGGATTGGTTTTTTTCCAAGTCCTCTTTCCTTGGCTTGTAGGTGACCATCGTCTCCTTATGTCTTCACATGGTCTTCCCTCTGTGCATGTCTGTGTCCTAATTTCCTCTTCATTTTATTTTATTAAAAAAAATTTTTTTAATGTTTATTTGTTTTTTGAGACAGAGAGAGACAGAGCATGAGCGGGGGAGGGGCAGAGAGAGGGAGACACAGAATCCGAAGCAAGCTCCAGGCTGTCAGCACAGAGCCCAACATGGGGCTCGAACTCGTATACCGAGAGATCATGACCTGAGCCAAAGTCGGATGCTCAACCGACTGAGCCACCCAGGGGCCCCTATTTTATTTTATTTTATTTTATTTTATTTTATTTTATTTGAGAGAGAGAGAGAGAGAGAGAGCATGAGCAGGGAGACGGGAGAGGGGCAGAGGAAGAGAGAGATTGAGAATCTTAAGCAGGCTCCACGTTCAACGTGGACCCTGACTCGGGGCTGGATCCCACCACCCTGGCATCATGACCTGAGCCAAAATTAAACGTCAGACACTCAACTGACGGCATCTCCCAGGCACCCCAGTAATCTCCTTTTCTCATAGGGGCACCAGTCATGTTGGATTAGGATGCATCTTAATGACTTCCTTTTAACTTAATCACCTTTCAAAGTTTCTATCTTCAAATACCGTCACTTTCTTGGGTACTGGGGGATTAGGACTTCAAAATATAAATCTCTGGGAGACACAGTTTAGCACATAACACTGGTCCAAGTAGGGAAAAGGGGGATGTGGCCTGTTTGGTTTCTGCAGTAGAAACCAGTCTCCACTTTCTACTAAGACTACTCGAAGTGGGAGCTTCCTCAAGGGGGGGATGAGATGCTGATATGGACCCTGGACAGTCAGGACAAAGGTCCATGATGCCTTTATAACAGAGATTCTTTTAAAAAAAAAATTTAATGTTTATTTATATGAGAGAGAGGCAGAGCGCAAGCAGGAGACGGTCAGAGAGAGAGGGAGACAGAATCAGAAGGAAGCTCCAGGCTCTGAGCTGTCAGCACAGAGCCCAACACAGGGCTCGAACTCACGGGGTGTGAGATCATGACCCGAGCCTAAGTTAGAGGCCCAACCGACTGAGCCACCCAAGTGCCCTCATAGCAGAGATTCTTAAAGGGAGTAGCAATTCATTAAAACCCTTTTTCAGGGGCAACTGGGTGACTCAGTAGGTTAAGCAGGTTAAGCATCCGACTCTGTTTCAGCTCAGGCCATGCTCTCACAGTTCATGAGATCAAGCCCCGAGTCAGGCTCTGCACTAACAATGCAGAACTAACAATGCAGAGCCTGCTTGGGATTTTCTCTCTTTCTCTCTCTCTCTCTCTGCCCCTCCCCCCACTTCTCTCAAAATAAACACACACACACACACACACACACACACACACACACTTTTTCACTTCTACTCAATCTTCAACCAAAAGTTATCAAGTGTCTGTCCCCCCACCCCAGCCCCTGAAATTATTCAGGGAGGGGTCATGAATAGTTCCTGGATTGCCTCATTGAAAGAGCTTCTTGAACTTTCTACGGCACTTAATATGGTTGACTTCTCCCTTAATACGGAAGCCCCCGCTTCCCTGTTCTCCTCTCTTCTTTAGCCCCTCCTACCCAATCTCCTTTGTCAGCTTTTCTTCCTTTTCATCCTGTGAAAGTTGCTGTGCCAAGTTTCTCTCATTGTTTCCCCTTATCCCCTGCCCCTCCTCTCCCATCTCCTTCCTTGCCTCCCTGAAGCTCCCCTTTTTTCTCTCTCTGATAATCAGAGAAATCTTACCCCTACTTTATCTTAACCTAGGATCTCTGCATGGGCTTCACGTGGGACTTCTTAAATCACAAGGAAATTTATGTGTATACTTATTTGCATTTTTTTCTTAGGAAAAGGACTGAAGCTCTTATTAAAAGTGTAAAACACCATGCTGGTGCCTCATAAACCTTGTGTTTTGTCCAGACCTGCCTCCTGAGTTCCAAGGTCGTGTGTCCAACGGCCTGCTGGGAATCTCCACCTAAACTCACAGCTATTTCCAGCTCAACAATGTCAAAAGCTGAGGTCATTATCTCCCCACCCAAAGCCTGCTCCTCTTCCTCTATTTCTTAGGTCTATGAAATGTACCACCCTCCTCCTCATCAGGCAGATCAAAAAGCTGACTGAGCATCACCCCCAGACCCCTCCTTGTCTATTACCCTCACAGCCGATCCCTTGTCCAAATCCTGTCCATCCTACCTTCTTCACACCTGTCTTACATGCTTCCCTTGCATTTCCACTACGTTAATGGCGAATCTCCTCTCAGCTACACTGTTCAAATAACTTCCCAACCTTTCCTTCCACCTTCAATCTCTCTCCTCTCCAATCTATTCATTGGACTATTATCAGGATATTTTTTAAATGGTTTTAAAAATTTTTTTTGCTGTTTATTTGTTTGAGAGAGAGAGAGAGAGAGAGAGAGAGAGAGAGAGAGAGTGCTAGCAGGGGAGGGGCAGAGAGAGAGGGAGACACAGAATCCGAAGCAGGCTCCAGGCTCCCAGCTGTCAGCACAGAGCCCGACGCGGGGCTCGAACTCAGGAACTGAGAGATCATGACCTGCGCGGAAACCAGGAATCGGAAGCTTAACTGACTGAGCCCCCCCCCAGGTGCCCCCAGAGCAATTGTTACAATACGTGAAACTGATCATGTCATTCCCCAGCTTTGAGTGTTGATGACTGGCTTTGCATTTTATGAACATTATTCCGGCAGCAATCTAAGAAGGTACAGACTGTTCACCGTGACGAAGTCCTCCATGATCACCCAATGAATGCTGAGTGCCTAGTATGTTTCAGTCACTGCACTAAATGCTGAGGATACAATACAAACAAAGAGGAACAGTTTCCCTGCCCTCAGAGTCCTTACGGTTCCCAGGTATTATGAGTACCACAAAGGAGAAGCACGGGCTTTTAAAGGAGAAGGGAGGAGGGTGTCATCCTAATTCAGATCACCAGGGACGGCCCCAACCTCCACTTCTAATAGCAATCAGCAGATACGCGTCCGGATATGGAACCAGTGCCTTTGAAGACATTGTTTCATTTAGGCTTCACCTCGGAATTACCACCGCTATTGTTAGCCCCATTTTACAGATATGAAAACCGAGGCCCTAGAAGGGTTAAGTAAGGGATGGAGTTGAGATTCTATCCCAGACCCATCTGAAACCCAGCGCCCTTCCGGTTGCACTTCTGGTTTATGGGGCTCACTAACCTCGTGGAACTGTACGTACCCAGCTCTGCGGACACGCCAGCCTAGTTCCCTCCATCTGTGGTCACGCTTCTCTGTTTGCCTGAAATGCCTATTTCCCTCCAAACCTGCCCGCTGAACACGCAGTTACCTTCTGTGATCCCCTTAAAGTGTTCCCTCCTCCCACAGATGCCTTGTGTGGGCATAAACAGAACCGTGTCAATTGTCTCATAGTCCCCGTGGCGCATCTGGTGGTCTCCCCCGGAGAAAGTGTGAGTCCCGGGGTCGGGGTGGAGTGATGATAACTGATTGACCTCGGTAATCTCAGGACCTTGTGCTGTGGCTGGCGTTTCAGCGTTGAAGGCAAAGTAAGGGAAGAGAAGAAGCCGGAGAGGAAAGAACAACGAAGGGAGAAAAGAAAAGGCAAAAGGATGAGAACAAACACTCGAGTATAAGAGATCCCAAGACTATCTGTGCTTCAAAAAAAGAAAAGAAAAGAAAAGAAAAGAAAAGAAAAGAAAAGAAATGTGCATTCTACCCACACCTTAAAAGTAGCCCTTACAACCTCAGGCTGGAGCTGAGGCTTGTTCAGCGAGGGCTTCACGCAAACCTGCAGACCGCTCCCCACTCTTCCGGTCCTCCTGTGCTCGCTCCTTCCTGTCCAGCCCATTTTCTGCAGCTAGCAATTCATTCCTCCCTCCGTTGGAAGACCACGGACAGAAGCTGAGTCAGAGGCGAAAATGCAACCGCAAAGAAGGAAAGCTACAGGGAATGCCGTGCGCCACGACTCACGTGCCCGAAAGCCACTCCGACAACTATGAGGAACGGAGCGCGCGCGTGGAGGGGGTCCCCTTCGGCCTGGGAAGCCTTCCACGGCCCTGAAGGCACTCTCTGCGCGTGGGTTTCCCAGATAAGGACCTGAAGTGCCCGGAGAGGTAGCTAGCTGGACGCTAATCTGGATTTTGCGAGGTGTAAATGCGGCACCTGAAAGGGAGCACCAGACCCGCCGCCTGGTGCGTTTTCACTGTTGATGCTAAGCACGCATCGAATCCCGGGGCCTGTGGCGGAGAGGTTGCTGCAGAATGCGTGAAGGGGGCGGGTGGATGGGAGGGCGGCACCAGTAAACTCTACCTGGGAGCAACAGGAAACGAAAATCAAGTCCTGAGAAGTGGTTTTTAATGAGACTTTGGAGCGGAGAGGGGCACTGGTCCAAAGCAGAGGTCACAGGCTCCTGTGCCGGCCCCGCCTCCACGCTACCCCTGTCAAACATGGCATCTGTCTGCTGTTCACCTCCCAGGCTTTCCCGCGGCTTTTAGAAGCGAGCCCTGTCCCTGGGGCCTTGGCACTGCTAAGCAGAGCCATCTGAGGCTGTGTCTGGGACCAGGATTTAAGCGAAGCGGGGGTGGGAGGGGGAGGGCACAGAGGTAGGCGCGGGTGTTGGGGGTGGGGCGCGCTCGGGAAAGCAGAACAGGTTAGCAATCTCACGACTTCCTGGCCGCAGCGCCTCCACCTTTTCCACTCAGGAGCCCTGGGACAGTGGCTACAGGCTCACAGAGCAGCCCAGAGGGTCCCTGACGGGCTAAGCTCACCTGAGCTGCTGTGACTCAGCCCACCCCTGGTATGGTAACGGTGGATTGAAGGTAAACAGCTCCCCCGGCCTCCTCTCCTCGCTGCCTTCCCGACCGGTCCCCCTTTCCTGCCTTCCCTTCAACCAATCAGCGGCATCCCAGGGCCCCGTTTCTGTCTCACTGCCCGGGTCTCCTTTAACAGAAGGTGTGAATCTCATGGTCAAATTCACCCTAAGAAGCGCATTACAGACCCCAAGGCACATGCTTTTTGAATTTTGAAAAATACGTCAGTGGAGAGATCGCTGGGGGGACGGACGGACACACTTCTAGGGGTCTGACGGTTTAAATGCCTGCTTCCCGTATGCAGGCAGGTCCAGGCTGGCTGGAGGCAGGTCTGGGCCAGGCAGGAGAGTGACAAGGTCTGAAGTAGAGCACCAGGTCCCTCAATGAATGCCCTCCCTCTGGAGTCTCATCCCCAGGGTCACGATATCTTGTTCTTGGCACGGAGTAGATCCAAAGCTACCAGGTGGGGGAAAAACCTTGAGATTTACCGGGGTGCGTTCGGACAGACCCTGTGTCACTAGACGCTTAGCTGTAGACCTATGTGGACCAAAGGGGGAGCCTCCCTCAGGTCCTCTTCCAGGCTCTTCTCCTCCTCTTCCTGCCCTATCTTGGGGCTCACTGGTCAGAATTCAGATTCAGAAATCAGATGACTTTCCGGGAAAAGGAACCTAGAGAGTAATGAACTGGGGGTGTGGGGGAGGGGGGTGAGGGAAAGACTGTTTACTTCCTCTCTTTGAGTCAGCTCCGTCCCTTCAGAGCTCAGTGCATCTGCAGTGACTTGTTCATTCTACCGTGGCAGCATGTGGCGGCTGCTGTCCCCGACAGCCCTGCTCCTTCTGGGTAAGTCAGAGTCACCTTCTGGGTAAGTCAGGGCCACTCTGGCTGATGGAGAAGCTCAGGACGCCCTGGGTTCAGCAGATCCCACTTCTCAGGCCGGGGAAGGGAGCCCTCCCAAGGAATAGGACCCCTTACCCCATCTCTAGCACTAGATTTAGTTCCCAGGACAAACATTTGGGGGCTAGACATGGGAGCCCTCTGAGGTGGGCATAACCAGGAAGTAGAGGGGGACTGTGAGGTCCCTGTGCCCTCACCCTGCGGGGTCTCAGCTTCCCTATCCGTAAGATGAAGACTGTGGACCAGATAGATGCTCTTTAATTTCTGTCTCTTCCATTCTGACATTCTGGGCTTGCCCGCTAAGACTTTTAATTTCCACCCTTTTGAGGGGGACACGGGTTGAGGTTGTTTCTATGGCTTGATTCAGGGAAATTCAGGCTGTGCCCTTATTTTGGGAGTTTGACTAGGGACTAAGGAGTAAGGACATGGTGTTGAGGACAGGGACTTGGCTGGAGAGGAGAGCAGGGGGCACAGACACGGGAGAACAGAGGGCGGGCAGCGGGACAGCTGGCCACGTATACGCCTTGATTCCTGGCAACGCTGGACTCTCAGGAAAGGGATGGGCTAGGGAATCTACACCCGCTCCGGCCGCCCTGCTCTCTGCCCCTGATCAGTATTTGTTTCCCTCTTTTGTCTTGCAGTTTCTGCTGGCACGCGAGCTGGTGAGTTGGCTTTGTGCCCTTGGATTGATCAAGCGAGGCACATATATGGCGTGTAATGGCCACAGGGTGTTGGGAAATGCCTTCTGCCTGGGAAGCTGTTGAGGGTTGTCAGGGGCACTTCCCCCGCACAGTGGGGCTTGGCGCTAGGCTTCTGTGGCTACTCTTCCTCAAGATAAGGAGAGGCCAGAAATGGGACTAAGCGCCCTGAAGCCAAGATGCTCCAAGTCTGAGTCACAGGCCAAGGCTGAGTCGCCAACGGTGGGTTTGCAATGGGCTCGCTCTGGCTCCGAGCGTCCCCGGGGAGTGCCAGCGTAGGGCCTGCTCCTTGCCCTGACCCACCTTCTCCTCTCCTGGCTCCTCAGCAGACCTCTCGAAGGCCATGGTGGTCCTAGAACCTGAATGGAACAGGGTACTCGTTTCGGACAGTGTGATTCTGAGGTGCCAGGGGGCCTACCCCCCTGGGGACAATTCCGCACAGTGGTGGCACAACGAGAGCGTCATCCCCCATCGGGCCCCCAGCTACTCCATCGAAGCTGCCAGAAGTGAAGACAGTGGCGAGTATAAGTGCCAGACGGGCCTCTCCGAAGCCAGCGACCCGGTGCAGCTTGAAGTGCACACTGGTGAGTAGGGGAAGGGAAAGGAGGGAATCTCCAACAAAGGGTGAAAGGCGAGACGCTGAACGACTCGGGGAGAGCCAGAAGATGTCATTCTTGAGGGTTACAACTGAGATGAGAGCATCTGTGGTCCCCCTGAATGATATCAGAGTTGTGGTTCTAACCATAAGCGGGCCTCCGGCAAAATGTCAAAACCTGGGGGGTCATGGGTACGGGACCGCTGCGGGGCGCAGTCCCAGCCGCTCCGGCTCACGTAGGACGCGCCCGGTACCCACGGTGTCCTCCGAAGGTCGGCACCTGACACCGGCGCTCGATAATATTTACTGAATAAAGTGACGAATCTGTTTTTCTGTGAGCTCCATTTCCTTCTGACTCTCAGACACACCGCGCCCTAAGCTCTCCTCCTAACCTTCCTAACCGCCTAGGGTCATATCTAGCCCCCCCCCCCACCCCCCATCAGGGCCCCCTCTCTCACTCACTCTTCAGTGCAAATCACCTAGTGGAGATACATGTACACTGAGCATGGCATGAAAGTCTTTGTGTGTTGTTTACAGAATCCAGGCATCGGAAGCAGGTGAGGGGAGGTATTTCCCAGGGATCTGTCCTGGTGGCCCTGGAATCACACTACCTAGCCTGGTGCCTGCAGTGTCGCCTCGCAAGCCTGACTACTTCCGAGGCTCAGTTGCCCACCGTGTGTGGATGGAACAAGGCTGGAGGGGGGAAGGAGGGCCTGACGGAGGTGGGCTCGCAAAGAGTTTCACGGAACTGGGCCTCTGGAACTGATTTTGTTTTTAATTTTTTAATGGTTATTTACTTTTGAGACAGAGACAGAGCACGAGCTGGGGAGGGGCAGAGAGAGGGAGACATAGAATCTGAGGCAGGTTCCAGGCTCTGAGCTGTCGGCACAGAGCCCGATGTGGGGCTCAAACCCACGAACCGTGAGATCATGACCTGAGTCAAAGTCAGACACTCAACCGACTGAACCACCCAGGTGCCCCTGGAGCTGATCTTTGTGGTTCCTTAGCCCCTGCCTGTCACGCAGCTGACATGGTCGTCACACTACAGAATTACAAGGAGGCATGTCTCTTACTAATGAGGTGAGAGATGGCCTCCATAGACCAAATAAAAAGGGGGAATTATCAACAGGACGTAAGAGAAAAATCAAGTCTGAGAATTATAAATTTGCCTTGAACCTTGATCTAGAAACTGGCTTTAGAAGGCCCGTCAACGAGGGGCACCTGGGTGGCTCAGTTGGTTGGGCGTCTGACCTCAGCTCAGGTCATGATCCCACACAGAGTTTGTGAGTTCGAGCCCTGTGTCGGCCTCTGTGCTGACAGCTCAGAGTCTGGAGCTGCTTCAGCTCTCTCTCTGCCCCTCTCTCTCTCTCCCTCTCTCTCTGCCCCTCCCCCACTCACACTCTGTGTCTCTCTCAAAGATAAATAAACATAAAAAAAAGGCCTGTCAATGAGGACCATATGAAAATGAGACTATGAGCATTAACTTCACCAGGCCAACTCTTGATTATCATTGATTGTTATCACTCCACTTACCTCCTCCTCTGATAAGTCCTCTTTACTTTTTTGGAGATCACCACTCTCTCTCTCTCTCTCTCTCTCTCTCTCTCTGCACACAATTAGATATACACACATATATACGTACATATTCTTATAACCATAATCTTATGATAATAATGATGTATCTCTTCACTGAAAAAGTAAATGGATATATGGGTACATCGTCTTTTGATAAATATCTCTTGATAAGTAATTAAGGTTACTTTCTGTTTGGCAAATCTCCCAAGCAGAGAATTTTTGTGTTCTACCAATTTTGGGTAGCGTAAGGCAGCAGACTCTTTTTTTTTTTAATCATAGGCAGTTTTATTGTCCCGTTCTTATTACAAAAGTCGTTTGGGTTCAATCTCAAAACTATGTAAAAGAAACGAAAATAACCGTAGTCCCATCCCTCAGAGGAAACCCCTGTTAATATTTCAGCACATTTTCTTTCTTTTCCTTTTTTCTGTGCTTCTGTGCTTTTTGTAGTCTGTCTTTTTCACTTAGCATTCTCTCGTGACTGTTTTCTTCTGTCATTTTAAAATTTATCTGCAATGTCATTTTTCATTATTCAGGTCAACCGCCTGGCGGTGACTGTCGTGTTCTCTCTGTGTGAAATCTGGTTACTTGGTGACAGAGTTGTGAGAACAAGCATCCTGGTGATATGCGAATTTTCTCTCGAGCAGGCTGTGCTCAGTGATGAGGGCCCTGGGGCCCTTCAGAAAGTAGCAGTTACCATGAGCACTACCATTCATGCCCCTCTTTCCCCTCCTTGACTTTTTTTTAAAGCTATTTGAGCTTTTATTTTAATTTTTTTAAGTTTATTTATTTATTTTGAGAGAGAGAGAGAAGTCACGTGTATGCAGGTGCGCGTGTGAGTGGGGGAGGGGCAGAGAGAGAGAGGGAGAGAACGAATCCTAAGTGGGGTCCATGCTGTCAGTGCAGAGCCTGATATAGGTAGGGCTCGATCCCACAAATCCTGAGCCATGATCCGAGCCGAAGTCAAGAGTTGGGCACTTAACGGGGCGCCTGGGTGGCTCAGTCGGTTCAACGTCCTACTTCAGCCCAGGTCATGATCTCACAGTTCATGAGTTCGAGCCCCTCATCGGGCTCTGTGTTGAGGCCTGGAGCCTGCTTCAGAGTCTTTGTCTCCCTCTCTTTCTGCCCCTCCCCTGTTCATGCTCTCTCTCTCTCTCAAAAATAAATAAACATTAAAAAAAAAAAAAGAGAGAGAGAGTTGGACACTTAACCAACTGAGCCACCCAGGCGCCCCTCCCTTCCTTGACTTTTATTTTGAGTTCTCCTTCACGATTTCTGTAGCAACTCCCGTGGCCATCCAGTGACCTCACTCCTGACTGGCAGGAGTCTTCGAATATTCCTATAATTATCTATCCTTTCTGAAATCTACCTTTCCTTGGATGGGGCAAATCATCACGTTCAAGTGCAACGTTTACTCTTTGATCTAGAACCTGCGGTGGCTGCTTATCAGCTGCCGTAGCAAACCCCAGCACAGGCCTTAAGGACCCTGTGGATAGCTCCTCACCTACCTCATCACTTAAGTCCCTCAGCTCTAACCTTATGGTTTGACGTGTGCGTCTGTCTTTCCCATTGGACAAAACGTCTTGGTGCGACTTGGGTTCTCCTGCGGGGCCCAGTGGCCTTTTTCCCAAAGGGAGCTCTGCAGGGATGGCTCCCAGTCTGGCTCTCCATGACGTCCCAGGATCTGGGTGGTGTCTCCTTGGGAAGGTGTTTGCTCTCATCGCTGAGGCCTCTGGGGCCTGTGGTCTCCGTGTCTTTCAGGCTGGCTGCTGCTTCAAGCCCCTCGCTGGGTGTTCCAGGAGGGAGACACCATCCAGCTGAGGTGCCACAGCTGGAAGAACAGGATGGTACAGAAGGTTCAATATTTCCAGGACGGAAGGGGCAAGATGTTTTTTCATAAGAATTCCGACTTCTACATTCCAAAAGCAACGAGCAAACACAGTGGCTCCTACTTCTGCAGGGGGCTTATCGGGAATAAAAATGAGTCATCAGAGGCTGTGAACATCACGGTTCAAGGTGAGGCTGTACAGCCCTAAGAGGGCCCAGAGCCCCCTGTGCGTGGGGTCTGCGTTCACCCTGGGAAGACGAGTTCAGAGGATCCTACGCTTTTTGCTTTGCGTCCTGATTATTGCCGAGGCTTCTTTCCGAGGGGTGCTGAGGGGTGTCATTCACTCTGCAATGTGACGGCAGGAACAGAAACCGCGTTTCCTTCCCCGTAAATGCACCTGTCCTCACTGACGCCAGTCAAACCATGCCCGCAAGGGTATGTGTGCACATGATGCTGCCATCTTGACCTGCCTTCCTGTCCTCTCCAAGCCCAAGGCTTAGCCACGAGCCCACCTGGTGGGAGCCTCTCACCCCCTCACGGAGAGGGCCTAGAGACGGGGTTCTGGTTTTGTGGCTCATTCATCGTGTGACAGTGGGCAAGCCACTTAGTCTCGCTGAATGTCAAGTTCCCCTTCTGTAACAAGGACGAGTTGACATTGATTGGGCAACTTCCGGTGTGTTGGACACTGTGCCAGGTGCTTCCTCACAAGCACCCAGTGACTCTTGACAACAACGTTAGGAGATCACTAGCTAGTTTGGAGTCTGCTTGACAGATGCAGAGACTGAGGGGAAAAGGAGCCGGGGGGGGGGGGTGGTGGTGGTGGTGGTGCAGGGAGCGGGAATAATGAACTTTTCTCTAGGATCATTCCCAAGATTCAAAGCCTATGCAGTTAACCACTGGACGAAATGAAATAATTGGAAAGACACCAAACTTCTGCCTTAACAACTGTCATCTTTCTTATCCCTGTGCTTCTCCCGTTAGGTCCGCCAGTTCCTTCCACCTCAACGTTCCTTCCACATTGGTACCAAATCGCTTTCTTCCTGGTGACAGCACTCCTATTCGTAGTGGACACAGGTCTGCATGTGGCTGTGCAGAGAGACCTTCAGAGCTCCGTGAAGGAGTGGAAGGACGGCAAAGTCACGTGGAGCCAGGGCCCATAGGACAAACCGGGGCAATAAAATCGGCACCCCCGAACCTCTCTCTGGATTCACAACCTCATCGTCCTCAACAGGCAGCTCTGGGGGCAGCGTCCAGGCTGAGGGTCCCTCACCCTACTCCATTTTCTCTCGGTCTCCGCTGGGAAGGCAGGGCTGGCGACCTTCAGGTGCCCACAGTGATGCCCCAGTGAGTAGCTGCATCCCTCAGAACTGAAGTCTCAGAGCCACACAGATGCTCTCTCTGCACGACTGCCCTGTCACAGCAATGCGACAATGCAGAATCTGGATGGTGACCCAACATGCAAACGTTGCTCTTAAATAACCGAATAGGTAGGTAAGAGAATTATGGCCGAGGGCCAGCTGGCTGATGGTCTACATTTGTTGTGAGGCACACTAAAACTCCTTCCAGACAGATCGTGGGGGCTGTGGAGGGTCTAGGGGAGACGGCAGAACCAGTGAAGCGGGTGACGGAGAAAGAGCACGGCAGTCCAGGACAGATCAGAGAAGACCCCTGTCTTCCTAGGATATGAGCCATGGTGTGGGTGGCAGAAAGATCACAGGGGTGGTATAGAATTGAGTTTTTCAGGGGGGCCCATGCCAGAATTGGGATGGTCTGTGGGTATATAATGATGGACCCTCTTGATGTCATGAGTCGAAGATGGTCCTGGAAGGAGGTTGGGGATTGGAGGGTGTTGGAAAAGAAAGCACAGAACAATCCCTACGTCCGCAGGAAGGAGGGCAGCATGACTGTCCCAGATTGAGCTCAGTGAACAGAGCTATCTCGGGTCTGAACGGAGAAAACATGGCAGGAAAGAGTCCACTATAGCTGCTCAGGAGGCAGGACACTTGGCCAGGATAAGCCACAGTCAGAGAGAGGAGAGGCAGGGAACAGCGAACCAGCTTTCTGCTTCAGTATCTAATTCAGGTGCAGTTTTGTTTACATCACTCACCAAACAAACCTTGGCTAAGTGACTCTATGCACTCAGGTCTGCTGAGTTAAGCTAGGACAGTTGGAAATCCCTCCGCCTGTCAGTGACAATGAGTAAGGGTGGGGTCACCAGCATTGCTTGTGGAAGAAAGCTTAGCGATCTTATTTCTTTGTACAAGCTTTAAGCACATTTCTTGATTCCAATAAAGCATTTTGCAAGATTTTGCGTGCTACTCTCAGCCAGGAGATGGAAAAACCGTGGTAAGAAGACCTGATAATAAAAACCCATTTTCCCTCCTGTTGTCCGACATTCTACCAGGGATTAGTGTCTAAACTAATCATGTGTCTAAACTAAATCATGTCACCGCAGCTCATGTGAATCAGCCAGTGGCAAATTCACCAGTCCTGCTGAGGCAACGGGCACAGGAGACTTTTACAGGTGGTGTGGGATGGGAGTAGGGGAGGGGGGAAAGTTAGAAGTAGTTCCAGAGCAGGTGCTGGGCAGGAGAAGGCACTCCTGGGAAGGAGCCAGGGGCCTGGACAGAGGTATAGGGGCAGCCTAATTGTTATGAGCCATATGCCATAGCTCATAACTGAGTTATGAGCTATAGGTCAAGTTATGAGCTATAGGTCAAGACGATTCAAGCTTGATGTATGAATATCGGATGAGATTCAGACATAAGGCAGGTGCACTGGGAAACCCTGGACATCCACCTCACATCTATTTAGGGCCTACAATATGCCCAGCTTGAGTCCCAGTGCTGAAGACAGAGATGTAGAGCACAGGGTCAGTCCCGGGAGGAGTCTCCATTCTAGGGAGAAAAGCCTTGAGGAGAGAGTGGAGAAAAGGCTGCAGTGTTCTTGTGGTGGTGAAGGAGGAGTTCGCTGAAGATCCGTGGGCAAAGATTCCAAAGCCAGATTAGGGTTCACGAAGGTGGTTCGGCTCTTTTCCAGTGTAAAGAGCCAGTGAGGGAGAAGAGGGAGTTCAGGGGCCAGATCATCAAAGGCACGGCCTTCCAAGCAGAGGAGAGCGCCTCCGGGCCCCCAGCCAGCCGTGGAGGGATTTCAGGCAGAACGAGTTTTAGGAAGCCTCTCAGGCAGCTCCGTGCAAGGAAGGGAGAGGGGAGTTGAAGACAGGAAACCGCCTAGAAACCTAGGTAGTTGTTGCAGTAACTCAAGGGGCGGTGGGGGTGGCGGGTGGGGGACTACATAGTGAGGAAGTAAGTGGCAGCGAGGCTGGGGACGCAGGTGCCTATTTGAAAGATATTTAGAAAGCAGACTCTCCAAAAACTGGCAACCAGTCGGACGCGGCATGACTAGGGGCCCAGGCTCCGGACAAGCCCGTTTGATGAGTTAGGCAACACAAGGTCAAAGGCGAGGCAGGCACAGGTTTGGTAACGAACTCACCTTCGGATTACCAGTGCTGGCTTCCTTTGGTCGCCAAACATTTTTAGAACAATTTCACGAGGCAGTTTTCGCAGAACTGAAGTCAAGCGGCTAAAATTCTCACTCCTGACCATAACCCTACCCAGGCGGGCCTCCTGCTAGGAAACCCAGGCCACGGGGGCGAGGGACGAGGGGCGAGCGAGAACCTGGCCACGCGGAGGATGCCCCGCGGCTTCCGGGAAGAACACCCACGCCCGCGGTTCAAAACGGTCAAGCCCCGTCCCTGGGTGGGCTCGAACCACCAACCTTTCGGTTAACAGCCGAACGCGCTAACCGATTGCGCCACAGAGACAGGCGGAAGCCAGGGCCTCTGCCAACCCAGTTCACCGAAGGAAAAAACTCGGCCGCGCTTTCTGCTTCGCCCCGAAGTGGTGCTCAGGGCTGGTGTGGGAACCCGCGGGGCGGTCCCCTTCCGGCGCGCCGGGTGGCCCCAGCCAAGCAGGCCTTTCCCCCGCGCTGCGGAGGCACCTGCCTAGACCTGGGACAGGCCTCGGTGTGCACCCAGATGATGCTGAGAAGCCGCAGCAGCCCAGCTCCTTGGGGAGTCCAGAACGAAGTCTCTCTGTGCGCTCGCGAGTTCACTCGGCTTTGCTCCGGGAGGTACAGTCGACTTTCCTGCTGATCTAGACGATTTATGCGCTCGTGCCTGGGCGAGTGGTAACTCACAATCAGCTTGCTATTGTGAATGTTTAAAATACCGTATCACGTGTCCAATCACGCCCCGCGAAATGTAACGTCTAAGCAAGGAAGCCCAGTAGAACAAGACTAATCTCCAAGCCCAGCTGTTTTTGAAAGGTTTCTACTCGTGCATTAGGCACCGGGACAGAACACAGAGTTTGTAACTGCCTGTAATTTAAAGATTCTCACACTGGCAAATCCAGATCTAAATATCTGAGGGCAGAGACCCCTCATCCAACATCACCAGTACAGGGATCCTGGTCAGTGCCTGGCCTCTTCTCTGCAGCCTGGAGGGAAGCTTCTCTCTTGTTCTTGGGTCATTTCGCAGCCGCAGGCTTCCTGAGTCACATCACCTCCGCCCCTGGCCCCCCCCCCCCCAACCCCTCTACCAAGCCACACCTCTGACGCACCCAGGCACCCACAGGCAGCCCTTCTCTGTGGTGCCAAGTCCCCACCCTCCGCCCAGAACCTTCTCTTCCTTCTACACCTCTGCGCCCTACTCAGTGGATTCCAGTGTGGTTGCAGGTCGGTGTCCAATGATCTTCAGAGAATGAGAATACACAATACCCATATAGGCCCAAATTGTGTGTGTGTGTGTGTGTGTGTGTGTGTGTGTATCTCAGAGAAGTTTGCCAAAAGAACTCTGTATTGAGATTACCTTTTTTTACACTTTTAAGTTTGTTTTACAATGTTCTTTGTTTTATACAAAGCAGTGTCTGCGGTTGTTTTATTAATTTCCTAATTCAGCAAAATAAAAAGTTGGCAACTCTATATTGGTCACCAACATTTTAGGGGAAATTCTACTTATCTGCAAAGTCCAAGTTTGGGAACCGCTACTCTCACCTTCACCTATTTATTGGATTGGCAGAAGAAAGTAAAAATTACTTTCCAGTTTATTCTAAACACACATTTCCCATGTTTCGCTTTGCAAGTACAAGACAACAATCTAAAAGAAGGCAAAAAAAAAAAAAAAACAAGAAAAACTGAGTTATTAAAAAAGAAAGTACAGGGGTGTCTGGGTGGCTCAGTCGGTTGAGTGACTGACTTCGGATCAGGTCGTGATCTCACACCTCGTGAGTTCGAGCCCCGCATCAGGCTCTGTGCTGACAGCTCAGAGCCTGGAGCCTGCCTCAGACTATGTGCCTCCCTCTCTCTCTGCCCCACCCCACTCGCATTCTGTCTCTGTCTCTCTCAAAAGTAAATAAACGTTAAAAAAATAATAATAAAAAGAATGTACAAAATGGGATGATGAAATAAATCCAAATATATCAGTAATCACAATAAATATAAATGGAGAAAATTTGCCAGTGAGAGTGGATTTTTTAAAAATATATTTTATTCTGTTTTAGAAGAATGACATTAAAACAGAAAGAAAAAACACAGAAAGACTGAATGGAAAAGAATGGAAAAAGATATGACAGGAACAGTCTAAAAGAAAGTTGGCACATAGCTAAGTAATACCAGACAAAATAAAGTTTAAGAAATAATGCATCATAAGGGATAAAGATGTCGCCACATGATGATTCAAGATTAAACTATGATAAACATATAACAATTCTAAATACATGTGTATCTAATAAGATGATGTTAAAACATAGAAGCAAGAATTATTAGACCTCTGAGAGAAAACTGACAAATTCATCTATAGTTGATTCTTCAAATTCTACAGTGAGAGAATTCAACTTACTATTCTCGGCATTCAATAGGTCAAGCAGAGAAAAAAAAAATTAAGCATATGAACACAATTAATAAGCTTGGTTTAAAATATATATATTTAGGGGCGCCTGAGTGGCTCAGTTAGTTGGGCCTCCGGCTTCCGCTCAGGTCATGATCTCGCTGCCCGTGGGCCCGAGCCCTGCATTGGGCTCTGTGCTGACAGTTCAGAGCCTGGAGCCTGCTTTGGATTCTGTGTCTCCCTCTCTCTCTGCCCTTCTCCCACTCGTGCTGTCTCTCTCTCTCAAAAATCAGTAAACATTAAAAAAAATTTAAATATATATAATTAGAACTCTGTAACCAATAATTTTTGGCTACATAGTCTTCTCAAACATTTGCAAAAATTCACTTTATGAAGTCATAAAACATGGCTTCATGGAATTGGCACTATCTAGAACACATTCTTTGAACATAACGCGATTTAACTTAGAAAGCAACTACAAAAAAAAAACCTTTTCAAACCCTCATATATGTGGAAAATTTTCAAACGTATGCTTTTAAAATAATTCATGGATCAAAGAGAAATTGAGTGGAAATTGAAAAATGCTTAGATCTGGTCGCCTGGGTGGCTCAGTCCGTTGAACCACTGACTTCGGCTCAGGTCATGACCTCATGGTTTATGAGTTCAAGCCCTGCATCCGGCTCTGTGCCGACAGCTCGGATCCTGGAGCCTGCTTCGGATTCTGTGTCTCCCTCTCTCTCTCCCCTCCCCCATTCATGTTCTGTCTCTCTCTGTCTCAGAAATAAATAAACACTAAAAAAAAATTAAAGAAAAGAAAAATGCTTAGATGGAGTAGTAACAAATATATAACATACCCAAACTGTTGATTGTTCAGGGTTTTACATGTGCACCAGGGAAAAGGAACGCTATACCGACCTTCAATGCTTAGCATACGTATTGCACGGGATCTGCGGGTCAATAAATCTGCTAGAAAAACAACAACGACGACGACAACAGAAAACTTTTGGAAGACAGTTAATCCTGTGACAAGGAGGGAAATGTATAGACGGTAACATTCTGATCGGTCAGTGCCATACCCCTTAACTCCCCCTCAGAAAGAATCGTCGTCTGGGTTCTGCTTTGGCTGTCCCTAGACACCAGAAAGCCAGTCCCCATGTCACTGCTGGCCAACTCTAAAGAATTCTACATGAGCACTGTCAAGAGGCAGCTCAATGCCTCCCAACCTACGGGTCCAATTTAAGCCAGCCTACTGCAAGTCCTGGTGATAGGACTGTCCTGTCCCAGGACAGGGCCACCCGAACCCTGGTCCAGTTAACAAAGGCCCAGTGTCAGTTTGGCTCCCCGACACTGTGGCTGTCTGCTACCACTCATTACTACTCAGTAGTCACCCTTGCCTGTGGCCACTTGTGGGAACCACAGCCTCCACCCAAACTTGGTACCGAGAGTCAGGAAATAACAGAGAGAACAGGCAGGCGGTAACGCGTCACACAAAGTATCAGCCACGTGTTGTGGCCTCTGCTGGCCGTCCTGTGATAGGATGGAGACTGGGACGCAGACTGGAACATAGGGGAAATTGGGGGCTAAGAGGTGACGGAGGGGCAGGTGCCCCTTTCCCCCATCTGTATTGTGGTTCACCTTCATTTCATGGAACAGGTTTGTTTGTTTTTCAAACCCCAAACATCCTCCCACCGCGGGTAATTGTTTTAGAAATAAAGAAGATAATTAATGCTTGCTCATTGCCAGACACCATTCTAAACGCTTATTAACTCATCTGAGAATTATAATCGTCATCATTACCCCCTTTTACATATGAGGAAACTGAGAGAAGGGGAGCCAAGTTCAAACACGGGAAGCACAACAGAGCCCATGTACCTCACAATCCCGTTAGTTGCCTCATCCAGCCTGATGACACATATTCCAATAAGTGACTATTGTGTGATAGAGAAAACAGATCTAAACAACCCTCAAATAGTATTTCAAAGGCCGGAAAAAAAAACTTATCACGATTGCTGTTAATTTAACAGAAGATGTCAAAGGATTCAGTATCCTAATTTTAGGAAAAAATTTTCAGCTTACACAAGTCACTGCATGACTATCAATGTATTGGACAGAAAGTGGGGGAATTTGATGCAGGTAAAGCAGGGTTCAGATAGAGGCATCATTTAGCCAGTGACAGCTGTATCAAACAAAACCAACAATTATTAAAAATCAAACAATCTGGAGACGATTTGAAAGGTTAAATAGGATTTGCACGACAACTTACGTTGCCTGGAAATCGGTTTTATGAGACGCGTAAACACACAGATCTATACGTGCAGTTAAGGACTAGTAGGGAATAGTTGAAATACAGAATCCTCCTGAAATACAGAGTCCTGAAGAAACAGACTCTGGGCTAACTTCCAGGAATAGCTCCCCAAACTATTCTGTGTATCGGGCTACCACACTACCCAGCAAAACCTGCTATAAAACAAATTAAAAAGCTTCCCCAGTCTCCGGTCTCTGGCTCCAGAACACGGGCTGCATTGGCCACTATTTACACCACCCAAATTGTATCCCCGTGTCTCTCCCATGTAACTCAGTTACAAATCAGATCTCACTAAAGTACATCTGGTTGGTGGAATGTAAATCATAACCAGAACCCCTGCTGCAAAGGAATCTAGGAAATGTAGTTTTTAGCTTCCCAGCCTCAATAGCACAGGAAAGCAAACCAGAATGGTACGGGGATAAACAGCTCATAATCCAAGATGGAGTCAAAACTGTCTTGGAAATCAGACCGGGGCACCACTCACATAGCCAAGTATCAAAAACATGAGCAAGAAGAGACAACAAGGGACAGCAGCCTAAGGGACTGTAAGCCATTGGCACCCAGTCATTCACAGTGTCCGGGAGGAAGCTGGATATCTTCTGGTTTCACGTTTAGCTCATGGACCCACGCTGGTACTGGAGTCAAGTGTGTCCCAGAGTTTTTGTGTTGTCTTCTTTGAGAGGGATGGACGAGGTAGTACCCATCAATGATGCCATTTCAAATCCGTGGTTGAGGGGCGGGCTATGCAATGAATTGAATGGAGAACCACCAGGTGGAGGGATGGGAATAGAGTTATGCTTACCCATGTTACAGCTCAAAATGGTTTCAAAAAGAATTAAAGGGATAATACCAAAAAAGCAAAAGGAAACACTTAAGAAAATAAAGCTGAAAACTGATCTGATATTGGGGTGGGTAAGAGTTTTCTACTTATGAAAAAAGTTAAGAAACTACCAGGGAAAGTGTTTGTCTCCATAAAAATTAGAAACTTCTGTTCAAAAACGCTATGAATACAATTAAAAAGTAATTCCTTTCCATACTGGTGGGGGAGTTTGTGTGGTACTAACCACTGTGCCCATAATAATTATAAACGCTAGACAAACTAAAAAAAAAATCTATAAGGCACTGGAAAGCGATCAAAGGAGATAGAAAATAAAGAACATTGTATATGTTAACTAACTTGGATATAAATAAAATTTAAAAATAAAAAAAAAAAGAAAAGAGGATTCAAGCTATGGAAGGAGGAATCATAAGGGCAGGATCCTCGTTCTGAGGGCACTCTCCAGGAAATGAGACTCGGGCACATAAATTCAGGCAGAAAACCAGTCTTATACCTCATGCATTGAGGCAAAGTTGAAGGCTGCTAGACTGGCTGGATATTGAAGGAGCAAATCTCAGAGAAGACATAGCCTGATTCCGGAAAACCAAATCTGCGAATAAATCTCTCCTATCTCTGGCTTACCCTCCAACCAAGTATCTACCCAGCACAGATTTCAGGGAGGCCATGGTGAAAATAATAGCTGGAGGGTGAAAAGAGTATGAGGCAGAGATTCCAAGAGCTCCTCCAGCAGAAGAGAGAAAAACTGCCGAAAAGAAATGTTCAAAATTAGGAGATTCGTTGAAGAAGCTATAATGTGGCCATTTAATATAGCACAACGAAGCCATTAAAGTAACGCTTTAGACTAACATTCAATGACTATAGAAATACTCAGGTTTGTAAGTAACACTCAAGTAGGTTAAAAACCAGTACGCACACCGTGATTCCAACTTGGCATTTAAAAAATGCCAAAGAGCTAAGCACACAGCAAAACATTAACAATGGGGATTTCCTGGGTGATGGAAATATGGGTGCCCCTTATTCTTTTGCGGTTTGCTTATTTCCCATATTTTCTAGAAGGACTATATATTACTCTTATATGCAGGCAAAATGTTGTCTTTTCTAACAATGAACACATACTGTGCCCCAGGTGCTCCGCAGGGCACTACATCAAAGGACTGTAGAGCCGCAAAGGGTCTCAGAAACTGTAGCTTGGCTCCTTCACGTTACGGATGAAGAAACCGAAGCCCCGAGATAAATGACTTGCGCAGAAGCACACAGCTTCTTAGTGACAAAAGAGCAGGTGTTCTGATTCTGAGGCCAGTGCTCCCTTCTGTGGGCACAAGTTGGTCGTAGTAAGGCGGCGCAAAGAGTGTGCACTTGAGAACGCTGGCCGGCCACCGCAGACTAGCAACAAGCCCGGGAGGAAGAAAGCAGGAGCGCCTCCTGAGTCCTGGGTGCGGGAGACCGCAAGGTGGAGGAGAGTGGACATTTGGAATACAGAGCTCAAGGCACAGCCTGGATCCCGGGATTCTCCTCCAGCGGGCAGCCCGAAATTACGCGGATGGGAGAAAGTTGCACCCAGTGGCAAGCCTCTTTCAGTGGTCGATCAGGTGGAAACTCGCTTGCAGAGGGAAGAACCAGGGTCAAAATAAACGCAGGACCCGTACTCTTGCCCATCATCCACGAAATTCGCATGTGACGAGCATACTTTTGGAGAGAATCTGAAATCATTTAGGAATAACTTCTATTTCTCCAGTAAGAGAGAGTGTAGAAACAAGGAAGTGGGATGGGAGGGAGAAAAAAAAAAAAAAAAAGTTCCATAGCCTCCCCGTCGGGGAATCGAACCCCGGTCTCCCGCGTGACAGGCGGGGATACTCACCACTATACTAACGAGGAAAGCCGCGAAGTGGGCGCCCAAGTCATTGTTTACAAACTTACTTCTAACTTGCCAGGACAATTCCGTGAAACGTTACTGGCTGCTGGCCACGCTGTGCCTTTTTTCCTGCCTCGACTGGCGCGTCGCAAGCGACGCATGCCGAATGCCCTACATGTAATCTACATTTTCTTGCAGCCACATTAAAAATTAAGAAACGGGTGGCTTTTAATACCACATCTCATTTAGCCCAAGATCTCCAAAATATTGTTTGGACGTGTAACCAATATGAAGATATTAGAATTTTTTCATACTTTGTCTTCAAACCAGTATGTATTGGACACTCAACAGACAGCAGGTTGCACACTCGGGCGTTAAATTTTCATCGGAAAAACTGGATGCGTACTTAGATTTCATAACGTTTACAGTTGAAAAAGGGGATTCATATGCCCAAGTTGCTCCCAGCGTACTTAGACTTTCTTCAGTGGCTGAGCTGGGTGTCCATTTATTGACTTCTGCGAATTATTTAGTTTACTGTCGTACCTGCAAGCGCACTTCTTCCGACGCACTCGCAGGGCAGCCGCACGGACCTCGCGCACCTGCACGCAGGGCCCTCCGGAGACCCGGCTCCCGGTGCTCGGCACTCGGTACCTGGCACCCGGCGTCGCGCAGGTTCCTCCAGAGGTGGCAGCGGGGAAAGAAAGGCGGGGAAGGAGCGGCAGACAGGAAAGAAAGCCTTCCGAGTCGGACACTGGACCCAAACGCGGCTGGGAGGAGAAGGGGCTCCGCAGCGACAGATGAGTCCGGGAGAGAAGGCAGTGCCCGCGGTTCCTAGTTTGGGTTTAGGCTTTTTTTAAAAAAAAAAAAAAAAAAAAAGCAAGCATCCCGTGTGGCTTTCCTCGGGAAGAGGGAAAAAAAGAGTTGCGTTGGCCGGGAATCGAACCCGGGTCAACTGCTTGGAAGGCAGCTATGCTCACCACTATACCACCAACGCTGACGGACATAAGATCTGGGAATTTTCTATATAAGGCAAATGGAGGCCGTGGCTTCTCGGACCACGGTGTTCCACGATTTTGAAGTGCGTGGAGCTTTCCCTTAACGAGAATGGACCTCGGCCTTACTCCTAGCCGATCCTCCGGCTACGGACAGGGACTGGAGGCCGGGGCAGCGCGGAGCCCAGCAGGAAAGTAGACGCCTCGCTCGGCCCAGGGATTTTTCCCGCGCCCTGCTCTCGTCCGCGCTCCCAGCTCTGCCACTGGGCTCGTCCCAGCGCTGGATCCGCGGGGCGTGGGATTCGGTACCGACGATTTGGGACGGAGGGTCTGAAGGAGACCGGCCGGCAAGGGGCCCACCCTGGCGAGATTCCGCCGCGCTAGAGGAATGATTGGAGGGCTCAAAAGGGCGAAAGTTAAAATGGATCCTTACCGTTTAGGATGGTGAAGTAGGAAAGAGGAGTCGGAGACAGTTTTATTTTCCGTGCTTTGACAAGGATCCCATGGAGAGTTCTAATTTTATATAAAACAATAAATACAGCTTTGATGTATGTTAACGTCATGATACAGTACTGTAGAATACTACTAAAGGAAAATAAGACAGCACCGAGCACGAAGTCAGGATGGCCGAGCGGTCTAAGGCGCTGCGTTCAGGTCGCAGTCTCCCCTGGAGGCGTGGGTTCGAATCCCACTTCTGACAGAGTGTTGCTTTTACTTTTTTTTCCCACCAACAAATAGAATTGAATTCATGGAGAAGGGAGTATTGATTAATCCACACCTCTTTGTCCTGAATGTCTACATATGAATATTATGCTTCATTGTAAATATGAAACAATGAATTTTTTTCTGTTACAGGCAGGAGACTGGTCTAGCAAATCAGGAAACAATTGACACTAAGATCTATCCCTAACTGAAAAAAAAAGTGTTTCTGCCTTAGACTCCGTCCTCTTGGTACCTATTTATCCACTCCTTTATCTAACAACAATATATTGAGCCCTTCCTATGTGCCAAGCATATTAGGGCAGGCAGTTCATCTGTCGCAGGGTGGACTGGGGAGACCCCTTGGCCCTGAGGCCTCCACGCAGCCCCGCCCTGGGATGTCATCGCAGGCTCTTAGGCTCCTCCCAAGAGAAAAATTCAAGAACAGACCAGACACTAGTTGAGTAGTGCTAGAAAAGAGATCATTAAAGGGAGAGAGAGTGCACTCTCCAGATGTGAGAGCAGCCCGCTCAAGGAAGAGCAGGGCCCAGGGTTTGGGTCTCTATGTTTCATCGACAGTTGTTTACCAGGCGGTGGAATATTATTTGGGGAGGGGATTTCTTTGGGAGCAGGGTTGCAGGCCTTCTTTGCCTTGCGCCTGTCTGATTTGATCCGGCTTTCTTCGGCTTTAGTTTTGGAATGTTGCCAGGACAGGTATCTGACTTTCCCCATAGCTGACCCTGACTCCTCCCTTGCTGGCGTCCAGACATGGGGTTGAAACCCGACTACCTGCTTGCGCTAAAACCACCACCAACTCTAATTCAGTAGGTTTGCTGTGTCACCAAAACCCAGGAAAATAAATCAACAGAAAAAATCTGGGAAAGTAATACAGAGGAAAGGTAAACTTGTGGAGTTGGGTGTTTCGAGAGCTCCTTTTTCCTGAAGGTCACAGATAAGATGCTTTCTGATGGAGGAGGAAGTGGCTATGAAAAAAAACCTTGTTGCCCTTTGGGGAAGAGGGACGAGCTGTCAAGCTGAATGTGTGAGGTTCACAGGTGTGAGATTGGAAGGATCTTTAGGTCAATTGGTGAAATTGGTGAAACTTTGCCAGACAAACTGCATTTTTTGTTATTTACTAGACCAGACCGTGACCTCAGGAAGCTGCCAGCAGTATAGTAAGTACACTGAGCTGGTGGGAGGCTTAGGTGAATACCTAGGGGCTTATTAGAAAATGCAGGTCGCAGGCCACCACCTCAGACCCACCAAATCCAAAGTTCGTAAGGTCTCCAGGTGATGCACATGCATCCAAAAGCTTGAGCAGCACCGATCCAATTTAGGTGCCTTTGCACAGGCTGATCTTGAACTTGGACTACCCTTTCCCTTGCTTCTCACCAAGGCAGTTTCAGATGAGCACTCACACTATGTCAGACACCGCGCTTAGAACAGAAGGAGTCTACGCTAAAGCCGATGGCAATGCATTCACAAGAGAGACATGTAAAAAAACAAAGTGTAACCTTAACCATGTGATCAAGGTCACAGTCCCACAGATCGAATTCATGGAGATGGGCACTTCTTAAAAACCTCAGTCTAATCATGAAAGAACATCACATAAACCCAAATCGAGGGACAATCTGCCGAATACTGACCAGTGCTCTTGGAAATGTCAAGGTCATGAAACACAAGGTTGGGAAACTGTCACAGATTGTCGGGAATGATGTACAAAACAAAGGCAAAAGAAAAAAATTAAATGTCCTTACTACCTACAGCCCATTGATAAGGCCTTGAGACCGGCAGAGTGACCTTCCTCTGGGAGTTCAGCTGCCTTGAAGTTGACACTTTGCTAGGGGCAAAAGGCGACCTTAGCCCAACCCCACAGGATCCTGTTTAACATACAAAAATTCTTTTGGAAACTTCATTTTCGCTGCCCCCCAAGATACATGTTGGCAATCATCCTCCAGGCATATGGCCCCCAGATATGCATCCGAAGGGTCTCACGACTGAGGTTTTTTTTTTACTAAACAGTAATAAATGACCTTTTCCTAAAAATAGCTAGCCCCCTCAAGGTCCTAGAAACCTTGTTTCCAACATTCCTTAGAGACTTCTGCTATCCCTAATCCCCTCCCAACTTGAACTTACATAATCAGTCACCTGTCACTACCCCAGGACAGCTTTCTGCCCACGGGTCCTGTCCCCATACTGTAATAAAACCACCTTTTTGCGCCAAAGATGGTTCAAGGATTTTTTTCTTGACCATTGGCTCTGAACCCCAACATTTTCCACATCAGGGAAGATATGATAACCAAATGCAACATGGTATCCTGGATTGGCTTCTGGAAAAAAAAAATTAGTGGAAAAACATGAAATCTGAATAAACTCTATAGTTCACTTAACTGTATTGTACCAATGTCAGCTTCTTGGGTTTGATAAGTGCACCATGGTTATGTAAAAATCTTAACATTAGGGGAAGCTGGGTGAAGGATATATAGTAACTTTCTTAACCGGCTGAGCCATCCAGGCACCCCTGGATATATAGTAACTTTCTGTAGTATCTTCCCAACTCTCTGTCAATCAAAAGTTATTGCGCAATGAAAAGGCCCTAAAAAACAAACAGACAAACAAACAAACAAACCCGAAACAAAAGACACTTGAAAGTGGCTGCCTGTGAGGAATTGAGAGTAGGGCAAGAAAATGCTGGTTTTTACATTAGAGGGATTGTAGCAAGATTTCATTTCCAAGTAATGGGCATGTAGTTTGATTTAATTTGTTGTAATATTTTGGGGGAGGAACTGGGTGACATGGTTGTTATTACACTAATCAAACTATGTTAAAAAGAAAACGACAGACCCAAAAGCAAATAATCCAGTGAAGAAATGGGCAAAAGACATGAATAGACACTTTTCTAAAGAAGACATCCAGATGGCTAACAGACGCATGAAAAGATGCTTAACATCACTCATCACCAGGGAAATACAAATCAAAACCACAATGAGCTATCACACCATGCCTTTCAGAATGGCTAAAATTAACAACTCGGGCAAGGACAGATGCTGGGGAGGATGAGGAGAAAGAGGAACATTTTTGCACTGCTGGTGGGAATGCAAACCAGTGCAGCCACTCTGGAAAACAGTATGGAGGTTCCTCAAAAAATTAAAAATAGAACTACCCTAAGACCCAGCAATTACACTACTAGGTATTTATCCAAGGGATACAGGTTTGCTATTTTGAAGGGGCACATGCACTCCAATGTTTATAGCAGCACTATCAACAATAGCCAAAGTATGGAAAGAGCCCAAATGCATCCACGGATGAATGAATAAAGAAGATGTGGCATGTATATACAATGGAGTATTACTCGGCAATCAAAAAGAACAGTCTTGCCATTTGCAACTACATGGATGGAACTGGAGGGTATTATGCTAAGCGAAATTGGTCAGAGAAAGACAAATATGTGACCTCACTCATATGAGGACTTTAAGATACAAAACAGATGAACAGTAGGGAAGGTAAGCAAAAATAATATAAAAACAGGGAGGGGGACAAAACATAAGAGACTCTTAAATATAGAGAACAAACTGAGGATTGCTGGAGGGGTTGTGGGTGGGGGATGGGCTATATGGGCAAGGGACATTAAGGAGGACACTTGTTATATGTGGGGGATGAATCACTGAATTCTACTCCTGAAATCATTACTGCACTATATGCTAACTAATTTGGATGTAAAATTTCAAAAAAAAAAAAAGAGAAAAAGAAAAAAAAGAAAAAATCAACATACATCAAAAGAAGAAAGAAAGAAAGAAAGAAAGAAAGAAAGAAAGAAAGAAAGAAAGGACAGGTCCAAGGTGGAGTCACTTATGCTGGGCCAAGTCACCAAACTGGGGCTTAAATCCTAATTGCAGTTTAAACCTCTCCCTGAAATTTAGTCTTAACCAGTCAGTCAGGAATTTTCCAGTCTGCACCAATTAGGGTAAGAAACCCCGCCCTTGCCCCTAAGGGAGCGTGACCTTATCTGGAGCAATCCTTTCTTTTCTTTTGCTAATAACTTGTCGCCCCACCCTCCTGCCTATAAAAACCTTCGAGAGAGAGAGAGAGAGAGAGAGAGAGAGAGAGAGAGAGAGAGAGAGAGAGAGAGAGAGAGATTTTTTTTTTTTTTTTTTTTGTAAAAGGCCTCAGAGTTCCCCTTGACTTGCTAGAATGGACATTGCCCAATTCTTGAATCACTTACAAAAGCCAATTAGAGCTTCAGATTTACTCAGTTAAAATTCTGTCCTTTGACAACTATATACAATATAAAGATGTCTTATCAAGGACACCTGAGCGGCTCAGTCGTTTGGGCGCCTGACTTTGGCTCACGTCATGATCTCACGGCTTGTGAGTTCGAGCCCCTCATCGGGATCCGGTGACAGCTGAGATCCTGGAGCCTGCTTAGGCTTCTGTGTCCCTCTCTTGCTCTGCCCCTCCACCGCTCGTGCTCTGTCCCTCTCTCTCTCTCTCTCTCTCTCTCAAGAATAAATTCTTTAAAAATTAAAAAAAAAAAAGATGCCTTATCAGGCTTACAAGAAATAGTCCCCAAAGAAACTAAACCATTAACAACAGACTCATTCAAAAGTAGATGAAGTAGTGTGTTTAAATCCCTCTATGGAAAAATAGATCCCATACAAATGAGAGGATCTGAAATGTTTTCACAACACAAGACGATTTTCCTTCTTACACCCTGTATATGTTTTTAAGGAGAGAGAGAGAGAATATGTTGTTGAAATGCTAACAAACTATCTTAACCCTGTGAGTGTTAGAATAGGAAGTTACTTAACCTCTGACAGGATACCTGGAGGCCAGCAACCAAGAAGCTGTGGCCGGCTATGCGAAGGTCAGAGGCCTGTCCAGGCAGCACTCCACAGGAAGCCCCATCAAAGCAACAGGCCCAAGAGGGCAGATACCATAACAGGAAATCCCTGACCAAATTAGGAAGAAAAAGCGGGAAACCCTGCTTCCTGCCCCAAGTGATAAATATTCTGCCCCCTAGTTCACAACTGTAAATAAAAGATAGAAACCCAAACCTCACCTCTAGAAGGCACTCTCTCCCTCTCTCTGTCTCTCTCTCCACACCCCCCCCCCCCCTTGCTAGCCTGCTCTCAAATCTCAAGAGTGTACTTTTCGCTTTAATAAACTTTCCCACTTGTGTCACTCGACCTCTGTGTTGCATGTCTGTCCTTGGATTCATTCTTGTGACCAGACCAAGAAATTTTGGTGACTCCTTCAGGTCTGACTGGGTCAAGGCCCCAGGGCCCAGGGTCTCCCCGATTCACCCAGCAACATGAGTATCATTCCTCTTGGGAAGTCCAAGTTGGAAGTTGGGAGGAAATTCTGGGAAGGGAAAGTGTAATATAGAATGTGTATGTGATGTCATCTTTTCTGGGCAAGTTCTCTCACTGTGAAACCAGCATGGCCAGCACTAAGCCCAGGTGCAGGAAAAGAGAGCAGTTAAAAATGGGAAGTGACAAGTATGGGGTCAAGTGGGTTGTTCTGCAATCTCCTCGTCACCCGCAAGAGGCGCCCCTGAACCAACTGTAATGCAGCCTTGCTCTGGCCAAACCCGCCTGCAGTTCTGAGATAAAAGTCTATCTTCCCGTTGCTCACAGGAGAGACCCAGTGTGGACTGGGTTAATTGGGAACTAGCTGATGCAAGTTTATCCTTGCTCTTATGTCGGCATTTGCTCAACTGGCAGTAAAATTGAGCCCGAAGATACTTCCCAGCTTCAGCCACGTGCTGTAAAAAAACATGTATCAGTGAATAATATAACTAATAAGTAAAATATACACCTTTTCTCTCCAACTGTGTTCTAAAGGAATAACATAGCCAATTTCACGACATACTGGGAAGTTTTGATAACAAGTAGAGTCATGGCCTGTTTGTGAGGTGACAAGGCACAGGCTCTGGAATCAGGCAGGACGGGATTCTCAGTTCTAACCTGCCCCTCCCCCACAGTTAACAGCTATGCGACCTTGAGTAAATTGCTTAACCTCGGTGAACCTCAGAATCCTCATCTCCCCAAAGAAATAAAACCCTGTGATGTTGCCGTGAGGATTCAATTAGATTGTGTATGTCAAGTACCTGCTACATAGTTGACGCTCAACTAAAATAATTAGTAATAGCTAATATTTGTGGCTCATATGCTGTATGCATAACTTTCTTTATCGTTTCTTACATGTACTAATTAACTGAACCGTCTTACCAATCCTGAAATAGGTCCTATTTCATCATCATCCCCTCTATATAGAAGGAGAGACTGAACCTCGGAGAAGTGTTGTTTTTTTTTTTTTTATGTTTTTTTATTTGGGGGTGGGGGGGAGGAGAAGAGAGGGAGACACAGAATCCGAAGCAGGCTCCAGGCTCTGAGCTGTCAGCGCAGAGCCTAATGCAGAACTCGAGCCTATGAACCATGAGGTCATGACCTGAGCCGAAGTCAGACACTTAACTGACTGAGCCACCCAGGTGCCCCCAAACCTTGGGAAGTTTAACTTCCACCAGATATAAAGGAACAGAGCTGAAAACCTAAGCAATCTGGTTTCAGTATTGCTATTATGATACAGGGCTGGCATCATTATTATTATTATTAATCATCACCCTTAGGGCCCATCAGCAGAAACCAGAAACCTCTCACACACAAGATCAATAGTAACTTTAATTACACCCCTAGATGTACTCTCCAGAGACAGGATACTCTACATTCCAGAGTCCAGGACGTGGGGTTTATTCCCTAACACGACATGGATAGGGGCGCCTAAGGGTCTCAGTCAGTTAAGCCTCAGACTCTTGATTTCAGCTGGGGTCATGATCTCACAGTTCTCATGGTTCTCATGGATGGTGCGTTCAAGCCCCAGCATGGGGCTCAGCAATGGCAGTGTGGAGCCTACTTGGGATTCTCTCTCCCTCGCTCTCTATCCCTCCCCCACATGCGCACGCTCTCTCTTTCTCTCTCAAAATAAATGAACAAGCTTAAAAAAGGAACGATGGATAAAGTAACTCGATTAGAGCCAGCTAATTATCATATAAACTATCTTGTCAGTGTATTAGGACATATAGACAGACAAACTAAACTAGAATCCCAATACAGGATTTTTTTTTAATCTTAGGGTCACACATGGGAACCTTGCTGGGACTTAAAGTTTCTCTCCATTCTCTACTTTTCCAACTCTCATCTCCTTTCCTCTTGCAGCAGGTAACTCACAGCTCGCTTCTATCAGCTCTCAGACTTCAGTACCCACTGGACATGTCTGCCTCAAACTCTCCCTTAGCCTGTTTTCCCCTGTGGAAATTACACGCACAGGCTTGTGAGTTTTCTTCACTTCCTTCAGCACCCACCCTGACAGTTTCTGCTTCTGAAAGCCTTGCCTCTTTATGCATTTAACTGGACTGAAAACTAAGGAGGAGTTTTAAATGTTTATTTCCATGTATGTTTCACAAAACCCATATATTAACAAAATCCATACATGCAGGTAACAACAGCACCAAAGTAGGCAAAAGCGATGTTGAAGTGCCACACAAATGTTAATAATGATGACTTCTGCCCGTCTGAAATGGGAGAGAAAAGGATTTTCACAAGCGACACGGGCACAGACCTCAGTGGTACAGCACGGCGAGAAGAAAGCTCCCTGATTGGAAGATTCCTCTGCACTCCCATTCTTCAAGTTCAGGGCAGGATCACAGAAGACAGAGGGCCCACAAGCCCAGGCCTTACCATCACAGATGACCTGCCAGGAGGGACCATTCAATCAACCTGCTCAGTGAGGAGGCCACTACCGGGGAGGGGTGGGGGGCTCCCTGGCCAGTGTCAGTTCCACAGCGGCTACCCCCAGGGACACGTAGGGCCTGGGGAAGGTGGGGTGACAGACTTTGCTCCAGCTCCCTCTTCTGATTCTCATAGTCCTCCTTCTCTGCCAGCTGGTTGTGCTCCGGCCAGGCAAGGACTTCCCGACACTTGTACTCTGTGCCTGTCCTCTTGGGAAATCTTCCCGTGCTTCCGTCGGAACTCCTTCCCGAGGCGGCTCACCAACCTGTCGTCGAGCCCTCCCCACCCAGCCTCAGGAGCCTCGAAGACACCCGCGTCGACAGCGAGAATGCATACGGTCGAAGGTGCTCCCACCCAGGTCGAAAATGAGCGCATTTTGCTCCCCCGCGCCGCACTGATCAGCCCGTCTGAAATGGTGGCCGCCGTGGCCTTGTTGATGATCCGCAGCCCGTGGCGCCCCACGATGGCACCGGTGTCCTTGGTGGCCTGGCGCTGCGGGTCGTTGAGGTAGGCGGGCACCGTGACCAATCTCCTGCACCTGGCCCAGCACCATGGAAGAGACCTCCTGGGGGTAGGAGGACGTCTCCTGCCCCCCGGGGGGGACACGCGCACCCAGGCCTTGCCGCCCTCCCTCGGCCCCCTGCAAGGGTCAGTGCTTCAGGTCCGCCAGCACCGCGGGGACCGCGAACCTGCGCGCGTGGCGTCCAAGCAGGTGGTGCGCCGGCCTCTTAGCTACGCGCGCACCAGCCGCGCGCGGTCCTGAAGGCCACCTAGCCGGGCGCTGGGCGCGTGCCCTGGTCGTGGGTGACTGGCAGCCGCCACCCCGCCTCCCTGCAGCACGCCGACCCACGAGCACGTGGGGCTAGGGTCGGTGCCCACGGCCACTTCGCTGGTGGTTTCTCGCGGGCCGCGTCGGACGCCTGAGCCCTTGGGACTCCGGGCTGCTTGGCTCGGCCTCCAGGAGCCCTTCATCCCGCGCCGTTGCGCCGCCTGCGGGTTACCCGCTCCAGGCTCGGCGTGGAGGGGAAAGTTCCAGCTCCTCCCCGCCGGCCCGAAGCGAGATCCGAAACCACTTCAGGTCGCCAACTCCCCACGAGGACAAATGCGCCCCCTGGATGGTTGATGAGCCGGGAGAGCCGAAAGCGTGTCATCGTCATGCCAATAGAGCCTCAGAGTCAGGACTTTAAATAGCTTATGTTGTTGTTGTTCTTTTTTGAGTCCTAAGGTTCTCTGTCTTGGAACATAAAGACAATATTTTCAAACTGGTGAGTCAGCGGTGACTCAAGCGGGAGCCTGATTCACATCGTGGAACGGAGCTCGGGACAGAGATGAAGCTAAGGGATGCCACCACGAAGCGTTAGCCAAGAGCATTGGTGGTTCAGTGGTAGAATTCTCGCCTGCCACGCGGGAGGCCCGGGTTCGATTCCCGGCCAATGCAACGCAGCCTTTTGTTTTCTGATCCAGTCGTTTTAGTTCAGTCTTTTTCTATTCTAGGATTTGCAACACTGAAATAACCGAAACCAGCTAGCTGAAGCCTGCATTGATTGGATTTGAATCCCCTCCTTTATCAAGTCCCTTTTCTCTGACGGGCGAGGGCGAGGGCAGGGGCGGGGCCGGTGAGGGGGAGGGGCGCGCCGGAAGGAGGATGTGCCTGAACCGTGGGAACGCCCTCCTCTTGAGCCACGTCCTTGTAGCTGGCGTCCCGAGGGGCAACGTCCCAGAGGCCTGCTGGAAAGGCTCTGCATGACAAAAGGAGACTTTTCGAGACGTGAGGGTAGAAATGGAGGAAAGAAAACAAAATGTCCTTGTCATTTGCCCGACGGCGAATGGAACCTGACTGTCCCAGGTGGCAGGCAGAAACACTAACGGCTACACTAAACAGGCGCAGCGTCTCAGGGCTTTAAGCTTCAGTAAAGTTGGCTGTTTGGTAACATATTGTTATTTGCCTAACTCAAAGGAAACCAGTTTTTTAAAAAAGAGAAACTGAAAACCTGTGTCCCATAAGTGGCTATTTTCTCCTCAGGCCCGAGAACCCTGTGGAAAGCTCAGGGGGCCCTTGGAAGGAGGTGGGAGTCAGGATGCAGAGGTCAGTCCAGCTTCTGGACGGGGTTTCTTAGTCAACCTTCTCCCGGTGCAGTGGTGCGAAGGAGCAAGGTTTGCTGCTGGAGAGATCAGCTATACTGGGATCAGTCCAGGTGATCGGTCCAGGAAAAAAAGGGAATGTGAGAAGAAGTGTGCAGTGAATGCCTCCCATAGTGGAAAAATCAAACCATCCTCAAAAAGGAGAAAGCTAGTCTATAGCCCCGGAAGAAAGAAGCCGTCAGCTTTAAGTTCATTCCCTCTTAGAGTCTAGGCCAGTCCGGCCTGGCTGTCACACTCTGGACACTTGTAGCCAAGGGTCTGCAAGAGAAGGGTCCTCACCTTAGAAGGGAAGGTGGCCTGGCTTGGGATCTGTGTCCTGGCCTGTTCAGGGACTGTCTTGTCCAAGTTCCTCCAGCACTCTCTCCCAGCCCTCAGCAACTCAAAACCCCACCCACCCACCCCCCAGAGTTCCAGGTGTAGGCCTAAAGTAAGCACCTCTGTACCTGGACATGACCCACACAGTACATCACAGGTACTCTTCCAAAGTCATTTCACGTTTTTACTTTTTAATTCAGAAAGTTTCCAATATAGAGGAGCGTATGTTGCAGGGCCGTCTTCTCCCACGCACTGAAATATATCCACTTACGTTTCGTAACTTAGCTTGAGTGTCTTTAGACGTAGAACAGATTTTTTAAGCGATAACTTACCTGGACAGCATGAAGTGGAGGGATGCTTGTGATACTGAGCGCACCATCAATACTGAGCGCAAAAAGCAAGTTGTTGGGGTGCCTAGGTGGCTCGGCCTGTTGAGTGTCCGACTTCAGCTCAGGTCAGGATCTCATGGTTTGAGCCTTGCGTCGGCGAGGAGTGTGGACTATATCGTTTATACAGGACTTTCTAGGTTTACATTTCTGATGTCAAACGCTGAAGAATTTTTATTGAGTGCTTTATCATGTGCCAGACACTCTAAGGCATAAGGCAGTGAGCAAATTCAAAGGCCCTGCTCTCCTGGAGCTGTCGTTCTGATGGGAGGCAGGGTAGTCAGGCAATACACAGCTAAACAAGGGAACATAGGGTACGTCGATTGGCAGGAAGTACAATGAGGGAAAATAAGGCAGGAGACAGGGATTAGGAGATGGTGAAGGGGTGGGTTGGAGTTCTAGTGAATGATCAGGGAGGCCTCCCTGATAAGGTGACATTTGAATCAAGGCCATGATGAGGCATGATGTGGATATCTGTAAGGAAGAACATTCCAGAAACAGAAGTTAACATAAGCCCTGAGCAGAGGTCTAATTGGTGTGTTCAAGGAAGAGCAGTAGATGAGGTCAGACAGTGAGGTCAAGATCATGGATCACGTCGTGGAGCCCTGCAAAGCTTTAGCATTTGTTCTCAAGTGCAGGGACAAGCTCTTGCTTAGTTTAAGCAAGGAAGCGGCAAATACAACGCACATCTTAGAAGGACCGCTTTGGCTGTCGTGGTGACAGCAGACTGTAGGGTGTCAAGGGTGAGTGTAGGGAGACCGGTCGGAAGCCTGTGCAGTAATCTGAGCGAGGGACGACAGTGGCTTGGACCCACTTGCTGGTGGTAAGTTTGCTGGACTTATTTTGAAAGTAGAAGCAGAATGTACTGAATTTTCATCTATTTGAGGAGCCTCTGTCTAAAATCTGTGAAAATACATTTGCCGTGAGTCCTTACAGAACCGGGTGGGCTGAGACCATGCCTTGATCTTCAGAAACCCAGTGAAGGTGGGGTCTGTTACCGGTTAGGTCTGGAGATCACAGGCTCTTTTTTTTTCCTCTGGAGGCTAATGGGTGGTGGAAGGCTCCTTAGCCAGGTTGCTGTCAGAAGAGGGGCTAGAGGAGGAGGAAATCTATGTCCTGAACAGATGCTTCTACTGATGAGGGACGATGGGGCAGGCTGGGGGCAAAGTACAGGCTGGCACGCACCCCCCTCCAGGTGGGATGTTTGTGACGTTCTGCGGGCACTCCTGGCTGCCCCAGGACAGGGGAGGGGATGGAGAACATATGGTTGGATGATAGAGTCTCCATCAGTTTACGGGGATCTTGGTGAATTGCGAGAGAGGGGCAATCTTATCAATGGCCTAATCTCCAGAAACCTATAGACTCAGTTTCCTGGAGCCCTAACATCACCCTCCCCTCCAGGTGGTGTGGGAAACCAAAGCAGAAGGAAATGGCAGGTAAAATTAAATTTCCTTATAACTTGCAGTTCATTGACAAATACTTGAGGCTGGCAGAGTAGAACATTTCTCCAGGAACCCCTACTGTCTTGATGTTGATGCTTTGTGGGAGGGAAGGGCAGCCATGACTTGGCAGTGGCTGGGCCTCCAGTGATCTGTGGGTCTTTGACGTGTGGGGACCCCTTTGGAAACTTACGTTCTGGCTTTGCCTCCCCCAAGTCCAGAGTGTAGGGCCAGTCACTCCTCATAACTCCAGAGCAGCTCTTTCTGCCTATGGGTCCTGTCCCCGTGCTTTAATAAAATCACCTTTTTGCACCAAAGATGTCTTCAAGAAACCTTTCTTGGCCCTCAGCTCCAAATTCCACCCTCACCCTAAAACCCCATCACGACCAGTGCTGTTACACCTTGAGATGAGAGGCCGTTTGCCCTGAGGGCCCTGGCTCCATTTGACTTTACAATTTCTCCAGTTTCCCTTTGAGCTTTGAAAGTCTCTCTGCACAGAAAAAGATGGTTCCACGTCCACTGCCACTGCAGGAGTCCCATCAGCAAGCAGAAAGTGATTTGACACCAAGGTGGAAAAATGAATACAATTGCTAGACCTCACAGGGGAGGGATGGGGAAAATGAGTTGTTAAGTCAGAGATTTGGAATAAACAGGTCCCCTGTGGGGGAACCTTTGTGAAGTCACTCAAGCCAGGGGCTAAGGCCAAGGCCAATGGCAGTCAGGGAGCCCAGGATGTCTTCAGAGGTTCTCTTCTTCTCTCTGACTTCCCAAATAAAGCACTGGGTCAGCATTTCCCAAAGGGTGACAGTGGGCCACATCTGGTCTGAATGACACTGATAAAAGTTACAGAGGAAAAAAGATTTGTGGTTATTGAGGTTTGGCAAATGCCTTATAAAATTTAGTTTGAAAGTTCTCTTTGCAATAAGGCTTCTTGGAGCGTTTAATGGGCATTATGAATATACAAGGAGAGGAACAGTGTATGCAGAATGTCTGCATTATTTTGACCACAGAGCCCTTCATTCTGAAAAACCTCTCTCAAGGAGTTATGTGGCTGGGGAACAGCTTTTGGAAAACACTGAACTAGGGAATCCAGGCCAAATCTACAGATATTCACTTGCCACGTCCTCTGAGCTCAGGACTGGGTGGTACTCACTGGCTAACACTGGTGAGAAAAAAAGACCCCAATGATTAGACAGCAACAGCTAACAAACAAGATGGACTCCCTCCTGTCAAGGGAAAGCACCTAAAATTTTAATCAGGCCAAACGACTGTGGGAAACAAAGCCAGTCACCGTGTTAGAGTAGGCAGTTAGGTTCTAACAGGATGCCTGGACGTCTGCAACAAGGAAGTCGTGGCCAGCTAGGGGGAAAGTCAGAGGCCTGTCCTGGCAGCATTCCACATGAAGCGGGATGAAAACAGGCCCAAGATGGCGGATACCACGGTAGGCAACACCTGACCAAATAAGGAAAGAGAGGCAGAAACACTGCATCCAAGAAATTCCTGCCCCAAGTAATGAATATTCCACTCTCTAGTTAACAAGTGTCAATAAAAGAACGCCCATCCCCACCCCACCAATGACTCCTCCCATATACTAAGAGAGCCCAGGGTTTTTTGTTGGTTGGTTGGTCTTTTTTGGTTTTTTTTTGGGGGGGGGGTTGGGTTTGGGCTTTGGGGTGTTTTGTTTTGCTATTAGGAAATGAAGTCAATGGAATTGATAAAGAACCTATGAAGATTGGTTGTTTTTGCAGCCTTCTGGGACAGACTCTTGACATGACAGTGTAGAAAGTAAAGGAACTTGCTCTTCGGCCTCCGGTAGAACTTTAAAGGTATATGTGCTAAATTCAATGTGTAAGTGTGTGATGAGCAGAGGAAGAGAGATCTATCCCTTCCAGAAGATCCAGAGCCTTTATGTGCACATATCTCCTAGAGCCTTGCTCTGTTGCCTCAGATTAGACAGAACTGTGTGTATCCTGGGCTTGAATTTTTAATAATGCCTCCTATAAGATTTCCTGGCCACCTACCCCAACACATTTATCAGAACTTATAGAAAATTCTATTCAGCATTCCAAGGTCGGGAGTGGCATTTCTGAGGCATCAGAGAGCACTCTGTCTATGCAAGATCTACAGTGGTTTGAGGATTAAGACAACCTGTGAACAAGGGCAGGAATACAGGTGGTGTGGTTCATGCTCATAATAAGAGATACAATATCTTCCCCCATTTCAGAAAGTTGTTCACGAATATTCGGAATTCTCTCTGAGGTAGGAAAGTTGAAATGTCTGAGCATGATTGTTTGTCCATGGAAAGGAGTATCTTTTTTTCCTACTATATATGTAAAAAAAAAAAAAAAAAAAAAGGAATCATAAGACTAAAGAGTTAAAGTCCAACCCTTCATTTGTGTAAGCAAGGAAACCATAGTCCAGACAAGGGCTGTGAGTTGACCCAGGGCATCGCTCTCTCTTTTTTTTAATGTTTATTTATTTTTGAGAGATACAGAGACAGAATGCGAGTGGGTTGGGGCAGAGAGAGAGGGAGACACAGAATCTGAAGCAGCCTCCAGGCTCTGAGCTGTCAGCACAGAGCCCGACACAGAGCCCAATGAGGGGCTTAAACCCACGAGCTGAAAGGTCATGACCTGAGCCAAAGTTGGACACTCAACTGACTGAGCCACCCAGGAGCCCCCAGGGCATCTCTCTCTTCAGTGCTAAAACCTAGGTCCCCTTATACCTCCCTGTCTCATTCTCTCATCTGCACTTACCACTTATAGGTTATCCTGTCCATTTCTCTAATTGTCTCTTTCCACAACTCAAGAGTAACTTCAACAGACTGAATTCTCCAAGGCAGAGATCCTAATGTAACACTTATTTTTGCTGAACTACATAATGGTAGTAAGATGCTCTCTATAATTCCTAGAACAATGTCATTGTTCATGATTGAATAATATGGCATTGTTTAGTTCTCCTAAAGCAAAATCAAGCACACCTGCCCAATAGGATAGCTCCCATGGGATCAGGATGGGCGCATAACCATCCATGTTGCCAGCAAAAATGTCTATGGCTCGAAGTTTGTGGATTTGAAGGGTAGATTTAAAAACGTGCTCAGAAGAGAGTATCAAGTGTCAAAGTCAGAGAGTTCTTCCAAATAGATCATCAAGAGGACCTGAGATTTTGAGAGCTAAATTACATATAAATGGGAGAGTGTTCTAGGTAAATATCAAAGGCAGGACCAGTTGCTGTTTGCCAAACAGAGATTGACTTTCCGTATTTACTAGGGATGTGGAGTAGATAGGCATCACCAGATAAAGGACTAGGAGCAGAAGAAACAGCTCTCCGGTAAACCTGATGGGATCCATTTGTTGCTAAGTATACCCCTAGAGCAGTGTTGTCCAGTAGAAATGTAATGTGAGCCGCATATTTAAATTCACATATATAATAGAGCATTTTGAAAAGTAAGAAGTGAAAAAAGGGAAGGTAAAAAAAAAATCATCTCTTCCCTAATGGGGATGATCTCTCTAGCATTTATGAAATTGTACGTATATACTTTTTACAGTATTTTTCACAATACATCCAGACCCACAGGGGACAATAGGTAATGCCAATATCCATTTTCAATAGGCAACGTCAGCAGAAACCTGACACACGTGCTCCACTCCCTGCGCCCCGCTCCTAGATAGAAGAGACAGCCCTCTGTCTTGCAGGTTGGAAAAGCCCTCTCCTAACTCCTTCACTCCCCTCCCACCTCAGGGCGGCCAGGGCCTATCATTACCCAGGAAGGAGGGAGCTCACGTGATGACCAACGACCAATCAGATGCTCTTTGAAATTGAACTGCGTTGCAAACGCTTCAGGTAGGTTATGGCAAGTCCTTAATTGAAAGAGCTTTTCAAATCATCCATGTTAGGTCATGTGAAAGTAAAACAAGCCATCTGAGAGAAGGAGACGGGAAGGATTGGAGGTCGGAAAGGGGAGAGAGTGAGAGAGCAAGAGAGAATGAGGGAGTTGGTCGAAACTGGAGAGAAGTAGAGAAAAAAGCAGACGCGAGTGGTCACGTCTTCGAATTGTGGCTTGCCAAACACACTTCCAGTCTCGCTTTCAGCCGGCTCACGTCATGCTTTTTCTCCCGTCTTTAAATAGCTTTGAGGTTTCCTCTCATTGGCTTACAGTCACTATTTAATCTAGTTCGAGTGGGTTTTGTTTTCTTATAACCAACCTTCATCCCTAGCTGAGGACAGTCATTTAACACCACAGGGAGAATCACCTTCTCAGGCTGGTGGTTTCATCAGAGGAGACAAAGATCCAGAATGCTGGGAATGCCAGCAATTAGGGAGAGGGCCAGTGAGAAGAAAGGGCAGCTCAGGGAAGGGTTGGAAGGAGAGAAATAAAAAGCAATTAATTGACAATTTTGCTGAGGGCTCACCTCATACGTTTGATGATTGGATAGCTATTTCCTTCTTCGTATAAAAAAAACCAGAGAAAAAGTCAAATAAATGATTTATTCTTACAGACTTGTGCTACAGTTCACCTCCACCATAATTCTTTTTTTTTTTTAATTTTTTTTCAACGTTTTTTATTTTATTTTTGGGACAGAGAGAGACAGAGCATGAACGGGGGAGGGGCAGAGAGAGAGGGAGACACAGAATCGGAAACAGGCTCCAGGCTCTGAGCCATCAGCCCAGAGCCTGACGCGGGGCTCGAATTCAGGGACCGCGAGATCGTGACCTGGCTGAAGTCGGACGCTTAACCGACTGCGCCACCCAGGCACCCCCCCATAATTCTTTACTGTGATCTCATCACAACTCCTTATGTGGTCACAATACACACTCCAGAGGGGCAAGGGTAGGAATAGGTATCTGTTCCATCATAGGTGTGGGGAGCTTGATTCCATTCTTGTTGCCTTAACTGTGGAAAAGTTTCCTCTGGGGGTCTATATCACCTTAGCCGCCATGCCACAAAATAAGGAATATGCTTGTTGTTTTGTTTAAAATGGGATTGCTTGATTTTTCAGAAATTCGTACATCTGTTCTGTAGGGTGTTTGAAGAGGGCAGATTCAGGGCCTTCTCCAAAAGGGAGTATTTAAAAAAAGGCACATATAAAATTAATTTATAAAATTTTAATGTTTATTTTTGAGAGAGAGACAGAGACAGAGAGCAAGCAGCAGAGGGGGCAGAGAGAGAGGGAGACACAGAATCCAAAGCAGGCTCCAGGCCTCTGAGATGTCAGCACAGAGCCTGACACAGGGCTCGAATTCACAAGCTGCGAGATCATGACCTGAGCCGAAGTTGGACACTTAACCGACTGAGCCACCCAGGGGCCCCTAAAATTAATTTAATAACATATTTTTTGAATCCAATGTATTAATTTTTTAAAAAGTTTTTATTTATTTTGAGAGAAAACAAGCTAAGGAGGGGCAGAGAGAGAAGGAGAGAGAATCCTAAGAAGGCTCCTCAAGGTCAGTGGAGAGCCCTACGTGGGCCTCAAACCCCCAAACCATGATATCAGGACTTGAGCCCAAATCAAGAGTCGGGCATTTAACCCACTGAGCCACCCAGTCGACCCCAACATATTAATTTTAAATAGCTGCCATAATAAAGTACCATGAACTGACTGGCTTGACCAACATAAATTTATTGCTTCACAGTTTCAGAGGCTGGAAGCCAGATCAAGGTGTCATCAGGGTCATGTGCCTTCTGAAGATACTAGAGAAGGATATGTTCCAGGCCTCCTTCCTAGCTGCTGCTATTTCCTTGCTTGCAGCAGGACTCCAGACTTTACCTGGGGTTCTTCCCCCGTGAGTATGTCTGTGTATTTGAATTTCCCCTTTTAATATGGGTGAGTAGCATCCACATTGTATTAGCAGCCCACTCTACTGCAATCTCACTTCATCCTCATTGCATAGGAGAGAGACATCCTGTTTCCAAATAAGCTCCCATTCTGAGGTCCTGGGACTTAAGATTTCAATGTATGGACTTTGAGGGGACACAATGTAATCCATAATATCCAATATATCCCATACAATGCTAATTCAATGTATAATTGGTATAAAAATATATGGATGTTTTACACTCTTGTCTTCATATTGAGTCTTTGAAATTGAGTGTGTATTTCACACTTACAGGATTTCTCAATTTGGACGAGCCTCTTTTCAAGTGCTCAGTAGCTACATGTGACTAGTGGCTACCATCGTGGAAAACACAAATATAAAACATTTTGATAATCACAGAAATTCTAGCAGACAGCGTGCTCTAGAAAACAAAAGTACTCAGTGGTGGCAGAAAGCAAACCAGTTGTTGCCTGGAGGGGACAAGAAGGGGGAGATTACAGAGGGATGTGAGGAAACATCAAACCTTACGAAATAGTGCACTTTTTAAAAAAATTTTTTTAACGTTTATTTTTGAGACAGAGAGAGACAGAGCATGAATGGGGGAGGGTCAGAGAGAGGGAGACACAGCATCGGAAACAGGCTCCAGGCTCTGAGCTGTGAGCACAGAGCCCGATGCGGGGCTCGAACTCACGGACCGTGAGATCATGACCTGATGCGGGGCTCGAACTCACGGACCGTGAGATCATGACCTGAGCTGAAGTCGAAAGCTTTAACCGACTGAGCCACCCAGGCGCCCCCAAAATAGTGCACTTTAAATGTGTCCATTTTATTGCATGCCATTTATACATCAATTTAAAAAATTAATTGTAAAAACATTTAAAAACATTTTAAAAATAAATTTCATTTATTTTGAGAAAGAGAGAGAGCATGAGCTTGGTTGGGGCAGAGAGACAATCCCAAGCAGGCTCTGTGCTGTCAGCACACAGCCGGACATGGGACTTGATCCCACAAACCACAAAACCATGACCCCGTTAAAATCAAGATGCGGACCCTTAACCGACTGAGCCATGTAGGCCCCCCTAAGCACATTTAAATAAGACCGGGGGACAAATGATACGAGCCCCTACTTGCCATAATATTGTATTTTGAATTTTGAGAGTTTCTATGAAAATAATTATATGATTTATGATTTTTCATGATTTATCATCTTTCATATTATAAATTCACTATGGTACAATTTACTTTTTTAGCATGTAATTTGTATTAGTTATCTGCAGACAACTGATATATCGTTAGCTTGTTCTCTATGGAGCACATGTTATATTACTCCAAACCTTAGCAGCTTCAAAGAAGAAACATGTATTATGTCACAGCTTCTGGAGGGAGGAATCCAGGAACAACTTAGCTTCACGGTTTCTGCTTCCGCGTCCTCGTGAAGTCGCTGTCAAGCCGTTGCCTGGGCCTGCAGTCACCTGAAGCTTTAACTACAATGGGGGGCCCAATTCAGAGCTCGTGTGGATGGTGGTTCACTTAAACCCTGTTCCTCCCCCTTTGGGCCACTCCTAGGCTGCCTGTGAATCAGTGCAAAATGTTCATTGGCCTTCCCCAAAGAAAGTTATGAGAGAGAAAGAGAGAGTGAGAGAGAGCCCAGGGTGGAAACCATAGCGTTTTCTAAACAAATCTTAGAAGTGACATACTTAGATTTTGGCTATGTTCTGTCATTCACAAAGACAAATCCCACTACAATGTGGGAAAGGACTGTGGCGGGTTTGGAAACCAGGAGGTGGTGATCATCAGAAACTATCTTACAAGCTGACTACCACAAAAGTATAACTAATATGTGTACTTACCTACTGACTCTTTTAAACAGTTATATTGTGTTGTATATTTCATAAACAAGTTCTTAGCTATGAATATGGGGAATATTGCCTAGTTTTCTAGGACACCAATAATGAAGTAATGAACATACAACTTTGCCCACCGGTGCAAATATTAAGAAAAATTCCCACAGTTGAACTGTTTGATAAATGATAAACACATTTAAAATTTACATACATCCAAATTTTTCTCTAAAACCTTTGTACTATAATTTGACTTCCAAAAGACTGGATGATATGGACCACTTCCTCGAATCCTCACCAACACTCTTTCTCAAATATTGCAAATATTCAGATTCTTCTCTGTGTCCCTTTGCCTTGCAAGATAAAAATGTTCCTTTCCTCCGCATACAAGGAGGGCACATTTCACAGGAGGGTTTTATTTATTTTAGCTTTATGCGCAACAGGCTAATATTCATTACCCTGAAATCGAGTCATGTGCTCTACTGGCTGGGACCGACAAATGCCCCAACAAATATCGATAAAACCTAATAAGGCTAAAAATATGACAAGCCAGAGACTGGCCATATAGAAAGGCATGAGGTCAAAGATATAACGTAGAATAATAATTCCAAGACCTAGATGGCAATTACACAAATGATATTTAATTCCTAGGGCTTCCAAAAATATTAATCACAGTGAGACCTTAAAACAACAGAAATTTCATCCCACACAGTCTTAAAGGGCTACCACTCATAAATCAACGTGTCAGCAGGAGCATCCTACCTCTAATGTTCTGGGAAAAAACTATTTCTAGGAGCGACCAAGCTTTGGTATCACCCACGATTCCCTTGGCTGTTAGAATTTTAATTTATGTATGACTCAATAATCAATTTCCCAACCTGATGCATGATTGTGGTGGAAATGTTTCTTTTTAAAAAAACTTGAACATCAGGAGAAGATATATACATGACTGAGGAGAGACTTGGAACATATCCAGGCTGGGTGTAAGGCAACGTGGGGAGAGGAAACTGTTAAAAGTGAAACCAGGGGTTGGGGGGGGGGGGTGTGCTGCTGATTGGGGGTAGCGCAACACAGGGGGAGGAAGCTATTTCTGGGTACCACGTTGGCAACGGTGCCATAGGAGGGAGAGTATGGAGCCTCAAATTGAATAACATCATGGATAGAGGACCTCCCTGTCCCCGAGGTACTTCTGCCCCCCTCCTAGCTGCGTGGCCGCTGGGTTTCCCCCTCCATTCCCAATATCTGCACCCCTTCTCACCTCCACTGCCTGGGTGCTGGCAAACCGCCAGTGCCCAAATTCCCTTTCCCTCCACCAACTACCTGAGCCCAGGGTCGAGCTCTGCGATTCAGCCAGGCCTGCGGTGCGGACTGATGTGGCAGGAGAAAGACTGAGGTGTGCGATGGACCTGGGAGGCATCCACAGAAGAGGACGGGTACAGGGGTGGACAGAGGGACGAACGGAGCCTATCATGGCGAGGCACACGGCAACGCGGGATGGAAAACTGTGAAAAGTCCAACTGGAAAAAGAGAGCGTGAGTGGGGGGGGAGGGTAGAGGACGCCGCTCATCGTGAGTGGGGGGTGGGGCGCGGAGGTGGAGAAAGGGACCGCTGGGAAACACGCTGGCCCCTATGCCAAGGATGGAAGGGACCGACGTGTCCTGCAATTGGAATGACAAGTTGGCGACAAGTGCGCCCAGTCCCCCGGCGTGCCTCGACCGCCACCCACCTGCCTGGCTGCTGGGTTGTCTTCCCCCGTGGCTCCCACGGCACCTCCCCGCTGTCTCACCACCAGTGCCCCGGGGGGGCGGGGGGGGGGGGTCCGGGCCGTGCCCGGATGCCTCTTCCCTCCTCCACCTCCCGGGCACGGCGGTCGGACTCTGCGCTCGCATCGGCGCCCAAGACCGGCGTGCCCCTGGGGTCCTCTCTCCGTCCCCGGGGAGAGACGCAGCCAGCCAGGTCGTGGCGCTCCCGCCCCGCGTGGGGCAGGGAAGCCGCCCGAGAGGTCGCAGGCCCGAGGGGGGCTCGGCCAGGTGACGGGACTCGGGGCTGCGCGTGGCTCACCTGAACCACGCGCCCAGCACCGCCACAGCGGGCACCTCAGGAGGGAGGACAGGATGGCTCGTCAGCCTGGCCAGCTAGGAGCGCCACCGGAGGGGGCGGTGGGGGTCCGAGAACACTCGGGGGGCAGGGGCGCCTGCGCACACTGGTGGTCGCGGCCGGGGACAGAGGCCGCCCCGGCCACTCGCGTCTCGGGCTGTGGAAGCGAAGGTGACAGGCGAGCGCGTGCGCGGGCGGGAGGGGGGGGGGGGGCGAGGGGAGAGGCGATGCCAAGGGCCTCCGGTGGGCCAGCCAGGCCAAAAGGCTCGGACCCGCCGAGGTGGCAGGGCGAGGCTGGGGCTGCCCGTCGGGGCGTGGCAGGTGGCCTTGTGTGCACCCCTCCATCGTGGCGGCGGCGCCCGCGACGAGCTAGCCAGCTCTGGCCTGGCGTGCTGGCGTGGGCTAAAAGGGGGTGGTGCGGGTGCACTGGGGACGGGACGGTGGGTGGCTCGGCTCGGCCGGCCGGGAGGGGAGGCCCCGGAGGGCCAGAGGAAGAAGAAAGGCTTCCCTGACCGGGAATCGAACCCGGGCCGCGGCGGTGAGAGCGCCGAATCCTAACCACTAGACCACCAGGGAGCGACAGGCTGCGCGCCTGGCCTGCGCCCCCTGGACCCAGCGCCTCCATTCCACCCACGCGGCTCCGCTTGGGCCCCGAGGCCCCTGCCTCTGCACGTCCAGCCGCCCGCGGGCCCCACGCAGTCCACCCGGCCCGCTGGCGGCACCCGCAAAACGCTGCGCGCCGGCCGCCCTCGCACCCGCACGCCGCCTGGGGCCACGTGCCCAGCGCCCAGCGCCCAGCGCCCAGTGGGCCGGCACGCCGTCCCCCACTGCCAGCGCCCGGCGGGCCTGGCCAGGAGGGCCCCGGAGCGGCGCAAAAGGTCGGGCGGCTGCGTTGGCCGGGAATCGAACCCGGGTCAACTGCTTGGAAGGCAGCTATGCTCACCACTATACCACCAACGCTGCACGGCCCGGGCCGGCCCGACGCGGCCGGCCCAGGGTGCGCTCCGTCGCCTTCTCGCCTTGGCGCTCTCTCGCCGCTGCCGCCGCCGCCGCCGCCCGGCGCAGCCCTGCCCCGACGTCCCGCCCGGCCGCAGCTCTGCCCGGCCACCACGGGCTCCGGCCACCACGGGCTCCGGCCGCCCGGCGCCCCAGCCTCGCTCCTCCGACTCAGCTGCGCCGGCCGGTCGCCGGGCACGCCCGCCCGCCCGGCACGCCCACCTGCCCGCCCTTCGCCCCGCGCCCGGCGCCCGGCTCCCGGCGCCCACCGCCGCCCGCCTCTGGAGGGCGCTCTGGCCGCCTGGCCGCTCTCGGGCCCTCGGAGGCCGGCTGGGGAGCCCCGCCACGTCCCCGGCCCGGCGTCTTCCGCGTCCTCCGCGGCCCGCAGCTAGCGGCCCGGCCCGGCCCGGCCCAGCCCGGCGCCGGAAGGAGCAGAGGGGGCGGGCGCCAGGCCACACCACCTCCCGCATCCAGACGGGACCGGACCCATCTGCCTCCCACCCGAGCGACACCCACGGCGGCTGCGCGGCTGGGCGGCACGTCGCCGAGGAGCTCGCTGTGGCTGCCGCGGGGACCACACGAGGCCCCGGCTGCGCGGCGGCGACCCAGCGTCCGGCCTCGAGCCACGCAAAGCGCTGGGGCCGGTGGACGGTGGGCAGGCCGGGCACGCGCCGCCGGCCGGACGACGGACGGCCGAGAAGAAGCGCCCCTGCCCCTCGGGAGCAAGAGGTGGGACCCAGAGCTGCGCAGGCCACCAAAAAGGGCGTCTTGCCTCCCCGTCGGGGAATCGAACCCCGGTCTCCCGCGTGACAGGCGGGGATACTCACCACTATACTAACGAGGACGGCGGCGGCCGGCCACCCGGGCGCCCGACCCCTCTCCGGCTGCCTCCCCACGCCTGCCCCTGCCTGCCCTCGACGCCCTGCCCCGCACAGGCGCTCGGCACGGGCCACGCCCCACCCGACCCCAGCCCCGCTTCGGCCCCCTCTCCCGCACGGCAGCCCCCGGCCCCGACTCGGAGTCCGCCCGGACCCGGGGCCCACACACGGACCCGGACGGCGCTCAGTAGTCCCAACGAGCGCTGCCTCTCTCTCGTCTGCCAGGCGGGCATCGCGCCGGGAGAAAAGGCCCCAGACGGCAAGCGGGGCTGCGAGGGCGAAGAAGGCGGGGTGGGGAGCAGGGCAAGGGGCGCCGACGCTGGACGGGGCCTGCAGGGAGCTGGGGGTGCGGGTGCGACAGCGACGGGAGCCGCGCTGGCGGCGGCGGCGGCGGCGGCGGCGGCGGCGGCGGGGAGGCGGCTGGCCGTGCTCCTCCGGGGCCGCCGCGCGTGTCTCGCCCCTTGCGCACCCACACAGCCGCCAGCCGGGCGCCATGACGGCCAAGGACACCAGCGTTAGCGCCGCGTCCCAGCCAGGCCAGCGGCGACGCGCCCACACCCGCCGTCAGGATGGCCGAGCGGTCTAAGGCGCTGCGTTCAGGTCGCAGTCTCCCCTGGAGGCGTGGGTTCGAATCCCACTCCTGACACGCCCACCTTTTGGCCCACCCCACACAGCAGCCACGCCACCCGGGCCTGGACCACACCCTCTCGCGCGGCCGCGGCCCGCCTCGCACCCGAGCACACGCTGCCCGGGACCAGACCGAGCTCCAGCCCCTCCACCCTCGCCGCCTCGGGCTCTGAGCGCGCGCGCGCACTCCCCGGCGACTCGAGCGCCTTTCCCACACCCGCAGGCTTCGCTGACTTCGCACCTGCTGCTTTCTGGAGGCTCTTTGGTCCTCCTTCTCGTCTATTCCCGCCTCTGCCCTCCTCACCCCGGCACTCGCGAACCAGCCCAGGCTGCAAAGCTCCCCGCGCTTCCCGCTCCCACTTGTGGCCGCTGGACAGCGCCTGGCTCTTCCAGCCAGCCGTCCGCTTCCGCCGCCACCGGGAACACGCACCCACCCCACCGTCACCCCGTGCTTTTCCCCCGGCCCTAGTCCATCCTCTCCACACCCTCCCGAGGCGGCCCACACGATTCTCCACCTAGGGGCCCTCCCCTGGCCACACCTACCTGCCTGCCTGTCTGCCCCCCGGGAGCCATACAGCCCAGCCGTCTGCTGGCCAGCCGGCGGCGCGGACCCCTCCCTTCTGTGGGCCTGGCTCACGAGTCCGAGCCGGGAAGGTGGCTGCAGGGAGCAGTGAGCGGAAGCCCTAGACCCCCCAGGCCATCCAGCCGGGCGCCACTGCGCATCTCCTGGCTCGGGGAGGCCGCCGGCCGGCCACTCCGCCCCAGCGTTCCTCCCGGATCCAAGACCGCCCTCCTGCCTCCCAACCTGTCAAGGCACCGAGCCGGACCCCTAGGGAGAGGCGCCGGCCAGCGCGCTCAGGCCTTTGCTCTCTTGGCCCGAGACGCACTCAGCGGCGCAGGCGCCGCTACCTGGCCTCTAACTCCGACAGACGCCGGCGCGAGCGCAAACACACACCCACACCCACCCACCCACACACCCACCCACCCACACACACACACACACAAAGACACACAGCCCACCCGGCCCCGGCCCCTGGCCCCACGGCTCCACACACGAGAGGTCCGTTCCCCACCCCGTCCGCCGGGACACACACTACGCGCGAGAAAACCATCCGCCAAACGGACTCTGGCTCGGGGCTGGGAGTAGCTGAAGGCGAGGTCCCTCGCCTGCCTGCACCTGCCACAGATGGCCCCGGCTCTTTGGGGTTCGGGCGCTGGCCGGGCTGGGTCCGGCTCCTGGCTGCCTCTGGGGACACGGGCAGGCTGTGGCGGCGGCCCTGGACGAGGGACAAAGCACGGGATGAGCCCAGTCCGCCTCCGTGCCTTCCTCTGCCCGGACGTCCGCGCCGCGCCCCAGGGGCTGGCTCTCCCCGTGCCTGGAGCCTGTCTTGCAGACCGCCCGCCTCCTGCTCCCACGGAGCCGACGCTCACGCTCACGCTCACGCTCACGCTCACTACTGGCGGGAACCGGCAACGGAGGCGGCCGGCGCCGCTGGGGAAGCCCTCTGTGGACCACGTCCGTGGGTGCATGGGTGGTTCAGTGGTAGAATTCTCGCCTGCCACGCGGGAGGCCCGGGTTCGATTCCCGGCCCATGCAACGCGCCATCCCCTTTTGGCCCCGCAGCGCCAACTGCGCGCTACGCTTCCTCTCTCCCACCTTCAGAGCACCTGGCCAAAGCCACCTCTGCTCCTCTCTGGGGGCCCGCCCACGCCCCATCCCGTCCCCGCCCCTGCCGCACATTCCCTTCCTCCTCCCTGGCTCGCTCGCCCTGGGGACAAAACTCCGCCCGCCCGGGAGCCAAGGGCCCATCCGTGCCCGCCCACACACCTGCCTTGCCCTTCTTCTCTTTAACGACGCTCGCCTCGCTCCAGTCTCCCGATTCACCGCGAGGAACGCATCCACGCACCAACTCGCGCTGCCACCCACACGCTCCTCCCCTTCCCTCGGCACCGCCTCGCACCGCCGCCCCTCCCGCCAGCCCCCCCCCCCCACACACACACACACACACACACACACACACACACACACACACGCTGTGGCTCACTCTACCCACACTCCAGAAATCCTCCCCTTTGGCACAACCGGCAGAAACCAAGCTGCCACGCCTAGGTGCGCTATACATCCCATCGTCCGGGAGGGTCGCTCACAGACTCCAGGTGGCACCGGCACCCGCACCCGCAAGACCCCGGCGTGCCCAACGTCATGGCCACGCAGGCCCTTGATTCTCTGCGTCCCGCTTCGCCGCCGCGCTACCGTGCCAACGCGGCTTCCTCTTCCACCGCTAGAGCCACCCACGGCACCAAAGTCCACCACCGTCCTCCATCCCTCTCCCACCCCGACCTCCACCCCTCCACCCCTCCACACACACCCACACGCACACACACACGCAAAAGCAAGGACTCCGAGGAAACTTCCCGTGGGCACGGGAAGCACCCGGAGACCCACGCCGCCGCGGCTCCTCCGCACCGCTGCAGGGGGCTTGTGCGGTTGAAGCGAGTGTGCCCCAGCAGGTGTGCGCGGCGCACCGGCTGACCGCTTGGCCTCGAGAGGGGACACCTCTGATCACAGAGCAAATCCCCGGCGGACAGGGGTGTCCAAGTTGGGGCGGGAAGGAGACTGAGGTGTGCGATGGACCTTGGGAGGCATCCACAGAAGAGGACGGATTCAGACAGGGGTGGACAGAGGGACGGACGGCGCCTATCATGGCGAGGCGCAGGGCGAGGCGGGATGGGAAACTGAAAAGTGCAACTGTGAAAAGTGTGCGTGAGTGGGAGGGGTGGTGGAGGACGCCGCTCATCGGGGGTGTGGGGTGGGGTGCGGAGGTGGCGAAAGGGACGGACCACCTGGGTAACACGCTGCCCCCTTTGCAAAGGATGGAAGGGACCGACGTGTCCTGCAATTGGAATGACAAGTTGGCGACAAGTGCGCCCAGTCCCCCGGGGTGCCTCGACCGCCACCCACCTGCCTGGCTGCTGGGTTGTCTTCCCCCGTGGCTCCCACGGCACCTCCCCGCTGTCTCACCACCAGTGCCCCGGGGGGGCGGGGGGGGGGGGTCCGGGCCGTGCCCGGATGCCTCTTCCCTCCTCCACCTCCCGGGCACGGCGGTCGGACTCTGCGCTCGCATCGGCGCCCAAGACCGGCGTGCCCCTGGGGTCCGCTCTCTCCGTCCCCGGGGAGAGACGCAGCCAGCCAGGTCGTGGCGCTCCCGCCCCGCGTGGGGCAGGAAGGCCGCCCGAGAGAGTCGCAGGCCGAGGGGGGCTCGGCCAGTGACGGGACTCGGGGCTGCGCGTGGCTCACCTGAACCACGCGCCCAGCACCGCCACAGCGGGCACCTCAGGAGGGAGGACAGGATGGCTCGTCAGCCTGGCCAGCTAGGAGCGCCAACCGGAGGGGGCGTGGGGTCCGAGCACACTCGGGGGTCAGGGGCGCCTGCGCACACTGGTGGCCGCGGCCGGGGACAGAGGCCGCCCCGGCCACTCGCGTCTCGGGCTGTGGAAGCGAAGGTGACAGGCGAGCGCGTGCGCGGGCGGGAGGGGGGGGGGGCAGGGGAGAGAGGCGATGCCAAGGGCCTCCGGTGGGCCAGCCAGGCCAAAAGGCTCGGACCCGCCGAGGTGGCAGGGCGAGGCTGGGGCTGCCCGTCGGGGCGTGGCAGGGTGGCCTTGTGTGCCACCCCTCCATCGTGCGGCGGCGCCCGCGACGAGCTAGCCAGCCTCTAGGCCTGAGCGTGCTGGCGTGGGCTACAAAGGGGTGGAGTTGCGGGTGCACTGGGGACGGGACGGTGGGTGGCTCGGCTCGGCCGGCCGGGAGGGGAGGCCCCGGAGGGCCAGAGGAAGAAGAAAGGCTTCCCTGACCGGGAATCGAACCCGGGCCGCGGCGGTGAGAGCGCCGAATCCTAACCACTAGACACCCAGAGGAGCGACAAGCTGCGCGCCTGGCCTGCGCCCCCTGGACCCAGCGCCTCCATTCCACCCACGCGGCTCCGCTTGGGCCCCGAGGCCCCTGCCTCTGCACGTCCAGCCGCCCGCGGGCCCCACGCAGTCCACCCGGCCCGCTGGCGGCACCCGCAAAACGCTGCGCGCCGGCCGCCCTCGCACCCGCACGCCGCCTGGGGCCACGTGCCCAGCGCCCAGCGCCCAAGCGCCCAAGTGGGCCGGCACCCCGTCCCCCAATGCCAGCGCCCGCGTGCCTGGACCAGGAGGAGGCCCCGGGCGGCGCCAAAAAGGTCGGGCGCTTGCGGTTGGGCCGGGAATCGAACCCGGGATCAACTGCTTGGAAGGCGCTATGCTCACTCTATACCACCAACGCTGCACGGCCCGGGCCGGCCCGACGCGGCCGGCCCAGGGTGCGCTCCGTCGCCTTCTCGCCTTGGCGCTCTCTCGCCGCTGCCGCCGCCGCCGCCGCCCGGCGCAGCCCTGCCCCGACGTCCCGCCCGGCCGCGCGGCCCGCCACCACGGCTCACCGGCCACCACGGGCTTCACGGCCGCCCGCGCCCCAGCCGCGCTCACTCCGACACACTGCGCCGGCGGTCGCCGGGCACGCCCGCCCGCCCGGCACGCCCAACTGTCCCGCCCCTTCGCACCCGCGCCCGGCGCCCGGCTCCGGCCCACCGCCGCCCGCCTCTGGAGGGCGCTCTGGCCGCCTGGCCGCTCTCGGGCCCTCGGAGGCCGGCTGGGGAGCCCCGCCACGTCCCCGGCCCGGCGTCTTCCGCGTCCTCCGCGGCCCGCAGCTAGCGGCCCGGCCCGGCCCGGCCCAGCCCGGCGCCGGAAGGAGCAGAGGGGGCGGGCGCCAGGCCACACCACCTCCCACTCCTCTGCCCTCCCGCATCCAGACGGGAACCGAACCCTTCTGCCTCCCACCTCGGCGACACCCACGGGCGCTGCTGCGGCCCTGGGCGCACGTCGCCGAGAGCTTCGCAGTGCTGCCGCGGGTGACCACACGAGGCCCCGGCTGCGCGGCGGCGACCCAGCGTCCGGCCTCGAGCCACGCAAAGCGCTGGGGCCGGTGGACGGTGGGCAGGCCGGGCACGCGCCGCCGGCCGGACGACGGACGGCCGAGAAGAAGCGCCCCTGCCCCTCGGGAGCAAGAGGTGGGACCCAGAGCTGCGCAGGCCACCAAAAAGGGCGTCTTGCCTCCCCGTCGGGGAATCGAACCCCGGTCTCCCGCGTGACAGGCGGGGATACCTCACCAATATAACTAACGAGGACGAGCGGCGGCCTCGGCCACCCGGCGCCCGCCCCTCTCCGGCTGCCTCCCACTGCCTGCCCTGCCTGCCCTGTGGACGCCCTGCCCTGCACAGGCGCCCGGCCCTGTCCACCCCCTTGCCGACTCCACACCCCCGGCCTCGGTCCCTCCCCCGCACGGCATTCCTGGCCCGGACTCGGAGTGGGGCCCAGATCCACTCACGCACCGGTTTGGCGCTCGGTACTTCCAGCACGCTGCCTCTTTGCTGCAAAGCGGGCATCGCGCCGGAAAGGAGGAGGCGGTGTGTGGATGAAGGTTGGCCGTGGTGTTGGTTCCGGGGCGGCGGAACCAGCCGTGGCAGAGGTGTAGTCCTCCCTGCGGCGATTACTGTGTCCCACGGGAGAGGTGGTTTGGGGGAATGGGAGAACTGAGACCGACCGTGGAATCCGAACCTGGATGTGAAAAGCAAATTCTCGCCAAGTCCCTTCATTGGGACCATCAGGCAATGAAGGTGAGAGAGCACGCAGATACAGGTGGAGCCGGTGAGGAAGATGCAACCTCAAGCAGGTGGATGCCTGTGCATCACACGGGAGGGCGGAGTGGACTTCTCGTGTGCGTGTTTTTCCAGTTGCGTGACTGATACCCTCCGTCATATGGCCCAGCGGCCAGCGTGTTACCCAGAAGTACCGTCCTCCTCCTCCTCTCCCCACCCGAGTCCCTCATTCCACTTGCCCGCCACCAAGATTTCACGTTTACTAGTTTCCCATTCCTGCCTTACCATACACCTAGCCAGGATCTTCCCGTTCCTTCTCACCAGCTCCGTACCGTTCTTCTATGGGTGCTCTCCAAGCTGAATCGCACACTCCTGCGTTGTGTGCAACTTGTATCCCAGTGCGACGTGCATTACATTAAAACTATTTAATGTATCCTCCTTATACTAGCTTGTCTTGACTTCTGTAGTTTTTCCTTTCTCTGAAGACCTTTTATTTTGATTTTTTTTTCGTTTTTCAGAACTCCTCCCTTTTGCCAATCTTTTTCACACCCCTTGATTTTTTTCCCCCGCCCCCCCGGCGTCCTGGCTACATTGTAAATAGTGCCTCATATTGTTTCTGATCCTGGGAAATCAGTTGTGTGCTCTGTATTTTTTCTGTATTTTCTTCCTAGGCTTTTAGCTTCTGGTCATATGGGAAAGCTGGCTTTCGTTTCAGTACCCATGTATTCTCTGAAGCTACTGGGCTTTCTTCCTTAGTACAGGACGTGGATCCTCAGAGCCTGGTAAGAAAATATATGGGTGGGAAAAAGCCCTTCAGGTCTGTTGACTCAGCCATCTGCCATGACCCCTGTACCTCTAGGTAACTTGGCCTGTGAATTTTTATAAAATCTTTTGAGTCAACTGAAGATGTATCCCTGAGGAACCAGTGTGTTTCAGTCATATCTGCTTTGTTGTCTAGCAGAGAAATGGCATGCTAATATTTTGTACTTCATGAAGATGACTTTGGTCTGGTTTTACAAGCAGCTGAAGTTTCCACCTGTTTACATCTAGAAGACTAACTATATGAGGTGTACCTGTACTCGTGTTTTTCTGAGCCTAAGTCTGTGCAATGAACAATCTGTGTTTCTCTAGCCAGGAATTTCTGAGTCACAGTATCTACCCCTGGAAATGCCAGAGGGTTTCGCCAAATGCCCACAGGCTGTACAAAATTCTGAAAATTTACCTGTTCTTAGAATTTCATCCAACCAGTCAAATTACGTTCATTACTAAAACTTATTTTCTTGATTCAAAGTAACTTGCAGATTGGTTTCGATGTAAAACATTTTAATTGTATCAAAACCACAATGAGATACCACCTCACACCTGTCAGAATGGCTCACATTAAAAACTCAGGCAACAACAAACGTTGCCAAGGACGCAGAGAAAGAGGATCTCTTTTGCATTGTTGGTGGGAATGCAAACTGGTGCAGCCACTCTGGAAAACAGTACGGAGGTTCCTCAAAAAATTAAAAATAGAACTACCCTACGACCCAGCCATTGCACTACTAGGTATTTATCCAAGGATATAGGTGTGCTGTTTCAAAGGGGCACATGCACCCCAATGTTTATAGCAGCGCTATCGACAATAGTCAAAGTATGGAAAGAGCCCAAATGTCCATCGATGGATGAATGGATAAAGAAGATGTGGTATATCTATACAATGGAGTATTACTCGGCAATCAGAAAGAATGAAATCTTGCCATTTGCAACTACGTGGATGGAACTGGAGGGTATTATGCTAAGTGAAATTAGTCAGTCAGAGGAAGACAAAAATCATATGACTTCACTCATATGAGGACTTTAAGAGACAAAACAGATGAGCATAAGGGAAGGAAAGTAAAAATAATACCAAAACAGGGAGGGGGACAAATCATAAGAGGCTCTTAAATATAGAAAACAAACAGGGTTGCTGGAGGGATTATGGGAGGGGGGATGAGCTAAATGGGTAAGGGGCATTAAGGAATCGACCTTTGAAATCATTGTGGCACTATATGCTAACTAATTTGGATGTAAAATTTAAAAATTAATTAATTAAAAAATTTATTAAATTTAAAAATGTTTAAGAAAACATTTAGTTTTACTTATTATAAATTACTAAATTCTCTACCGAGAGCCAGGGCCCATTGGCGCTATTTTTGAACCACAATTGTGAGTGGAGGGAGCAGTCCTGGGGGAAGTGTTCAACCTGGTCTGTATGTCGGTCTCCAGAGGTTGTCTTCCCTCCCCCTTGGAATATTCGCTATTACTTGAGAATTACGTTCAGGAAGAGCTTTGAAGATCACCGCCCTTTCGAAGTTACGTTTTTAAATAAACGCTCAGCATCTGGGTTTTCTAATTCAGAGAGAGGTAATGTAAGTGGGTTTCATAGAAGTTTAGCGAAGTAAGAACATCAGGCTGATGTCCCAAGCGGGGATGTCAGTTCAAATCAGCAGCAAGCTGTTTCCCCAGCACTCATTAATCCCTGCCTAGTCCTCCACTCCATCCCACCATTCTCCATTTCCTCCGGTGGTGAATCTGGTCTTAACTCGTGTCCAGATCTCCACTTGGGGAGAAAGAGGACGTCGCTTCCCGCTGGTCCTAAGAGATTGGGAAGAAAGGAAGCAAGGATTCTACTGTCGTATGACAGGGATGGTTTAATGTTCTGGCTTTTAGAATCACATAACTTGGAACCTACTTGCAATCTCAAGATGAAGAAACGAACCCAGATGGCGGAACGCTAGTGTTTGGTTAATGGTCTACACATACATAGGATGTGCGAAATTTTGCTAGGGGTTGTGGGTAGTCTCTGTGGCGCAATCGGTTAGCGCGTTCGGCTGTTAACCGAAAGGTTGGTGGTTCGATCCCACCCAGGGACGCCTGAAGTGATAGCCTCGCTTTTTTTTTTTTCCTTCATTTTAAAAACCAGAGTTCCATTTCCAATCCAAAATTCCGCGAATTACTTGTCTACTAAGAGAAATTCTCCGAGTGCCACATCTTAGGATCAGGAGCTTTCTATGGAGAAACTAGAGGTATCTGTACTTCCCTTTCCTCTAAAATCAAAACCTTTTTCGAGCTGCTTTTTTTGCAGAATTCCACAGCAAGTGGGCCTTTGCAAATGAGCACTGCTAGTACAGAAAACAGTTAAGGCTCTTTTGAGCTCAGTTAATTCTTGTAGCAGATGGCAAGCACCTGGAGAAACCCAATGATCTCTGGCCGCGTTTAAAAGGAATTAAAGTTTCATTTCCTGCATTAATGTGCTCTCACGTTTATCCTGCTACTTACTTAGAACTGACACTGCTCTTAGATATAAGGCTGCAGTGAAGGTCCTAGAAATAAACCTTCAAGGCTCTGACTGGGGCTCCAACGCTTCTCGTTTCATATTGTGCTCTCTTTTGGTGATCTTGTTGACTTTCAAATTTGTGTCTCCAGAACCTCTCTGAGTTCTAAACCTACCCACGCCTCCAACATGACCCGTTGCCCTCAGGGTTATCCTCTCCCAAGCTGAGTTCATCTTCTCCTCATCCCCGAGGCATGAGAGTCTTTTCCAGTGTTTCCTCTCTTAATGAATGGCATTACCACCAGCATTAGGGAAACAAGCCAGATGGGAAGGGGACTTCCTTCAAGTCTTTTTCCCTCACCCAGCAAATCCATCCGTCGTCGAGTTCTTCCAATTTAACTTCTCTGCCTTCCATTCCTGTTAGCCCACTGCCAGGTTCCCTCGGGGACTGGACCCGGGTCACCTTGAGAAGTCCTGTTATAGTGCAAGGAATGTGTTGTCAGGACTCCTGTCTGTGAGTGTTCTCATGCCAGGAATTCCTGTGAGCTGGACCTTCCCCTCAGCCAAAGCTGACTTTTTTTTCATCTCTCAGATGCCCTTCTTAGCTCAGAAGTCCGCAGACAGGAAGACCACGGAAACAAAACTGTTGGCTAAATCAAACTTTCTCCCTGAAGGCTTTTCGAAAAACACAAAATCCTGGCTTGTCCCTAGTCTCTAAATATGTACCTGTTATTCATCTATTTATTCATGCACACATACGTTCATTCAACAAACATATATTGACAACTCTTATATGCCAGGCACTCTGTAAAGAGCTGTAAATAAAATGATGAGTGAGAAAACAGATACAGTTACCATACGTTTTCAGTTCATAACCTACTTTCTGAAATTCCTACCAAGATCAGTGTGATCCAACTGTGCCCCCTGGGGTAATTTCCAGAACAAATGGGGCACCATGGTCCCTAAATCTTTCTCCTGCCATTTACAAAGCTATGGAGGCTCCAAGGCTATTCTATGTACTCGCCCCATATTGGCCGAAAGAACTTGGCTTCTGGAATCATCCAAATCCGTTGTACTGCCAGGTTTTCAGACTCAGGAGAGCAGGGCAGGGTCTCTGACTGCCTAGAGTTGAGCTCCCCAAAGTGCTGCACCCAGGAGCTGGCAGTTAACCCAGGAGTACAGTCTGGTGTTTGGCCACAAGTTATTCAATAGGAAATGCCAACCCGTGGACTCTGCCTGATCTTTGTAATGAGTTAGACTTTCTGCTGTTAGGTTAAAGCTTGGTGGTTCACAGTCCACCCAGAGACTGCTGTCCTTTGAGCCACAAACATGCTTCCTTTGCCTGCAGAACTCCATGTTTCCCCTCTCTTCATAAGCTCCTTATCTCCTTTCTGAGTTGTTCCTGCTATACCTGAGGCCCCGTGAGTAGTTTCTTCTTGGTCAAAAGACTTTTGAGTGAAAGAATAAGTCATCCGGCCCC